>NC_057350.1:102749279-103967279 GCF_016509475.1 Prionailurus bengalensis | reverse complement strand
GAGAGGAAAGTAAAAGAGAAAAATTGTTATTTGTTCTCTCCTATGCCAGCAAGACCATTGTAGAAATTAATATCTCCTATCCTGCCACAGAATTACTGTTTTCACATGTGTAGATAATAAAAGGTCATCTTTTTTGAGCACCTGCCCTGTGTAGGAATGTGTTTAGTGCTTTATATCTATTAACTTCACGTATATTTACATTACATGTGTTAATTCATTTAATTTTCACAAGAACACTATAAAGTAGATACTGTTGTTAACATTTGATAGATAAGAAAATTGAGGCCAGGAGAAGTTGACCTACTAAGCCAGGTTCTATGCTAGTAAATGGTAGAGGTGGAATTTGAACCTTGGCAGTCTGGTATCAGTGGTATGGCTTTTAGATACCGTATTAGATTGTCTTCACAAAGATCTCCAACAAAGCCTGATTGGATTTTAGAAGACCAGGTGGTATTCATTTATTGTTTACTCCATTTGCCAGTGCGACAGTCGTCGTCGTCGTCGTCGTCTTCTTCTTCTTCTTCTTCTTCTTCTTCTTCTTCTTCTTCTCCTTCTCCTTCTCCTTCTCCTTCTCCTTCTCCTTCTCCTTCTCCTTCTCCTTCTCCTTCTCCTTCTCCTTCTTCTTCTTCTTTCTATGTGAATTTGACTTTCCAAGAATGAATATTTATTGAATGCTTCCTGTGAGCCTAGTACTGACTGCAGTTTTACAGGCATCTTTTTTTTGACCCTCTGAGTCCTATCTTGTAGGTGACACTACTTCAGATTTACAGATAAGAAGCTGAGATAAAGACTCATTGTTATCTGTCATCCAGTCCTAAACCCTCAAGTAAAGATCTCTTCTAATTGTATAAAGACAGGATTCTGCTTGCTCAGATTTACAACACCTAGTCTGGTGGCATTTTCCTGCTTTCCTCTCATTATTGGCTTTCTTAAGTTTTGCTCCGTTCATCCTAAAGCAAGATTTTGAAAATTATTAAATCTACCAGTGGAAGATAATTGAAATGTGTAAATACCACAATTTACATTTTTAAAATATTACTTTTAGCTTTGATTGCTAAGGTATCAAAATGAGAGGAAAGAAAGGAATTTTTTTTTTGTTTCCCAGAAGTTTCTTTTCAGTATATTTGATTAAAATTTATGTCATGTTGTTCTATTAAAATTCATGTTTTTGTCGTTAAACTCGTTCCATATTTATACAGTGTAGCAGTGACTGGTGCTGTCTGCACAGTTAAACTTTCCTGGGTTATACTGTCCACAGTCTTTGGGGTAAATATAAGGTGGCATGGAGTACATTAAAGGTAAATTGACTTTATAGAAGGTCCTCAGGCTTAATTTCTCTCCAGGATGGATATTTTTAAGATATCCATTCATACATTTTTCCATTTAATCTTATATAATTGATAGAAACATTAGAAACAATCTGCCAAAAATATCCACAATACATGCCACAGAAGTTTCAGTAACTCCTGTTTTTCCTTCCTGCCTCTGGATCATCTTTGTGGAAATCTCTTCTACCCAAAACTCTGAGTGTTTGCTTTTCCCAGATTGATCCATAATACTTTTTAATTCTCTTTTGTCTTCCTGCTTCTCTTATCTATTGACATGAGTTCAATTTCTGTGTATATGAGGACGGTTTCCCAGTTCCTGTCTCTAGTCTACCTCCCCTGTGAACACGAGATCTTGTTTATGTACATTATAGCTGTACTTGGATGCCTTTCAAGTACCTCAAACTGAACATCCTAAAAATGGAACTAATGACCTGCTGTCAGTACTTCCTTACTCAGCATACTGTTGTGCTGACCATCCAACTGGGACTAACTGAGATCCATTCTGAGCATCTCTCTTACCCCACACATCCATGAAACCAACAAATCTCAGGAATATTCTAATCTCTCCTCAATTTTCTCAGGTCTTAGTTTCTCTCCATTCCACTGGCAAGTCCCTAGTTCAAGCCAGTGTCACCTCTGTCTGGCATTCTGCAGTCGTCCTTGAAATGCTTCCTCCCAAGAGCACACTCTTTCCACTTGGTGATTCATTGTTCATAAGGCAGTCAGAATGATCTTTTCAAAAGGCAAACCTAATGTTGTGACTCTTTTGCTTAGGACTCTACAGTGCCTTTATGTTGCTCCTATGATAAAGCCCCAAGTCCTTCCAGTGGCTCAATAAGGCTATATGATATGATCCCTGCCTACACCTTCAGCAATAATCTCATTTTCCTCTTACTCCTATGATTCACCCATGGTGCCTTTTCTTTTTCCTTATTTCCTTTAATGAACACAGCTTTTCCTACTTCAGGGTGTAGATGATACTGTGAAGCAATGCTATATAGGTGACTTTTAAGAAATTAGTGATCATCCTAGTGTATATTTTTTATGAAAAGGCAAATGCCATGCATTTAATTTGTATATTTATTTATGTTATTTACAGGGATGACAAATTGGGTTATGACTAAATTTAATAAAGTGTGACCTTTACTTTTTTTCTCTATAATGAGTACATTTATAAGTCCCACTAATGTATATAATTCTGTCAAATTTATTCAAGGCTGCATTACATTATGGAAATTGAATGCTCCTTCTACCTTATCCTGATACCCTTTGATTTGTGATCACTAGTGAGGGTTTTCATTTTCTAGAACTCTTTGTCAGCACAATCTTTCTTCAAACTCTGGTTCAGTGTGACTTCTATATTTTCTTCCTCCCTGGGATTTTCTTCCTTGCTTCATGTGTTATCAGTGCTCTGGATGAACATTACCTTGCAGTGATCGTAGAGGCTTAAGTGAGGGAGGAGGGTAGAGGGAAGGAACTGGGAGACAAAAACTAGAAATGATTTCCCCCCTCCAAACTAACACTTATTTATTCCTTATCCTTCAATTTATTGATTGACTCCTTCTCATCTGCTACTCATGGCTTTTTAGTGAGAGAAGTTGTTTGAAGGAGACAGATATACTCAGGCAGTTGACACATTCTCAGAAGTTGAGAGTAGTGAATTAAAGATTCAAAGGAAGAGTGGCTGCCGGTCCCATCAATGGCAAGGTTTAGTCTCTATGACGTTAATCAACTGGAGACAAGGTGGTGTAGCAGAAGACTAAGGAGTCTGTTGCCTCGTCTCTAGTATGGGAACACTGAAACTCACTTCATGGCACTGAGAAAACTGTAAAATGGAATAGAAAATATAAAGTGCTTGACACACACTGTACACTCAATAAATGAGTTCTCTTCCTCTTCCCTCTCAGCTTTATCATCTGGCAGTACCTTTTCAGAAGCTCTTTGCCCAAACCTTGGAGAATGCTGAGTTTTGCTTTAGTGTGGACTTCATTTTCTTTAACAGCTAAATAATACTTGATTGGGATTTGCCTTGACCCATAGTCTGTTGCATGGACCTTGCTTTAAGACACTCTTTTAAGAAAGACCTGTCTTGGTGGTCTTACGTGTGCATTGTATGTGCTGGGGTTAGTACGGGAGTAAAACTGCACTACACATCACATAGCAAAACTGCCTAAAATCCATACTAGACATCTCTCCCCAGTCACACTTGTCCTGGCAGTGATTCTTTACCAACCTTCTGAACCTTTAGCCTAAGCTTCTTTCAATTTCTGTCTGCCTCTATGTCCTTCTCTATTTTTCCTTTCTCTTTTTCCCTTTATTTGTGTCCTCTCTTGGTCTATAATTCTTTTCCTTCCTTTAGAATCTTTGCTTTCCTGCCACGTGCATATTTTCATTCCTTTTCTTGTATAAAGACATTCACAACTTGGTCATTTTCCCAATTCTCCTATTCACTTAATCACCCTTATCTGCACCAAAAAGAAACTATGTGGTCCTCAGAAGGAAGCTTCTTCAGGTTGGAGAGTCTGAAAAGATTTATTTCTGTTGCAGCTTTCATATTATTAGGCCCATTTAATGGCTGCTTCTGCACTTCAAAACATTGATTTCCAGATTGCTGACTTCCCACTTATAAATGTATTCTTCACCTTTATTTACTCTGGCCCCTGCCCTTTCCTTCTGGTAGGAAGTCTTTGTATCACATGTTATAAGTGATCTACAGTGCAATTTTAAAAATATGTTCCCCACTTTATTTTCAAAACTCTCCTTAACATTCACTTCCTTTGTTAAACATTGCCAGTGAATTTTACCTCTTTCTCATATACTTCTCTACAACAGGGCATTTCAAAAATCATTTTATGCAATTGATATAATTCTAATGGTATGTGCAAAAACAAAGGGATATAGTCAGATTCTATTTTTAAAGGCACAAAGAGATTTGCACACATGTGTTTATTATGACATTTAGAAACCCTTTGCCTAGTTGATGATTATGTAAGTCTCAGGTTTCATATTGTATGTCTGTTTAAGTTGGTTATACCCAGCTATAATTTTTTAATGCTATAATTCCACTTTACAGACACTGAAGACACAGTTTTGTTCATTCCTTCAGCAACTAGCAGGACACTAAAGACCAAACTACCTCCTCACAATTCAGCTTACTGTCTACTTAACGTGATTTTTACCAACTCATTGCCTTCACGGCATAACTTTTTACTGGAAGGGAAAACTTCAAGAAAAACCCATCCCTTCTTCAGTGGGATGTACCAATTGTTGAAGCCCAAAACTCACAAACCCTTGCCCTTAAAATCCTCATCCTGCTGTTTCTTGCAGTTCTAAGCGGTGATGTTACAATTTGTACGCAAGGAATCCTAATCATTCCCTTACATTGAAAGACCCAGTGACACCAAACTTCAAATTCTCAGTAAATTCCAACTTTACCTTTTCCTCTCCGAGATATAGCAATCTTTGTCCATCTTGATCACATGAGCAAAAAACTCACAATTGTCAGAGCAGTAGAGGTAATTGTTGGTGATATTTGGGGAGCTGCTATTCCACAGCACTTTACATGTGGTTGATGCCCCATAAGTTCAGTTAAAAGAACAAACATGCAAACAACTCAGTATTTGCTAAAAGATAAACCTTTACAAGTTTCGGTAATTACAAAATACTATTGCATTTGGACTCAGGAAGTTGGAAATTGGAGCACAGATGCCATGGTTTAAGCTTGACACAAGCCTATTTCCTGTCAGTGTGCAAATAAATGCTAAATAACAGTGACTGTTAAGTGCCAGAGTAGCTCATATTTCACTTTGTGATTGGAGTGCACTTTGATACCTGTTTCATGAAAGCCTTTATAAGTTATAGGCAGAGGTTAACAGTAATCGCATTTTTTTTCCTCCTCTGGTTTTAATAAATGCCTTCAGGGCATTTCATTCTGTTAAATCAAGCAGCAGACAAAAATGTAATGCACTGCTAACCTCTAAAGTGTGTGAAAAACTTAGTTCATAAAATATGTATGAGGAACACAGTGTTGCAATGATAATGATACTTCCTTTCTGGGTTATTCTGCCAAAGGAGTTGATGCATCAGCGTCTTTAGTTCTTGATTTCTTTTGATGGGAGTTGCTCTTACTTCATATTGTATCTAGTTTTTCAATGAATTTTCTATTGGCACACATAGACATACAATAGTTTTTTGTTTTGTTTTTGTTTTTGTTTTTTGGTGGTGGGGAGCAGTTGCCATGGCTTTAGGTTGGCTCGGGTTAGGAACTCATATGTAGCATTCTTCTCAAGAAAAAGAATATCTAAAAAAGGACTTAGTGTATATTGGAACATCACATTTGTGTGTTTGTGAGCAAAAATATGTCATTGTTGTGACATATTCCATCATGGTAAATGTACATTCATATGGGATACTTTCTTCTATTTCTGTTAAGAGCTACCAGTACCTTTAAAAAAAAAAGTTTATTATTTTAAGAGATAGGGAGAGAGTAGGGGAGGGGCAGAGACAGAGGGAGACAGAATTCCAAGCAGGCTCTGCACATGCTGTCAGCCCAGAGACTTACATGGGGCTCAAACTCACAAACCATGAGATCATGACCTGAGCTGAAACCAAGAGTTCCATGCTTCACCGTCAAGCCATTGAGGGGCCCCAAGAGCCACCAGTGCCTTTTAAGTAAATGAGTACTATACATGTTCCACAATATATCTTCCCTTTCTTGGTGAAAAAGTATAAAACTATAGCTGCTGCTGCTTCTTCTTTACTACTCAGTCATTATATTATCTCCATAGGTGAGAGATACACTATTTGATGATGTTTAGAATTGTAAATATGCTAATCCCATTTTAAAGTATAAGCTTACTTGATAATGGGTGTCACTAACTTATAGTGTATAAAAAATAAGAAAGGAATGTTGATTATCTTGATAAATTTTTGCTGCACTTATAGCAGGTATATATAATTGCTTTCTAAAAAATAAGTGACAATTTAAATTTCCTCTGAAACTTCAAAGGAAAAATTAACATCTGGACCCCTCAAAAAAATAGTCCTGGCTGTGTAGTAAAGAATAAAACTTGCCCCAAGAAAGGTTTAGCGTTTGCCCTTAGCAAAGGAACTGATCACTGAGTCCTTAGAATGCTCTGCCTAATGAGAGTACTCTTGTTTACTTGGACTCATGGATCCACTCCAGATAATGTAACAATATTAGTTATGGTGAGGGCTTTAGGACACATCATACCAGCTCTCTCCAGAGACTACAGGTCTGCCACATGTGCAATCAACCGTGTTCACCTGCTCGAGCCCTACTAAAATCTCTGCACACTTGAGCTCAGGTGAGCTTTCTGGGTTGGCCATTCTCCATGCATATTATCACACATCATTGCTGGGAGAAATTAGCATTTCCCCAACTCCAGTTGAAGAAGTCACCTGGAAGCTGTGTGTCTGTGTGTGTGTGTGTGTGTGTGTGTGTGTGTGTGTGTGTGTGACTTTTCTGGGCTCCATTCCAGGGACCTAGAAGAGCTAGCATTTCTTCCCCCCAGTATTTATTGTAACCGTATAGTTTTAAAATGGTAGTTTATAGTATCAGTTTTGTCCTAAATCAGGATGACCTATAAATCAGTCCAAATAACTGGAGTTTCTCAACGTTATGGGCTTTTATATGGTAAGTATACAATGGTTCATATAGTACTAAAGGTAAATTTCTTGATGTTACTACTATGTGCAAATTAATTTAGTGTTTTGAGATGTCTGATACTTATTTTACTTTAACTGAAAATTTACAAAACGTTGCATAATAGTTCTCTCTGAGACTTTCAGAGTCAAAAGTCACATAAGGCTCTCAACTCCTATAGGTGGTGCTATGCATTTTGTTATGGGAGTTGGCTAAGCTTATAAAGAAGAGGTCAAAATATCATTTCAGTTTCTTATATACTTATGCCTATTCCCTCCTCTTGACTAATGATCACAATTATTTTTAAACTGAGGCTTAAAGGAAAGAATATGCTGTTGCCTGGGCTTGAGGTCTCCCATCACAGCCTTGCTGTAACTGATAATTTCTTAAGCTTTCTTGCCATCAGATTCTCCAAAAGCTGGCTTGTTTCTCTGTGGGCACTCCCTGGTCTCATACATACTGTACAACCTGCCTCTGTCTTCAAGTCCTTGCTTTTTTCATAATAGTATGTGCCCGTAAAGTTCTGAGATTGACTCATGGTTATCTGCCACTGAGATGGAAAAGAAAGAAGTTTGTATATAAGAGCTATTGAGTCAGAGGAGTTTGGTGAACAGTGTACTATGGCTGAAATATTTAATGAAAAATTTTTTGAAAGCCATTAGCTATCATTTAAAGGCCACTTCTTGAGAAGTGACTACCCTAGGGAATGCCAATAAAGAGCAAGTAAGACATCAGGAATCTTTGGTAAGTGACAGTGTTCTTACCAGAATTACTGATTTATTGCATTTTAAAACGAAGTATTTGGAGTATTAAAGAGGACCTTTGTTGTTACTGTATTTGTTGTTGTTGCTGTAGGGACCTGTTATTAAGAGTGGGGGATTTTGCCACATTAGTAACTTAAAAGATTTGTTTTAACGTCTGCTACCCCCTCATTGTTTCAAGTGCTATAGAAGGTATATGGTTTAGAGAACTGTTGTGCATGTGTGTGCCTAAGCATGTGCACATGTGCGCACGCACATACACAGAATTAGAGTTAGAAAGGTGATAGGTTAAAGATTTGATACAGGAAGAAAAATTGAATAATAATTATATTAGGAGAAATTGAATTATGCTAGGAAGAATTACATCAGGAGAAATTTGTGTGATATACTGATTAGTCATTGCTGGTAAATTATATTAAATGAAAAGTTAGTTAAGATGTTTACTCAGAATGAAAATGGAATGAAATTAGAGTTTAGATTGGGTTATTGTTAATTTAGATCATTGCTAATTGATTGACTGAATTGTCAATAGAATTTTAACAATTTGTTGATCACCCCAATTTTTGGCTGTGCAAATAATGCACATAGGTACTGGCCTAAAGAAGATCTGGGAATGCTGACATTTGCTTATATATGCAGAACTTAGTTTCAGTTAACTTTATAAGGGAGGCTAGGTTTGCTGAGTAAATTAAATATAATCATGAGACCATTCAAAAGGATTTCCAAGTAGATGGAGGATTGATACTTTTCAATACAGGAATAAGAAGATCAAGAATTATGAGTTAAAGTTCTGTGGCTTAGGTCACACTGACAGTTTATTATTTTTATTATAAATGGCCAGCGCTCACAATTGCAGTTATCAGAATAACTTATCACAAAATTACTATAGTCCAGATTGAGTTATTTATTCCATTTTTGTGGGGAGGCAGGAGCAGATAAAAAAGATACAGCTACATGAATAATACAACGTGACATGGCACGTGGTAATGGAATAAATGCTCCAGTTAAAATGTTTTTAGCTGGGTGATTTTAAAAAGCTGAATTAAGTTATGAATGGGAATTAATAATTAAGCTTCTAATATATATATATTTTCTCTTAGCTTGCTATTTACCCTTCTGGCACTAACTACTTGGAGTTAGTGCAGACCTTGCAGGCTGAGGTCACAGTCCTCCACAAAATTCCCCTCACTTCAGATACCAGCTGCAAGCTCCAGGGTTCCCAGGCTATAAATTCAGGGTCCTCTGCTATCCCCTCAGGTCCTATCATTGGCTAGAATGACTAAGAACTCAGAGTGCTATAATCATGATTACAGTTTTATTATAAAGGAGACAGATCAGGACTAGTCAGTGAAGAGACATGTAGGGTGAGGTCTCAGAGAGACCCAAATGTGAAACTTGTATGTAAATTTCAAAAGCTTAGATCCTCCCTTCCAGGAACTCAGGATGAACATCAGGCAAATTCTTTCTTATACAACATTCCCTAACATTTTGTTTTCCTGACCTATTGGTTTTCATAAGAAATGGTGTGTTATTAAAAGGAAACTTCTGGGGCGCCTGGGTGGCGCAGTCGGTTGAGCGTCCGACTTCAGCCAGGTCATGATCTCGCGGTCCGTGAGTTCGAGCCCCGCGTCAGGCTCTGGGCTGATGGCTCAGAGACTGGAGCCTGTTCCCCATTCTGTGTCTCCCTCTCTCTCTGCCCCTCCCCCGTTCATGCTCTGTCTCTCTCTGTCCCAAAAATTAAAAAATAAACGTTGACAAAGGAAACTTCTTTCCTAGGCACACATAAGCCACGTGTATCTTCTCCTTTTCTCTTTGAAGCTTTCATCTAAGTATGAACAAAAACAAGTAGAATCCAAAGTAAAAAATCTGGTCTCAGAAAATTGTATCTAAATATCCCCTCCAAAGTTTGGTTGCCTTTGCTACTTTAATTTTTGGTCATTTGAATTTGGTCAAATTCCCGTGGGAATTTGTTTTTGGTGAGAAACGGAGGCTCCTTAACTAGGATGCTGCAAGCAGGATTTAACATTTGCTCTGCTTGGCCTCCTGGGACATTATGGTGAGGGTAGGTTTGTGTATGGGGGGAGTGGATACAGAAGCAACTCAAACATCTATTGGCTGGTACTGACCTCTTGTTAACCTTACTGGCTGGGTGTTGTCAGTTTCAGGAATTTAGAATAGTGCTTGATTCCTGGGACAAAGAAATAATTAGAGCTTCTTTTATTGTCACAGTTTTCTAAAAATATTTTAAAAGAAAAATTACATCTATGGCCTATTGCAGGAAACATCTTTGACAAAGTGTATTTGATACCAAGTATCATTATTCAAGTTCCAATAGGAACTCGGCACTTACTACATCAAATCTAAACTCCTAAATCTGCTATTAAAAGCCTAGATAATAATGACGTTTTGTCATCATTATGTTCTGATTATATGATAGGAAAAGATAGGATAAAATAAGCAGAGAGAGAGAGAGAAAGAGGTTAGGACCTGAGGTCTCTGGGTGGGGGAAAACCATATATTTTGGAACAATATGGGAAGTGTCCACCATAGTAAGCCTCCTCAAGCATAAGGTTCCTCTTAAGAATGTAACAGACACCACACCCTTCCCTTTAGGTCCCCCTCAGGAATTTGACAATAAAAAATAGCTAGCTAAACCATAAAACTTATGTTATAGGAAAACTTACAGGAGGGACGGTATGACATAGTCTGACTTCTCACACAATGGAGTCAAGCCAATCAGGAATGGACAATCCAGCACATAGAGTTTTCTAGCCAGTAAGGGTAGAACCTGAAAAGGAACGAAGGGGAAGGGAAGAGGGGGGCGACCAGAACCTTATAAAACAAGGAACCTTGCCTATAGTTTTTCCTATAGACACTTTCAAGTGTTCCCTCTCTGTAAAGTGAGCATTCCTATTATGCTTACTTTCTGATCTTAGACTCTAATAAACTTGCCTGCTGCTCATTTTGTGTCCACCTCTTGATTCTTCAAAGCGACAAGACAACAAATCCTGAGTATTGTGTTAAAAACGTCCTGCAACAATTACAGTATGTGAGATTACCTTAAACCTAACTGCAGCTTGGCACATACACAAAATAAGCAATGATTATTTATTAATCACCTACAATGAATACGTGTGCCAAATACTGTAAGAAGAGGTGATAAAAAATGTTCACAAGAAGGAGCGTTGGGATATAGTGGGAATAGTTAAAATATATGATAGAATACATACACATATACGTACATACATACATACATATGAAGGAATAAAAGAGGGCGTAAAAAACAAGCCTTGGCTGTGATGAGGGAGCATAAGGCAGGCTGAAGGCAAAGCACAAGTTAGCACACACCCCGCCCCCACAGGTTGGATATGTGTGATATTCCTCAGGCATTCCTGGCTGCCCAAGAACAAAGGAAAGACAATAAGTGGTTAACTGATGGAGATGGCAGTCCTGCCGGACATGAGTCTCCCAACAGTCTGTAAATATCTTAGTAAATTATAATAGGCAATCTTATCAATAGCCTAATCTCCAGAGACCTGTAGACTCAGTTTCCTGGAGCCCAGACATCACCCTTCCCTCCCTGGTGATGTGGGGAACAAAGGCAAGAAGGAAGTGGTAGGTAAAATTAAATTTCTTTATAACCTGCAGCCCATTGACAAATACTTGAGGTGAATATAGACTACACTATTTCTCCAGGAACTCCATACTGTGGTAATGTTAATGCTTTGCCAGAGGGAAAACAACCTTAGCTAGAGGATAGCAAGGCCCCTGGAATTTTTTGGAGTCCTCTTTAGCATACCGAAGTCCTTCTGGAGGCCTCCCTTTTGTCCTTACCCCTCCAACTCCATAGTATAAAACCAGCCTCTCTTCACAACCCCAGTGCAACTCTTCTGCCCAAGGGTCCTATCCCAGTGTTTTAATAAAATCACCTTTCTTGCACCAAAGACATCTCAAGAATTCTTTCTTGGCTATCAGCTCTGGGACCCCACCATTCCAAAACCACATCAGCTGTACATGAAATTAGTGACCTTAGCATTCCAAAACTCTGAAGTTTTGGTGAGTAATATTTACCAATTCCATCCCAGCAGTATGGTTAATGGCAACAAGTCTGTCTTGGCCAGTAGTTCATGGAGCAGTCTGGATGAAGCAAGAATGACCTAGTTGATGGTAGAGACTTTGACAGTATATAGCTTGTCCTGTGTTGGCATTCACATGGGGAGGCCTACACCTAAATGTGTGTGTTTAATTTTAATAGGCATTGCATAATATTCATGTTGGATTTTAATGACAGTATACAGAAAATGTATATGTTCGAAATAAATGTATTCTGTATTAAAAAGTAATTTTTCTTAATTTTTTTTCTTTTTTTTTTTTTTAATTTTTTTTCAACGTTTATTTATTTTTGGGGGGACAGAGAGAGAGCATGAACGGGGGAGGGGCAGAGAGAGAGGGAGACACAGAATCGGAAACAGGCTCCAGGCTCTGAGCCATCAGTCCAGAGCCTGACGCGGGGCTCGAACTCACAGACCACGAGATCGTGACCTGGCTGAAGTCGGACGCTTAACCGACTGCGCCACCCAGACGCCCCTTAATTTTTTTTCTTAATGAATAGAAGAAGTTCAGATTATACTTTTTAAGAAATTACTATTTTCAACAATTCTTTCAAGGAAAGTAGAGGCTATCTGCCTTCCTGTCCTGTAATGACATTATCTCACCTATTGTTCTAATAGCAGCCTTGAATTAAAATATAAACTTTCTTATGAAATATTAAATTGAAAACTTCAACTGAAGGGAAGTGGTAATTCAATTTTATTTCAAAGCATTTAACTCACTGATCTTTTATGGTAAAATGAGTAATTGAGAAATTAAATGAATGGAGGCACATGTGTTCCTTTTGAAATCTGAGAAAAAAGGATGCATTCGTTTTATTAATATGGTCTATAATGAAATTGTCAGGGAGCAAGAATCTCTGTCCCCTTCGAGGTCCTTGTAGCTGAACTAAGAACCAAATTGACATGAGACTGATGAACAGGAGAAAGTCGAATTTCATAGCATATGTACAAAGAATTCAGACAGACATGGAAATTCCAAAAACAGGCTAAATGAGGTACATGTGTCATTCTGAAGTGAGGAGAAGGGAGCAGAGGTCTGGGTCTTCAAAGAGAAGGAATGCTACCCTCAGGAGGAATGAACAAGAGTAGATGTTTGGTACACAAATCTTCACTGAGCCATTCCGGAAACTGGGATGTAGAAGACTGATCAAACAGGTCTTCCGGGTTCCTCCCTGTCTGGTTCATGTCATAATGTAGTTATCTATGGTGACAGCTCCTTCCTGGAGCATCTTCTCCATCTAAATTCTTTTTAGGCAGTTGAGGGGGAGATACAGAGCTTTTCCTAAATCTACTGGGTTTTGATTATTCTTTAACTCAAAATAACCTTTTACGCTGAAGTGGCTTATCATGGGTGGGTGGCCCTTGGCCCCTATATAATAATAGATCTTTGGAAACTAAATTTTTCCTCTAATCTATTCCCTGACACCCATGGTGTTAAATGGTTAAAAGAGCAGTGACCATTATGTGAACTGGACATCTATAAATGTGTTGTACCCCTTCAGGTTACTCAAAGCATCCCCTGTGCGCCTCTCCCCCCACACCATTGTTCTTTATTAAAATGGGAACAAGAAGCACATTGGAATTAAATGAACAGTTGCCTCTTCCCATTTAAGAATCCTCTGTCAAATTAGACTCTTTTTGACCTTTCTTTATTGCTATGTTTTGTTTCTTTATTACACTCTTACTTTGTTGATGGTACTTTTATTTGTTGTGAGGGTGATGAAGAATATAAAATTCTGGTCCCTGTCCACAATGGTTTTCTTCGCATTTCCTTGGAATGTCCTCTAACCAAGTGTATAACTGATGTGCCCCTTTAAGATCTTACCCTTTTCATGCTAAAAGATGTTCTCCTTTGGTTTGCATCTGGACCCTATTATTTTGCATATATCCTTATTTGAGATGATCTCTTTTTGGCATTCTCAGAGAGTGAGGGTAAGAAGGGGTAAAGGGGGAGAGGAAAAGGAAGGGGGAAAATGTAGAAAAGTTCTATAAAGCTGATGGGGTTTTGGAGTGGTAGGGGTTTGGAGCTGATAGCCAGGAAAGAATTCTTGAAGATACCATTGGTGCAAAAAGATGATTTTATTAAAGCATGGGGACAGGGCCCTTGGGCAGAAAGAGCAGCACTGAGGTTGTGAAGAGTGACTGGTTATATACTGTGGAGTTAGGGGAGGTAAAGGCAAAAGGGAGGCCTCCAGATGGACTTTGATATGCTAAAGAAGACTCTTAAGATACTGGAGGCCTTGCTATTGTCAAGCTAAGGTTGTCTTCCTTCTAGAAATGGTATACTCTGTATTTACCTCAAGTATTTGTCAATGGGCTGCAGGTTATAAGGAAATTTAATTTTACCTGCCATTTTCTTCTTGCCTCTGTTCCCCACATCACTGTGGAGGGGAGGGTGATGTTGGAGCTCCAGAAAACTGAGTCTATGGGTTTCTGGAGATTAGGGTATTGATAAGATTGACTTTTTCTTGTAATTAACTAAGATATTTGTAAACTGATGGAGACTCAGTTCCTGCAGGTCTGTGATCTCTCTCAAGTAACCATTTCTTTCCTTTCCTTTCCTTTGTTCTTGGGCAGCCAGAAATGCCTGATAAATACCATACATATCCCATCTGAGGGGGTGGGGTGCAGTGTGTGCTAGCTTGTGTTTTGCCCTCAGCTTGCCTTCTCCCTTTTCAAAGCCATGTGAAGAGCCCTGAGAAAGGTTTCCTCCAAGTACCAGGAACAGATCTTGCCTCAAAACAGTTTTCTTTTCTCCTCTCCACACCCAGGGTTGTGTAGCCCAAGAAATGGGTGTCAGAAGGCTTATAAAAACTGTGAGGTTCTCCTAATGCAGGGGCTCCTACTGATCTGTACGTTAGCACAGCTCAGTGTCACACATGACCAATCACACACCCAAAGACAACGTGAAAACAAAGTTATTGGATATCTGTAAGGAAAAATATACCCCAGGAAACTCATTAAAGAAGAAAAGAGAAGGAGGGAGGTAAAGAGGAAGGAGAGAGTGAGAAAGAGGAAACACCTACAGTGGCTTTGGAATCCAAAGTGAGTGCTTTAAATAATTCTACGTTTTAGCTTAAGATATTCCACCCCCTCATTATCGCTTTTGGGACTAGAAGAAAGATCTAGGAGCAATTCAATCCAATTAGAAGGGAAAAGAAAGGTTTTCTCAAGCAATTGCTATGCAAATGTGTATGTCATGAAACTGAAAAGGTGACACTAAGCAGCACATTTGGTTGTTGACAACAGAATTCCTCTCTATTTCCTCTGTTCCAAAGCATTTTAAAGGAAACCTTAACTTAATAGAAAGATGTTCTGGGTAGTCCTGCCAAGGTCAGTGCCAGCTTTCATCATCCCCTGTTGAGGTGCAAGCTAAGCTCAGAAAAACCACCTGGGGGCAGCTTCCCCCCTCCCTCTATATTCAATTGTCATCTTCATGTTTTCAGTAATAGGAATTGCTGGTGTGTGACACTTTTTGAAACTCTTGGTATTGTGGTCTTATAGAACATTTCAATGGGTAATAGTGTCAGACAGCGGTAATTAATCTTGGAGGAGAAACTTGTTTCTGAATTGGAGCATCACTTAAAGGTAGGACAATTTAGTGCTTACCCATTAAAAGTTGTACTTGGACTTCGACCTTTTACCTGTAGTTTAAAAAATGATCAGGTTAGAAAGGCCTTTTGCGATTGGATTTTGAATGTTATGAGCCATGAACTCTGAGTGATCCCATCTAAGCTTATTTTCTTAGTCCTGTGCTTGGCAACGAGGGTGTTGAGGGTGGGGATGGAAGACTGGAAGAGTAGAGAGCTCAAAAGGTTGAAGATGAAGAGGGACCCTGAAGATTACTAAATGTAGAGCAAAACCCTCATTTTACAGAGAACATGAAGCCCAGAGAGGTTAGGATGTAGCAGGATTCTTGCAGAGAGACGGGGACACTGAGGCTTTTCTGTGCAGGAAGCAAATTTGTTGTGTTGGCATGGGCACGGCCATAGCTGAAACGGCTGAGCCCAAGTGCAGTGGGGTGTAGCATTGTGTACAATTTTTGCTCCTTTGTCTCCCATATATGGTAACATACAGTCTGATTGGGTGGTCTCATGTTACAGAGTCATGAGGAATGTCTCCCATGCACACATAGACAGGTTGCCTTCCCCTGTCTTGAGGTTTTCACCACATTCCTTAGGGAGTGGCTCTACCACAAGAACACTTACCCAAAGTCTTTCCACTAATTATTGGCAGACAGAAATCCAAGTTCTTAGATTTTAACCCCACCTAGCCCCATGGCAACTTTATCATTTCAGTCCTGATTTCCACCTTTAAAACTAGTCTCTTACAGGCAAGCGAGAAAATTCTAGGGCATCTGTGGATAAAATGGATAAAGTTGAAGCACATCAGAACAACCATTTTTATGAGCAGTGGCAGCAGAGTGAGTCCAACACGAAACTAAATAGAAAACAAAAATGGAGTGCTTCCTAGGAGCTGGGCACAATCCTAGGGTCGGAGCTCCTAGTCAAGTAGGAGACACAGATATATACATATGGAAAATAGAGAAAAATAGAGTGCTGTGAGATGTATGATATCCTTCAGACTTTACCTATTGAAAAATGGCCACTAGAAGTGGGCACTGAAGGTAGTCAGAAATTAAAAACAACAACACACTTTTTCAATGCATCATCAGTTTCATGGAATTTTTATGTAGTTCTAATCGTTTTCATATTTTCAGTATCAGTGTGAAACCAAAGTGTAGTTACTTTAATATCATTTTCCTCTCTTCTTTTTTTTTTTTTTTTAAACTCTCTTCTTTACATAAAATGTGGTTAGGAAATCTCAATGGCAGTGTGGCTGTTACCTGTTTGATGCAGATTACATGCATAAGTGTTTTCCTTGAGCCTTGTTCCGCTTCAACCTTGCATGCACATTTACAAAATATATTTATAGAATATACTGTATAGCTTTCTCGGTTATCAAATAGATACATTTTCTGTTCTGTGAATATGTTCAGAATATGGGAACAAAATTGATTCAGCCACCTCTTCTGCTTCTCTTAGTTATCCTGTGAAATTTTGGTTAGTGCAAAATTTTAGGTGACCAAGACTTCAAATCTTTGGGTTAAATAAATGTAGAAGGAAGGAAACTTTTACAGAATTCTGTAGCTGACAATCCTGTTGCAGTGGAATCAATCCTGGGATTTGAGCCCAAAATTTCTTTACAGCAGAGCCAGGATACATAAGCAGTTCAATTGTGCAGCCAGCAGAAATGGAAAATGCTGGTGGTGGGAGTTTGTTTTTACTAGCTCAGGTGATTTCAGTCCGTGCTTTAAAATAGCATCTAGGGTTTAAACCAGAAAAACAAACAAACAAAAAAAGCAAAACAAAACAAAACAAAAAAACCAAAACACCCCTATATACAAAAAGTGTACCTTGATAAAATTATCACAGAGCTTACATTTGATTAAATTCAAATCTAGAGTAAACAAAAACGATTTGGCAAAATTAAAAAATAATTGATTATAGCTATATATCTATATTATGCCATTATTGGAGCCTGTTTAATGTTAAGCCTTAATACAGGGTGGCATTTGGAGTTCATTTGAAACTTTAGCATTGGAATTTATTTGAATTTTTTTTTTTCATTCTGAAAGGATTAGAAACCTCATTCGCAACTATAGTTTTTGCTCTTTGCTACCTGTGCTGAAGGGAAATAAATAGCACCTAAACATCTTTTTAAAAGTTTATGTAAGTATTTTTCTATTATTATACTATATCATTTCAAGTAGGTTTATTTTTTATTGAGAACACAATGCATACATGTATGATTTAAATAATGTCAACTCCAGTTAACATACCTGATGTCTTAAATAGGAAGGTTTTTTTTGTTTTGTTTTGTTTTTTGTTTTTTTGTTTTTTGTTTTTTTGTAGAGCAGTGATTCTCATATTCTGATGTGTCTATGACTCACCTGGGGAATCTTCTCAACATGCTGTTTCAGACTCAGTAGGTCTGGGGTGAGGCCTGAGCTCCTGCATTTCTCTTCTCTTCTCTTCTCTTCTCTTCTCTTCTCTTCTCTTCTCTTCTCTTCTCAAGTTTATTTTGAGAGAGAGAGAGAGACAGAGAGAGAGAGACAGAGAGAGAGAGTGTGTGCATTCATGAGCAAGCAGGAAAAGGGAAGGGGCAGAGAGAGAGAGAGAGAGAGAGAGAGAGAGAGAATATCCCAAGCAGGTTCTACACTGTCAGCATGGAGTCTGTGTCAGGCCTCAAACTCAAAAACCTTGGAAGTTCAGCCAAAGCTAAGAGTCAGAGTTAACCTGTTGAGCCACCTAGGTGCCCCCTGAGGTTCTGCATTTCTAACAAGCTATTGAGTGATACTGCTGACACCCGAGGGACACACTTGTAATCTTAGATAAGAGGTTGGGAGGTTCTGATTTCTATTTACAGGTTCCATGAGGTCAGGATCAAAGTCTCTGTGATGCTTTTGTCCTTTCCCAATGCTGTAAGATGTTCGCTCCAGCTCCAACCATCAGTCTGCATTCATGGCAGATGTAGAAAACAAAGGGGAAAGGTGGTGCCATGCAATGTATTTATTGGTGACTTTTTTTGTTTTAGAAGTGAAATACACGCTTCCTCTAGTTTCACAGGGAATCCAGTGTAGCTTATTTGAGATCCATTTCTTGTGGGTTGGTACATTGCTGTCCTGAACAAAATCAGGATTCTTTTAGCAGGAAGGGGTGAATGGGTATTGAGTAGCAACTGACAGTGAATGCCGCAATATACCTGGTGAGGAAAGAAGGTTCAAACGGTAAAAAAGAAGTGAAACTTCCCTGTCCTCAATGTTCGGGCTTTTTCTGGGAAAAGACCAAAATTTAATTAGTTACCATTTCCTGGTGTGTACCTTCAAAAATTGCCTGCATACCCATAAGTAGATATACGTATATATATTTTCTTTCAAAACTCAACAGATTTCAAAATAACCTTTAAAAAAATGATGGAAGACATGATTTTTCTCCTTACTAAGAAGTAGTAAGAGAGAGTCAGGGAGGGGCAGAGAGATGGAGACAGAATCCCAAGCAGGCTGCATACTGTCAGTGCAGAGCCTGATGCAGGGCTCGAACTCATAGGCTGAGATACCATGACCTGCACCAAAACCGAGTCAGACACTTAACTGACGGAGCCACGTAGGTGTCTTGACTTTTTTTTTTTTAACTGGGTGTTTTTTCATACTTTGTAAAATTCAACATAATCTTTCTTCAAAGGTACGTCTCATTCCCCTTTGTGTGTTTTGACCTGAAGCTCATGGCTTTCTGCCTTCCAAGAGGAGGAGTGTGGTTGATTTTGCTTTCTCTCCCCATAGAACTCCTGCCCTACTTGTGATAGCTATGGTTTTGTACCCTGATAAATTGTAACAGATGAAAAAAGTTGAGGAGAGAGAGCAAAGATTTAGGGTGATTCTTGGCTCAGTGACTTTGTATCCTTTTAGTTTAGCCAATGTTTAAAGATGACACTGGGGGTACTTTGCTAAATTAATTCCCACTGCTGCACTGAAGATCACTTTTCTGCAATTCTCTTGACGTGGACGATGCTTCTCTCTTCCAGATAGTTTCTTGTGATGCCTTTTCCTGAAATCTGGTGTTCACTTATACATCCATGTTCTTGCTGCTGTCATCTGACCATCCTTCAGGACTGCTCTGTACAACAGCACCTAAGATCATGTCATACTGGCTCTCTTCCCTACTGTCCGTGCTTACCCTGGGGAAATAGCCACGTATCCCTTGCTCTTAGAAACATGAGAGTCAGGACAAACTATACATTCGTGTCTATTCTGCAGCTTTAGGTGGCTTAAATTTTCTCAGATGTGAGTTAGGGACAAACACTCCATGACTCCAAGGACAAATTCTCCAAGTGTTTCCATATGCATTCCTTTCCCCAAGCTTGAGGTGAAAGGAAAAGGACTCCATATTCCCCCCTAAAGGAGGTAGCAGGAACCTGTTTGGCAACACTCTGCCAATAAATAGCCTGCAATGTATTCTCCCTCTTAAGCCTCTGACCGTTTTTCGTATCTTATCTTGCTGAGGGTGCAGGACTCACCACAGTAGTTCTTGGCTTTCTCCATTCTAAATGTTGCATGTGGGAATCCGGCTAATCTTTAGTATCTATTGCATTAGGGTCTCAATTTTTGGCCTCCTTTTATATGATACGGGGTTTTCCTCCTTCTGGTGCTCTTTATTTCTTTGCATAAATCCATATTGCAGTTCGGTATGATTTTCTTTCATTCTGAAGGACTTCCGTTAACATTAGCTGCAGTGCAGATCTGCTGGTGGTGAATTCTTTCAACATTTTGATGGCCGGAAACGTAATTATTTCTCTTTCATTTTTGAAAAAAAAACTAGTAAGGCTGGGTATAGAGTTCTGGATTAATTTTTCTTCTTTCACTTCTTTATGGATACTACATTACTGTATTTTGTATTGCATTGTTTCAAAAGAGAGATAGATTATCCTTCTTCCCCTGTATAAAAAGTGTACTTTTAAGAATGTCTCATTGTCACTTTTTCAGCAATTTGATGGTATTACCTTGGGTAGTTTTCTTGATGTGTCTAGTACGAAAGGTTTGTTGAATTTTTTGGAGAAGAGGATTTATACTTCATATCAAACTAAGAAAAATTTTGTTTATTATTGGTTAAATATTTTTTTCTCTTCCACTTCTCTTTCTCTTCTCCTTTGTAGGCTCTAACTGCAAGTATAGTAGACTTCCTGAAGTTGTCTCTCAGCTCACAGATGCACGCTCTTCCCTTTTCCCCTATACTTTCCTATTTGTATTTCATTTTCATTAGTGTCTATTTCTATGTTTTAAGGTTAAATAATCTTTAGTGTTTAATCTGCTGATCCCATCCCATGTGCTTTTCCTTTCAGAAATGATAGTTTTTATTACTAGAATTTTGATTTGAATGTGTGTCTGCACTTTACATGTTCAATCTCCTTCTACCTTCTAGAACATCTGTAATATAGTTTGAATAGCTGGTTGAATGTTCTTGTCTACGGATTCTATCATCCATGTGATTTCTGGGTGTGTTTCTATCAATTTATTTTTCTTCTTGTTACAGGTTTTACTTTCCTACTTCTTTGCATGCCTATTAATTTTTGATTTGATACCCTTGGATATCAAAATTGAATTTTACCTTGTTGGGTGCTGGATATTTTTTTATTACTATAAATATGCATGAATTTTGTTCTAAGACCCAGTTCAGTTTTTGATCCTTTTGGATCTTTTCACATTTGTTCGGCGGAGGGGTACATCTCTGTTTATTTTAATTTGGATTTTGCTCCACTAATGAGGCACTCTGTCACTCATCACGAGTACTGTACCTGATATCTTGTGGATTACAAGACCTTTTGTCACTCTGGCTGGTGGCAATACAAATTATTTCCAGCCCTGTGTAAACTCTGATGATTGCTCCTCCGAATCCGTTCTCATGGTTCTTATCCTGGCCTCAAGTAGTTTCCTCACATGCATGAGTTAATCAGTCTAAGACTAGACTGGGACCCCTGCTGTGTTGGGAGTTTTCTCTATGTTCAGCTCTCTCTTTTCCCTTCAAATCTGCCTTGTCTTCCCTGGACTCCCAGCTTATCTCCTCATTTAATGAGACGGCGAGGCTGTATCTGGTCTCCATCTAGCTGCTGCAGTTTGGAAACTTTTTTGAGGAAGTAAGTGACCATCATGGGGCTCACTTTGTTTTTTCTCAGGAATCACAGTTATGCACTGCCTAATGCCCAATGTCTAATAACTATTCCTTTAAATATTCTAGGTTATTAGTTGTTTTAGTCAGAAAAGTAAACGTGGTTCCTGTTACTCCATCTTGGTCAGGAGAGGAAGTCCTTGTCCTCAATTTTCAAAACATAGCAATTGAGCACGTCAATCAGGATCATCTGGCACATGGACTTTTATTTTATTTTGTCACTGTTGGCAAGTACTTTGTATCTTCTCTAGATAATGACTTTATGTATTTTTATTTTTTAGAAAAAAAAAAGATACACATCTCCAGCCCTAAAAATATTCAGTAAATGATATAAGTAGGTTTTCAAACTCAAGGTGTGTAAGATTAAGAATTTCTTTTTTCACCTTTTGGGCAAAATCCCACTCTGCATTATTGGTGGCTCTTGGTGTTAAAGGTAGGTGTTCACTTTAAATTGAAAAAAACTATCCATATGTACTTACAAGGTGCAGTGGAATCGACCCCATTGATAAGTTCAGCTCAACAACTTTAAAGGCCACTGACAAAGAAAAGTTCCCACCTGACTTAAGAAATCTTTTTCTCAGCCTGGGTTTTTCTGTGTAAAAATTAAGTTCATCTCAAAGCTTTAGTTCCAAGAAAAAAAAAAAAATCAATCCTGTCTTTTGTTAAAATATATACCTAAAGTTCCCTATTCATTTTTCTCTGCCTGCTGCTTTCTTTTGTTATGTTATAGCATAATAATCCTTTTTAATGATCTTTTCTGGATAGTCAGGCGATTATGATCATTACTGTTATTATTTGCCACCACATGAAAGGCCTTTTTAATTTTAAACTCTTTGAGTGTGTGTGGGAGATGTTGGTGTTGGATGTGAAGGAAACTCCTGTGAACCTTTGGAAAGTAGAGGCATGGAAAAATGATTATAAGCATAAATCTCAGTAATATTTGTCCACCTTGGTATGTCTCTGTGGCTAATTAATCAAAAGCAATTAACAACTGGCAAATATCCAAAATCTCTGGTATGGCCAAATAGAGCTAAGGTGGTTCTCTTAAGTATTTGTCTGTTGGTGGAATATGTTTGTTGGCGGAAGCAACTCAGTGTGACAAGAGATATGTTAAGACTGTCCTATGAAATTGTGTGATCTGCTAAAGTCCTACAGAAATATGTCCTTGTGAACTCTTGCCATGTGTCACAATTGGTAGACTCATGAAACATGGTGCTTGTTAGATACATTTTCCTTTTTGTTTGTTTATTCTTATTCTGTATTAGACTGAAAGCTTCTGTGTGCCAACTTGTGGTCACTGACCTTGTATTCTTGGGACTCAGTAAAATAGTGGTTACGATGTTGCACAGTCATTAAATGAAATAAATACATTTCACTCAATAGATTGTTTAATCAGGTTGATTTTGATGTGAAACTTGTAGTCCTAGAATTCATTTATCCTTTTGATAGGTCTATGAACATATTTCAGGAAAAGATTATGTTTTTATATAGATAAGACTTTATTTTATTTTTTTCTGGGTTCTTTGTTTCTTAATTTTTAATTTTTATTTTTTAACTTTAACTTTGTTTATAACTGTACTAAATTTAGTGGCTTTTTTTTTGCCATAAATGTTCTTCAAAAATTACCTTAAATAACCTAACATCACCTTGTTGGCAGTCCGAATGGTTTTATTGTCCAAGTTTGTTAATAATTAGAGCAAAGGATGTGTCAAGGTGTATTTTCTTAGAGGAAAAACTTTTTGATTGACTTTTTCGTCTATATCAGTGATTGCTATACTCCTATGGTGGTCCCTTTTCCTGGAAATGAGAATAAAAACTTGAGTCCGTACTATTGTCAATCTACTGGGAATGTGTTAGAAACATCCCCTTAAAAGTAAGCAATAGATTTTTGCTGAGTTTGGGAAGTTTTATCCATTTTACAGCATTCGAGCTCAGGCTCCAGTAGGAGTAATATTTAGGTTTATAATAGCGTCTTGTAGAACTCTTTCCCTGAAGCATCCTAGTGTCAGAACAGATATTCAATCCATATCGATAAGAATCAGATTAGGCACTGGCAGCACCTGGAATTGTACTGATGACTAATCAGGTGAAAACATAGCTTTCTCTGTGACTATAATAGAAACTATTGTCTGTATGTAAAGGCAATTGAGCAAAACGGGTAGAGGTTGAGGAATTTATGCATCTTAGAGAAAAGCACATTTGCAGCAGCTATTTGTGATTGCTTATTTGGCTGAGGAAGGTGAATGCCATCAAAATAAGTTTTAATTACCACAAAGAATGAATAAATCCCCAATCTATGCAAGTATTTCTAGTGTGGCATAAATTGTCAGAAACATAATAATAAAGCAGGTGAAGGAATTCAATGGCACTATGTTTCAAAGAATGGATGCTGCACATAGCTGTTGGTGAGAACAGCAAAGGTTGCACCCTATATATTTTCTGATGAGGAGGAGCACAGAGCCCTCCCCCCCCCACTTTTTTTTCAGTGAAAAGTTTGCTGCAAAAAGAGGAATACAGGCAGAGACCTAAAAGATGAGTCAGAATTAGTCAAGTAAAGGTAGGAAGGGGCTGGGAATGCGGAAGCAAGTGAAGAAAAGCTAACTGAATGAAAGCTGGAGTCCAGAGAGAGGTAACCTGGTAAGAGCAGTAAACTAGGGTTATGGGCTGAAATATGAAATTGCTGTCTTTATAGTGTAAAAGGTTCAATATTGGTGATTTCACATAGCTCAACCTAATAGATTAGTAATTGGGCAGAAATAAGGAGAACAAGTGGCAGGAGTTGAGACACAGAAGAGATGAATGGGCACCACATAGCCGTGTAAAATGAGTGAATTACATAGCTGTCCTTCCAAATGACTCAAAGCCAAGTATCAAGTAGGAGCACTATTAGTAGAGAATGAATAGCATCTAACATTTTGTTAGAAGGAATGCTATATTTTTTCACCACATTACTGTTTATCTCATTTTAGCCTCATTTCATTGTGTCCACTCTGTACAAAGACAGTGGACCAATGAGAAGATTGTGCCAGCATTTTATCTCTGCTTCTGTATAAGACATGTGTCCAGATAATAGTATGTGTATGCAACAGTAGAGAAGGCAGTGTCCCCTGATGAGTCTTTATTTTTGCTTTAAGCACTTCACAGTGAAACAGAGATGGTGACTTAGTTCTTTTGACCCACAATCTAGATTTCCTGCATAGACCATGGGCTGTCAGGTACAGCAAGCCCCACCACTTACCTTGTACCAATGTTATTCTATTGACATAACTCAGTAATGCTGATTTATTTATAAATGTAGACTACATACATTCACCTTATCACAGGAATCCTTGAATAAATATCATGCTATAGGATAAAAATGATTTTCATCTTACAGTCCTCGTTTCCTTTTGCTAATAATAATTTCCAGAGAAGAGACAGGATTTGAAAGACGAGAAAAATTGATCCTTAGTAAACGAAGGGATCTGCACATAGCTCAAAGAAAATCAGTGCCACAATTAAATGAGAATCCTGGGGGGAACTCCAACCCTCTAAGTATGAAGAAGAGACTTGAAAGGTTATCAACCTTTCAATGGCATTTTGATAACCATTGTTAACTCTATGCATTTAAAGTAAGAAAATAATAAAGCTGGAGACTGTCTCTTACTTCATTTTTTGTTTTTTGGCTTTTAGGGGTCTAATTGAGAGACAACTTTTTTTATATTACTCCCTAGATGTTGATTTTTGGCAATTGTCTGAGTACATTAGACCCAATAGAGAAGCATTTAAAATGCATTATTCTTTGAGAATTTTGCCTGATGGTTATGCATCACTTCAACATGTAGCAGCATCTTGTGACACATGTCAACCCTATATGACAAGCGGCATGAAAAATAGATCTGAAATCTGGAAAAAATAAATTCAGGAATCAATGACTTCTGGTGGCTGCAGTGAACTGTGTAGTCCTCCACGCTTGACAATTTCATGTTTTATGCAAGAGAAAAACACTTGGAAAACACATTGGGGAGTCTATACTCAGAGTTATTTGCAATCAATGAGACAAAAGAGATACAAGAATGTGAGAAATAGGATCACCTATTATTTCCCAGGGACTTTGAGAGTTGTGTATATTGATATCCCAAAAGGGGGAAACCCCATTTTTCTCCTAGGGATTTTGTAGGCTTATGTAGCTCAAGAATGTGTCTGTTTCTGGTAAATCCACTGTAACAAAATACCAAGGAACAAGAATTATATAGACTAGGCTGGCTCTTAGACTGGAAGTAGAACTTTAAATTTCTTTTCCCTCTTCACTCTAGGCTCTTGATCTGTTCTCCAGCTATAATGCTGTATTCTAGTGTACAGGTGACAGTATATTTTTTCCGAAGCACTGACTGGAAATGAAGGCATTTCCGCTCTGATAGGAACATGGGGTATGGTTTCCTTAAGGGCATCTGGGTTGCTATAGTGGATTCCTGAAGACAGAAAAGTCTTCATAGCTCCAAAGACTAAATAAAGAAGAGTGGTAAGGAATACAGCAGATTATACTGGATTTTGTTTCTATCTCTACCACTTCCAAACCATGTGTTACGTTCCAATGTGTTTAGGCTCTTTGAGACTCAGCTTTTTCATCTGTAAAAGTTGGGTGAAGTTCCTTTCAGGGTTCAGTGAGGATTAAATGAGATCTCTCGTAAAAGTAACAACAGCAACACAAGGAAAAAAAAAACGAAAACATTTCCGGTATGGTACCCAACACAGAGTCAGCAGGCAAAATATGATTTTACTTTACATTCTTTAATTAAGACATGAAATGATATGTGGCAGTATTAATCATTGGGCACAGAATGAAACCTCACTTGAATTTTCATTCAAATTAGGTAATGTGATCAAATTGTTTCCCATTACCAGCACTGTTTCAGCACCGTACCTGGAAAGTAGCAGACCCTCAATTAATACTTAAACACTGAATGGATGACTGGCCTTGCCTTTTGGGGGACATGCCACAGGATTAGGCAGGTGCATATGATAACTGTACATTACCATGTCCCAGGTCTCAAAATCCACAGGATGCTACATCACCTTATTTTTCAGTATAGGTATCCCATAGAAAACACATCAACCTTGTCTTATACAAATATCTTTCCATAGTTATGCATGTAAAAGAAAAATGCCTGGAAGTCAATTTAAAAAAAAGTAAATACTCAGAACCAACTTCAGGGGTTGGGCAGAGACTCTAATAATATTTTGTTTTTTAAAACTTATTTAGTTTTGAGAGAGAGAGATCATGAGGGGTGAAAGGGCCAGAGGGAGAGAGAGTGAGAATCTGAGGCAGGCTCCACACTCAGTTGCAGAGGCCAATGGGGGGCTTGATACCACCACCCTGGGATCATGACCTGAGCTGAAATCAAGAGTCAGATGCTCAGCTGACTGAACCATGCATTTAACAACATTTTAAGACAAAACTCTTAAGAGCTCGTTTCAGATTTGTGCAACAATTTGATATTTATCATGGACTGCATAGATAATGATCTTTATTTAAACATTTTCAAGATCATTTTTGCTCCACATTCTAGGGTGATAACTGACCACTCACATCTCCCACCCCACTCCCTCACCCCATCGGTTTTATGAAAATTGAGAAAAATTGATAATTTTTTGATAGGTACAACTGTACCCAGAGTATCATATATTGGGTCATGATTCTATTTCTGAACACTATTTCCTTAAGTAGGTTCTTGCTCTTGTGATCTCTTCACTTCATATTCAGGAACAATGAAGAGTAACACCTTAAATAATAAGGAGCAACAGCTCATTGGAATGTGTGGAACATACCTAAAGAAAAAACGAGGGCTTGGGTACTGTTCTTGCATGAAAACCTAATTTAGCTAGTTTTGGTGGATGGTTGAAGCAACTGAGGATCTTAAAGAATGATGATTTGTGAAGTATTAGTCAATTCGTAAGAAATGTGTAGGTTAACGTTAGTGCTGATGGTAATGCCATGATGAAGTTATAGTCACGTGATTACTGATATTGAGTTCTTCCACTTGGAATTTTAATATTTATACGAGTGGTAAATGCTATTGCCTTGCCGTACAAAGACCCTATAAGTACTCTAGCTTTCTATTAACAAAGAAGAAATGGTGCAATTACTTCCTCTGTTAATTCACTTTTTTAATATAATCAAACAGAAGAGATGAAATTGATGATGGACTGCAATGGACATCCTAGGAGCCATTAAAACAGAGTACAGTAAAAATGAGAATAAAAATATGCACGGTATCCAACTCCTGAGAATTAGATAGTTAAGGTTAAGAACAGGATGATGAAAAACTGACTTTGAGATAGGTTTTAAAACTCTTTTCTGTCACATACTGGCGGGAATGATTGATGACACGACCATCACTGACAAGGGGAGTTTGAGAAGACGTGAATCACTTTCAGGGCAGTACATTCAGACTCAGATCATCTGCAAGTGAACTTGTGTTGCTGTTTCTTAATTTTATACATTAAAAATTCAATTCCCGGAATATAAATTATTTGTATCGGCATTGAATTTCAGCTTCCATTCTGTTAGCAGAGGCATGATAAATGCTTTGTTATATAGTTATATTGATGGTCTGAAAATCCTTAAACCACAGGGGAGAGCACATACCAGCAGTTTTCAGCATGTCTTAAAAAAACATTAGCCTTCTAAAAATCAATCTGTGGTGCTTCTTCAAAATAGTCATTCATTCAGGGAAAACAAACAACTACCTTACCAGGCTGGTGACTTATGCTAACAATATAGCTTTGTTCTCCTCATCAATAATAAAAATAGGTTAACATGAATATCTTCTTTGTCAACTTCCATCTTGCTCTCACATGCATTATATAGTCTTTTACTAACCCTCAGGGAATGGGGGATAGTCATTGTTTTGCCTTAAAATTTCACCCACTTTCCCAATGTGATCTGTCCGGGAGTACGGTCTAGTTTGATAAGATACACATGGAAGCAAATACAAGCTTGTATTGCCATTTCCTACATGAGCACACAGAGCTACAAAAGTCTGGCCTATGTACAATTCCACAGAAGCTTAGAAGAGTCCTGCACAGGAGTGCCTGTATTGCATTCTTCCTTGTGTACCCGCTGCCTGGCAAAGTCCCTATGATGTTAAATTGTTAGCTGGATAAATGAATGAATGGAAGTCATTTCAAAGCAGTGTGGCATAAACAATTCAGAAGCACCCTTTCGGTTCTTGCTTTTGCTCCTTGGGCTCTTGCAAGTCAACACCTTCATGACTCTTTGTTGGAGCACCGTCCTCTCTTCATCTTCTGACACCCAAGGTCATGCAAAAGTTAGAGCAGATCTACACACCCTTGGCATGTTAATGGCAAATAACTTCTATAAGGACTTCTATTTAATATAAAGAATCCTATCTGAGAAAATCAGAATTTGATTTTTAATATTCCCAAGTATATCCTTACGATTAGCCAATTCTGTGTTTACACATTTACCTATTTTGCTGAAATTTATTTGCAACCCCCAAATCAACACTCCTAGCACTTTCAAGGCAGACAAGCATGGTGTAGTGAAATTTGAGTTGCCCAATGCCGATGTCCTCTGTTGAAGGTGAACAAAGCTATGTCTTGCCTTCTTGTTTCAGCTCTCATAGAGAAACGTGTCCCTTTCATGGTTTATTGAGTTTCATGCCAGTTCTTTCACATTTCAGTACGTTTTTTTTGTTTGTTTGTTTTTTTTGTGTGGTGATTTTGTCCTTTAATATGGCGCCCAAACACAAGGCTCAGGTGTTGTCTAACATTTTTAACTGCAAGAAGGTTGCGATGTACCTTATAGAAAGAAAAAAATGTGGAATAGGAAAGCTTCTCTCAGCATGAGTTATAGTGCTGTTGGCCATAAGTTCAATGTTAATAACTCATCAATATATATTTAAAAAGATGCCTTAAAACAGAAACACACATAACAGAGGTAAATATTTATTGGCTGATGGAAATATGACCAGAGGGTTGCAGGAACCGAAACTTGCATTTCCCTAAGAACAGCTGTTAAGTATTTGCTCATTCAGTGTTTGTGGCTATTTTATAGACTATATCTACTGTAAATAATGACAACCAAGTGTACATTGTACTGTTACCTCAATTTTACACAAGAGGAAACAGTAAAATCAGGTAAATGGTAGCTGGCAAGAGATCATATCATAGGTAATAGCCCAGGTAGGACTTCCAAAATATCACTCTTTTAACTACAACAGACATCTTTATGTGTGAATGCACGTGTGTGTTTGTGTGTCTCGGGTGGACATGGGGGGTGGGTATTCAGGGCATAGCATTTTTAAAAGAATTTTTTAAAGATGTAGAACAAGAGATACCAAGTCCCGTAAAAATAATGAATTTAAGTACTTTAAAAACAATATTATTTGGGTAACACTTAGTCATTATTTGCCGAAACTTTTATGCTATTTTGTAAAAGAATGTTAATTGCTGTTTGGTACTGAGCTTCATATTCCTTAGAAACCAGTTATCCCTGAGATGTGTAAATAGTTGGAAAGTTCAGCCCTGGAAATACTCTCACTGTGGCATTTCCCATGGCTTTTCCCATGCCATTCCTTTGGAAATGAGAAACCAATGCACCCAAGTGTTTTGGTTTTTTTTTTTAATCTGTAATTCTTTTAGTCAAACTTGTCTCAGTAGACTCATTTTCTTTCACACCCAGAATGATGGATAAACTTATCTGCCTATAGGTGGAAGAAGCTTTTTGATATGAGTGCTTCAAGGTCAGAAGGCTTTAAGAAGACATATTTTCTTGCATGCTTGCTTGGGAGGGTCAAGCCTTTTCTTGGTGTTGTAAAAACTTAGAAGGCAATTAGGCTATGAACTGTTTGACTCCTCTTGGTTGCCTGTAACCACTGGCTCTGCATTGTTAGACAATGTGTCTCATGTCAGATGGTATGTGAAGGCTTCTGGTGGCAGTAACTTGAAATGCCCTGTCTCTCCATTCTGTGGTATTTACTTTTATTTTAATAAGGGCAGTGCTTCTTGGAAAATAAAGATACACAAGCAACTAAAGAGTGAATTTTAATTTTTTTTAATGTTTCTTTATTTTTGAGGGTTGGGGTGGGGGATAGAGAGAAGAAGACAGAGGATCTGAAGTGGGCTTTGTGCTGATAGCAGAGAGCCTGACGTGGGGCTCGAACTCACGAACCACAAGATCATGACCTGAGCCGAGGGTGGATGCTTAACCAACTGAGCCACCAGGTGCCCCTAAACAGTGCATTTCAATTTAATTACCATTTATTAAGAATTTGCACTATGGCTAGCCCTGTACTGTCTGAAACATACTCTTATATTAGAAATACTTTTATTTCCTGGTTTGAGAGGTTCTAGTAGTCTCAGAATGCTATACTACAAAGAGAAAGCTTTCTTTTGGAGTATTGGTATGAACTGTATGCCTTCGGTCCTCATGCTAGCTCTGTGACAGATGACTTAAGATGTGTTATCCTAGATAGGTTACTTAATATCTCTGGCCCGCAGTTTCTTTATAAAATGGGATAATGTGGTCTACCTCATAGAGTAATTGTGAGGAACAAATGAAGAGCTACATAAAGTGCTTAGCACAGGGGCTGACACATTATAATTGTTCCATAGACACTTGTTACTATGCTGCTGCTGATTGTGTTATTTTCAGGGGAGTAAATACCAACAGTGTGGAGGACCAGCAGTTAAGCCCACCTTTTCTCTTTACCAACAAGAAAACTTAATACTCACTGGAGCTTAGGAATCTAAGGACAAAGAGCCTTTCCTGTGTATGCCTGGCATTAAGATGTCACAAGGGACAACATAATTTTATTTATTAAATTTATGACTTGGTGCCACTCTGAATCGGTTTGCCTCGGGGCATAGCTGAAAAGGAAAATTCTTTTATTTAAAATGCATATGGCAGAGTGGCAGTAGCAATAAGAAATTGTTACATTATCAACTCTGAGGTGTCATTTAAAATGTTTTCTTGCCTTGCATATTTGCCAGTTAGAGTTTTGTTGACTCCTGATAGTCATTTCTGTAGCTAGGGCCACCCAGGGGAAAATTTCTGACTCCCAAGGTGTGTGGGAAGGAAACTTAATTATCTGCTGGGGCCCCAATCATGCAGAGACATCCAGAATCTCTTAAGTATACTTGAAGCAGATACTGGAAACAAGAAAGTTCAGTGAGTTCTTCTGTTTCCAGTGTTTTACAGAATGATTGGAAAGTTAAGAGTTATTTTGCTCAAAGGGTATACGTAATGCCATGTGAAACTATCTTTATAAAACAATCCTGGCCGTGACATTATTATTTAAAGGAGGAGTTAAAAATTGAGAACTCCAGTAGTCAAGATGGCGGCATAGGAGGACGCTGGGCTCACCGCGAGTCCTGCTGATCACTTAGATTCCACCTACACCTGCCTAAATAACCCAGAAAACCACCAGAGGATTACCAGAACGGAGTCGCCGGAGCCAAGCGCAGACGAGAGGCCCATGGAAGAGGGTAGGAAGGGCGGCGAGGTGGTGCGCGCTCCACGGACTGGTGGGAGGGAGCCGGGGCGGAGGGGCGGCTCGCCGGCCAAGCAGAGCCCCCAAGTCTGGCTTGCAAAAGCAGAGGGGCCGGGCAGACTGTGTTCGGACAGCAAGCGCGACTTAGCGTCTGGGAGGACATAAGTTAGCAGCTCTGCTCGGAAAGTGGGAAGGCTGGAGGACAAAGGGAGGGAGAGCTGCTGAGCCCCCGGATGACAGAGCTCAGTTTGGCGGGGAACAAAGGCGCTCCCCAGTGCCATCTCCCCGGCCCATCCACCAGCCAAAATCCCAAAGGGAACCAGTTCCAGCCAGGGATATTGCTCGCTCCGCACAAACACCCAACTCTGTGCTTCTGCAGAGCCAAACCGCCAGCAGCAGATCTGACTCCCTCCTGCTGCCACAGGGTCCCTCCTGAAGTGGATCACCTAAGGAGAAGTGAGCTAAGCCTGCCCCTCCTGCCCCCATGCACCTTGCCTACCCACCCCAGGCAATACGCCAGATCCCCAGCATGACAAGCCTGGCAGTGTGCAAGTAGCCCAGACGGGCCACGCCACCACAGTGAATCCTGCCCCTAGGAGTGGGGAAGAGAAGGCACACACCAGTCTGACTGTGGCCCCAGCGGTGGGCTGGGGGCAGACATCAGGTCTGACTGCGGCCCCGCCCACCAACTCCAGTTATACACCACAGCACAGGGGAAGTGCCCTGCAGGTCCTCACCACTCCAGGGGCTATCCAAAATGACCAAGCGAAGAATTCCCCTCAGAAGAATCTCCAGGAAATAACAACAGCTAATGAGCTGATCAAAAAGGACTTAAATAATATAACAGAAAGTGAATTTAGAATAATAGTCATAAAATTAATCGCTGGGCTTGAAAACAGTATACAGGACAGCAGAGAATCTCTTGCTACAGAGATCAAGGGACTAAGGAACAGTCACGAGGAGCTGAAAAACGCTTTAAATGAAATGCAAAACAAAATGGAAACCACCACGGCTTGGATTGAAGAGGCAGAGGAGAGAATAGGTGAACTAGAAGATAAAGTTATGAAAAGAGGAAGCTGAGAAAAAGATAAAAAAATCCAGGAGTATGAGGGGAAAATTAGAGAACTAAGTGATACACTAAAAAGAAATAATATACGCATAATTGGTATCCCAGAGGAGGAAGAGAGAGAAAAGGTGCTGAAGGGGTACTTGAAGAAATAATAGCTGAGAACTTCCCTGAACTGGGGAAGGAAAAAGGCATTGAAATCCAAGAGGCACAGAGAACTCCCTTCAGACGTAACTTGAATCGATCTTCTGCACGACATATCATAGTCAAACTGGCAAAATACAAGGATAAAGAGAAAATTCTGAAAGCAGCAAGGGGTAAACGTGCCCTCACATATAAAGGGAGACCTATAAGACTCGTGACTGATCTCTCTTTTGAAACTTGGCAGGCCAGAAAGAATTGGCACGAGATTTTCAGGGTGCTAGACAGAAAAAATATGCAGCTGAGAATCCTTTATCCAGCAAGTCTGTCATTTAGAATAGAAGGAGAGATAAAGGTCTTCCCAAACAAACAAAAACTGAAGGAATTTGTCACCACTAAAGCAGCCCTACAAGAGATCCTAAGGGGGACCCTGTGAGACAAAGTACCAGAGACATCACTACAAGCATAAATCATACAGACATCACAATGACTCTAAACCTGTATCTTTCTATAATAACACTGAATGTAAAGGGATTAAATGCGCCAACCAAAAGACATAGGGTATCAGAATGGATAAAAAAACAAGACCCATCCATTTGCTGTCTACAAGAGACTCATTTTAGATCTGAGGACACCTTTAGATTGAGAGTGAGGGGATGGAGAACTATTTATCATGCGACTGGAAGCCAAAAGAAAGCTGGAGTAGCCATACTTATATCAGACAAACTAGACTTTAAAGGCTGTAACAAGAGATGAAGAAGGACATTATATAATAGTTACAGGGTCTATCCAACAGGAAGAGCTAACAATTATAAATGTCTATGCGCCGAATACCGGAGCCCCCAAATATATAAAACAATTACTCATAAACACAAGCAACCTTATTGATAAGAATGTGGTCATTGCAGGGGACTTTAACACCCCACTTACAGAAATGGATAGATCATCTAGACACACGGTCAATAAAGAAACAAGGGCCCTGAATGAGACATTGGATCAGATGGACTTGACAGATATATTTAGAACTCTGCATCCCAAAGCAACAGAATATACTTTCTTCTCGAGTGTACATGGAACATTCTCCAAGATAGATCATATACTGGGTCACAAAACAGCCCTTCATAAGTGTACAAGAATTGAAATTATACCATGCTTACTTTCAGACCACAATGCTATGAAGCTTGAAATCAACCACAGAAAAAAGTCTGGAAAACCTCCAAAAGCATGGAGGTTAAAGAACACCCTACTAACGAATGAGTGGGTCAACCAGGCAATTAGAGAAGAAATTAAAAAATATATGGAAGCAAACGAAAATGAAAATACAACAATCCAAACGCTTTGGGACGCAGCAAAGGCAGTCCTGAGAGGAAAATACATTGTAATCCAGGCCTGTCTCAAGAAACAAGAAAAATCCCAAATACAAAATCTAACAGCACACCTAAAGGAACTAGAAGCAGAACAGCAAAGGCAGCCTAAACCCAGCAGAAGAAGAGTAATAATAAAGATCAGAGCAGAAATAAACAATATAGAATCTAAAAAAACTGTAGAGCAGATCAACGAAACCAAGAGTTGGTTTTTTGAAAAAATAAACAAAATTGACAAACCTCTAGCCAGGCTTCTCAAAAAGAAAAGGGAGATGACCCAAATAGATAAAATCATGAATGAAAATGGAATGATTACAACCAATCCCTCAGAGATACAAACAATTATCAGGGAATACTAAGAAAAATTATATGCCAACAAATTGGACAACCTGGAAGAAATGGACAAATTCCTGAACACCCACACACTTCCAAAACTCAATCAGGAGGAAATAGAAAGCTTGAACAGACCCATAACCAGCGAAGAAATTGAATCAGTTATCAAAAATCTCCCAACAAATAAGAGTCCAGGACCAGATGGCTTCCCAGGGGAGTTCTACCAGACGTTTAAAGCAGAGATAATACCTATCCTTCTCAAACTATTCCAAGGAATAGAAAGGGAAGGAAAACTTCCAGACTCATTCTATGAAGCCAGTATTACTTTGATTCCTAAACCAGACAGAGACCCAGTAAAAAAAGAGAACTACAGGCCAATATCCCTGATGAATATGGATGCAAAAATTCTCAATAAGATACTAGCAAATCGAATTCAACGGCATATAAAAAGAATTATTCACCATGATCAAGTGGGATTCATTCCTGGGATGCAGGGCTGGTTCAACATTCGCAAATCAATGATACATCACATTAACAAAAAAAGAGAGAAGAACCATATGATCCTGTCAATCGATGCAGAAAAGGCCTTCGACAAAATCCAGCACCCTTTCTTAATAAAAACCCTTGAGAAAGTCGGGATAGAAGGAACATTCTTAAAGATCATAAAAGCCATTTATGAAAAGCCCACAGCTAACATCATCCCCAACGGGGAAAAACTAAGAACTTTTTCCCTGAGATCAGGAACACGACAAGGATGCCCACTCTCACCGCTGCTGTTTAACATAGTGCTGGAAGTTCTAGCATCAGCAATCAGACAACAAAAGGAAATCAAAGGCATCCAAATTGGCAAAGATGAAGTCAAGCTTTCGCTTTTTGCAGATGACATGATATTATACATGGAAAATCCGATAGACGCCACCAAAAGTCTGCTAGAACTGATACATGAATTCAGCAAAGTTGCAGGATACAAAATCAATGTACAGAAATCAATTGCATTCTTATACACTATCAATGAAGCAACAGAAAGACAAAGAAACTGATCCCATTCACAATTGCACCAAGAAGCATGAAATACCTAGGAATAAATCTAACCAAAGATGTAAAGGATCTGTATGCTGAAAACTATAGAAAGCTTATGAAGGAAATTGAAGAAGATTTAAAGAAATGGAAAGACATTCCCTGCTCATGGATTGGAAAAATAAATACTGTCAAAATGTCAATACTACCCAAAGCTATCTACACATTCAATGCAATCCCAATCAAAATTGCACCAGCATTCTTCTCGAAACTAGAACAAGCAATCCTAAAATTCATATGGAACCACAAAAGGCCCCGAATAGCCAAAGGGATTTTGAAGAAGAAGACCAAAGCAGGAGGCATCACAATCCCAGACTTTAGCCTCTACTACAATGCTGTCATCATCAAGACAGCATAGTATTGGCACCAAAACAGACACATAGACCAATGGAATAGAATAGAAACCCCAGAACTAGACCCACAAACGTATGGCCAACTCATCTTTGACAAAGCAGGAAAGAACATCCAATGGAAAAAAGACAGCCTCTTTAACAAATGGTGCTGGGAGAACTGGACAGCAACATGCAGAAGGTTGAAACTAGACCACTTTCTCACACCATTCACAAAAATAAACTCAAAATGGATAAAGGACCTCAATGTGAGACAGGAAACCATCAAAACCTTAGAGGAGAAAGCAGGAAAAGACCTCTCTGACCTCAGCCGTAGCAATCTCTTACTCGACACATCCCCAAAGGCAAGGGAACTAAAAGAAAAAGTGAATTACTGGGACCTTATGAAGATAAAAAGCTTCTGCACAGCAAAGGAAAGAACCAACAAAACTAAAAGGCAACCAACGGAATGGGAAAAGATATTCGCAAATGACATATCGGACAAAGGGCTAGTATCCAAAATCAATAAAGAGCTCACCAAACTCCACACCTGAAAAACAAATAACCCAGTGAAGAAATGGGCAGAAAACATGAATAGACACTTCTGTAAAGAAGACATCCGGATGGCCAACAGGCACATGAAAAGATGTTCAGCGTCGCTCCTTATCAGGGAATACAAATCAAAACCACACTCAGGTATCACCTCACGCCAGTCAGAGTGGCCAAAATGAACAAATCAGGAGACTATAGATGCTGGAGAGGATGTGGAGAAACGGGAACCCTCTTGCACTGTTGGTGGGAATGCAAATTGGTGCAGCCGCTCTGGAAGCAGTGTGGAGGTTCCTCAGAAAATTAAAAATAGACCTACCCTATGACCCAGCAATAGCACTGCTAGGAATTTATCCAAGGGATACAGGAGTACTGATGCATAGGGCCACTTGTACCCCAATGTTCATAGCAGCACTCTCAACAATAGCCAAATTATGGAAAGAGCCTAAATGTCCATCAACTGATGAATGGATAAAGAAATTGTGGTTTATATACACAATGGAATGCTACGTGGCAATGAGAAAAAATGAAATATGGCCTTTTGTAGCAACGTGGATGGAACTGGAGAGTGTGATGCTAAGTGAAATAAGCCATACAGAGAAAGACAGATACCATATGGTTTCACTCTTATGTGGATCCTGAGAAACTTAACAGGAACCCATGGGGGAGGGGAAGGAAAAAAAAAAGAGGTTAGAGTGGGAGAGAGCCAAAGCATAAGAGACTGTTAAAAACTGAGAACAAACTGAGGGTTGATGGGGGGTGGGAGGGAGGAGAGGGTGGGTGATGGGCATTGAGGAGGGCACCTTTTGGGATGAGCACTGGGTGTTGTATGGAAACCAATTTGTCAATAAATTTCATTAAAAAAAAATTGAGAACTCCACATGTGAGCTCAGATAAGCTGAATTACATGCCCCATTTCTCCGCTGATTTTCACAGCATATTTCAAAAGTGCATAAGGAATTTTCTTGTAAAAGACACCTTTTAATTTATCCAATCATATCAAAGTTCTCCCTTTTTGTGAAATCATTTCCCTTTAACATTTATCCATTTATTACTCTTATTTCCTTCATTTCTCTAATTTCTTTCCAATTATTTTTGTACCTTACCTAAAAGGTAGCTTTGTAAAAGTCAGTTAAATGAAGAACATGCATACTGTGTTTTATGAATCTCCAGTGACTGACATGAGAGTTGTGGCCATGACAGTTGGTTCTCATCCTTATTTTCCTTTCTTTCTCTTGCCTGTAAAGCCAAGCTAATCTCTTTCCAGCTTGCCTTTAAGCTAAAGTGGCCTCCTTATCTTGGTCAATGAGATATAAACAAAATTCTGGAAAGCTTCTGGTAAAGATTCTTATTTCCTGATAAAGAAGCACTTAGTGGTTGCTTGCTGGTACTGCCACTTCCCATTTCTTTTTTCCCTTCTTGAACAAGGATTTGATGCATGATCTACAGCAGCCTTGTCATCACCATGAGGTAACAAAAAGAATCATTATTGAAAACACAACAGTATAGGAGCCTGGGCATTTGATGACAGCATTATGTTGCTGAATCACTTCAGAGATCATCTAACGTCCACACTTCTTACTAAATAAATTATAATTATCTTTATGGTTTAAGTTCTTGGTAGTTGGGTTTTCTGTTACTTATAGCCTAGATCATCTCAAACTAATATAAGTATTGAATGCATAGAATAACATTTCTGGAGCTTACAACATTTTTGTGTCCTTTATTGTGAGAGGCACAAGAGTAAGAAAAAGTAAATTATGTTTCTGGGAAACATGCTATCCCATAGGGCAAAATCTTACATTGTTTAGACTTTAGCTTTGGTGACAAACTAGATAAAAAAAAAAGTAAAAATTTAAGGCTAAGTATAGGTTACACTAGAAGTTTTTAAGTAAGTTAACTATGTGAAAAAGAGTGAGATATAGGAATAAACCCAATGATCTTCCTCTCAGCTTTGTTCATCTGTGGCATTCATAAGATTGGTATATATTTATCAGTGTCTAGAATGTGGGCATAATTTTAATACTTGCTGCCATTCACAGGGATTACAAGGAACATACTCAAAATAATATAGTATGATACCAAAACACTGGAGACACAGTAAAGATCACTATTCCTGGTTCTAAAATTGACTTGCCTACGGGGCCTCTGGCGAGACACTCAATCTCCCTGTCTCTGTTTTGTTAATCTGTAAAGACAGAATGATAATTCTTGTACAACATTTACCTTCAGAGGGCTATTGAAAGAATTATTAAAAGAACATTTTTGGTCCATTGGAGAAAAAAATGCCTTATAAAAGTAGAAAATTTTAGTTACTTTTTCATGGCTGCCTATGGCCTTACATGGCCTGTGATGGCATCTCAGAAAACAGGACTCTGGGAATGGAGTCAGTTACTGGTCTGCTCTTTGGTCACTCTTCCTTCTGTAGTGCAGGAAAGTGTTCACAATGTTCCCAACACCACACTGAGGGGCAGGTAAGACAGAGTTGCCATCTTAGGCTTTTCCATGAATATGTAGGAAAGAGAATATGATAAGGAGTTGCCATTCGTGAAAATAGAGATGTTCTGGGTATTTAATATGAATGCATCCATCCCCCTCAAAATTGTCAAGTACCTAATTGAACAAAGCTTTGTAATAGGTATTTTACCAGGTGAACTATGTTGTATCACCCAGGGGCTAATGGTTTGGGCCTTTGCTAATTATTTCCTAAAATAGGATTCTATTGAATCCCAGTATCTCTTTGTTCCTCATTATCATATTACCTTCACGTTGCTACAAGGTTCATCTCTTTAAAGCAATTTTTAAAAATCATATTATTTCCGCATTCAAACACTTTGAGTGTTTAACCATTGCTTACCATTTCATCACCAATTTTTACCAAAGCATTAAAGATCCTCTACAATATGATCTACAGCTATTAATCCCTATACATACATTGTCCTCTGCCTGAATTGTTGTCCTTCCTTTTATACCCATTCTTCCCCAGGCCAGCCCATTTTTTCCAATTTAAAGAAAGCCTAAGCGTACCTAAAGGCTTATACTAAATACTTCTTCATATAAGCTGTTTCTGGTCCCCTTAATATATGCAATTTCCTTAGGATTTAATTTTTCTCACATGGCACTTGTGCCATTTCACCTTCTAAGCCATTTGGGTATCATTTTATCTTACCCTCCTGAAATGAATGCACCCTCCTGGAAGGAAGAGGCTATGTTCTGATCTATTCTAGCACCTAACATATGCTGCATGGGTCATCATAGGTACTCAATTAAGAAAATAAGTGTTAAATTATACTCCAAAGCCACTAATGTGTATTGTATTAGGATAGCAGAAGTGACATATTGAACTAAAACATGAGTGGCAATAAAGTATTTGATTTCTGATCAATATTTGGTTGGCTATGGTAGAGCCATGGGGTAGGGGACACTGGGGTGTGGACTTAAGAGTGAAACTATGTTCCACATGTCCATGTGCATCAATGTCACTTACCAAAGCCTCAGAGTTAAGACTTGGAAGCTGTTCACAGCTGAGTAGACATTAAATGCCACTGATCAACATTAAAAGGGATGGGGGGGGGTGTAGGGAGAGAGGCAGTAACCTAGTAAATATTGCTATAATAGCCTAGATTTTTATGACATGACTATAAAGCTGATAACATTTTGGCAAATGAAAATATTTAATAGATGAATTAAGATAATTATTCCCAATCAAATAATAACCTCTAACCACTACTGAATTTTTCCAGTGTGCCATGCTCTATTTTAAGTGAATTTCATACCTTATAGTTCTTACTGCTCCCAAATGCCTATGAGGTAGGCATTAATTGCCTCCATTTTACAGAATGGAAAACTGAGATTAGGAAACTTGCCCAAGGTCATCTAGCTGGTAAGTACTAGAACCATGATGCCCACCTAGGTCAGTTTCACTCCAAGCCCCATTTTTTTCCTAATTTGCCTTACTTTCCCAAATGAGTTTTCCATGCTTTGACAATTTTTGAAATTTCCAGATTAGAAAAAATGAGAGGCATGCTTATACATTTGCCTGGTGAGAACAAGAGAGTGACTCCTTCCAGTTTAGGATGAGGCTCAGGTTCTCTCTGCACCGTGGGCAGACCAACATATTTGTCATATATTTAAGTTCCATCGCTTTCTTCTTGCCAGCCTAGATCTTGTAGGTGTCCACCATAAACATTAACGGTTTAGGAAGATAAGGCTGGAGTTCACAGCTTCAATTCAGGCAGGAAGAGGTAATTTGGAGTTCTTCCCCCCCCCCCCCCCCCCCGTGTGTAAAGTAGATGAAAAGCAGGAGGAGAGGAAGTTCAGAGTCACTGTCAGTGTGATGGATTTTAAAATATGACCTCACTAGTCTGTTTTAGGGATGCAAAATGTGTCAAGGACTAATCTGTAAAGTCTGGAAGTATGAACCTCATAGGGAAACAAAAGCGAATTTTAAAAAGTGACTGGAAACTTAAAACTACTAAAAAAAAAAAAAAGAAATCAATCCCCTTCGGCCAGGATGCATCATTATGTAATCACTGAAATCGATTTGTTTTTATAGAATCAGAACAAACCCCTCAACTTGACTTCTAGTTCCCATCTTGAAAGAGATAAATTGGGCCTGGGAGCTGCCATGCTAATATTCAGCCAGATAAGAAGCGTTGTCTGTCTTCTCGGCGACAGACCCCTTAAAATGGGGTTTGTGAAAATGAATGCAGCGGCAGCTGCCTGGTCCTGCTGACAATAAATCCAACAATTCGATTCTGACGGGGATGTGTATCATCTCTGCACTTCTGTGCATGGCCGATGCGAAGTGGGAGGGGAGCCGGCTGTAGTTCAGCGTGCGGGCTGCTGGTGTCATCCCATTACCACAGGACGGAGATGGTGCGCGGTGTGTTTTTATTCAAGCATTCAATACGTTAGTCTGTAATTTTTGTCTTGGAGGTAATGAGGCCTGACGGCTTTGGCTGGGGCACGATAACAGTCCCACATTGGTATCTTTGAAATTCTTCGTTGCCAAATTCATAAAGGAAGAAATGGCTTTTGCGAAATGACAGTAAACATGCTTCATTTTATAAGACATTGTGGTTAACAACCTGAAACAACGAAGTGTTTTTTGAGCTATAGCTAAACTAATTTGGGCTGTATTAAAAGTGCTGATGTGAATGCTAAGCCACGGTTTTATTTTTGTTTGTCTTGTTTATTTTTGTTGGCTTGTTGTTGGGGAAGGAGAGTGATCTTAGGAAAACACATGGCCTGATTTTCAGAGATTGATAAGAGTGATGATGGTAACAACAACAACAACAACAACAACAACAACAACAATCTCCCCCAATATTTTCCCTCTATAGAGCGTCATCTTGAAAAATAAAAAGACGTCGAGCTGGATGGTTCTTGGAAAGGCTGAGGTGGTGGCACAGCCTTGTCACTTGAGTGCACGGATCAGCTGCATCAGGAGACGGGAGACGTGACCTGATGCTGAGCGCCTCACTGGAGTGAGTATCACGGCTTTTCAGTGACAACAAAGTGCAGAGGAGCTTTAATACAAACCTTTGAAAAAAGTTATTTTTAACACCTTGCCGACAATTAACAAGTTCTTAAGCATAATTAATGGAAGAAATCACCATAGGAGTCATTTTGTAGCTGAAATTAGCTGACAGTCTCAGGCTCACAGGGAACGGCTGGCATATGAAGTGTGGACTGTTGCCAATTTCAAGGAGAAGTACATTTGCTCCGTAAACTCCCTTTGAGTGCTCTTGGACCCTGTCAACCCCCGCATTAAAGAAAGGGGGCCCCTGTTTAGACACAGAGTGTCTCTTTTTGAAAGTTGCTCAGTCCTGAATGCAAACTTCTAAAGGAGAACACCAGAATAAAAATAATGAATATGGGCACATCTAAGAGGAATGCAACCAGTTATAGATAAAATTGTTCCCTCTGTTGAGAATGAAATGGACTATAGAGTGTGAAATTTGGGGGTGTGGAACAAAGAAACATTACTTTGAGTGCCTGTATCTTTGGTAACAACAAAATAAGTGATCCATTGTGTTTTATTTTATAGTAATTATATAAATGAATCCTTGCTGATCATTGTTGTTAATGGAGGAGAATTAATAACTTTAAAATTTCAAATTGACTTGGGCAATGGTTAAAAACCGTTGGGAGTTAAAGGATTATAACTACTCTTTAACACATACTTAATCATATCCCTGACAGTTTGCAGGTGAGGTTGTTTATAGCATAAAATAGAGGTCTTTTGAAAGACAGTAATAGAGTCACGCTGGTCATATAAGCAAAAGATCATGTCATTAGTGGGTAAATTTTTCTAATAAGAGATATATGTTTAAAATGGCTTTCTACTTATTCAGGTTTCTCTTTAGACAATATGTGAGTGTTGAGTAAATTGTCACTTTCAGAGCTGTAAATGTGTTAGGGAAGCACCTGATGTGTCAGACCATCAGCTGTTTCTAGGAGGCACAAAAATATTCACATCAAATGAGTAAAAGCTTATGCTTAAGAATGATTATTACATGTCAGAGTTGGCCAAACATTTTGACTAACAAAATTCTGAGCCTTCGCGAATCCAAATTGAAAGCCACAAGCCCCAAACTCTGAGATTTTAGGCAAACTTTTACTTTGGCTTTATTGTCCTTCTGTTAAAGAAAGACAAGTGTCCTTAAGTAATCTCCCTCCCCTCATAACATTCACTATTGCCTCAGGAGTTCACCTTGCAGAAATATATAACTTAAATGTTGAATCCGTATTTTAGTTTATTTTATGTGATCATATTTGAAGACTACTTGAAAGCAGATGTTAGGGCCTGCTTTCCCTCTCCTGAGACTCTGCTGTGACTCAAAATGCTATGGACCTCTTCCAGTAGTCTACAGGCAAGATTCCAAGACTGCCAAGGAATATAATAGGAGACATGCACAGTCAAAATTCTAGAAAGCTGAGGATAGGTTTTCAAGTTAATGCAGGTAGTCTAAGGAAGACCTAACGCCATGCCCGATCAACACAGAGACATAGAGAAAGGCACTTTTCCATATACTAATAAAAACATGTAAAGTTGGACTAAAGGACTGACATGTAATTTCTTATATTTTGGTTATGATTTTATTTTAAGGGCCTATTTTATGAAAGACATTGGCAAACTGGCATGCTAATGGAGAACTCTTATTAATGTGCTTAAGGGGATTGGTAATTAGCTTGAGGCTTGAGGAGTCTCAGGATGTTCAACCTGAAAAAGCAAAATCTTAGTAATAGCTGTTTTTTGCCAAATTGTCATATCTGTATTTATTTATTTTATTATGGCAGGAAATAAGAGGTTTCTGGCTCAGAGACAGACTTTTAATTACTCACGAACATTTTAATCAGTTCCCTACCTCCTAAACCCCCATGGGCTGACATAATGAGGAAAGATGTCATCTGCACATACAGCGGGGACAGGAACTCCAAAATTATGAATCTCAGAGTTTGTTTAGGGGTTGATGGCACAGCTGTTACTCCTCACCTCTGGGAGGATAGACAGAGAGAGACAGAGACAGAGGAAAGGAGGGAGGAGGATGAGACAGAGCTTTGTTCTGTAACGTGAATGATATAAATCATCTCTGGGAAGAAAAACTGCTGATCCCTGGGTCTATTACCTTTTGAACCATAAATAAATAGCTTCAGGGGAGATACCTCTGTCATTAACTTTCAAGACTTGTTTGCCATTCATACATCTTTTAACCCAAGTTGCCAGTAATATTTGCTCAATAAGCCCTGACGACGCCAAAGCACGAACATATTCATCTAGTTTGGCTTCCTTGACATGTTTAAGAGTCTGAAGAATATTAATAGAAGAGAAGTAGATCTGTTTTATATGGATTCAAATAATAGAAATTGGAAAAATGAACAGAAGTCCTCGGGAAACATATTCCCATTTGATTTAGAAACAAAGGTCCATTTGACAATGGAACTGATTTCCTCCTAAGTTTGTAGATTCCTTATCCCTGGAGATATACAAATATACTATTTATGTTAGAAAGCAATTTTTACCATGGACACATGGACTACATAATCTCTAAGGTTTCATTCCATTACTATGATTCAATAATTGATGGATTTCAGAATGGAGGCATTTTAGTAGCAACAAGACACCTCAAAAAACTGATTCTATGCCATATGAAATAAGAAATGTGGTTGTGTTTTTGTTTTTGTTTTTTTTTTTTTTTGGCTCTGGGTCTGAAGAATCATGGGATAGTGTTCCTTGGGCTGCTTCCCTCTCAGCATTCACACTTGGATGTTTCCAGCAAAATAAATTAGGAGCAAGATAAATGAGGACGAAAGACTTGTCCACATGCAGATCTGGCAAATCTGAATTTGACTGAGATAAATGTATGGGGCAGATAAGTTATCATTCTATGCCTACCTCTTATACTAGATAGTAAGCTCTTAAGGACAGGTGATGTGTCTTTTATTCACTGTGGTAACTTTAGGGTACTACCCACAGTCCCGAACAAAATATCCACTGAATAAATAACTTGGTAATCATAAATAAATATATGGATAGATAGACAATAGATGTTAAATTTTCTGGAACTTCTTTTCACAGTCTTTTATCCCCCCAAAGTCTTTATTTTTTTATGTATTATTTTTTAATGGTTATTTTATTTTTGAGAGAGAGAGAGAGAGAGAGAGAGACAGAGCACCAGCAGAGGAGGGATAGAGAGAGAGAGAAGAAGACACAGAATCCGAAGGAGGCTTCAGGCTCTGAGCTGTCAGCACAGAGCCTGAAGTAGGGCTCGAACCCATGAGCCACAAGATCATGACCTGAGCTGAAGTTGGATGCATAACTGATTGAGCCACCCAGGCGCCCCTCCCCAAAGTCTTAAACTGAGTTTAAAAGTCCTTAGAAAACTCTAGGGAGAAAAGCCATACTGTTTATTAGCAAGAAAGACATTAAGATATATGCACTTACGTCTTTAGTTAGATTAAGAAGAGTGAGACTTTAAAGACTCAAAGTTGTAGTCAAAGAGATCTGTGTGTATATCTGCATTCTTTGGATAATTTTTTTTTAAACAATAAGGTTTTCATTACTTTTACAATTAAAAAAATGCTTAAGGGCCCAGAGGAGATAAGCAAGAGAGAACTGTCATAGGAAATTGGTAATTGATGGTGACTGGTCTGCCAAGTAGTACAATTGGTTAATAAGGGAAGGAGTGTCTTTGCAGATTACTAAGCCCCCTGGGGGTACAGGGGTTTCAGGAAAAGTTTTAGTTCTTAGGCATGTTGGAAAGGTCTCTTGTTTAAGGAGAGAAAATGGTCTAAAGTTCTTCGTAAATGGTAGACAAGATAACTTTAAAGGGCATAGGATATAAGTAAAATTAACAAAATTCTTGGTCTTAAATTATAATATTGATCATAATTTTCTGAGCTTTAGCTGAGATACCAAATTTGTCAGGGAGAAATATATGTATGCTAAAAGTGGGACAAAATTTAAAATCATACTGATTCAGAAATTTGGAAGCATGCTTATTACACTTGGCATTGTTTAGAATTGAGATAGTGGGATTGTATTTTGCCAAAACCTGGACAGTGATTCAAGGGCTCAGTTTATTTATTTTATTTTCTTCTTCTGGTTTTATTGAGATACAATTGACATATAATGTTATATTCATTTAGGGTGTACAACATACTGATTTTATGTATGTATGTATTATGGAATGGTTACCATAATAAATTTAGTTAACGTCCAGCATTTCACATAGTTACCTTTTTTCTTGTGATGAAAACATTTAAGATCCACTTATTAGCAACCTTCAAATATGTAATGCAGTGTTGTTAACTATTGTGACCTTGCTGTATACTATAGTCCCAGAATTTATTATAACTGGAAGTTTGTGCTTTTTGGCTACCTTCACACATTTACCCTCCCCCCAGCCCTTACCTTTGGTGACCACCAATCTGTTCTGTTTCAATGACTTTTTTTTTTCGGACTTCACATAAAAATGAGACATATAGTATTTGTCCTTCTCTATCTGACATATTTCCCCTAGCATAATGCCCTCAAGGCCTGTATGTATTGTTACAAATGACAGCATTTCCTTCCTTTTTCATGGCCACATAATATTCCATTATATGTATAATATATTATTTATCCATTCAAACTTTGACGGACACCTAGGTTGCTTCCATGCCCTAGTTTTTGTAAATGATACTGCAGTGAATATGGGGGTGCAGATATCTTTCTGAGACTGTGGCTTTGTTTCCTTCAGACATATACCCGGGGGTGGGGTTAGTGGATCATATAGTAGTTCTATTTTTGATTTTTTGAGGAACACTCCTACTGTTTTCAATAGTGGCTGAATCAATTTACATTCCCACCAACAGTGCATAAGTGTTCCGTTTTTAACATATCCTTGCCAACACCTGTTATTTCTTTTTGGTAATAGCCATTTTAACAGGTATGAGGTGATGCTTCATTGTGCTTGCATTTGCTTGCATTTCCTTTATTAGTGATGTTGAGCTCCTTGTCATGTACTGTTGGCCATCTGCATGTATTCTTTGGAAAAATGTCTATTCAGATCCTCTGACCAGTTTTTGATCAGAATTTTGTTGTTTTTGCTATTGAGTTATGTGAATTCTTTATATATTTTGAATATTAACTCCATATCATATATGTGGTTTGCAAACATTTTCCCCCCATTCTGTAGGTTGCCTTTTTGTTTTGTTGATGGTTCCTTTACTTTGCAGAGCTTTTTAGTTTGATTTAGTTCCACGTGTTTTTTTGCTTTTGTTGCCTTTGCTTTTGGTGTCAAATCCAAAAAAAATCATTGTCAAGCCTGCGGTCAAGGAGCTTACCGCTTGTTTTCTTCCAGCATTTTCTGGTTTCAGGTCTTACATTCACATTTGTAATCTACTTTGAGTTGATTTTTGTGTGTGGTATAAGAGTGGTCCAGTTTCATTCTTTTGCATGTAATTATCCAGTTTTCCCAGCACCATTTCTTGCAAAGACTTTCATTTTACCATTCTATATTTTTGACTATTTTTTGTCATAGATTGTGACCACATATGCATGGGTGTGTTTCTGAGTTATTAATTTTGTTCCAGTGATCTATGTCTGTTTTTATGCTGCTACAGTACTCTTGATTAATATAGCTTTGTAGCGTAGTTTGAAATAGGGAGTGTGATGCTTCTAGCTTTTTCTTCTTTCTCACAACTGCTTTGACTGTTGGGAAACTTTTGTGGTTTCACACAAACATTTTAGTATTGCTTTTCCTATTTCTGTGAAAAATTCCATTGAAATTTTGATAAGCTTTGCATTGAATCAGTAGTTCACGGTGGCAGTGTGGACATTTTAACAATATTAATTTTTCCAATCTGTGAGCATAGAATATCTTTCCACAAATACAGTTTTACTTTTTTCCCAGTTTGGATGCCTTTTATTTCTTTTTCTTGACTGATTGCTCTGGCTAGGACTTCATTAAATAAAAGTGGCAGAAGTGATCATCTTTTTCTTGTTTCTGATCATACATGGAGTATGATGTTAGTTGTGCATTTGTCATTTATGAACTTTACTTTTGAAGTATATTCCCTCTGTACCTAGTTTGTTAAGAGTTTTTATTAAGAATGGGGGTTCAATTTTACAAGATGCTTTTTATGTATCTAAAGAGATGATCATATGATTTTTCATTCCCATTTTGTTAATGCAGTCTATCACAATTAATTTGCAGATGTTGAACCGTCCTTATATTCCTGGAATAAATCCTACTTGTTCATGGTGTATGAGCCTTTTGATATAGTGGTTTTTTGTTTGTTTTTAATAATGGTTTCCTTTTCTAATTTTTTTAAAAAATATTTATTTATTTTTGAGAAAGAGAGACATTCAGAGTGTGAGTGGGGGAAGGGCAAAGAGAGAGGGAGACAGAATCCGAAGCAGGCTCCAGACTCTGAGCTGCCAGCACAGCGCCTGATGCCGGGCCCAAACCCATGAATTGTGAGATCATGACCTGAGCTGAAGTTGGATGCTTAACTTACTGAGACACCCAGGCACCCCTTGTTGAATTCAGTTTGCTAATATTTGGTTGAAGATTTTTGCATCTTTTTTGTTCTGGGAAATTTGCCTCATGGAATGAAGTTTAAGGAATAGTGTGTGTGTGGTTATATTTTCAAACCTCACTTCCCCCCATTATCCATTTCCCTCGCTTCCTTCCTCCATCTGATTTTCCTCCCTGTCTTCCTTTTTTTTTTCTTTCATTTTCCCTTCATTCCTTCTGTCTTCCTTCACAGTGTATACATACTCATACATGTGCCACACACCATAGTTGGTACTGGGGTTAAGTAGTGAAAGGCCAAACATTTTTTTTTTCCCCAGTCGTGAAATATAGTCTACTTGAGAAGTGAGACTCTAAAACAAATGAGTGTTTTATAAGGGTGTTAGGGGTGTATGTAGGACAAAATATTTTCCAAAAGATTGATGTACTTGTGCTTCCATAGTCAGTTCCTCTTGGTCTCCATTAATCCTATTAACAAGCATTTTTGAACACCAGTTATAAATATGTCACTGTTCTAGGCACTGATGATCTGCCTCCTTTCCTGCTGTTCCATACCCCCTCTCTCATTCATAAACATCCCTCTTTTTAGAATGTGCCCTTATTTCCCTGACTAAATACACATCAAACTCTTTTTGAGGGACTTCACTTTTCCTCCCTCCCGCCTCCCTTCCTTTTCCTTGTCTTTTTATTTTTTCTTCTCTTGAGTATAGTTTTACTCTTCCATGCCTGGATATACTAGGAAGCAGTAGTGGTATTAACACTTTGATCTATTTCTTTTTTACTTTGCTTGTTTAACAAATATTTAATGAGTATGTAATCTTTGTCAGACACTGAATTAGGTCCTGCTTTTGATGCTCTCCTTGCTCTTGTGGTCACTTTTACACTTTTCTGCTTTCATGTATACATTACCTGATTGTCAACCCGATACCCCTCTGGTTGCTGTTTTCTTCTGAACTGCCAGGTAACCCACCTTCTTCTTTGAGGGCTTTGACATCTAACATGAGTCTTGTTTTTTATCGTGTCCTCTGACATCTTCTAGGATGATGGCAGCATCCTTATGGATAAATTCGTGCTGTCCAAAAACTATTGAGGAACTTATTTTCCAATTACTTATCTCTTCAAATAAATAGCTCTAAATTTATTTATTCTACACAGAGTGAAAGTAACTGGGTAAAAAATTCACTGTAGTTGGTGTTTGATAGATAATGTACCCATTTTTTTATTGGTATTCAGGAATATAGTATCTTGGGGCACCTGGGTGATTCAGTCAGTTAAGCATATGACTCGATTTCTGCTCAGGTCATAATCTCACGGTGCATGAGATTGAGCCCTGCATTGGTCTCTGTGATGACAGTGAAGTCTCCTTGGGATTCTCTCTTTCCCTCTCTCTCTCTCTCTCTGCCTCTCTCCTGCTCATGCTCGCTCTCTCTCTCTCTCTCTCTCTCAAAATAAATAAATAAGCATTAAATAATTAATATAGTATTGGGGCATGTAGGTAGCTTAGTTGGTTAAGCGTCTCACTTTGGCTGAGGTCATGATCTCACAATTTGTGAGTTTGAGCCCTGCGTCGATTTCTGTGCTGACAGCTCAGAGCCTGGAGCCTGCTTCAGATTCTGGGTCTCTCTCTCTTTCTAACCCTCCCTTGCTTGTGTTCTGTCTCTCTCTCAAAAATAAACGTTAATTAAAAAAAAAAAAACTAACATAGTATCTTAATTATACACATTGTATTTCTGTACTTAACAATACATTACCCTAACTTTAATTTTTAATTTTTTTAGGTAACTAGAAAAATAAGATGCTTAAATATATTTACAATATTGTGACTTTCCCAAGATGATTGAACAAATATTTCAAGTAAAAATATGAATTAGGTTTATGAACATTTTAAGGGGTAGTCTTAATACTTTATTATGACCAATAAAGAAAATAAAACTTGATTAACAACAGTATATGTAGCCATAAAACCCTCAGTTGGTTAGTTGCAAAGTTGCAAGTAATAGTTCATTGAAAATCTTAATGGGATGTAGTATTAAATTGATCTTAACTATAATTTATGACTTAAATACGATTTTGAAGACTCATATTTGAAATAAGCTCCTGGAAAATTTTAGTGACTATGTTAAAATTTGATTATATATCATTCAATTAATTAACTCGAGAGAGATGAAGTTTCCTTTATTAGAGAGGTGGTCTTTTTTTGAAGGTAATGAAATTCAGCATATAGCTAAATTAATTTCATGTCATATTTGCTTGAAATATAAACTCAGCATATTTCTAATGACAGAAATGTTTAAGCTACCTGATCTTAGCAGGTTTAAATTTGGTATTACCACTTTGAGAGATACGAAATTCTGGCTGTACAATAAGAAGTTGATGATATCTTGATTATTTACTGACACTGGACAAAAATTAGATGTATTGCTCTCAGGTAACGTGAAAGTGAATACATCTTTTTTTGTGTGCAATAGCCTAAAATAATGTTGTAATTGGAAATTTCTAAATTTTATTTATAAGGATGATCTGTAAACCATTGGCTTGAAAAGATGCATTTATAAGAAAAGATTTATAAGAAAAGAGAAATCATAGAATACTACTTCTGGGGAATAACATTAGTTACTTTAACTCCTTGATAAAAAACGAAACTGCAGAATCAAGTTAGACCTGAATTTGAGATTACTTGTTAGAGTAAGTTTTGGCTCAAGACCTTTGCACAATATTTTTGAGAGTATTTCAGAAATGCTTTTATGCCCTAGCGTTTTAATTTGGTTTTTATCAATAAAGTTTACTTTAAGTTGGTTCAAAAATAGAGATTTTTAAGATTTTAGAAAAAAATCACATTATAAATGTTGTAATTCTGAACCTTGGAATAAACTTCACTTGGTCACGTCTGATCCTTTTTAGGTTTGCTGAGTTATCTTTAATAATATCTTGCATGGGAGTTTTACAAATGTGTTTTTGAGAGAGACTAGTTTGTAATTCTAGTTTCTTTGGTCCTCATCAGCTTCTGTTGTCAAGACTGTGCTAGCTTCTTCCAAACGGTTGGGACAATTTTCTTTCTTTCTTTTTTTCCTCCTCTATTATTATAAAAGGGTTTATGTTAGATTGGTTAGGAAGAATTCATGGACAAAGGTGTGTGGGCCTGGAGTTATATTTTTGGGAAGGTTTTAAATAATGGATTCAACTAGATAACTGTATATTTTGATTTTCAGTTTTATCGTTGGTCTGTTTTACTAAGTGGTATTTTTAAAGGAATTTTCTATTTTATCCAAATTTTCCTATTTATTACTATAGTTATTAATATCTATTTACTTTCCTTTTGATGTCTACCATTCCCTTATTTAAGTTGTGATTTGTTTTCACTGTTATTCTTGCTGAATCTTACTAGTGGTTTGTAAAGTTTATTAATATTTTTAAAAAAATGCTTATTTTTTAGGGCCATACCCTAATGATCTCATTTAACCTCAATTACCTTCTTGAAGGCCCTTTCTCCAAAAATAGTCATAGTTGAGGGTAGGACTTCAACATATTATTTTTTGGGGGACATGATTCAGTCCATAACATGTATCATTATATGTTTTTAGTATCACTATTTCCTAACTGCATCAACATTGCCCTATATGTAGTAATGCATTATAACTAGGTTGAAATACATATATTAGCTATCTACCTACTGTTTGTTTTTTTATTTTATTAGTTTGAGAAGACAGCTAATATAAAAGCATAAGAATTACTCAAAGGGATTTGTTCATTTTTTATTGTAATCATAATAAAAGTATTTTAAAAATTCTTAGAAACATTAATTTTAGATTTCCCTTTTTGGTTGGATGGCAGAAGAGATGTATAAAATGGAATATTTTAGAGACATTTTAAATATATTTTTGGGGAACATAAAAATAAGTAGTTATGAATTCAGAATACTACTAAGAATACTGAAAGTACTGAATCTAAGTATATCCTGAGAATCTCTGTTGCTCTCTGAGAACCTTTTCCTATTCTAATGTATTTAGAGACATCCTTTCCCCCTAGTATAAATCAGGATCCTCTGAGATGGTAAGCAAGTGGTGAACTACAGTGATAGTTGCCTTGCAGGAGGTATGGTCGGAATTGTGTCTGTATCATTCTTGGCTTGGAGTGGAATGAGAAAAGAAAATGTAACTCCAGAGCATTTCTAGCCTAAGGTAAGGATTCTTTGTGAATATAGTTGAAAATTTAGTTGCAATTGGTCTCAGGTCAGATGTGCCCCAGAAGCCTGGAAGAACCAAATGCAAACATGTAAAAATTGGCAAGACAGTTTTAAAAAAAGAATCAAATCTTCAATATTAGAAAATATTTTACATAAGGGCACCTGGGTGACTCAGTTAAGCATCCAACTTTGGGCTCAGGTTATAATCTCACGGTTAGTGAGTTTGAGCCCCATGTAGGGCTCTGTGCTGACAGCTCAGACCCTGGAGCCTGCTTTGGATTCTGTGTCTCCCTCTCTCTCTCTGACCAGCCTGGACCTGTGTACACACGCACTCTCTCTCTTCCTCTCTCTCTCGAACACACACACAAAATAAATAAAATTTAAAAAATAAAATATTATACATAATAATTGAACTTTGAAAGTAAATGGATTGTTAAAATTCAGGATGGCACCAATGAAGAGATTATTAGTGGTTTGAAGACTAATATGAAACAATATTTCCAGGTAAGCACAGTAAAAAAAAAAAAAAAAACAACAAACCCAGAATATGTTAGAGAAAGATGTGGAAGACATATTGGGAAGATCTAAAATACATCTCTTAATTGTCCTAGAAAGGGAGAAGGGAGGAGATACAGTATTCAAAGAAAAAAAAATCAGTGAACACTTTCCAGAACTGATGAAAAGCACCAGTCAAAAAGTTTAACAGATTTCAGAACAGCAAAACAAAGAGAATGTCCAAAGGTAATCAGGGAAAAAGATTGCTTATTAAGAAACTATTGATGAGCCTTATAACTGCTTTCTTAGTAGTAATAATGGAAGACAGAAAACAATGGAAAAGCATTATCAATGTGCTTAAAAAAGTAATTATCATTTTGGTATTCTACATTTAATAAAATTATCTTTCAAGAATAAAGATAAAATAGGTATACTTAAATAAATGAAACTAAATGTATTTACAACCAATAGAACTTTATTAAGATACTTTAAAAATTTTTTTTTCAACGTTTATTTATTTTTGGGACAGAGAGAGACAGAGCATGAATGGGGGAGGGGAAGAGAGAGAGGGAGACACAGAATCGGAAACAGGCTCCAGGCTCTGAGCCATCAGCCCAGAGCCTGATGCGGGGCTCGAACTCCCGGACCGCGAGATCGTGACCTGGCTGAAGTCGGACGCTTAACCGACTGCACCACCCAGGCGCCCCAAGATACTTTTAAAGAATGTGTTCCAGAGGAAGGAAAATCATAATAATAAGTTGATTATTATTATTTTCTGCAGCTATGTTCTATTAAGTTGCTGTGTGAATTAGCAAGTAATGAACTATTTCACCTACTGGAAATAGAGTCATGATTCTTTGAATCTCTGGTTATAACGTTTTTGCCAGCCAATTAATATACAAGTTTTATGAGTGTCTTATGAGTGTTTATATTTAAAGATAGCTTATTTAATATATATTGTTGATTCGCCAGTATTAAACTCCTGGCCAACAAAACTATAACCCATGCCTGAACAAAGCTTACCTAGCACACACATTTTCTTTGGAAGGGACATCACAGCTTCCTTGTATTTAAGAACACTAGGCAGAATCTCAGTGCTGTGCTTGGGGCTGCTTCAACAGTACAATCACCAACAAAAATGAAAAAAACAAAGCAAAACATAGCACTAAATAGACCACAAAGGACACTGGTTTCTAGAATGAGAAATGAAGATAGTAATGTCATCTTGTTCAACTTCATCTGGGAGTGTGTGCAGAAAATGACTCAGTTTTTTTTTGTTTTTTTTTTTTTTTTTTTTGCTGCTGTTGGCATGTGTATATATGCAAATGACTGCAAAAGTGCCACAATGGCTAATTTTGGGGTTACACAGTTTATTAAATAGACAAATTCACAAATATAGGCTCAACAAATAGCAAGGAATGACTATATAAAGAATACTTGAGGGGCACCTGGGTGGCTCAGTGTGCCCCTCTTGGGCAACGTCCAACTCTTGGTTTCAGCTCAGATCATGATGCCGTGGTTTGTGAGTTAGAACCTCACATCAGACTTTGTGCTGATAGCGTGGAGCCTACTTTGGATTCTCTGTTTCCTTTTTTTTCTCTGCCCATCCCTGGTTGCTCTCTTGCTCTCAAAAAAAATAAAAATAAAAATATAAATAAATTAAATAAATAAATAAAATAAAATAAAATAAAATAAAATAAAAATAAATAAACTTCCAAAAAAGAACTCTTGAGCAGGAAGTCATAACAAACCTTTAGATTAAGCAAAAAGTCAATGTTTATGACATGAATATTGTCTAATTGAAGGAACATAAGCAAGACAAACTAAATTGTTAATTTGTGTCATATAGAGTAAATAATTGCTGTTTAAGCACTGTGGTATATTTGTTAAGGAGAATGGTAAATAAATTAATTAACCACAGATTTTTGTCAAGTATACATTTGAATATTTCTATGGTAATTAGGGTGCATTACTTTTTTTCTGCCAGAAAAAAAATCAAATGAGAATTAAAACTAAGTTTGAAATAAAAATTCAGCAGAAATGGTAGAAAAACAAGGTGTGTAATAAGATGATAGAAAGGAATCCAAACATATCAGTAACCAAAATAAATTTAAATAAGTACATTCTCCAGTTGAAATACTGTCAGATCTGCATATATTTGTAATAGTTCAGTTACCTCGTATTTATAGTGATTTGGGAAGGTTGAAAGTAAAGAAATGTAAAAAGATGAACTAGAAAAACACTAAATTAGATGAGTACTTCTATAGGTATACTAATATCAGAGATCATTTTGAAGTCAAAAAGCATTGCTAATCATAAGTGTACCATTTGTATTAAGTAAAGAGTCAGGTCACCAAGACGTATAGACATTCTAAACTTGTATGCAACTGATAATACAGTTTCAAGATACATAAAGGAAAAATAATTAGAAGTGCAAGGACAAATTGATAAATTTACCAGTGTTATGGGAGATATTAGCCCACATTTTTTAGTGGTTACTAGATCAATAAACGAATATCAATAAGGATGTAGATGACTTAAGCAAGCTGATTAAATAACTGGATCTAATGGATGTGAATAGAATCACACAACCAACATTTAAAGTATAAAGATTATTTTTTTTTTAATTTTTTTTTTCAACGTTTATTTATTTTTGGGACAGAGAGAGACAGAGCATGAATGGGGGAAGGGCAGAGAGAGAGGGAGACACAGAATCGGAAACAGGCTCCAGGCTCTGAGCCATCAGCCCAGAGCCCGACGCGGGGCTCGAACTCACGGACCGCAAGATCGTGACCTGGCTGAAGTCGGACGCTTAACCGACTGCGCCACCCAGGCGCCCCTATAAAGATTATTTTTAAGTGCACAGAGATAATGTAAAAATGTTGATCATGCTGTAAGTCATAAAGCAAATCTGGGATTCTATCAAATATTTTCCAAAAAGAAATTAAATTAGCATAAACAATGAAACAAAATACAAAATGACACTGATAATGATATTGAAAAAACACTTTAAATAGTTTATAGGTCAAAATGAAATTATAATGGGAAATATAATTATTTATAATTAAATGATAATTAAAATACTATATAACAAAAATATAGGGGACACCTAAAGCATTCTTTTAATTAAGGACTAGATTTTTTTCCATAAGACCCAGAGTATAAATATTTTAGTATTTGTGAACTACAAATGGTCCCTGTCACATACTGTTTTTCATTTTGTACTTACAAGCCTTTAAAAATGTAAAGACCATTTTTAGCCTTAGGGGCATAGAACGTGGCTGGATTTGGCCAGTTTCTGATTTAGAGTGTGCAAGTTTCTGGTTTAGAGGATTATATATATGGTCTTCATTTTTCTAGTTGAAAAGCAGAATGACTAGAAATTAATGAGCTCAACATTCAGCTTTAAAATTAATGAAAAATCAAACCAAATAAGATAGAATGAAATACACAGATAAGAGTAAATTAAACTGAAGATATATTCCGTAAAAGGAGTGGTGTATTCTGAGGATGGTCCTTTTAATTGATGAATAAAATTGAATTAGTGCTTAACTGTTTAATTTGGTCAAGGTGACAAAGTAAGAAATAGCAGATAAAGATAATTTTTCCGTCAGGTGGAAACGTATACTGATGTGTGTTTAATGCTGGGTGTTTTATAATTGCAGAGTAGGTTCCATCTGGATATCATGACTGTGCATGAATTGTTTGGAGAAAGGATGCTCTACCTGATTCATAGTATAATCAAATCTGAAATGCTTCTAGTATCATTTGACAACATTATTATTACAAAAAAGAAATTACTGCTTTGTGTTTATTTTATTTTTATTTTACTTTTTCCAAGATTTTATTTAAATTCAAGTCAGTTAACATATAGTGTAGTAATGGTTTCAGAAGTAGAATTCAGTGATTCATCACTTATATATAAAACCCAGTGCTCATCACAAGTGCCCTCCTTAATGCCCATCACCCATTTAGCCCATCTTCCCACCTACCTCCCCTCCAACAACCCTCAGTTCTCTATTGTTAATAATCTCTTCTGCTGGTTTGCTTCCCTCTTTTTTTTAAATTTTTAACTTTTATTTATATATTTTGAGAGAGAGTGGGCAGGGAAGGGGCAGAGAGAGGGAGAGATAAAGAATCGCAAAGAGGCTCTGCACTGTTAGCTTAGAGCCTGATGTGGGGCTCAAACTCATGAGCCTGAGATCATGACCTGAGCTGAAACCAAGTCAGATGCTTAACCCACTGAGCCACCCAGGTACCTCTTCCTCTTTTTTTTTCTGCACCCCTATGGTCATCTATTTTGTTTCTTAAATTCAACACATGAGTAAAATCATGGTATTTGTCTTTCTCTGACTTATTTCACTTAGCAGAATACATTCTAGTTTCATCCATGTTGTTGTAAATGGTAAGATTTCATTCTTCTTGATGGCTGAGTAATATTCCATTCCATATCTTCTTTATCTATACATCACTTGAACATTTGGACTTTTTCCATAATTTGGCTATTGTTGATAGTACTTGCTATAAACATTGGGGTGCAGAGGAACCATGTACCTCTTTGAATCAGTATTTTTGTATCCTTTGGATAAATACTGAAGTGCAATTGCTGGATTGTAGGGTAGTTCTGTTTTCAACATTTTGAGCAACCTTGATCCTGTTTCCCAGATTGGTGGCACCAGCTGGCATTCCCACCAACAGTGTAAAAGGGTTCCCCTTTCACTGTATCCTCACCAGCCTCTATTGTTCCCTGAGTTGTTCATTTTAGCCATTCTTACAGGTATGAGAGTTATGTACCTAATTGTGTTTTTTTAATGTTTATTTATTTTTGAGAGAGAGAGAGAGAGGGGCACAGAGAGAGAGGGGGGAGAGAAAGGGAATCCCAAGCAACCTCTTCACTGGCAGTGCAGAGCCCAACACAGGGCTCAAACTCACGAAACATTAGATGATGACCTGAGTCAAAATCAAGAGTCAGTGCAGTGTGGTGCTGGCATAAAAATAGACATAGAGATCAATGGAGAAGAAGAGAGAACCCAGAAAGGGACACACAACTATATGATCAGCTCCTCTTCAGCAAAGCAGGAAAGAATATCCAATGGAAAAAAGACATCTCTTTAAAATGGTGCTGGAAAAACTGGGTGACGACACGCAGAAGAATGAAACTGGACCACTTGCTCACACCATGCACAGAATTAATTCAAAATGGATGAAAGGTCTAAATGTAAGACAGGAAACCATCAAAATCCTGGAAGAGAAAATAGGCAGCAGCCTCTTTTTTTTTCCCAAGTAATTTAATGTTTATTTTTGACAGAAAGAGAGAGAGACAGAGTGTGAGCAGGGGAGGTGGAGAGAGAGAGGGAGACATAAAATCCAAAGTAGAATCCAGGCTCTGAGCTGTCAGCACAGAGCCTGACACAGGGCTCCAGCTCACGGACCCTGAGATCATGACCTGAGCCAAATTTGGACGCCCAACTGACTGAGCCACCCAGGCACCCCAGGCAGCAGCCTCTTTGACCTTGGCCACAGCAACTTCTTACTATAAGTGTCTCTGGAGGCAAGGGAAAAAAAAAGCAAAAATGAACCATTGGGACTTCATCAACATAAAAAGCTTCTGCACATTGAAGGAAACAATCAACAAAACTAAAAGGCAATTGACAGACTGGGAGGAGATTTTGGAAATCACATATTAGATAATTGATTAATTTAAAAAAATTGTTAGGAAGTGGGGCGCCTGGGTGGCTCAGTCGGTTGAGCGCCCAACTGCAGCTCAGGTCATGATCTCACGGTTCATGAGTTCGAGCCCCATGTCAGGCTCTGTGCTGAGAGCCTGCTTTGGATTCGGTGTTTCTGTCTCTCTCTGCCTCTTCCCTGCTCACACTTTGTCTTGCTCTCTCTCAAAAATAAATAAAAACATTTAATAAATAAAAAAAAACTTGTTAAGAAGTAATCCCCAAATTCCTAGAAAACAAACTTGAAGTGGTTTAAAATTTCTTTTTTCATTTCAATATAGCAGACGATTAGCCACTAGATACTACTTTTCTATCATGTGACAAGGGACGAGGGTACAAGGGTAGGCATTTTGTACGTAGTGGAAATTTATTCGGTGTGGTTTCTGACCCCATAGAGTTTCTATTTATTAAATTTCTAAAGGTAAACTTAAAATATACTTTGTTAAAAAAAAGTGAGACGCATTCAGAAGGAAAACTCAGGATATTGTGAGGAAGGGATATAAGAGGGGACAGAATTTTACTGGGAAACAGAAAAGTTCTTTTCACAAAAATAGGCATTTACATGGAAAACCTGAATGTGAGTAGGAGTTAGCCAAGTTGAAGGCGGAGGTGGGAATGAGGGTAAGCCAGAGGTTGTCCTGTAAGCAACAGCGGTGGGAGGCTCCTGATTTGTGGAATGAAGGAGGCTAGTGTTTAATTATGTTGTGAGAGAAGAGACAATGAATGAGATTTTGTAGTTAAACAGGATAGATCTCACAGATATTGAAGGACTTGGCAAGGAGCTTGGATTAATTCTTAGAGGAGAAGCCATAGAGTGTTCTTAACATTCAAAAAATCCTCCGGATGCTGGCGGGGGCGGGGGGGGTGGGGGGGAATGGTTTGTAGGGAACACAATTAGGGAGGCTGTGAGAGGCTCCAGAAATCAGGTATACGACAGTGGTGGCTTGGACCAGGGTTAGAGCAGGGGAGATGGTGAGATGGAGACGAATCTGTGATAGTATATGGAGATAGAATTGGCAGGGTTTTGTGGATTTGCTGTGAAGTGAAGAAATTCTTACCTAATGGCTTCTATTTGAGACTCACAGCCTGAAACAGGCTCAGCAACCAAGAGTGCTATTTAATGTTGGCTGCCCATTAGAGTCATCCAAGCACTTCAAGGCACGTTAAACTTTGTCTAAACTCCAGAGGTTGGTTTAATTGGTCTGGGCTAGGGCTCAGGCATTTTTCAATGTTTTGAAATAGTTTACCTGGGGTTAGGGCAGACACTTGGGGCAGAAGTGGAATCGGAAGTGCAGTTGAAGTTGGTCCTCACAAATTTAAAGTGCAGAAGCTCTTCTCTAGTTTTAAGAACCAGGGACTGAAGAAGCAAATGGTTGAGTTCAGTCAGGGGCTTTCTAGTCCGGAGTGACGGAGAGAGGGGGGCTCACATGAGGTACTTCCAAGAGCCTGATTCTGGTAATGAGTCATGGAATCTAAGTTAGTGAGGAGGGAAGACCAGGATCAGTTGCCCATAGAAAAGAGGTGGAGTCACTAGGCAGGGGGTCTCCAGAATGTCACTTGATGACTTCAGGGGGAGTAGCAAGTGGGACTGAGGGAGAAGAAAAGAAATTTGGTTTGAGTGACTTGTGACTTAAAGTTTCCAGGTAGACATCTCTTTGGTCTCTGAGAAAGAATATAACAGCTGACGTGGCTAAAAAGAAAGAAGTGCCTTCGGGGAGTATCTGTGTGTCAAAGCAGAGAAGTGAAAGGGGACATTTGAGGGTAAAAGGTTTTTAGCGCATTACTTGTTATTATCACATCATTATCCTGAGGTGTTTCCTGAGGAAAATTTACGTGAGGCACCGGAGCACACCTAGCACGAATACACTTAATGTCCACCTAGAAGACTAACAAGTGGCATAAATTCTATATAAATTTTTTGGAACATACCATGGGGTACTGTTGGTAACCTTCAAGTGACTTGTCCCTCTGTTAATATCGCATACCATCGTTGGGGCGCCTGGGTGGCTCAGTCAGTTGAACGTCTTAGGGGCAGGTCATGAACTCACAGCTCGTGAGTTCGAGCCCCGCGTCGGGCTCTGTGCTGACAGCTCAGACCCTGGACCCTGCTTCAGACTCTGTGCCACCTCCTCTCTCTGTCCCTCCCTGTTCGTACTCTGTCTCTCTCTCTCTCTCAGAAATAAACATTAAAAAAAAAATTTAAAAAATGTTATAGACCCTAGTGGCTAAAAAGCACAAGTGCTTCCATCAGACTGCTTGGGTACAAACCACAGCTCTGCCACTTGCAAGATGTAAACTTGGGCAAGTTACTTAACTTTCTGTCCTTAGCTTCCTTGGTTGTAAAGAGGGATTTGCAAACATACCAACTCACAGGGTACTATGCAAAGCCCTTAGAATATTATCTGGCACATAGTAAGCATTCAGTGGGCTAGCTATCATATGCACATATACAATTGATGGGTAATAACTTTAAAATATATATTTTTAAAAAAACATATTAGATCACATCGGACCCCCTCCTTAAAAACCTGGGCTGTCTTCTGATTACTTTTGGGATTAAATCAAACTCATTCTTGTGACTTGGCTCTTTCCTACTTCTTCAGTCTCATCCCTGTACATTCTCCCCCTCACCATCCCTGAAGGTCAGTGCTCCGATCTCTCCCAGTCGTTGGCATTTGCAAAGGTTTATGCTTCACAGAACTAACACTCCTCCTTGGGATCCATTTGTGTTCCAACATCCCTGGTGCATTCAATTGAGCTTCACTTGCCCTTTTTCTTAAGGCTCCACATTTGAAAATAAGAAGAAACACCCCTCAGACCCATATAAAGAATCACAGCTTGAAGCATGAAGCTCTCAAAAGCCGAATAAAACACTTCAGTATTTAAAAGTTAATCAGCATTTTAATTACTGAGCTTTAAGCTTTTCTTTTAAATGGAGAGGCAAAGCACATCCATGCTGACAAACCGAGTTTGAGTCTGATGTTACTTGAAATGTCAATTAAAAACCTTTGAAAGGAAAATCAGAAGCCACACAATAATCCCCTGGCAAGAGGGGAAGAATCCCATGGGAGTGGAGTGCCCTTATCTGACAGCTTGTGAAGTTGTGTGGGGCTTGGGGTTACCAGCATCCCCAGGCACCGGAGGTGGGGTTTTACAGGATGCCTCGGAAGAGCAGCATATAGCCTGTATCAGGACTGTTCCTCTGCCAGCAGAGTGTTTGTTTCTGGCACGCTAGAAAGCTAAGCTGGCTGCAAAGGAAGAGTGACATGAGCTCATGGAAATGTGGGCTTTGGTTAAACCATGTTTCTAAATAAAGTTGCCTTTAGCTCCCTCGAAATCCAGTGCTGAAGTTCAAGGTAGGGAAGAACCCAAGTATTCCCCCTTTCCCTTGCCACCCTCAAATAATGGCTTGTTTCAAATACCCATTTTTGTGTGTGTGAGGTTTTGACAGTTCTCAGCCCAGCAGGTGGTTTGTTTCTTGTCCATTTCCCAGCCCTTTTCTGGCAATCTGAGCTGTTTCACTGTGAGGTCTGTTCTGCTGGGCAGTCCTGACTTGAAAATTCTTCGGGGTCATAGAGGCCTAAGTATTTTCAGTGTTAACGACAGCGCTGTTGAAATGAAAAATAATCTGTATTCTTTTCCCGAGGAGTGGAAATATCCTAGGGCTGTTCATTATTTTGTACTTTGTTGATCAATTTTTCATATGTAGCTGATTTAGCCGACTTGTTCATCTATTTCCCTTCAGGAAGCTCTGTTATGGCCCTTCATTTACATACTGTAATATTGGTGACGCTGTCATTTCACATAAACTAATCTGTTTCATAACCTTATAAAAATGCTTGACAGGGCTGAGGCATCTTCCAGAAAGCAGAAAAGCATAACGTGGGCAGGTTTTTGCTGGTTTTACAAAGGGTCAATTTGAAATCTCAGTTTCTGAACAGTGGTCTGTGAACTTCTCCTAGGACCTAATAATAGTGTTGGTTTTCCACAGTAAAAGAAAATAAATAATACATTTCTCTTCAAATGATTTAAAGACATGGGACTGAGGGGATGGAGGAAAAGATAAATTGTAAGAAATACAATACTAGAATGGTTTCATAAATGTGGAAGCTGGAGGGAATCTTAGCAATCACCTAACAAACCAATTCATTTTGTAAGTGATGAGATTAAGGCTCACCCAACTGAATAATGGTGGAAATGGGTCTGAGGCTTAAGTCTTCTAACTCCCAGGCTAGTATTCGTGGTTTCCCCACCTTTCACATGCTGGTCATTAAACGTTCCAAGGTCCCTCCAGCAGCTATAATTAGTTTGTGTGACGCTCATCAATTAAATCACGACAAATCAAAGGACAAATCAGTCACTTCCACTCTCACATTCCAATAACAACTTAAAAATAGTCAGCTGTAACAATTTCACATTTTAACTGTTGGTTTATGCATCTGTTTCCTAATCAGACTTTCCCTAAGGCAGGATCTATCATTCTGTTTTGAATATATTCTCAAGGCTGTGCATTCTATCTGGCAGAGAGTCTAGGCTCAACAAATGTTTATTGAATGGATACACATCTCATATGCCTATCATATTAGGAAAAAGAATTCTTAGTCTCTAGTTATGGTAGATATTTCAGAAGTTGTGCTATCTTGTGTGCTGTTGACTCTGAAGTTGTAGCAAGACCTTTCACTTAGGCAGCTCTTTCTTATATAAGTGAAAGGATAGAACAGGGAAAAAAAAGTTTCTGTAAAATAACCACTCCAGATCTCAGTGTCAAAATCAAAACCGAAACACAAGAACTTGTAAATTATTAAGTGATTGCACTTTGTGTTCATAGAGCATGTTTAATCTCAGGAACTCCCTGTGCTTTGGAGAATCAACTCCTTTATCTTGACAACACTTTAAAGGTGGATAGGGGGTAGTATTATTTTGCTAATGGAAAAAATGAGGCTCAGTGGGGTTAAATGATTTGCTTGGGGTCACACAGGCCTCATTCTGTGTTTGTTATTTGTTTAGAAGTTGCCTCTGAAAAGCATTGCTGCTCTACTGTAGAGAAGTTATTAGGTAGCCATGGGTCGGAACCTCTTCCCTGGGACTTCCTGTTTACAGAAAAAGTTAAGATGTTAGTTAGGGGTTAGGCTGGGCATTTTGCCTGCTACATCTTAATGAAGGTTTCATTTTGCAGAGGGATAGAAACCAGAATGATTTTGTTTCTTTGACCCTGATCTACTCCATCTTTATCCTTTCCCCTAACGGCTGGGGCTCTTTGCCTTTCACCCTAAATTTCTTGGTTTTTTAAGCTGCTAAATAGATTCCTCCAGACAAAATCCAAGTTGAAAAATTATCATCCAGGGGTTCCTGGGTCATTCAGTCAGTTACGCATCTGACTTTTGGTCTTGATGTCAGGGTTGTGAGTTCACATCCTGTGTTGGGCTCCATCCTGGGTGTGGAGCCCATTAAAAAATAATAATGATTAAAATAAAATTGTTATCCAAGAACACTTTCTAAGTGTTTTTTTTCCTAGGTGCTATTGTGATGAGAGATTATTTTGACCTTCAAACATTTTACTATTATAACAGATATTATTGCTATCTGAACATTTTTCACACAACCCAATTATCCTACACCTACTCAGTGATACATTAAAATTCTGTTGATTTCAATTGAAAGCTTAGTGAATGGTTCTGCACAGGCACAATACCATCAATTATGGCAATAAAAGATATTGGTACCTGAATTTACAGTAATGTAAAACGGTCATTTTATGACAGTGCTGTCATAAACATACCTTCCTTTGATCTTCTCAATAATCTTGGGATATGGACATCATCATCCCCATTTGTCTATGAAGAAAGTAAGGCTCAGAGACTTGATCAGTCTCACCCAGACAGCAAATTAGGAGGGCCAATATTTGAACCCCCGATTTTAGATTTAGTGTCTTCAGTATCGTGATTATGATCATGATCATTGTCACAGCACCAACAGTATCAAAATCTTTTGGGTAGTTATCGAGCTTTTCATATGTTCTAAGTACATTGCTAAATATTTTCCACAAATCCTCACTCATCTTTAAAAATAAGAGGATGCCGTTTATTGCATGTAACCAAGTGCCTGGCACAGTGCTTGGCACTTGATACACAGGCATACTTTCATTTAACCTTGACAGTCATCCCAGGAAATGGATGTCAGAAGGGTAACTTGCCTAAAGTCACATAGGTAATGGCAGGTGATCTGTATGTTCTCCATATGAGTTTATGTCCTTGACCCAATGAGTTTTGTATGAGGAGGTATGGGATATATGTCCCAGCCATGGCTTGTAAGGAAGAGAAGTATGTGAGCTCAGGAGCAGTGTTAGGTTGGAGAGGCTGTGGACTCCCTGAAGTGAGTGGAGGAAGGAGCAATCCTGCTCGCTCTGGTTTTCCTCATGCATGCCGAGAATCACTGTCAACTATGGAACTCAGTTCAGAAAGCAACAATCAGTATGGAAATAACAGGGGATAGGAACTTCCTTGTTGGGGACTTTTATCTTAACTCTAAGGAATGCCATTGTAATGAAATTTTAAGCGCCAGCACCAGAATAAAGAAAAAAGAATGGTCATGATGTGATTTCTGATGTGACTTAAATCATACTTGGAAGTGAGAAGGAGATAAATGTCTTCTACACTTATGGTTTGTGAGAAATGCTGAGAACCCTCAAGCAAATTTATATGAATAATTACACATAGGGTAATTCTTTAAAAGGACTTTATGAAAAGTATGAGACAAAGAAATTAATGCTCTACAGAAAGCACACGTGTAAACAGTGGCTGTATGGGTGCATACATCTTTAACAAAATACCAGCAAACTGAATCTAGTCACATACAGAAGATTATACAATATAATCAAAAGGATTATATAATATAGCCTAGTCACATAAACAGGATTGTACAATCTAACCAAGTTATATTATACAATATCACAGGAATACAAATTGGATTCACATCCAAAATCAACCATTATAGTACTCCATTATCAATAAAACACAAAAATCACATGATCATCGTAAGAGATGTAGAAAAAGCATTTGAAAAAAAATCAAACACTCTTTCGTTAACAACAACAATAAAACCAAGAGACTAGGGATAGAAGGGAACTTCCCAACCTGATAGGCTATATCTATGAAAAATCCATGGTTAATATTATACTTAATGGTGAAGAAGACTGAATATTTATTTCTAACATCAGGAACAAGACAAAGATATCTGCTCTTGCCACTTTTATTCAACATTGTACTTAAGATTCTAGCAAGGACAGGACAAAAAAGTAAAAAGCAACCAGATTAGAATCAAAGAAATAAAACAATTGATTTTTAGTCTTGTAGATGACATAGTTTGCGGACAACACAAACTTCTCTGTAGAAAATTCTATAGAATTTACTGAAAAAAAATTACAACCAGGAAGCGAGTTCAGCAACATTTCAATGCACGAGATTAATCTACAAAATCACTTGTATTTATAGATATTATATAAAATGAACAACCCCAAAATAAAATAATTCCATTGTTCAAAGCATCAAAAATAGGAATAAATTGCACAAAAGTGCAATTTTTATGCACTAAAAACTACAAAACTATTCAAAGAAATTAAGATCTAAATGGCAAGAAGGCTGTGCTCATGGATTAGAAGGCAATATTGTTTGGGCGCCTGGGTGGCGCAGTCGGTTAAGCGTCCGACTTCAGCCAGGTCATGATCTTGCGGTCCGTGAGTTCGAACCCCGCGTCAGGCTCTGGGCTGATGGCTCAGAGCCTGGAGCCTGTTTCCGATTCTGTGTCTCCCTCTCTCTCTCTGCCCCTCCCCCGTTCATGCTCTGTCTCTCTCTGTCCCAAAAATAAATAAACGTTGAAAAAAATTTTTTTAAAAAAGAAGGCAATATTGTTAAGATAGCCATATTCCTTGTGGTAGACTAAGTTGTGCTCCCTTCAAATGTTCTCTTCCTAATCCTCTGAATCTCTGAATATTACCTTCTTTGGAAAAAAGGTCTTTCCATATGCAATTATGGTAAAGATTTTGAGATGACGAGATCATCCTGGACTTGAACTATCCATGTTGGCTTAAAAATCCAATGACAATCGTTTTCTTTTTTCTTTTGTTTTCTTTTGTTTTCCCCTCCTCTCCTCTCTTCTCTTCTCTTTTTTTGAGACAGAGTGCGAGTGGGGAAAGAGCAGAGAGGGAGAGGGAGACACATAATCTGAAGCAGGCTCCAGGCTCTGAGCTGTCAGCACAGAGCCTGACACGGGGCTGGAACTCATCAACCCAGAGAGCATGACCTGAGCCACCCAGGCGCCCCTGACAATTGTTCTTACAAGAGTGAGGCAGAAGAAGAGTTGATACAAATGGAAGAAGGTACAGTGTGACCACAAGGGGAGTGATTAGAGTGATGACTATTAACTTATCATATGTTGCTAAGTGAAGCATACAGAATTGCAGACAGACCTATGAGGCAATGCCTATAGCTACCGGAAGCTAATAGAGCTAAAGAAATGATTTTTCCTTACACCTTCAGGTTGTGACCCAGCTGACCCCACCTGCCCTGTTTGAGAATTCTGGACTTCAGAACTGTGAGAGTATAATTTGTGGAGTTATAAGCCACCAGAGTTTTGGTAATTTGTTAAAGAAGACACAAGAAGTGAGAATATACTCCCCAAATTTATTTACAGATACAGATCCAACATTATCCCTATGAAAACATCCTCTCGCTTTTTTTTTTTTTTTCTAAATTGACGAGCTGATCCTAATGCTCCTATGGAAATGCAATAGACCCAGAAGAGTTAAAATACTCTTGGAAAAAAAAGAACAAACATACTTCTTAATTTCAGTATTTACTATAAAACTATATTTTTCAAGAAAGTGTGGTACTAACATGAGCCTAGGGACGTGTATCAATGGAATAGAATTGAAACTCTAGAAATAAACTCTCAAATTTATGGTCAAGTGATTTTAGACAAAGGTTCTCAAATGATTCAGTAGGAAAACTAGACTTGTCTAAAATATGGTTCTGAGGTAACTGGATTACCCACATGTGAGAGAATGAATTTTTATCCCTACCTCATATCATGTGCAAAAATTAATTCTAAATGGATTATAGAACTAAATGTTAGAGCTAATGTATAAAATAATTTACATAAAACATAAGAATAGATCTTTGTGACCCTGGGTCAGGGCATGATTTCTTGGATATGACACCAAAATACAAGTGACAATGAGAAAATGAAAATCTGTAAAAATTAAAAATCTATATGCTTCAAAGGACACCATCAAGAAAGTAAGAATGACAGCCCTTAGAATGGGAGAAGATAGTTCTAATTTATGCAACTAATAAGGTATAGAATCCAGAATAAATAACATAACACAATAACAAAAAGACAACCTAAGTAAAACATGGGCCAAGAATCTGAATAAAATTTCCCCAAAGAATACATACAGTGGGCAATAAGGATGTGAAAAGATTCTCAACATCATTATTCATAAGGGTAATCAAAACCATAATAAGATACCACTTTATACTGATTAACAGGTCTAGAATCAAAAGAGTTTGGCTGTTTTAAAAAGTTAGAGTTACCATGTGACCTAGAAATTCCACTCCTAGATATGTACCCAAGAGAACTGAAAACACATGTTTAAACAAAAATTTGTATATGAATATTCATGTTAACATTATTCATAATATCCTTCAAATGGAAACACCTCAAATGTCCATCAGTTGATGCAAAGGTAAACCAAATGTGATGTATTCATATAGTGGAATATAATTTGAACACAAAAACTGATGAACCTTGAAAGCACATGCTAAGGGAAAGAAACCAGTAAGAAAAGACCACATGTAACATGATTTAATTTACTTGAAATGTTCAGCATAGGAAAATCTATAGAGACAGAAAGTAGATTAGAGATTGCTTAAGGGAAGGGGGTAGGTGTGGGGTTTGAGAAAATGGGAAGTGGATGCTAATTGGTATAGGGTTTCTTTTTGGAATCATGGAAATGTTCTAAAATTGTGATGTTTGCATAATTCTGTGAATATACTGAAAACCATTGAGTTGTGCCCTTTTGAACTAGTGAACTGTGTGGTACATAGATTGTATTGCAATCCACTTGTTAAAATGCTAAAACAACTATAATTATAGTCCAAACCTAAAAGCCCCTTCTAAGAAAACCACCCTTGGCAGATCATGCAATTTTTTTTTCTTTTTGTTTGTAGTCTTAAAGAATAAAACTACTGTTTTGATGAATTTAGATACAGAACCTCAAAAAATATATAGGTTGTTATTATAAGTTAGTAAGAGAAGCGTTCAGAAGTCAAGGCAGGCCTACAAATCAGCTTTTCTTTCCCTGTCAATCTTGCATGCATGAATCACATGCCTGTGTGTATGTGTGTATATTTCATTATTTTCTTCTGTGTTTTTATATTTACTTTTTTAGTATTTAGTTACCTTTTTAAGTTTTTATTTAAATTCCAGTAAATTCTCTCCCTCTCTGAAAATAAACATTAAAAAAAGGAGGGGGTGCCTGGTTGCCTCAGTTGGTTAGGTTTCCGACTGTTTTTTTTTTTCAAATGTTTGTTCATTTTTGAGAGAGAGAATGTGAGTAGGGGAGGGGCAGAGAGCGAGAGGGGACAGAGGATCCAAAGCTGGCTCTGTGCTGACAGCAGTAAGCCTGATGATTTGGGACTCAAACTCACACACCATGAGATCTTGAGCAGAAATCAAGAGTCAGATGACTGAGCCACCCAGGTGCCCCAAAGCATCTGACTCTTGATTTCAACTCATGTCATAATCTCATGAACCATGTGATAGAGCCTTCTTTAGGCTCTTCATTGACATCTGGGAGGCTGCTTGGGATTCTCTCTTGCTCTGTCTCTCTGCCCCGCCCCCCCCAGTCACTCATGCTGTCTCTCTCTCAAAATAAACATAAAAAAAATAAATTCCAGTAAGTTTACAGTGTAATATTAGTTTTAGGTGTACAATTTAGCGATCAACGCTTCCAAACAACATCTAGTGCTCAACACAACAAATGTACTCCTTAATCCCCATCACCTATTTAATGCATCCCCCTGCCCACCTCCTCTCTGGTAACCATCAGTTTGTTCTCTATAGTTTAGAGTCTGCTTTTTGGTTTGCTTCTCTCTCTTTTTTCCCCTCTTTGCTTGTTTTGTTTCTTAAATTCCACATATGAGTGAAACCATATGGTATTTGTTTTTCTTTGAATTTATTTCACTAAGCATGATACTCTCTAACTCCATCCATGTCATTGCAAATGGCAAGATTTCATTCTTTTTTATGGTTGAAAAATATTCATATATATATGTGTGTGTGTGTCTATGTGTGTATACACACATAGACACACACACGCCACTTCTTTATCCATTAATCAGTAAGTGAACGAAACTAATTGAGCTAAACTTGGGCTGTTTCCATAGTTTAGCTATTATAGATAATGCTGCTAAAACATTGGGGTGCATTCATTCCTTTGAGTTAGTATTTTTGTGTTTTTCAAATAAATACATTACATGTATTATGGATTATGTACATGTACAATACATGGATTATGGGGTAGTTCTATTTTGAATTTTCTGAGGAAACCCCATGATGTTTTTCAGAGTGTCAGCACCAGTTTGCATTCCCACCAGTAGCATAAGAGGGTTCTCCTTTCCTCATATCCTTGCCAACACCTCTTGTTTCTTGTGCTTTTGATTTTAACCATTCTGACAGGTGTGAGGTGATATCTCATTGTGGTTTTGATGTGTATTTCCCTAATGATCAGTGATGATGAGAATTTTTCATGTGTCTGTTGGCTATCTGTATGTCTTTGAAAAATGTCTATTCATGCTTTCTTCCCATTTTTAATTGGATTATGAATATTTTGGGTAATAAGTTCTTCATATATTTTGGATACTAATCCTTTGTCAAATATGTCATTTGTAAAGATATTCTCCCATTCTGTAGATTGCCTTTTAGTTTTTTTGATTATTTCCTTCACTGTGCAGAAGTTTTTTATTTGTATTTTTAAAGTTTACTTTTTTTGAGAGAGACAGAGACAGCGTGAGCAAGGGAGGGGCAGAGAAAGAGGGAGAGAATATCAAGCAGGCTCTTCACTGTCAGCACAGAGCCCAGTGTGGGTCTCAAACACATGAAACTGTGACATCATGACCTGAGCTGAAACCAAGAGCCAGATATTCAATTGACTGAACCACCCAGGCACCCCAGAAGCTTTTTATTTTATGCCAAAGTAACATTGAAAAAGAAAAGCAAAAGAGCCATCACAATTCTGGACTTCAAATTATATTAGAAAGCTATAGTGATCAAAACAGTATGCTACTGTCATAAAAGTAGATCAATAAAACAGGATTAAAAAAAAACAGAAATAAACCCACAACTATATGGGCAATAAATGTTTGACAAAGCAAGAAAGAATGTCCCATGGGAAAGTCTCTTCAACAAATGGTGTTGCGAAAACTGGAAAGCTACATGCAAAAGAATGAAAATGGACCACTTTCTTACTCCATACACACACAAAAAAGTTCAAAATGATTAAAGAACTAAATATGAGACATGAAACCATTAAAATCCTAGAGGATAACATAGGCAGTAACTGCTTTGACCTTGGCCATAGAAACTTCTTACTAGGTATTTCTCCTGTGGCAAAGAAAACAAAAGCAAAAATAAACTGTTGGGGCTGCATCAAAATGTGATGTATTTTAGACTAAAGCTTACATGAAGTAGTAACACACTTTGGTTAAAGTTTCTTCTCAAAAGAAGTTTCTCTCTAACTGTGGAACTGTTTCAAAGGTTGAGGAGAAAATTAGGAGTGTTTTCTGATATCCTCACTTCCAATATGTCTTGAGAGTCCTTGGTCAAGGAGGGGCAAATATGATTTAGTCCTTCCCCACCCTGTGATACCCAAAATGATGGACAGCCATGACATCCAGTTAGAACTATATCATTCACATTAGGGCACTATGTGTGGGCTATTTCTGTTCTCTAACAGAGGAATTTCAAAGTAACAATAAGCAAGAGATGTCATGACATGCACAACAAAGTCTAGAGAATGGAACATCTATTTGGTCTCTTTTTATTATAACCTATATAAATTTTCTTGTTACAATCAACAGTCTTTTCCTATACCATGTTCTCCTATTGTCAATATAATAATTCCACAAGAGTCACAGATGAAGGAAGCATTATCCATAGGATTGCTCATTTATCCTTAAGGAAGCTATGTTTTCTGTTCCTCGGAATACTAATGCCAAACAAACTCAATTCCATGCATTGTTATACTCCTCAGAGAGTGCATTTTTAACATCAAGGACCTGGGGATAAGACCCATGAAGTAATCCTTGGTTCATCAGTGACTGAGATTTCATGGGCCCAGAAAACCTGATTCTACCTGACACCGGTGTGCTGAGATTGCTCACTTCCATATAAACAGAGTTTCAGCCTAGGAAAGATTTGCTTCTGTCCCGTAGCCTCCTTTTGACTATTTCTGTCCAATATACACATGCCACATGCTCACATATTTGCATGCACACACATCCATGGAGGTCTACTTCCTCCTTTTCAGTTTTTCTTGACTACCAGATGTTGTTGAACTTGCCAGAGACACGAAATTTCTAAAACCCAAAGAGAATATTGGGCTGTGCACTGAAGCTACCGAACTATCAAGCTTGAGTGTGCACTGTCCTCCAAGAACTTGTCAGGACTAACCATTTGGTCTCTTACCTCTGTTTTCCTTAGCTGATTCCTAAAGTGAAAACCAGCCCTTCCCACATTCCAGTGATTTAATAACTCCCATTATTGTTAGTCTGAACACCTGGGCAAGTCCTCCAGCCCTTACTAACTTTGAACCATATCAACTCTCTGGCACATTGATTCTGATAGTTTCTCTCTCACCATCTGTCCTCTCCTTTCTGCACTCCTGCACCTACACAGCTCATGTTCATAATGTTGATCAATTCACTTGTGGTAGCGCCCTGAATTCCCTAGCTTCCTGTCCTTTTGTTTTACTCTCTCAGAAGAAATAAGGTACTTGAGGAACTCCTTGAGGTATGTCATTTTTGTATCTGAACTCAAAATACCTGGGGATCTTGTTAAAATGCAAAGTCTGAATCCAGAGATCTGGGGTGGGCCTGAGTTTCTGTGTTTTTAACAAGTTCCCAGGTGAGATCATAGAAGACTGTGTGAGTTCTAAGACTGTAGGTGAGCCTTTTGGGAAAGACTCAAATAGGGTAGATTGACACAACTACAAAGTCAGTCCCCTTCTCTTTTGAGCCTAGAGTGCTGCCTGACCTCTGTTATCTCTGTGAGTTTCTACTTACTTTCTAGCATTCTGTAGTGCTTATTTGAAAGCTTCTTCATAATCTCTTTTCCCCATTTTTTTTCACTCATCTTTCTTTTAATACCTACCAAAAGAGTGTTTTTCAATCCTGTAGCACATTGGAATCACATGAGGAAATTAAAAAATAATCCAAAGCTTTTGCTATGTTCCAGAAAAAATAAATCAGCATATTTAACACAGGTATAGATTTTAAAACTCATTTTAATTCCAAAGTTGGAACCAAGTTTGAGATTCTCTGATCTAGAATGTCATCAACTTCCAGTCACTAAATACTAGAATTACATGCAACTATAGTCATGCTTAAAATTCCTTCCTATCTGTTAACACAGGTTTCTCTGTATGTGCTCTTATTCATGTTCCCTCCCACTCTCTCAGCAATCATACCTTATGAATTCTGAAATATTCCCAGGTATTTTCCATCTTGAAATAAATAAACAAAAAGCTTTTAATGCATGAGGTATCAATGATTAAGAGTGAGACATTTCTTAAAACATGGAAAATCGCTTAGATATGAGACAGTTTTGTTTCTAGTTGATTGTGATCTTATTAGTGATTTTATTACAATTAACATTAGCAAGCAACCTGGTGTTGAGTTGAAAATTGCAGCTTTTCATTCTGTGGTTTGCATCAGGTAGATAAATTCTATGGGTTTGACATGTTTGTTTTCAGTGATGCTGACTGTGTTTGTTTATAGGGATAGCCTAGTTCTCATTGTGTAGTGCCCATTGTAGCATTGCTGTACATAAGGGCACTTTTACTATTTTGAGCACATTTTTTACATCTTTTGTATCTCTCTATTTGAGTTTATTGGAGGGTAGAGTAAGTTAGATTGAACTAACCATCTTTATAAAAGTCCCTTACATTATATAAGAGGATGCACAGGTTGGAGAATGGGCATACAGCTTGGAGAATGTTCAGAAAAGAGCAATGTAACTCTGTACTTGTCTATCCATCTATTTTTACAGATGGAGGGAATTTTGAAAACCAGTGTGCCATTTAAATGCCTCCAAATATTTAGAGCTTTGTGCTATAGGACAGATATACAGGACCCCAGTTTTGCCCAAGGTTGACTGTGGCTGCATGAATAGAAAATTTGCAGGGTCTAGGGGTCCCCCCTAAAATAGCTTTATCCTTCATCAACAGGTAGAATTGTTCTTAATATCAGAAGGAGTAGTATCAGGAAAGAAATTGGGTATTGCCGTTGTAGGTTTTTGGAATAGAAGTTGGGCCAAAATGGCAAGAAAGGCCACCCTTTTGCCTAAGCAATGTAATCAAACTCAGGGGAAAATAAGAACTTTCAGAGGAGGCTGTTTAATACTGAAACTTTTCGTGGTGGCAGCACATTCCCCACTCCCCATAGGACATTGCATTCACAGGGTATAATAAAAATTTAAATTGCCTCTGCTTTAGATCCAAGAAGAACTCCTGATAAGTTTCAGTGAACAATGAAGGGAGTCAGTGGTAGTCCACCCACACTAGTTTTGGGCAAATTCCAGCTCTGCATAAATTCTTATTCAAGAAGGAGTAACAGTTTCCTCCTACGTGGAGCCTACTCAAAGTTTCAGCAACACAAATGGAAATAGACATAGCATTTAAGAGGAAGAAGAAGAGCATAATTTGAGGATTTTTTTTAACTACAAGAAACAGGAGTTTCAGTGATTTTTTTTACCCTTAAGAAAATGAATTAAAAATATATTTTATGAGATGATACAATAGATGATATAACAAGAAAATAGGCTGAGATAGACAAAATGGTGCAGACTCATGGAAAGGACAGGAAAAAAACACAAGGAAGAAAATATCTAAAAGAAAATTAAAAAATTGATCAATGAATTAATTGCTTTAGAAATAATGGCAAACTCAAAGATATAGAATGTAAGCTTATGAGATGTTCACTGAACCCTACAAAAAACATAGACTGAAAGAAGATTGATGAGTAGTGTTACCCGGAAAATATGAGTTTAATTTTTGAATACTGAGTTTGTGGTGTCTGTAAAACGCTTATGGTTGATTAATCAGTAGGCAGAGGAACATGAGATGACTGTTTGGTAGTGTGAATAGCCAAATCAATCTTGAGAAAGAAGAGTGAAGCTGGAGGTATCACACTTCATTTTTTTCAAACTATATTACAAAGCAATACTAATAAAAATAGTATGGTGTTGGCATAAAAAAGGACACAGAGACAAATGGAATAGAATCAAGCACCCAGAAATAACTGCACGCATATATGGTCAACTAATCTTTGACAGGGGTGCAAAGAACATACACAGGGAGTTGATAGTATCTGCAATAAATGGTATTGGGAAAATCAGATATTTATATGCAAAGGAATGAAACTGGACCCCTGCCTTAAGCCACTGCAAAAAATTAGCTCAAAATGTATTAAAGACTTAAGTATAATACCTGAAAACATGAAACATATAGGAGGGACATATATGTCCCATATATGGGACAATCTTGATACTGGTTTTGACAATGACTTTTGGAAATGACATCAGAAGCACAGGTGATGAAAGAAAACTAAGTGAGATGACAACACAGTAAAAAGTCAACAAAATGGAAAGAGAGCCTATGGAATGGGAGAAACTATTTGTAAACCATATATACGATAAGGGATTGATATCTAAAAAATATATAAAACATATACAACTCAGTGGTCAAAAAGAAATAATTCAATTAAAAGTGGATAATGAAGGGCATCTGGATGGCTCAGTCAGTTAAGCACCCAACTCTTGATTTTCAGTCAAGTCATGATCTCATGGTTCATGAGTTTGAGCCCCATATTGGGCTCTGTGCTGATGGCACGGAGCCTGCTTGGAATTCTCTCTCTCCCCCTCTCTGCCCCTCCCCTGCTCATGCTGTCTATCTCTCTCTCTCAAAATAAGTAAATAAAACTTAGAAAAATTAAAATCCATAAAAGTGGATAAAGAGCCTGAATAGACATTTTCCCAAGAACATACAAATGGCCAGCAAGTATGTGAAAAGGTGCTCAATATCACTAGACATCCAGGAAATGCAGATCAAAACTATGATGAGATACCAACTCGTACCTGTCAGGAGGATGAGCTAAAAGGGGCAATAAGGAGGGCACTTGTTGGTATGAGCACTGGGTGTTATATGTAATGTGATAAATCATAAAGCCGATTCCTCAAATCAATATTATACCATATGTTAACTAACTTATTTCAATTCAAAAAATCCAAATAAATAAAAAGATTGGAGATAACGAATATTGGCAAGCATGTTGAGAAAACAGAACACTTTTACACTGTTGGTGGAAATGTTGAATCGGTACAGCAATCATGCAAAAATACTATGGAGGTTCCTCAAAATTAAAAATTGAACCATCGAAGAGGAGCCAAGATGGCAAAACAGCATGGAAGTTTTTTGTGTGTCTTGCGTCCATGAAATATAGCCAGACCAACACTAAACCATCCTACACACCTAGAAAACTGATTGAAGGATTAACACAACAATCTGCACAACCTGAACCACAGAACTCAACATGTAGGTGGCACAGAGAGGTGAACTTGGGGAGAGAGAAGCCGGTGGAGGGCAGGGAGCTTCCATGGAAGGTGGAGAGAGGATGGAGACTGGGGTGTGTGTGTGTGTGTGTGTGTGTGTAGAATATGGGAAAAGCACCCCTCCCCAAAAGCAGCTGGAGAGAAAGTGGAAAATTGCAAACAGCCACAGGGGTTAAACTGAAAAGGGAGAAAGGAGAGGATTTAAATTCCATTAGGACTGTAAACAAGGGGGGCACAAAGGCTGCAACTCTGCAGCTCCATACTGATGGTGCTCTGGTGGGAAGGGTGAATCCCCAGGAACAGAATGGGGTCCGGGAGGTTCTCAGGCCACATGGGGAAAAGCGGTTCCACTGCTGGAAGGACATTTGGTAGAGACTGTTGAAGCCACCCGGTCCCAGCAGACCCTAAAAATGGCCACATTCGTTGGTGCTGGAACAAGGTCATTAAGGGTGAAGCCTGGTGCCAGATGTGTGTTGTGATTTTCCATAGTCCCTGAAAAGATGCTGCTACGTTATCTCGCGAACTTTTTCTGGGGCAGGCTGGCACCTGGCCACAGTCTTGGGGCACCAGCAGCACTAGGGGCCAGTGGGCATTCCTGGGTGTAGCTGGCATTCGGCCATTGCTCATTCAGCCATTGCTCGGTGAGACCCTCCCTCAGAGGGGTGGAGTGGGTCAAAGCAGCAGTCCTTCGGAAGTAAGGGGCTGGGGAAAATAGCTGCATCTGAGACAAGACTCGGGAGAGAGGTACTGCCTGGGGCTTGGTCACGGACAGTGAAGAAGCAGGGAGTGGACGAAAGCTGAAGACAGAGGATGGGTGTGCAATTGCTGATCGGAGAGAACAGAGTTCCCATACTAGAGACTGGGTAGCTGGGTGACACCATTTTCACCACTCCCACACATGGGCATACGTACCTACAAGCCAGATGGCTTTCCAGGGGAATTCTACCAAACATTTAAGGAAAAGTTCACACCTACTCTCTTGAAACTGTTCCAAAAAATAGAAATGGAAGGAAAACTTCCAAACTCTTTCTATGAACCCAGCATTACCTTGATACCAAAACCAGACAGAGACCCCACTAAAAAGAACTATAGACCAATTTCCCTGATGAACATGGATGCAAAAATCCTCAACAAGATATTAGCCAACTGGATCCAACAATACATTAAAAAAATTATTCACCAAGACCATGCAGGATTTATACCTGGGATGCAGGGCTGGTTCAATATCTGCAAAACAATCAGTGTGATTCATGACATCAATAAAACAAAGGACAGGAACCATATGATCCTCTCAGTAGATGCAGAGAAAGCATTTGACAAAACACAACATCCTTTCTTGATAAAAACCCTCAAGAAAGTAGGGATAGAAGGATCATACCTTGAGATCATAAAAGCCATATATGAACGACCCAATGCTAACATCATCCTCAATGGGGAAAAACAGAGCTTTCCCCCTAAGGTCAGGAACAAGACAGGAATGTCTACTTTCGCCACTGTTATGCAACATAGTATTGGAAGTCTTAGCCTCTGCAATCAGACAACGCAAATAAAAGGCATCCAAATCAGCCAGGAGAAGGAGGTCAAACTTTCACTCTTCACAGATGACAAGATACTCTATATGGTAAACCCAAAATGTTCCACAAAAAAACTGCTAGAATTGATTCATGAATTCAGCAAAGTTGCAGGATATAAAACCAATGCACAGAAATCGGTTGCATTCCTATACACCAATAATGAAGTGACAGAAAGAGAAATCAAGGAATCGATCCCATTTATAGTTGCACCAAAAACCATAACATACCTAGGAATAAATCTAACCAAAGAGGTGAAAAATCTATACGCTGAAAACTATAGAAAGCTTATGAAAGAAATTGAAGAAGACCCCCCTCTCCCCCCCCCGAAAAAAAATGGAAAAATATTCCATGCTCCTGGATAGGAAGAACAAATAATGTTAAAATGTCTATACTACCCAAAGCAATCTACATATTCAGTGCAATCCCCATCAAAATAACACCAGCATTCTTCAAAGAGCTAGAAAAAATAATCCTAAAATTTGTATGGAACCAGAAAAGATCCTGAATAGCCGAAGCAATTTTGAAAAAGAAAACCAAAGCAGGAGGCATCACAATATCGGACTTTAAGCTATACTACAAAGCTGTAATCATCAAGACAGTATGGTACTGGCACAAGAACAGACACTCAGATCAATGGAACAGAATAGAGAACCCAGAAATGGACCACAAACATATTGCCAACTAAGCTTTGACAAAGCAGGAAAGAATATCCAATGGAAAAAAGACAGCCTCTTCAGCAAGCGGTGCTGGGAAAACTGGACAGCGACATGCAGAAGAATTAACCTGGACCACTTTCTTACACCATATACAAAAATAAACTCAAGATGGATGAAAGGCCTCAATGTAAGACAGGAAGCCATCAAAATCCTTGAGGAGAAAGTAGGCAAAACCTCTTTGATTTTGGCCACAGCAACTTCTTACTCAACATGTCTCCATAGGCAAGGGAAACAAAAGCAAAAATGAACTACTGGGACCTCATCAAAATCAAAAGCTTCTGTACAGTGAAGGAAACAATCAGCAAAACTAAAAGTCAACCAACAGAATGGGAGAATATAGTTGCAAATGACATACCAGCTAAAGGGTTAGTGTCCAAAACCTATAAACAACTTCTCAAACTCAACACCCAAAAAATAAATAATTCAGTGAAGAAATGGGCAAAAGACATGAATAGATACTTCTCCAAAGAAGACATCCAGATGGCCACCTGACACATGAAAAAATGCTCAACATCACTCATCATCAGGGAAATACAAATCAAAGCCACAATGAGATACCACCTTAACTTGTCAGAATAGCTAACATTAACAACTCAGGCAACAACAGATGTTGGCAAGGATGTGGAGAAGGAGGATCTCTTTGCATTGTTCGTGGGAATGCAATCTGGTGGCGCCACTCTGGAAAACGGTATGGAGGTTCCTCAAAAAACTAAAAATAGAACTATCCTACGACCCAGCAATTGCACTACTAGGCACTTATCCACGGGATACAGGTGTGCTGTGTTGAAGGGACACAGGCACCCCATGTTTATAGCAACACCATCAACAGCCAAAGTATAGAAAGAGCCCAAATGTCCCTTGATGGATGAATGGATAAAGAAGAAATGGTACATGTGTACAATGGAGCATTACTCGGCAATCAAAAAGAATGAAATCTTGCCATTTCCAACTACGTGGATGGAACTGGAAGGTATTATGCTAAGTGAAATTAGTCAGTCAGTGAAAGACAAAAATCATATGACTTCACTCATATGAGGACTTTAAGAGACAAAACAGATGAACCTAAGGGAAGGGAAACAAAAATAATATAAAAACAGGGAGGGGGACAAAACAGAAGAGACTCATAAATATGGAGAATAAACTGAGGGTTACTGGAGGGGCTGTGGGAAGGGGGATTGACTAAGAGGGTAAGGGGCCCTAAGGCATCTACTCCTGAAATCATTGTTGCACTATATGCTAATTGATTTGGATGTAAATTTAAAAAAATAAAACACATTAAAAAAATAAATATAAAAATATAACCATCATATGATCCAGCTTTCCTACTTTCAGGTATATATCCAAAGGAAGTGAAATTGATGTCTCAAAGAGATATCTGAACCCCGACTTCACTGAGCATTTTTCATAGTAGAGTGGCCAAGAGATGGAAACAACCTAAGTGTCTGTCAATGGATGAAAAGGTAAAGAAAATGTGAGAAAAAAACCCATATATCTTAAGAAAGAAGGAACTCTTGCCATGGGGTACAACATGAATGAACCTGGAAGGCATTTTGCTAAGTAAAATCATCTGGATAAAAACAAACACGGCATGGTATCTTAAATGAAACAAACAAACAAACAACAACCAAAGTAAGTTCATTACAAACAAAGAATAGAATGATGTTTGTCAAGGGTTATGGTGTGGGGGGAAAACTTGAGAGACAGACTTTTATACGATGAATAAATTCTTAGGTTCTAATGTATAGCACGGTGACTGTAGTTAATAAAACTGTATTGTATACTTGGAGTTTTTAAGAGATTGAATCTTGAGCATTCTCACCACAAAAATAAAAAATAAAGTAATTGTGAGGTTATGGATGTGTTAACTTGATTGTGGGAGCCCTTTTGCAGTGTATAGCAAGTCATCTCATGGTACACCCGTCACATGTACCATTTTATTTGTCAGTTACACCTCCATCATGTTGGGGGAAGACAAAAATAGTGTATATATCCTTTAAAAAATCTCAAAAGGGGAAAAAGAGCCAATTGGTGTCAAATAGATAAGAGATTGAGCTAGCCATGGAGAACTTGGGTGGTAGGCATAAGAAGAAGTGTTAAAAAAGAAAGAGCAGCCCAAGCTATAGCAGGAAATATAAGGAGGAAGTGCTATTGTAGAAGCCACAGGAATGAAACATCTCAAGAATAACAGCCGGTTTAGCAGTGTCAAACCCTACAAGAGGTCAAGAAAGAGGAGAATTTTAAAGAGGTCTTTGGACTGGCAAGAAAGAAGCCATCAGTGTATTCTGCATGCTTAGAATCTGTCAGAAACAGGGTTGGAAACGCTAAACAGTGGAGAGTTGCCGCTGTCTGAGAACAAAGAGGCTTTTTGTTTTTTGTTTTTGTTTTTTGGCAAGACATCTCAGTATAGAATTGGGAGGGGGCAGTGCAAAAGAGGATGGAAATTATCTTTTAAAATGATTCCTAGTGTCTACGAAAATGGAGAAAGGTATAACAAAATTTCATTCAACACTTCCTTATAAGAATTTTCTAGTGTTTCTGTAAATTGTATATGGCTTATTTCCTTTTACCAACATGACAATCTTTTTGATGAGCATTTGGGGTGAGAAAACAGGCTCAGTTCATCATCATTTTGTTAGCGAGAGAGGCAGAGCTCAGGCTAGATATTGGGACTTGAGACTTCGGTCCTGTTTTTATTAGGTGTTATTTTCCCCGGCCAACTTCCCAGAAAGTTAACAGGAGAAGCCAACGTACTGCTTTCCCAGCAGCATGTACAGAAGGTTAGAATGTTAGAAAGATGATACTGTTGACTTACTGTGAGAAGAAGAAAATAAAAACAAAAAGTGTTATTATCTGTAAGAAGGCTGTGTGTTTTTTTCCAGCGTGGAAAGAAAAGGATGAGTGTGCACATTCTCTCTCTTTTTAAATCTCTGTTTACTGCTCTCACCTGCTTTTCTGCCTCCCTCCCCTGCTCCTACTATAGACATATTTCATCCATAATATAAGATTTTTCAATTTATAAGTCAGGGAACTAAAAACATGGTATAGTAAAAATAAACTGATGTAGAAGAAGCAAAAAAAAAAAAAAGGAATGCAAATTATTTCTTTAGGTTTCCAAATCAGACAAGGTGTTGACAAACTGGAGATGATGAGAAAAGTGTCCATCAAATGCTAACAATCACTTGAATGATCTAAAACTTCCATTATCAAAAGATAGTCTTGTTATATCCCAGTAATGAAATGTAGCTCTTAACAAAACTAATCATATAAACAGGTTACAAAAAAAAATCCTGAAGAACATTTAGATGTTTGACATTTGAAAGGGATCAATTATAAGATATTTTAAGAAATCTACGGGTTTTGAATACTGTTTCACCAAATAGTTTGGCCCACATTATTATTTTTTTCTTACAAGTAGACAATGACGAAGACGCTTAGCAGTGTCATTTTTTGTTTGCCTGGTTGGCTCAGCTTCTGTTTGATAGGCTTGTCAATGATGTGGTCAAATGTGTGCTTTAGCAAAATTATAAATTACTGTAGCTCGTGAGTCTTAAAGGACAGTTGCAAGTAGTTGAACCTCACAATGTAAAATCCAGGAAAGCTGAATATCTGGTCTAACACATCTGGCTCGTTATTTAAGGGAAGCAAAACTAATATAAAAACAGGGAGGGGGACAAAACACAAGAGACTCTTAAATATGGAGAATAAACAGAGCGTTACTGGAGGGGTTGTGGGAGGGGGGATGGGCTAAATGGATAAGGGGCATTAAGGAATCTACCCCTGAAATGATTGTTGCACTATATGCTAACTAATTTGAATGTAAGTTTAAAAATATTAAATTAAATTTAAAAAACAAAATTAAATTACTAGGTTTGTGAGTGAATTTCATAACATTTATAACATTTTTCCCCTACTGAACTTTAAAAAAAATGTAGACACTGGGACGTGAGTATGTTGATTCATCATACCTTTGTAGTCACACTGTGTTCTAGAACAATAGTGCCATAGTTGTTACACATTTTTCACAAAGAACTGGGGAAAGCAGTTGTGGTGCCTGGCTAAGTAAGGATGGAATCCACAGGGCCAGCAGGCAGAGAGGGAACATGCCAACCAAGCAGACTAAACCCCCCTTAGCATGAGCTGCAGCTTGGAGCCTCTTTGATTTCCAAGGTCCTGACCAAGTGTGTATGAATTACAACTTGAACAACTGGTTTTCTAATCTTTTTTTTTTTCTTATTTATAGATTTTGTTACATTTCCCTAAATAAATTCTGAGTGAGTCTTACTGTAATTCATAGGGTTTAAAATATGGTGCTGGCATATTATGGCTACTTTGGAAGGGCAGCAAATAAACTTGTGAAATGAGACATTTGGCATAAAGAAAATGTATGCTAGCTCCCAGAAGAATGGGACTCTGTGCATCTACTATAATTGGCTGTTACTGTTGCCCTGTAAGCCGATACTGGATGGTCCCAAAGAAAGATGCCTTGAGTCTTTGAGAAAGTGAAAGCTGCAGTAGGGAACAGCAGAGGGGTGGGCAAATTTGTACTGACAGCAGGCAAGTTCTGATCTGGCCACTAATGTGGAGTGGGGGAAGCAGTTCAGCTTTTCTGTTTCCTTGGTTATTTCTTTTCCCTAGACGAAGCCTGTTAGTTCTGAAATGATACAGTCTGGCTTAAAATACTTAGAATGCTTTCAAGACTCTGAAATATTAAAAATGATACTTAAAATTAGAAAAGCAGGGGTTGTGTTTTCAAAGAAAAAAAAAAAAAGAAAAGACCTGTTTTGAGGTTGAAAGTCCTGCCTAAATGCTTTAACTTTCCATCAGCTTAAAGAGATATACATTTTTATTTCATTTATTAGAATTTAGAAAAGGTGATGAAAATAGTTCAAGGGGGAGATCCCAGGACAGTATCAGATGTGAATAGTCAAAAAGCATTTTGGCCAGAATATTAGAAGTTTAATGAAGAGAGAGCACACAGTTTTGTAGCCTAGTTAAATTTTTAGAGGATATGTTTCATACGAGTATTTCTGCTTTGAAGCCAAGAAATATTTTGGAATTAATATTTTAAACCCACGTTAAGAAATATATATATATATATATTAAGGACAGTATTTTAATATTTTAATATACCATATTAAGATCAAAGAGAAGTCTAGATGGATGTCTCCATAGGCAGATTACTCAGGTGTCATGTCAGGTAAGATCTAAAAGATAATTCATGAGGTTCATTCAGATGCAAAGTGATAACTAATTTACTAATACAAATGATTCACAGGCTATTTAAAATCCTACTGCTTTGAGTTTCAGTAAAGCAGTAAGATTAGTTTTAATTCTTTTTTAAAAGAAAAAAATTTGTGTTTATTTTTATTTTTGAGAGAGCGAAAGAGCATGAGTAGGGGAGGGGCTGAAAGAGAGAGAGAGAGGCACAGAATCTGAAGCAGTTTCCTCTGAGCTGTCAGCACAGAGCCCGACACTCATGAGCCATGAGATCATGACCTGAGCTTAGGTCGGACACTTAACTGACTGAGCCACCCAGGTACCCTTGGTTTTATATATTCTCGAATGAGATGGCCTGAAAATTATTTGAAAAAAAAATACTGTGTTTTTCTCTTATGTTTATGTGCTTCATATAGGAGACTGATTACATATGTCATTTGCCACCTAAAGCAGGAGAATGGTGGCAAAATGGCTGAGATGTTATGTTTCCAAAGAAAGAAAGCATCCATACATACATTAAAGGAGCTTTGAAAATTCCCTGTGCAAATGAAATTAAATTTGATAAACTTTATTGCATGCCTATAATGTGCCAGGCAGCATGCTAAGCTCTGGAAATACAAGATGACTACCATTCAGACATCTTTAAAGAGTTCTCTGTTAAATGAGGGAGATAGACATGAAACCAAACAAATGGCAACATAGTGTGGTAAATCCTCTAACAAAGAGCTTCCTTCACAAGGTAGAGCATTCAAAGGAGTAAACTGACATGGGCAGGAAAGAGGATTTGAAGAGTGAGGCAGGTTCATTACAGAAACCACTGTCAGTCCTCCCAGCATTACTTCCTGATCACTGACGACACGCATGCCTGCTGGCAGGAAAAATTACCAATGATTTTTCTTGAATTGCAGTGTGGTTAACAGATGTGACCTTGTTTTCCTTAATAGAAGAAAAACGTACATTTTATCCATGAGCCACATGCACCTCGAAGTGAAAGTTAAGATTCACTTTGTCTTCCATGTTGTGTAAATCTGCATCTACTTAGTGACTGCATCACTGTTAAATGGTGAGTTTTTACATGCAACAGATCTCTTATTATTGTCTCAGCTAAGCACTGAAATAATGCTTATTATGATAAACAGGAATAATATCCATAATGCAACAAATAACATTTATCATGTACTTATTTTGTTTGGAGCTCTTAGAAAATCTCTTTATATGTGTTACCTTATTTCATTCCTATAAGAATTCTATGAAGTAGATAAAAATATTATCCTCCTTTGCCAGGTGAGGAAACAGAAGTAGAATGGTTATTTAATCTACTTAGAGTCTCACACTTAAGAAGTGATGATATTGGACAGAAATTCAGGTTTGCCTGATAACAGAGCCCGTGTCCTTAGCCACTTTACTAGATTTAATATAAATGAATTCCAAAGCAGAAGGCAAAGCATGAACTAAAATCAAAGCTGAATATAAAATCCCTGGTTAGGCAAATCATGGAATAAAAAATTTAAAAAAACCAAATAGCTTAGCTTTCTAAAGAACACTCAAAAAATTATTTTGTATTTATAATGTATTTTTTCTTTGTTTTTTTATAGAACTTTATATAATTACCATAGATTTTCCTGCTGTCTGAGTGTCATATGAGAACACAGGGAATACTTTCCAAGTTTTCCAAAGAGTTGGAGAGAAAACCAAGACCAAGGCCTAATATTCTTGGCTTTGGCCCATATATATTCCATTATTCTATTTTAATTTAAATTAAAATTAAACTAAATGTAATTTTTTAAAGTTTATTTATTTTGAGAGAGGTAAAGACAGCGTGAGTGGGGGAGGGGCAGAGAGAGAGGGAGAGAGAGAATCCCAAGTAGGCTTCGTTCGGTCAGCACAGAGCCGGATGCAGGGCTCAGTCTCACAAACCATGAGATCATGACGTGAGCTGAAATCAAGAGTTGGACGCTTAACCAACTGAGCCATCCAGGTGCCCTTCCATTATTCTATTTTTAGAAAAAGTTTTTAAACAATATATGCCCTCTAACCCATTGTGATGACTCATTGGTTTGTAGAAAAATAGTCTTTATGCTGAAACATTATAGTCAGAATGATAAAGTGAATATTTCTCTATAATAGTTTTAATATTTATTTGGAATTTCATTTCATTTCATCAAAGTTTTCATTGAAGTATATATTTTACACCCTTAGCTTTTATATTGCATTTTGTATCCTTTTCCTTTACTCACATTAAAAATGCTCAAAACTCTTGTGGTTTATTCCTCTACATTCAAGCAATTAGATGGTGTTTTTGTTTTGCCGGTAAGACCACTGAGGCCTTGGTGGTTGTGAAATTTTGCCGAGTTCATACAACTTGTAAGTGGTACCAAGGGGATTTTACATCAATCTGAATTTCCCAAATTTCTAGAGAGTTACTTCCTCATGGAGGATGACTTTAGAATGTAGAAACCACTCTGGCGCTATGTAGTATGATTTTTACAAAGAAAACACACATTTTTTTCCCTAAAACCATATGGAGAAATTGTTCTATAACAATCAGTTTTAACTAGCACTAAATTTGAAAATAATTGTTAGCTTCACTTCTAGGTGAAATATCACACTGATTTCTGTAGAACCTGGCATTTAGCACAGCTCACATGCAATTATATGACACATTATTATCAGGCATCTCAACCTTCGCTGGCCATAATGCGGGTTTCTTTTCCTGTGGGATCTGGCAAGGTCAGATTCTGTCTGTTGGGTTTGTTTCTTCTAGTCATGATACACGACACTGCTGCTGTATAAATTGTTTAATATAGTCCTCTGAGTTGATGATAAAAGTAATTATATACTCGGCAATCAAATACGATTTTTGAAAACAAATACAAAGTGGGCCCTAGGGGATAAAACGCGAAGTGGTGTATACCTAGGACGCTTTGAATGATGGCGATGAGGGGACGTAGTGGACATCTGTTGTTTTTGCCTGACTAGTATCCACTTTTCACTCTTCTCAAAACAACTGTTCTCTATTTTAAATTCAGTTTTGCCTCCAATCCGAGCCAGACCTTTTAAACCTTTCTAATGTGTATTATCCCTGGGGATTTTTTGGAAACCGCTGAAAAGTGAAAGTGCTCATTCTGCTGGGGTAGCTGATCTAGAGGGAAGAAAGCTTGGCCATCATTCTGCCACACGGAGAGACCATTCCTGAGAAAGCAGCCAACACAGAGGCAAGCTAAACAAAAAGTCAGTTTTCTGACATCACTCGAGTACATTAGTGTGTCCAAGCCTGAAGTCGGTTTATGTCTTGGATAACAAATTTCCTTGTGCCTAAACCTGTTTAGGTTGGGTTTCTCTACTTGTTGGTGAAAAAATTCTGGCCCTTTCATGTACTATTTCAGGGGATGAGTATAGTGATGCCTAGAAAACTCAGTGATTTAGAGCGGGTAGCGCTGGGTTCCCGGTAACGATGTAAACTTCGAGATTCATCAGCTTAACACTGAAAAACATCCTGCCTTGCCAACTGTGGAGGTTTTTTTTTTTTTAAATGTTTATGTATTTTTGGGAGAGAGAGAGAGAGAGTGAGCGAGTGAGGATGAGCAGGGGAGGGGCAGAGAGAGAGGGAGATACAGAATTCCAAGTAGGCTCCAGGTCCACAGCTGCCAGCAGAACCTGATGTGGGGCTTGAACTCACCAGTCACGAAATCATGACCTGAGCTGAAGTCCGATGCTTAACCAACTGAGCCACCCAGGTGCCACTTAAAAAAATGTTTTTTTTTTAACGTGTATTTATTTTTGAGAGAGAGTGCAAGCGTGAAAGGAGCAGAAAGCCAACTGTGAAGTTCTTTAAACTGGAGTTGGCTTAGAGACAATGTCAGACATCCAGATGCAGAAGGCAGCTGCCAGTTTCTGTGACAAGGGGAAAGGCTCTCTGAGCCCCCAAACTACCCCATCTGTTAGTCTTTGACACTTCAGAAACGTGTGGACATTAATAATTGGAGAAAATATTGAATGTGCGGGGATAGTAAACTAAGTTAAATCTGTACTGGTGTATACATGGCTAATGCAATGTTGTACTACTTTACTATTTGTAATACTTCATCATATATATTACCTGTACAAATCCTCATAATAACCTAGTCTTTTTTATGTTTATTTATTTCAAGAGAGAGAGAGAGACGTGCACATGCAAGTGGGGGAGGAGCAGAGAGAGGGAGGGAGGGAGAGAGAGAATCCCAAGCAAGTTCTGCATTGTCAAAGCAGAGCCTGATAGGGGGCTCAAAGTCATGAAGTGTGAGATCCTGACCTGAGCTGAAATCAAGAGTGGGGCACTTAACTGACTAAGCTACCCAGGCGCCCTAACCAGGTGAATAAGCCTTAACTGTGTTTCATAGGTTAAGAATCTAAGGGGCAAAGTAACTTCTTTAAGGTTACATGGAACCTTTGTTTTTTTGACTATTTGTTAAGAGTTGTTCCTGGAGTGCCTGGGCAGCTCAGTTGGTTAAGTGACTGACTTCCGCTCAGGTCATGATCTCGCAGTTCATGGGTTCAAGCCTGTGAGTTCAAGCCCCACTTCAGGCTCTGTGATGACAGCTTGGAGCCTGGAGGCTGCTTCGGATTCTGTCTCCCTCTCTTTCTGCCCCTACCCCATTCACGCTCTGTCTCTTTTGAAAGTAAACGTTTAAAAAATTAAAAAAAAAAAAAGAAAATTGTTCTCTCTTCTTCCATAATTCTAAGAAACCTTACACAGGGGCACCTGGGTGGCTCAGTTGTTTAAGCGTCTGACTTTGGCTCAGGTCGTGATCTCGCAGTTCATGGGTTCAAGCCCTGCAACGGGCTATGTGTTGACAGCTCAGAGCCTGGAGCCTGCTTGGATTAAGTCTCCCTCTCTCTCTGCCCCTCCCCCACTCAGGCTCTCTCTCTCTCTCTCTCTGTCTCTCTCTCTCTCAAAAATAAACAAACATTAAAAAAAAAAAAAGAAAACCTACACAGGCATCGCTGCTGGTATTGGAAGAGAGAAGTTTTGGGCAGTGAATTCTTGGTTACACAGGAAATTGGTGCCTTGAAATGAGGAAAACTCTTAGAAAGCAGAGCTGAATATTGCAAATAGAACATTATCTATTTCCTAAACAATTTCCTAAACTCAGCCATGACCTGAATGGATTTCTGAGGGTGAGGGTTTAGACTATATGGAATTAGAATTTATGTGCCCATATAAATTCCCTTTTAGATATATATCAAGCCATCCTTCAGCTTTGAAGATAAATACTTCTTATGGGCATGTGAAATTTTCTGTTTACATTTCTAGACTCTAGAATTGAAAAAATCTGTCCTTTAGAATGCCTTATACTCTCTGTAGAAATAGGAAAAATCAAATCACTTTCGTTTGTTGAAGTTTTATGAGCTTTCCTGAGACAATTTCTGTTGTATACTCAGTTCTAAAATCAGGATCTTCCTGTGACAGGGAGGGAACGTAATGGCAGCAAAGTCATGCCTTTTATGTAGGATGATTATAATAATTAGTGCCTGTCAACAAGGATAGCTCTCCTGGGGAAGAAGCTTCTGGAGATTGTGTTGCCTGAAAATTTGGACTAACAAATTTAGGTCTATGTGAAACGAAAAATACCTTTGTTAGGTATATGCGGATATTTTCACATTGATTATAGTACAGTAACTACTGTTGATTCATCTACAACATGTGTCCTTTATGGTTTTCCTTAATTAGTCAAGTTGGAACACAAGGGGAGAGACCTTAGTGAATGAAAATGCATCTTCCAGGTCCCGTCTCATGTAGCATTTAAGTATTTTGCAATGTTACTTTGATCATTGGGCGTAGTATAACTTCTGGAAGACTTGAAAATGATCTACTTATGGCTCATAAATTTGGATAACATTTTAGTGTCCTTCATTTTTCCTAATAGAATGAAGTTACAAAATATACAAAATATACATGAAAATGTGAAGGTAGTTTGAAAAAGTAGGAAACAAGCTTTCTGTTTACACATCAAGAAATTAATGATAAGGCTGGGAATTTGGATTGGGGCAGTGAGAACAGTGTGGTACCATTTTGTATCTATCTCATCTGATATAAATCTCTATTCTAGATCTTTGTTGTAGATGGCTCCTTGGTCTGCAGTGGGTTTTAGTGAGAGCTATATATTTTTTTTAAGATAAGGCAAAAAGACCTAAAATAAAATTAGAAGATTAGAGGAAGCACACCAGGATTTGAGACCCATTTATGTCAATTATTAGCTGGATAAACTAGACCAAGATAGTTTATTCTTTGAGGATTAATCTTCTCATCTGCAAACTTCGAGGGTACAAATAGATGATCTTTAGAATTTCTTCTGAGTATCTACATTTCTGTGAGTAAAAGAAGGAAAAGTGTTGTAAATAGCAGTTTGTAAAATGCCTGTAGGAATAAAGTGCAAGACCAGAGGAATGAGTGATATTTTTGCTTTTATTGTTACTGAGGAAGTGTTTGGGAGATTTTTAACTCTCAAATTGTGTTTTTATTAGATGAGTGGAATATATGTTATCTAATTTTTTTAACGTTTATTTATTTTTGAGACAGAGAGAGGCAGAGCATGAACAGGGGAGGGGCAGAGAGAGAGGGAGACACAGAATCGGAAACAGGCTCCAGGCTCCAAGCTGTCAGCACAGAGCCTGATGCAGGGCTTGAACTCACGGACCGTGAGATCATGACCTGAGCCGAAGTCGGACGCTTAACTGACCGAGCCACCCAGGCGCCCCATATGTTATCTATTTGTAAAAAGAAGTCATGATGTTTTGGACCACTAGGAGGAAAACCAGGTTTAAAGATTAGTATTAATGACCTAACTTTATTGAGTGTTTAATGTGTACCAGGCCTATGCTAGACACTTTGCTGCATTATCACATTTACTCTCACAACAAATCTATGAAGTATAATGCCTATTAATAGCCTCATGTGTTTAGACAAAATATTAAAGGGAAAGTATTCATGGCTCTCTCCTTCCCTTTGCTTTATAAGAGCATATCTTCTGGACAATATGGCTTAGTTAGTGTATACTCAGATTTATCTCTCCCTACTCTAAGCACATGGCAATGATAGGTAAATATAAAAATAAAAAGAATGTAATGAACAAATCAAGATAAGCATTTCCATGCACTAGAAACGAAACAGAATCACAAAGAATTGAGTAGGCAGAAGCCACAGGCTTGCTGGTATCTGAGTTCAGAAGAAGACAGGTGAGAAAGAAGCTCTTTAGGAGAAAAGAACATTGGAACAAGATATCTGTGAGACTCTAGACCATGGCCACTTTCACTGATGCAAGTCAGGAGTTGGGTGAAAACGTGTGGAAATAATGACTCAAAAATGTGTTGACTTGTTGGCTAGGGCTATGACTTTATAGACAGCAGAGGACCCACCTGTATCCTTGCATCCAGGTACCAGTTGCAAGGAGTGCTTCTTCTTTCACTCCCAGCATCTGGATCTGGGACAAACAAAAATAAAGGATGTGATAGTTTTAAGATTATAAAGACTAAGTTTTAATATCACAGGTCAAAAAACAATTGTTATAGGATGACATAAATCCTTAATTATTTAAAACATTTTTTTTAATGTTTATTTAGTTTTGAGACAGAAGGAGACAGAGCATGAGCGGGGGAGGGGCAGGGAGAGAGGGAGACACAGAATCCGAAGCAGGCTCTAGGCTCCGAGCTGTCAGCACAGAGCCCAATGCAGGGCTCGAATTCATGGACTGTCAGATCATGACCTGAGCCGAAGTTGGACACTTAACCGGCTGAGCATTCAGAGGCTCCAAATCCTTCATTATTTTTATTAAAATTTAAAAGGTCAAAGTCTGAGATTTTAATCTAAACGCTATATTGTGGTAATGAAAATTTTAAATGTAGACAGAAAATACTACCCTTTTTTAAAAATTATAGTTGACACACAGTGTTACATTAGATTCAGGTATACAACATAGTGATTCAATGTCTCTGCATTATGCCATGCTCCCACACCTGTGGGGACCATCTTTCACCACACAACACTATGACAATACCATTATATATATATTATACTGGAATATATTATATTCCTTATGTTGTAGCTTTCATTCCTGTGGCTTATTCAATTTATAACCGGAAGCCTGTAATTCCCACTCCCCTTCACCCATTTTTGCCTATGCCCCACTCTCTTCCCTTCTGGCAACCACCAGCTTGTCCTCTGTATTTATGGGTCCGTTTCTTTTTTTGTTTGTTTGTTCTGTTTTTTAGATTCCAAATATAAGTGAAATTGTATGGGATTTGGCTTTGTCTGATTTATTTCATTTAGCATAATATCCTCTAGTCTATGTTGTTACAAATAGCAAGATCTCATTCTTTTTTATGGCTGAGTAATAGTCCATTGTGTGTGCGTGTGTGTGTGTGTGTGTGTGTGTGTGTGTGTGTGTATGCATCTTAATCCATCTTTTGATTTAGTTGTATTAGTTCTTTACATATTTTGGATATTAACCCCTTATCCAGTATATCATTTGTGAATATCTTCCCTCAATCAGTAGGTTGCCTTTACATTTTGTTGATTAGGTTTCCTTCACTGTTCAAAAGTTTTTTATTTTGGTGTAGTACCAATTATTTATTTTTTCTTTCATTTCCCTTTCTTGAGGAAACATACCTAGAAAAATGTTGTTAAGGCTAATGTCAAAGAGATTAACGCCTATGTTTTCTTCTAGGCATTTCGTAGTTTCAGGACTCATAATTAGGTCTTTAGTGCATTTTGAATGTATTTTTTGCATATGGTGTAAGAAAATGGTCCAGTTTCATTCTTTTTAATGTAGCTGTCCAGTTTTCCCAGTACCATTTGTTGAAGAGGCTGAAGAGATTTGTTTTCTAACCCTCATATAGTCTTTCTTCCTTTGTTGTAGATTAATTGACCTTATAAGCATGGGCTTATTTCTGGGTTCTCTATTCTGTTCCATTGACTTATGTGTCTATTTTGGTATCAGTACATACTGTTTTGATTATTATAGCTCTGTAGTATATCTTAAAATCTGAGATTGTGATACCCCCAGCTTTGTTCTGCTGTCTCAAGATTGCTTTGGTTACTTGGGATCTTTTGTAATTTCATACAAATTTTGGTCTTATTTGTTCTTGTTCTGTGAGAAATGCTTTTGGTATTTTGATAGGGATTGCATTGATTCTATAGAATGGTTTGGGTAGTATGGAATTTTTAACAATATTAATTCTTCTAATCTATGAGCAGCACAGAGCCCAATGCAGGGCTTGAACTCACAAACCATGAGATCATGACCTGAGCCAAAGTCGGACACTCAACCAACTGAACCACCCAGGATCCCCTTTAAAAATAACAATATCTTGGGCTGCCTGGGTGGCTCAGTCAGCTGAGCATCTGACTCTTGATTTCAGCTCAGGTCATGATCCCAGGGTCATGGGATCGAACCCTGTGTTGGGCTCCATGCTGAGTGTGGAGCCTGCTTGACATTCTCCCTCTCTCGGTCTCTCTCTCTCTCCCTCTCCCTCTCCCTCTCCCTCTCCCTCTGTTTGACCCTCTCCCCCACTTGAGCTTGCTGTCCCCCAAAAAAGATTAAATAAATAAAAATAGCAAATATCTCAACATATAAGGGAAATGATAATAAATTTGGCTTTGTTAAATTTTTCTAAATGGAGAAATAAATGCTATAAGCAAATTAAAGAAAAGCAAGAACAACAACAACAACAGAAAAAACACGGAAGAAGATATTTATAGTACATTGAAAGAAAGCACAGTATTCCCAGTACATAAACAACTTCTAAAAAAATGGCAACACCTCAATAGAAAATGGACATACAGAAACAGACCTTCACAAAAAGGGAAAGCGAATGACCAGTAAGCATTACCAGTGTTCAACTTTAAGGGGATCAGGGGAATCTGAAGTAAAACAGTCAAGTATCTCAATTAAATTCTGTCAGAAAACTGAAAGCTTGGCAGTATGAATTGTTGCTGAGGACGCAGAGGACTGACAACTCCTGTAGGTGGCTATTTTCTGTGAAAATAGGTGTATTTCCTTTGTAGAACAGCATTAAGGAATGTTAGAAATCTGCATAAAATCCCAAATCCCCGCACCTTTGCCTTAGAGAGAAATTCTTGCCCTTTTGCAAGGATACATAACAACTGTGGCAGCTGTAACAGCAGAAGTAATAGTAGAACCTGTAGTTAAGAGTGGGATAGATCAGTGCAGTTGAAAATTTACATATAAACCATGGTGTCCCTTGTTAGACTGCATATTCTGATACAGTAGGTCTCGGGCCTTGAGAGTGTACCACTCCTCACAAGCTCCCAGTTTATGCCAGTGCCACTTGGCACTGTTCCTGCACCAGACCATTCGGATAGGTCACATTTGAAAGCCTAACTGTGTGAGGCACTATTCTAAAACTCTCTACATCAGTGAGAAATGCTCATTGCAGCAAGTTGTATAATAGAGAAAAGGAGGAAGTAACTTATGTGTTAATGAGGAATGGGAATAATTTGGGGCATATGAAAAGTGGAACGTGGTCCAGTGCTGAAGATGAATAAATTGTGAGGCAGAGGAGCAAGTTGCAGAATGGAATGAATGTCTTACCATTTATGATTGGAAAGTACGCAACACAATTCCGTATCTTATTTATTAATATACACATAGTGATAGCTTCCAAATTTCAGAGAGATGATTATCTCCATTGTAGATAGTGGTTACTACTGTAGAAGATGGGAGGTTGTAAGGAAAGACCATGGGAACAGTCAGAGTTAGGGGGCTTTCATAGTACCTGCAATGCCTTAGTTTTTTAAAATACGAAAATGTAAACGTTGTAAATTATTAAGTGGTTTTGTGGCCATTCATTAATCTTTGAACTTTTCTGCATGTGCACTTTTTTTTTCTTTAACATTTATTTATTTTTGAGAGAGCACAAGCAGGGGAGGAGCAGATTGTGGGGACAGAGGATCCGAAGCAGGCTCAGCACTGATAGCACAGAGCCTGATGTGGGGCTCGAAACCACTAACTGTAATGTCATGACCTGAGCTGAAGTCAGATGCTCAACTGACTGAGCCACCCAGGCACTTAAGTCTCAGTCTGCATGTTTATTTCTAAGGAAGGTAGGAAGGAAGGATCAAGGGTGGGAAGCGAGGGATAGTTTTTCTTTCTTTTAAGAGACAGAGAAAGAGAGAGAGAGAGAGCATGGCACAAGTGGGAGAGAGGGGCAGTGAGAGAGAGAGAATCCCAAGCAGGTGCCACACTTAGCACGGAGCCTGACAGAGGGCTCAATTCCATGACCCTGGGACCATGATCTGAGCCAAAATCATTAGTTAGATGTTCAACTGACTGAGCCACCGAGGCACTCCAGGGAGGGATTTCTTAGGAAGGATGGCTATTCAGGGCTGGAGATTTCCAACATAGAAAGGGAAGGTTTTATGGAAGCAGTTTCTGGGATGAGCAGGAATTTGAAGAAAAATATGAAGGAAAATAATTCTTTAAAGGTTTTCCTTCTGTATTAAAAAATGCCACAGCTTAATTCAATAAATTTTTAGAACTGAGATATCCACAGACGGGTAATGTGATGAAATTTATGTCTATCAAAAGTTTATTGGACCTAAAATACCTCAAGAATCACTATAAAATAATTTTCTATAGAATGAGCAAAGAAAATTTCCATGATGTGACCAAAAACCTTTCACAATTTTCAAGTATAGTAGTTCTAGTAAATTCAGGCCAAAACTTTTTGAGTGCTACTTTACATATTTAATGGAGGAGTTGAGAATAATTTAAAAAAAATTTAATGTTTATTTGTTTTTGAGAGAGACAGTGTGAGTGGGGGCAGGGGCAGAGAGAGAGGGAGACACAGAATCCGAAACAGGCTCCAGGCTCTGAGCTGTCAGCACAGAGCCCAACATGGGGCTCAAGCCCATGAACTGTGAGATCGTGACCTGAGCCAAAGTTGGACACTCAACTGACTGAGCCACCCAGGTGCCCTGAAAAGAATAATTATCTCCAGAGGTTAGCTAAGCTAATATCTACAAAGATTATTTAAATATGTTACATTTAATATGTTCATATTTAAGTTGACATAAAAGAAAATAAGCATGGTTTCTCACAACCTTCTCTTAGCACTGCAATCAAAGATTAGAGCCAATTTGGCAATTTTTACTGTCTATAGGTGTTCAGGGAATTCTAGGCAACCCATTTAGTATTAATGGGTATAATTTATAAATACATCTGAAAAGGTTTTTTTTTTATATTGCCCTTGCCATGTTGATCTTAGCTCCTTTAAACTCTAATTTTTTTGCCTAGAACAGATATATGTGTGTGTGTGCTTTATGTTTCACAAGGCCTTTATTTGTGTCTTTCTCTCAGTTGATCCCTATAAACTATGATGCTCAGTGGTTGCTCCAGAATTTCGGTGAGACCAAGTGTCACTTGATACTGGGCATAGAATGATCAGTGAGTATAGTTGGAGAGCTAGAGCAGATCTGAATGTGAACATATGTGAAGTGTGAGTGAATTAGTCAAGATTCTCCGGAGAAACAGAGCAGATTGTATGTGTGTGTGTGTGTGTGTGTGTGTATGGAGGTTAATATGAAGAATTGGCTCACATGATTATGGAGGATGAAAAGCCCCACCAAGAAAGCAAGTAGTATAATTCAGTTCAATCTGAGTTCAAGCGCAGGAGAAAATGAGATGTCCCAGCTCAAGCAATGAGACAGAAAAAAAAGGGGCAAATTCCTTCTTTCTCTGCTGCAAGATGCCCACTTACATTGGGGAGAGCAGTTTACTGAGGGTACAAGTTCACATGCTACTCTTCTCCATAAACACCCTCACAGACACCCAGAAATAATGTTTACTCTGGACATCCTGTGGCCAGTCAAGTTGACACAAAAGATTCACCACCACAGTGAGTAATCCTGATCCTACCACATCACCCTGTGGTAGCCAGAGAGTTAGGGTTGAGAAGTAAGGAATATAAATAGGAAATCAATGAAAAGTAATGCACTTGGAAAAGAGGCCACAGATAAGAATGTTATACTGCTAATTAAAAAAATATATCAAATGGGATTAGCCTAGGTAAAATTTTGGAGGGTGCAAAGATTGTCTTCAATATCCTTACAATTTATGTAACTGTTTTTTGAAAATTCTTTCCAACGCCTATTCTAGACAACCAAAGCTTTCAAAACATTTCTGGCCAACTAGTAACTCCCTCCTATTCCACATACCACCCAGGGGATATCCCAAGCAGGTTTACCCTCTTAATGTATGAGCTATATTATTGAATTTTGCCAGGCCCCATAAGCAAGAAGATGTGTCTTTTTTTCCTCTTCTTTTTTCCTGTTCCTATTTTCCCTCCTACATTATTGACTAATAATTCTGACACCCGAATTCAGGGGGTGGTGAGAGGTTCCCCACACTGCCAAGAAATGCTCTGGCACCGGGTGTGTGTCCTACAGTTCAGCTGAATTCTGGCACTGTGCACCCAGAGACAACATCAGATTCCACATATTAAGAGCTCTTCCCATGAGACTGTCCCCACGTGAGATGCCAATCACTAATCCAGGTTGTCACCTGTGCTTCTGACCAAATGGCTATACATCAGATGTTCCTATGACCCCCTTCTTGGGTTTGGAGGGGCTCACAGGACTCGGGAAACTAGTTTACTCACTAGAGTATCAATTAATTACAAAAAATATTAAGGGTGGAGAACGAACAGCTAGGTGAAGAGACCCATAGGGTGAGGTCCTGAGCAAAGGAGCTTTTGTCCACACGGAGTTTGGGGCCCAGCATGGTAGTACATGGAAGCGTTCCAGTTTTCCAGACTGGGAGCTCTGCAAAGCCCCCTTCTGTGGGGTTTCCATGGAGACTTCATCACATTCACACAATTGATTAAATAATTGGCTATTGGTAATTTGATTACCAGGGTGTGGGTCTAAAAGTTACAACCCTCTATTTATGGTTATTTCCCCTGGCAACCAGCCCCCTCAATCTTTAGAGGATTTCCAAAAGTCAGCTTATTAACATCAACTCAGTTGTGATAGGGGTTTGTTACAAATAACAGGACACCCATTTCACCTTTATGACTCTGAATTAATTTCAGGAACTGAGAACAAATATTATGGCAAAAGATGCTCCCATTGTTCTTATCATTCAGAAAATTCCAAAGGTTTTGGGAGCTGTAAGCCAGGAACCTTAGCAGAAGGCTAAATATATGACCATCTGAATGATCAACTATATATTTCTTATAATTCTCAATATTACACTCTGTTGAGGAACAAGAATTCTTGTCCCTTTCAAGGGTCCTTCTAGCTGGACTAAGAATCACATTGATATGAGACAGATTAACAAGAGGAAATAAAATTTAATAGCCTGTGTACAGGAAATCCACACAGACAGGGAAATTCCAAAACTATATATGTGTCATTCTGAATTAAGGAGAAAGGGTAGCACAGACTTCAGAGGAAAGAAATGCACTTTACAGATGATTGGTAATTAGATGCTTGCCCTGCCATACACATGAGTCACTCAGATAAAATTTCTCTCTGCTAGTAACCCTTATTCTGGGAAAGACCCCAATTTAGATTCTTCTATGTGGTTAAGAGAAGGGGAAGGGGGTCAAAGTTTCTGTTGAGCCTGCAGGGTCTCAACTGCCTTCAGCTCAAAATAATCCACATTGCCAAAGTGGCACATTCTGGGGTGTCCTGTCTTGAACCCCTTCAACTGGTTATGCATGCAAGCAAAACAGTGAGACAGCAAGGCAAGTTGAAAGGTCATGTTGGCTAGCCCAAGCTAACCATTGGGCTAAGTACTTCATCTCTCTGAACTTAGTTGTCTCATCACTAAACAAATCATGTCTGATGATATGAAGTGTTAAATATGGATATGTAGTTGACAAGCACTTTATATTTAATCATCATAACAACCTATGAGATATGGTTATTAGCTACATTGTAAGTGTGGAGTTGTTTAAATTTCTGGACACAAGAGCCTCCCTTTTGAAGTTCCATTTTCCCTTCTAACTAACGAACTCTTGAATTAGACCAGAAGCAGCATTGTTTTATAAGCTGTTGCTCATAAAATTTCCACAGAGAAGTTGGCGTTTGCCTCATATGAGGACAGTAAAGTTAATTAATACTTGGTAGGAATAGTTTCGCTTGATAGCACTGATAAAATAATCAATAAGATAGTAATCAGAAGTGGATCAGCCTGTTGGCACCAAATTAGCAGTTTTGTTTTTCTCTTTATCTCAATTGTGTAGTTACCCCTTCCTTCTTTCTCAAAAACCCCGTACTCTCCCCACATGAGTGGGACACCTTTCTGGTTACTCTGGAATCTGCTTGACCTGACTTTTATTTGGGTTCTGCTTGACATTGATTTGGGTTCTGAGAACCCAAATAAAGGCCTTTGTTCCTTTCCCCCTTTACCTGCTTTTCGAAGTTGATATAAGGTAAGGAAGCTGATGCTTAGAAAAATCCAAGTAACTTATTGAAGGACAGAAATAGTTAGTGGCAGAACTGTCTGAAATCCAGACCCTGAAGTTTTCACCTTCACACTTTTCACCGTCTGTATTTCTCCATTCTATAAGGCGCTTGGACTGGAGCAATGTGTCCTAGCATGTTTCCAGGAATCAGTCTGACTAAGGAAAGTTGAAAGAGATTGTTTTCAAATAATTTGGGGAAATAGGAAATTAAAGAAAATTAAGCCCTGCTCTTTACAGAGTCTTTTCCAATCCTTTATTATGGTGACATATATTATTTACCACTAGGAAGAAAATATTATGCATGAGATTTCCCAAAATCTTTTTGACAATATTATCCTTTTTTTCCCCAAAAAATAATTTGTGGGGCTTGTGTTCTGTGGAATGTGTTTTGTGAATCACTGTATTGGAAAATTTCTATGGTTTGTTCTAACCCTTCCGTTGTATACTTTATGATTGTTAAAGTGTTAGTGGGCCAAAGAAATTAACTCTGTCACACTTCTCTGATGACAATTGAATTTTAGTAAGCATGCAAAAATGAAATAATTATATCAGTTAAAGTAGCAAGACCTGAAAATTTTGCAGTGGGGAGGATTTTTGATGTTATTAAAATTGCAATAATTCAATTCATGGAGTGTTTATGGATCATCTGCTGTGTGAAAAATGTTAAATTAGTTCTATGAAAGAAATATAAAACATGATCCCTGTCTTCAGAGACACATCTGAGGTTTAAAAGTTGATATATCTGAAATGTGATTCCATATACTTATAAAATGCATGTAATACAACCAGTAATCAGAAATATGAATGGTGGGGTAGCTTGATTTTGACACTGGTCATGATCTCAGGGTTTGTGAATTCGAGGAGTTTGAGCCTCCACACTATCAGTGTGGAACCTGCTTGGGATTCTGTCTCTCCCTTTCTCTTTGCCTCTCACCCAGTTGCATGCATATTCATTCTCTTTCTCTCTCTCTCCTCTCTGTCAAGAATAAATAAATAAACTTAAAAAAAGAAACAGGAATGGCTATCTATCAATAATTACTCCTTCATTCCACTTTTTTTTAAGCCTACACAGAAATGGCTTGCATCATTATTAGCTTTTATAATCATCTTCTACAATCATTGTGTATTTTGGGTCACTATTTCTCTTGTTCATCTAATTTTCTTTCAAATACTTCTGCTTTCAGAGGAGAAATGATTGCATGCTGACACTTTTTGCAAAAAGTTCTGTGCTTGCATTTTTTTTGTCAGCTCATTCATATGGGTGATAATCATGGAATTAACCCATTTTGAGAAATTCACCTAGGCAAATAATGTGGATTACAAGTGATGAATTTATATTATTAAAGATCTTTTTGTTTTCATTCCCAAGCTTAAGTTCATTCGCTATATAGTTAATTGGAATCTTTTCAGAAATTTTCATTTTCTTTTTCTTTTTTTTCAACGTTTTTATTTATTTTTGGGACAGAGAGAGACAGAGCATGAACGGGGGAGGGGCAGAGAGAGAGGGAGACACAGAATCAGAAACAGGCTCCAGGCTCCAAGCCATCAGCCCAGAGCCTGACGTGGGGCTCGAACTCACGGACCGAGAGATCGTGACCTGGCTGAAGCCGGACGCCTAACCGACTGCGCCACCCAGGCGCCCCAGAAATTTTCATTTTCTACAAAAAAAAAAAGTCTGATTTCTCCAAAGGAACAGGCTTTTTAGGTCTTTTCCCTCAATAGAGTAAACTTTTCAAGCATTCACAAATTTCCATAATCTACTTTTTAACTCCTATTTCCCTCTTTCATTTCCAAATTACTTTCTACAATTCACTTTCTCATACCACACGTTTGAGCCAATAATTATAGTCGTTTGTTCTTCCTCACACAGTGACAATTATTTACTCTCACTGCTCTTAAAAAATAAATTTCCATCTTGAATTATAATTCGTGTAGTGGTCATATATTCTTATAAACTAAAGCTCAGTGATGGTAATAGAATCTTTATTTATCTTTGCAACTCCTATAGCACCTAATAAGACTATAATGAATATATTGGAAGATATATAAATATATTTGAGTATATTCATAATATGAAAAAAGTCAGTAAGTTTTGTGTGCCTTTGTTAGATGAGGCAATTTAATGGTACCATAAAAGCTCTAAGGATTAGAGAATGTTTTTTATTTGTTAGAATTGGTAAGTGACTCCAATAAAACTAGTGATCTTTTAAAATAATTTCAACAGCTCTTTGATTAGATATTAGATGTAGAAATCCCATTGTGTGAAAATACCCATAATGATGCTGGGAGGTATTCATAATATACAATTAAACATTTTAATGGGTCCCATCTGCTGAAGCCTAGGTTATTAGTGGTTCTTTGGTATTTTGTTTTACTTGGTACTTTACAGCTTGTCTATTAGCAATTTCATACCGACTCTAAGTTATATGTACTTGAGCTTTCCAAAGCTAGATTTTAATTAAACAGAATGGCAAAGAAAGAAATTTCATTTTTAATATTTTATGAAAAGGATAGTTTTTTTCTAATATATGAAATTCATTTCTTAAACAATATTCCGAGGGAAGAGAAAAATAAAATGTAAACTTGTATCTTTTGAATGCTTGCCAGGTAACATTCAGCTTGCAGTATACGCCTTCCAGAACTAATTAAAGAGCCGCATTATTATCTATACAAACAGAATAAAAGCTTTGTGCAAGCATACACTGTATGTGTGAAAATTCTGTCTGGACCAGCTGTCAATTTCTGGGTTCCCTTTTTTCCTTTGAAGACTATTCATAAAATGGAGATAAACACATTCCCTGCCTGCAATATAAGTGTACCTGAAAATGTTTAATGCATCAGGGCATTTGGGAGATTATTTTAATGGATTTTTACCAAATCATGTTTGACAGTCAATTTAAATACATTTAAGTTACCACTTTTTCCCTATGCTGAAATCCAGTGGGAGACAGGGAAGTTCTCTTGTGAAATGATGGAGGAAGCTGATGATAAAAGGCCCCGTGCAAAATAAAACACTCCGTAAAAGAAACATAAGTTAATCAAATTGTCATGGTTGAGAAAATATCCTTTGCTGTACAAGTGCCCAAGTCTAAGTCATGTAGATAGAGGAGGAGCTGCTCTTACAAAACTCACGTTTAACTCTCTTGATAACAGGTGAACTTTTGAACTGTCCTGTAATTGTGAATAAAAACAGTAAATAGAAAATTCTTTTTTTCTCTTTAAGTGGTGACAAAACTGCTAGTTTCTGACAAAACTCTTCTTTGCTTTGGGAATACTGTTCTTGAATTTTTTTTTTTTACCCACCCAAGGTAAAAGTCACAGGCCTTTTTAGGATATTACCATTCTTTAAAAAAAAATTTTTTTTTAACATTTATTTTTGAGACAGAGAGAGACAGAGCATGAACGGGGGAGGGTCAGAGAGAGGGAGACACAGAATCTGAAACAGGCTCCAGGCTCTGAGCTGTCAGCACAGAGCCCGACACAGGGCTCGAACTCACAGACCGCGAGATCACGACCTGAGCTGAAGTCGGCCGCTTAACCGACTGAGCCACCCAGGCGCCCCTAGGATATTACCATTCTTATAACACCATATACTTTGTTCTAAAATTCAAGTATTTGTCTATTTCCCTTTGTGCTGTGATCAGTAACTAATTGTTAGGAGAAAGTTATTGACACTTTAAAGAATGGGAGCAGTTATCATAAAATGCTACTTCCTTGGCAGGTTAACCCCGTTAAAACAAAAACCCTGAGGACCATGAAGTGAAAAGCCATGAAAAAATGTAAAGGTGAACACAAAAAGTTGTCTCTTCCTTAGGATAGTAAGGCTTTCAAAAATATTTCAGAATGCCTTACAAATATTAACTAATGATTCTTTGCCCTTTGTACTAAGTAACATTATTAACATTATAATTAATTACATGAAGAAGTTAAGGAGGTACTGAAATAATTGCACGGAGGATATCCCAGGCTGCTGGCCCAGATATAAATCAGGGCATGAAATGATCCTGCTCCTTATTGCCAGCTTTGGGATTGTGTGTGTGTGTGTGTGTGTGTGTGTGTGTGTGTGTGTGTGTGTACTTATACTAATTCTTCACCGCTGTAAGTAGGCAAAGGTATAATCAGAATGTACAACAACAAAATGCTGCTCAGATAAAATAATTTAATAGTCCTCTATTACATTGACAAATATCCTCATGTAGAACTTATTTATATTTAGTTGTTTAAAAATAAAAATATGAAGAACATAAAATTGTGTACAACCATTGAGTTATTGATGGGCACTCGTCTCTATGCTACATACTTTAGGTATATTATTTAATTTATTCAGCTGTCTAAGAGTTTGGCATAATGGTTTTCATTTTATGGAATAGGAAACGGAGGCTTAGGTCTATAATTTGTTCAAGGTTGCCACACTGGTAAGTGAGCACAACTGAGATTTAGGCTTGGGACTGCCTGCTTCGGAGCCTTTGTATTTTTTTAGTGTGCTGTGAATTTACCGTTACTTTACTTTGTACTTTACCTGCAATTTGCTGAAATAGGCTCCAGGTTGGTTTGTTTCTTTTTAGAAATTATGTTACTCATTGGTAAATAATATTTCTCTGCTCTCCTTGTACTAATCTGTGTTATTTTCCTGACAGGAAAACAGAGAAAAATAGTCATCAGTCTTGTTCTTGCTCTGCTGATGGGTTTATTTTTTTAATTTCTTTCCATGCTCATCCACATTAGGGAGGAATTTATAGCTATTGAGCTTACCTAGCGCTGTATGTATGTTTCTCCATTCCATCCCAAATGTGGGCTCACAGTGGGTTTGCAGTAGCTGGTCCTCTGGGTCTCTGCAAAGCCCCTCACCAGTGGCAAACTTCACTAGCTCTTGTTCACAATTGACGTGATCAGCTTTTCTGCTAACAGGACTGTTTTGTGCCATTCTCAGCCCGTTTATAACTACTGTTGTGGCTGTACCAGCCCTTGTGGTTTTTATTATGACTGCAAGATGTCCTTTGGCAATAACTGTCAGAAAACTTAAAAAAAAGTTTTATTACTTATGGGACCTGGAAATTACGTCACACACTTGGACCTACACAGCAAAGTCTCAGGTAGCAAGAATGAAAACAACATGTGGGTCCTGGGGTTCTGCTTTTACTGGGGTTGAGGGTAGGGGTCTAGGGTTTTACAGGCTTTTTTTTTTTTGGTAATTTCAACATAAGAGTGGGGATTTAAAGCCCAGGAAGAGAAAACAAGTAGCCCAAATACTCAGTTATCAAAATCAGCCAAGATCTGGAAAAGAAAGGAACCTCAGTGTGGGAGGTGGCCTGGCTCTTTATTTTGTTCTGTGTAGCTGGTGATATGTTTATTGGAGACAGGGATTTGTATGACAACAAAGAAGAAAAAAGTCTGTCTGGGTTTATAGTACAAGGACACAGATATTGTTCAGTTTATTTTTTTCAGAATATTCTCTTGAATATTCACGGTCATATTCTTACAGCTTCCAGGTAGCCTTTGACAATTTTCTCTGTCTTATTGTGGCCTCCATTCACAGTTTTCACTCCTGTGGCCTGTATTTTCTGTGAAGCTGTAGGTATTAGTTCCTGTTCCCACTGTTTTAGGCAGAGTTCCTATTCCTACAGCACTGTGATTCCCCCACAGTGGTACAATTGAGGCTGAGGGCTGCCCTTTTGTTACTTCACGGACTGGAATGGGCCAAAACTGTGTTGTCAGCTATGTTGAAAAGAATGTCTCCCTCTTAAACAGAGATAGACTCTGTTATGTGAATAGTCTTACTTTTCAAAGTCTTGGAAGAAATGTCAAAGAAATGAGTCATGTATCTTTTCATCCTTATCGCACTCTTCCTCCAAGGGTTTAAATGAGACTACATGAGAAACTGGAACAAATATGAGTGAAAACCACTGTATGGTTATCAGAATATGATTTCTTGTTCAAGGATCGAGGCATTGCTATTGGTAATATTTGAGTACTCAGCTCTCTTCCAATGCCTCATTCCAGGAAGTGGTTTTCATGCAAAGAAACACCCGGTGGGGAGATTCCACGTATCCACTCCTCACATTCAAATGTGTTTTGATTTCAGTGGTGAACACCCAGTAGACGTCAACTGAGACCCATGTCATATTTATTGTGATAGTTTATTTTGTGTCAAAATTGTGACAGAATCGTGAGATGCCCAGACACCTGGTTAAACATTCTTTTTTCCTGGGTTATGTCTGCGAGAGTATTTTTGGAAGAGACTAGTATTTAAATTGATAGGCTGAGTAAATCAAATTGACTTTCCTAATGTATATGTGGGCATCACCTAATCTATTGAGGGTAGTAATAGAACAAAAAAGGTGGAAGAAAGGGAGACTTGCTCTCTTTGGCTGACTGTGAGAGCTGCACATGGATCTTTACCTGCCCTTGTAATGCCAGGTTCTCAGACTACAAGTCCTTCAAACTACACTACTGGCTTTCCAGTGGGCTGTATCTTGCAGACAGCAGATTGTGGAAACTCTCAGTCTGCAGAGTAATGTGAGCCAATTCCTTATAATAAATCCTATATAAATATATATATATATATACACATATATACATATACATGTATACATGTATACATATATACATATACATATATAATAAATCCTGTATACATATATATGTGTGTGTATATATATATATATATATATATACATATACACACATTATGAGATATGTACGCATGTGTACAGGTATGTGTATATATATATATATATGTATTTTAAATATATGTATATCATATGTAAACATTGCATTTGGCAAAAACGTTGCACATGTATATATAATGGTAAAATCTCCAAAATCTTCATTTATTTTTCTTTGATCTAGAATTCACTATTGTATGCAATTTTTTTTTTTTATAGAGGAAACTGTTTCTGGCAAAATATTTTGGGGTTAGATTGCTTTTATCATTCTACCCTCCATGGATAAAGATATGTCCTTTACTTCCAAATTCTTTTTAAAAAAATTTTTAGTTTATTTATTTATTTTGAGAGAGAGAGAGGTGGCGGGGGAGGGGGGGGAAGAATCGCAGGCAGGTTCTGCACTGTCAGTGTTCAGAGTACTATGCAGAGCTTCAACTCATGAACCATGAGATTATGACTTGAGCTGAAATCAAGAGTCAGATACTCAATAAACTGAGTCATCCAGCCACCCCTATTTCTGAATTCTTAAAAGAAACTTTGTAAACCCCTTCGGACTTCCAACAGAGAGACCCACACAAGGGGAATAAAGTATTGTTAAGTCTCAAGGAATGTTCGGGGTAGGACAAATAGTTTGGTGTCAATGAAGTGGGTGTGATAGCTTGATTTCATTCACCAGCATGCAGGGTGTGTGCATCATGTTCCCTCTTACTGTTCATTTATACTATATTCTTTGTCTAGAGTCTTTAACCTTCTATCAAGGGCCCACATTTAGGGTATGTTTCTCTGTTAGTTGCTACTTTGATTCAACTCCTCCTATTACTTACATTTTATAATCATATGACCTGATGAAACACTGTATATGAAAAGTATCATACGTGAAATTGCAAAGGTTGACACTAGCAGTTAGTAATTTGCTACCTGCAGGTTCTGTGTTAGGTGTTCTTGGTATGAGACAATAATCCCATAGCAAGCCTGAGTAAGTAGAGGAAATGAACAATGAGCAATCCTAGCCTCTCCATCTTTTCTTTCTTCTCACAGAGTACTGTCTACTTTCCTTCTCCCAACTATACTTATTCTATGAGGGGTTCTGCCCAACTTCGCTCCTTCTTGGTGTTCTGTTTTATGAACAGAATAGTGAAAGTGGGGAGAAACTGGAAAACTCTTAAGGCCAGCTCAATTTGCATTTGAAAAGGCAGAGAGATACAGCAAGCAGGAGGAAATGATTAGATATTCATAAAGGAGGGTGCATGTATAAGATATTTTGACGGAGATACAAATGGAGGAAGAGATAGCTGTAATTTGAAAAATAGTGTGTATTTTATGAATGTAATGTCAAGATACCATTTTTCAAATGGCCACAGAAAAGATTAAACAAAAGCAGAAAAGACACGTGTTCCCCCAGTACCTATCACCCAGCTAAAGCAACAATCAGTACACTTTCTGCTCCCCAGTTATTTTGATAAAATCTCAGATATATTTTATCTGTACATATTTTGGTATGTTTATCTACAGATTCTTGAAAAATATGTTCACATTTCTCTTATCTCTCTAAATAATCTTAATTCAGAGTTTTGAGATATAGTTTATTATGTATAATTACCCATATATGTCAATTAATGCTTTTTCAATTCCCAAAATATGAAAACACTTTACAGTAGTTTCTTCCATTTATATCAGAATATGATTTCTTCATCCAGTTTTCATCCAGTGTTCTGTATTTTTGAAAATTTTAGCTTTATATGTGTCTTACACCAATGTCATCTTTATTGTTGTTTTAACCACTTTGTATCTATTTCCATTTATTCACATATTTACCCTATCTAGTGTTTTTCATTTGCTTCACAATTAAAGAACTGTCTTTAATATATATATATATATATATATATATATATATATATATATACATATATATATATATGTATATATATATATATATTTTTTGGCTGGTCTTCTAACAAAATTCTTTCAAGTTTTCTTTTCTGAAAATACTTTAATTTTGACTCTTTTTCTTTTTTTTTTTTTGGTACGGTAATCATGCCTAGGCACAGAATTCTGTGCTTTCTTTTCACTGTCTTCTAGCTTCAATACTTACTTTGAAAAATTAGCTGCTGTTCTCATGTTTGCTCTCTTGGTATTAATATCTCTTTCTTTGCTTATGATGTGCTGGTGTGTGATTTTCTTCATATTTATTTTTCTTGGTTTTGCTAGCTGCATTGAATTTGAGATTTTTAATCTTTCACAAGATTTATAAATTCTGTCTTTTCCCTCAAATATAGTTTCCTTTTTTACTTTTTCTCTCTGTCCTCACTTCCTCAGATTTCAGCTAGACATACATAAGACCTTTGAACATGTCCTATGTGCTACTTATGCTTTGCTTCCTTTTTTTTCCACCCTCTGAATTTCAGGTTTGATATTTTTTACCGAAATTTAATCATACCATCTTTTGCCAAATCCAGTCTGAGGTTATACTCATCAAATAAACTCTTAATTTCAGAATCTTTATTTTACTGTTTTATAATGAACATTTTTTCCTATATAATAAAAAGAAAATATATTCTCTTTAACGTAATAATTATCTTAGTCTGCTTGAGCTGCTATAATAAAATATCACAGATTGCATGACTTACAAATGACAGAAATTTATTCCTCACAGTTCTGGGAATCAGAAGTCCAGGATCAGGGTGCTGCCATAATCAGTTCTGGTGAAAGACCTTTCCAGTTTGCAGATTGGCAACTTCTCCATGTCTCTCCCCATGTGGGAAGGGTTAGGGAGCCTTTGGAGTCTTATCTATAAGAGCTGCAGTACCATTCATTAGAGCTCCACCCTCATGGCCTACTCCCATCCCAAAGGCCCCACCTCTAATACTATCACATTGTGTGTTAGGATCCTAATGTGTGAATTTGGGGGGACATGCAATAATCATATGTATAGCAATAATCATACATATATATGTATTTGTATGTGTGTGTGTGTATGTATGTGTGTGTGTGTGCGTGCGTGTGTGTGTGTGTGTGTGTGTGTATAGATATGATTTTTTTAAGCTGCTTTCTCCTGCTGACTCCAACATTTGGACTACTTCTGTCCTGTTTCTTGTCTATTTTATGTTTTTCTTACTGATCACTTTTTACTTCATTGTATCTAGTAATTTTGATTACATATTGGGTATTTCATGAATATATAGTGAAGTCTCTATGTTATCCTTTGAAGAGTATAAAGCTTTTTTGGTAGGCAAATACATTATAAGTGGGTCTCCTTGATATTGCTGAGGCATGCTTTTAGGTTTTATTAAGTCAGTGTAGTTTTGCCCTCCCTAGGGCCTAGCCTTCACACTTAGTATGCGATTCTTATTCCTGTGATGTATTACTCTTCTGGTTTCTGAGGGTATGAATTAAAAGGCCAAGATTTTAGGGGCACCTGGATGGCTCAGTCATTTAAACGTTTGACTCTGGATTTCAGCTCAGGTCATGATCTCACAGTTTGTAGGTTCAGGCCCTGCGTCTGGCTCTCTGCTGATAGTGTTAAGCCTGCTTGGGATTCTCTCTCGCTTCCTCTCTCTCTGTGACCCACGCTCTCTGTCTCAAAAAAATAAACTTAAAAAAAATAAATAGAAAAGTTAGGGAAGATGGCGGCATAGGAGGACGCTGGGTTCACCGTGCGTCCTGCTGATCACTTAGATTCCACCTACACCTGCCTAAATAACCCAGAAAACCACCAGAGGATTAGCAGAAAGGAGTCTCCGGAGCCAAGCACAGACGAGAGGCCCACAGAAGAAGGTAGGAAGGGCGGAGAGGCGATGCGCGCTCCACGGACTGGCGGGAGGGAGCCGGGGTGGAGGGGCAGCCTGCTGGCCAAGCAGAGCCTCCGAGTATGGCTGGCAAAAGCGGAGGGGCCTGACGGACTGTGTTCCGACAGCAAGCATGATTTAGCGTCTGGGAGGTCATAAGTTAACAGCTCTGCTCGGAAAGCGGGAAGGCTGGAGGACAAAGGAAGGGAAATTTGCTGAGCCCTGGGGTGACAGAGCTCAGTTTGGTGGGGAACAAAGGCGCTCGCCAGGGCCATCTCCCCTGCCCATCCCCCAGCCAAAATCCCAAAGGGAACCAGTTCCTGCCAGGGAAATTGCTTGCTCCACGCAAACACCCAACTCTGTGCTTCTGTGGAGCCACCCCTCCGGCAGCAGATCTGACTCCCTCCTGCTGCCACAGGGCCCCTCCTGAAGTGGATCACCTAAGGAGAAGAGCTAAGCCTGCCCCTCCTGCCCCCATGCACCTTGCCTACCCACCCCAGCTAATACGCCAGATCCCCAGCTCCACAAGCCTGGCAGTGTGCAAGTAGCCCAGCCGGGCCACACCACCCCACAGTGAATCCCGCCCCTAGGAGAGGGGAAGAGAAGGCACACACCAGTCTCACTGTGGGCCCAGCGGTGGGCTGGGGGCAGACATCAGCTCAGACTGCGGCCCCGCCCACCAACTCCAGTTATACACCACAGCACAGGGGAAGTGCCCTGCAGGTCCGCACCACTCCAGGGTCTATCCAAAATGACCAAGTGGAAGAATTCCCTCAGAAGAATCTCCAGGAAATAACAACAGCTAATGAACTGATCAAAAAGGATTTAAATAATATAACAGAAAGTGAATTTAGAATAATAGTCATAAAATTAATCGCTGGGCTTGAAAACAGTATAGAGGACAGCAGAGAATCTCTTGCTACAGAGATCAAGGGACTAAGGAACAGTCAGGAGGAGCTGAAAAATGCTTTAAACGAAATGCAACACAAAATGGAAATGACGATGGCTCGGATTGAAGAGGCAGAGGAGAGAATAGGTGAACTAGAAGATAAAGTTATGGAAAAAGAGGAAGCTGAGAAAAAGAGAGATAAAAACATCCAGGAGTATGAGGGGAAAATTAGAGAACTAAGTGATACACTAAAAAGAAATAATATATGCATAATTGGTATCCCAGAGGAGGAAGAGAGAGGGAAAGATGCTGAAGGTGTACTTGAAGAAATCATAGCTGAGAACTTCCCTGAACTGGGGAAGGAAAAAGGCATTGAAATCCAAGAGGCACAGAGAACTCCCTTCAGATGTAACTTGAATCGATCTTCTGCACGACATATCATAGTCAAACTGGCAAAATACAAGGATAAAGAGAAAATTCTGAAAGCAGCAAGGGGTAAATGTGCCCTAACATATAAAGGGAGACCTATAAGACTCATGACTGATGTCTCTTTTGAAACTTGGCAGGCCAGAAAGGATTGGCATGAGATCTTTAATGTGCTGAACAGGAAAAATATGCAGCCAAGAATCCTTTATCCAGCAAGTCTATCATTTAGAATAGAAGGGGAGATAAAGGTCTTCCCAAACAAACAAAAACTGAAGGAATTTGTCACCACTAAACCAGCCCTACAAGAGATCCTAAGGGGGATCCTGTGAGACAAAGTACCAGAGACATCACTACAAGCATAAATCATACAGACATCACAATGACTCTAAACCCGTATCTTTCTATAATAACACTGAATGTAAATGGGTTAAATGCGCCAACCAAAAGACATAGGGTATCAGAATGGATAAAAAAACAAGACCCATCTATTTGCTGTCTACAAGAGACTCATTTTAGATCTGAGGACACCTTTAGATTGAGAGTAAGGGGATGGAGAACTATTTATCATGCGACTGGAAGCCAAAAGAAAGCTGGAGTAGCCATACTTATATCAGACAAACTAGACTTTAAATTAAAGGCTGTAACAAGAGATGAAGAAGGGCATTATATAATAATGACAGGGTCTATCCATCAGGAAGAGCTAACAATTATAAATGTCTATGCACTGAATACGGGAGCCCCCAAATATATAAAACAATTACTCATAAACACAAGCAACCTTATTGATAAGAATGTGGTAATTGCAGGGGACTTTAACACTCCACTTACAGAAATGGGTAGATCATCTAGACACACAGTCAATAAAGAAACAAGGGCCCTGAATGATACATTGAATCAGATGGACTTGACAGATATATTTAGAACTCTGCATCCCAAAGCAACAGAATATACTTTCTTCTCAAGTGCACATGGAACATTCTCCAAGATAGATCACATACTGGGTCACAAAACAGCCCTTCATAAGTGTACAAGAATTGAGATCATACACTGCATACTTTCAGACCACAATGCTATGAAGCTTGAAATCAACCACAGGAAAAAGTCTGGAAAACCTCCAAAAGCATGGAGGTTAAAGAACATCCTACTAAAGAATGAGTGGGTCAACCAGGCAATTAGAGAAGAAATTAAAAAAAATAAATAAAAGGCCATGATTTTAATTATGACCTTTTGACTCAGACCTAAATTCTGAGTCAGAATTGAGACCACTACCAGATAGCATCTCAAATCTCTGCTAAGCTCTCTTGCTTCCTAGTGGCTCTTGTTCATTAGAACTCCTAAGTCTCACTTAGTAGTTAGCAGTTGCCAAGAGCCAAATGAAAGTTTTTCACATATTTTTGGGGGGGATTTATTCCACATTTCTTTTCCCCTAAATATCAGTCAAGTAGACACCCCTGAGTTCCTATTTTTCTTCCCTTGGCTTAATTGCTTTGGGGAATTTATTCTGTGTTTCCTTTCCCCTAAATATTAGTCAACCAGACACCCCTGAGGTCTTATTTTTATTCCCTTGCCTTAGCTGCTTTCTGCCTGGGCTCTGTTTCCCTGTGCCATGATTTAGAAATACCATCAGGAAAAAAGCCAGCGTGACTAGAGAGCTAATTTTGTACGCTTCTTTTTTCTCAAAGATTGTAGCCCTGCCTTGGTTGTTATGTAATACCTGTAAGAATTGTTTTATAAATAAATTTGTTCTAGCTTTTTTAGGTGCTTTTGCTGGGGTGATTGATCTGTACCCTCTTATGGTCAGAATCAGAAGACTCTAGCTCCTTGATTTTAATGTAGATTATGTGTTTAAATTTATTGCACGTATTTATTTCTTGCCTCTGTTAGTTCATCTTTGACCATTGCAAGATTAGTTGTTTTGAAGTTATTTTTCTAGGTAGATTAATGTTGCTTTGACTCTGACAGTCAAGGTGTTTTTTTAAGAAGTCAGGCTTTATACAGGTATAATCTCATGCTAAGATGAGGAAACCAAGGTTCTAGTACAACAGAGTAGGTCAATAGTAAAGAGGAGAATCAAATATTTGTACTTGTTTTATTGGAGCATCCTGTTACTGTTTTCTGTAATCTACAGTTTGATAGGTGCCAATATATTTTAAATAGAATGGCTGTAAGGTAACTTGAACATGGATAAAGAAAGTGCTGGTTAATAATTTAATATTTAAAGTGCATTAATTTTTGAGAAAATTGTCCATTCTATAATGTTATAGTCATGTTAAGGTGACCAAACTGATCGCTGCTATCATTTTTATTTTTTACATGAACTAATACATTTGACCTGCTGCCTGGTGAGCTTGCAGGTAGAACTTATTTAATAGATGTGTTAGTGGGAAGGGCAAGATAATCATACAAGTCAGCATTTGGTAAGCAGACTGTATGCTTGTGTATTTTTTCTGAGAAAGGAAGGAAAATAATATTTGTTGTCAACTATGTATTGGAATTTTCATGCAAACTGTTTCATAGCCTAATGATTATTTGAGTGACAGATATTATCCCAACTGATGTAGTTAAAGAAATTGAGACCCAGTTTGGTGAGATTGCTTAAGATGTTATAGAGTTGAGATTCAGCATAGTTTGCATTTTCAGGGCACAAGAATGTCTAAATGCCTACAACTCTATATTCCTACAATATTGAGACAATAATATGTCTTTCTTATATAAAGAAAAAACCCATAACTATTAAAATACTGGAAAATGTTTGATTACCTTATTAGCAATAAACCATTTTAAATAATATTATGCTTTCTCTTTTATTTATCAAATTAGCAAAGACTTGTTTACCTAAAATGAAAAATACTCTTTGTGTATAGGCTTACAAGAAAGCCTAGACCACTCCAAGATTCTAGTGGTGAGTGTGTAAAATTCCTCGATAAACTTTTGTAGAATTTTTATACTTTCAGATTTAGTTATCCAAATTAAGGGAATCTATTATGAAGAAATAATTAAATTATGGAAATTTAATGATGAACATGATAGGGTTATTTGCAAAGGAAGAATTTGAAGATCAGCTAAATTCCCAACAATGGAAGATTGGTTAATTAAAATAATGATATGCCATAGAATGAAGGCTATATACTCATACTGATGTATTTTATTTAAGTGAATGTAAAAATGGAATTTACTAGATAATGTCAATTATATCAAAATGCAATGGAAAATATATAAGGACACATCAACTATACTAATGGTGATTTTCTCCAAGTGATAGTTTTCTAGGTGGTTTTAAAGTGTCCTCATACTCTTTGTATTTTCTAACCTTCAACAGATACTGCTTTAATAATCAGATAAAAAGATTTATTATACATACTTACTACACATGCATTGATTTGGGGGTTTGAATCTGACTACTGACAGCAAACCCACCTCTTCTTTATAGGAATACAGAAAGACTACAATGCCCAGTCTCCCTCACAGTTTAGTAAGGCTTTGTGATGAACTTCCAGTCTTGTGTGTGAGCACAAGTACTGTTCCTTTTCTAGACAGAGCCAATTAAAAGCCCCCCTTTGATCCTCTAGTCTCTTTCCCCTTCTGTGAACTTGATGGAAGAAGAGTCATCAAGGTTTAATTACACAGAAGTTCTCTGAATCTTGATTTTGGGAAAGCCATCAAAGAAGTAGGTGTGCGTGTGTGTGTGTGTGTGTGTGTGTGTGTGTGTGTGTGTGAATGAAAAGTAAATTTGGTCTTATTTGAGCCATCATACATTTTGTTATTTATTTAACATAACATACTAGCTAGCATTACCTTAAAAACCTCTTTGTCTCAGTTTTCTCACTATAATACAGAGGTAACAGCAACAATAAGAATCTCATAGGTTATTGGAAAGTAAATGCACATAGTCCTCCTTAAATCTTAACTCCTATTATATAATATATAATATATACTATATAATAATAATAAATAATAAATAATATATAATATATAATATATAACATATAACATGTATTGATCTACAGTGCTATAGATGGGTACTGGGATAATGTTGAAATCTAATGTTTGAGAAAGTAGCTCCCTAGAGATAAAACTTTGATGTTAACAATAACTTGTTTATTGAGGAGTTTACATACCTAAAATGTAAAGTAGTTGATTTCCAAGAATGATTTCCAAAGGATGAGAACCATAGTGTCCACACAACTTAGTTCTTGTGTACTTTTACTAAGACCTCTGTATTTTGATTAGGAGTCACTCAATAAAAATATCTACAGTGGTTGATTTTAACTCTAAATTTATAATATTAAGACATATTTTTTGGTATATTTCCAAGATTATATTTTATTTTATATTTTTATTTGTTTTTTAAACTTAGATTTTTGTTAATGTTTGTTTATTTTTGAGAAAGAGAGAGAGAGAGAGAGACAGAGCATGAGTGGGGGAAAGGCAGAGAGAGGGAGACACAGAATCTGAAGCAGGGTCCAGGCTCTGAGCTGTCAGCACAGAGCCTGACACGGGGCTCAATCTGTGAGATCATGACCTGAGCCAACGTGGGATACCTAACCAACTGAGTCAGGCGCCCCTCCAAGATTATATTTTAACATCTCTTTTATAAGGATTTTTCAGTGAGTTTTATATTAGGCAGAGTGATTTATATAAGGAGCAGATGAAATAAATGAGCATCATATGTGTTGTTTTCCTTATCAGATTCACGTTTACAAGAAGAAATCTTGTGATTTACCAGGTATGAATCATGAAAAGAAAGGAGTAAAAACAAAACCGAGTTCATAGGTGCAAATCTATTAATTTTTTAAAAGGTAAACTAGCATACATCACACAATTGTATCTCTATTATCCCTGTGTTAAATCTTCTGGAGCCATTGGCATATACTAATCATTGAGACTGGTCTTAGGTAGCTAAATTTGGGGCATTTTTCTCCAAGAAAAGTAGCAAACATTGAACCAGTATTTTAAAATGCTCCCTCACTGGAATGTTTTCTGGAAACTTTTTCAATAAACTGTAGTTCAATATATATAGAAAAGACTATCATGCTTTTTAATACCCCTTTTGGCTAGGTGAAATATATAGATAACAAGGGGCAAGATGGGAATGTCCTATATAATGTGACTGAAAAAAAATTGGGAGAAATCTGCTTTTAAGTGTAGTTAAATAAGAAATATGCAGCAATTTTAAAGCGGATTCATCTGTACAGATGTAGGATGAATTAAATGAAATAGGTCCATACCATGCTAACCTTGGAGCAAGAGACTCTTTTGGAATATGATTTATTCATCACTAAAATCTTCAACAGTCCCAGCATTATAATTCACCAGAGAAAATGGTTGTGAAGAGGTGAGATTTGAAGGTTGTTAGGAATGACTCCTCTCACACACAAAAAAATCTCTTTTATAGGTGCCTAAAAGTTCACCTATGGAAAGGCTATGCTTTGGGCCTTCAGTATTTTGGTGAAGAGAGTAGTGTAGTTGAATGTCAGATGTGGGTTTGAATTCTAGCTCCACCACTGACTAGTTATGACCTTGGATAAATTACTTAACCTTTCTGAGACATAAGTTGTTTATCAGTAAAATCCAGTTTACACTCCCTAATTTTTAGCCTATTTTTACAGAGCTCAAAAAGTAGAGTTAACATAAAGCACTAAATATCAATCCTAGAAGGTAATAGTCAAAAAGTTGAAGAAACTCCTCAAGAGCTCATTATTGGAATGATTTCTCCAGCTAACTAGTGATGAAACTGTATCCTTCTTGAACTTAATGTAGGACAGACACCAGGAAAGAGGTGGGAGGAAAAAGAGGAAATAAACAGGGCAACTTTTGACAAATTCATAGTAATTTTTTAAATGTATCTTTGATACAATAGTATCCTCTCTGAAATTTTATCCTGATGAATAATTGTGAAAACAGAAATGCTGTATGCAATAAAATGTCCTTTCCATAATTTTTTACAATTATTATAATCAAAAATAAAAATATAAAAACAGGGAAATGTTTAAATATATCACAATATATCCAGTGACTAGAGTCTTATGCAATCATGGGGGGTGACTAAATACTATAAAAGTAAAAGGATACTGATGCATGTATTCACATGTCTAGAATGTAAGATTGGGAGAAAATGCAGCAAAATATATAGAAAATATAATTAATGGAGACATTTTTTCTTTTGTTTCTTTTCTGAAAAGACGTTTTAATGGTTTTATAGAAACAAAATGCAGAACAAAGGGTGAATTTTTCACAGCAAATGTTTGTAGCGGTCTGAAGCCATTTAGATGTCAGAACAGCTACAGGGCTGCCTGACCTGACAAGAGCTTGTATTTGGTTTCAAGTTCCAAGAACTAAAATCTCAGTAGACAGTGTTGAAAGTAGCAGGTGAGTGGCCCTCGCTTTTCCTATATTGTATACATTGAGACATGAAACCATACTGCAACAGAATTCAAAGTGTTCATACTTGAGTGTCACTGATTAACTTGGAACAATGGCCTACTACATTTGAAAACAAAATGGAAAAAATGTTGAATTAAGGCTCAAGCAATTACTCCCTTTTCTGAATACTATTCCCTTTCCTCTTGTTGGCTTGGTTGGACTTGATCTTGAATTTCCCTTGAATCTTTTCCCATGACACATTGGGGCTCTAGGAACATCTGGACTTGCCTCAAGACAGCGGCATTACTGATGCTACCACATAGGCTTGGATAAAGCTAATAGACTAAATATTCTAATGTGAATTTTCTGTAATATTGACAAAATATACAAGTCACAGAATGGAGTATTACCTTTGAATAATGAGCTCCTTTATAATACATACATCAAAATAGCAAGTCAGTAGGGCAAGGTGATAATGGACGATTAGCACAAACTACACTACCCTTATGTTAAGTGTGCACCATATAGGGCTGGATTAGTCTAGCACTGATGTACAGGTTCTCTAGCTTATTTTGCTTTTTAATTGGTACATTTCATTTTAATTTCGTCAACAGATAATAGAGGATAAATTCTGATAGCCAACCTTATAGCCCAGAAGCTCTGCAAATAAGTTTTTTTTTAAATGTTTATTTTTGAGAGCGAGAGAGAGAGAGAGAGAGAATGTGTGGGGGAGGGGCAGAGAGAGAGAGGGAGACACAGGACCTGAAGCAGGCCCCAGGCTCTGAGCTGTCAGCACAGATCCTGATGCGGGGCTGAAATTCACAAACCGTGAGATCATGACCTGAGCCAAAGTCAGACACTTAACTGACTGAGCCACCCATGTGCCCCTGGAAAAAAAATTGAAATGCTGAACATATTTGCTTGATAGTTTTTTTTAAATTAATTCACATTTCAATTATGGATCTCAGGATCTAATGTATTTCCCTCATTATCATGTCAAAGAAGCGGTTGGGAGATGATTTTCTGTTGGTCTCTGAAACGTCTGCATTTCTTGTGAACTGAAGTGCTGACCATCTTTGTTCTAGACTATGTTTTCTAGGATGTTTTTATAGCAGTCTTGGCAGATAAGTGTCTTCTTTTAAGCAGAGGACAGATTTTTTTATTTTTTTTCAGTATAGAAAAGATAATGTCTCCTTCTGGGGCAAAAGTCTGGCAAGTTTGCCAACTGCCTGCTAGAACATCATAGAGTTTCCTGAGCTTGGCCTTCCTCAGTTATGAGCAAACTCACTGCACGGAACCTACCCCAAACATTTCCCAGACTCACTCTGGGTTGCTCTATGGGATATGGGGGCCAAAGGGAATGGATGCTAATGGGAAGCCCATGCTGCTTACTAAGCTATGTCTTCTGCCAGTATCCATAAAATTGTGACAGTCTAACTTGTAAGTTTGCCAGCAGGGTTGAAATCCCAGGCCCTTCATAGTTCTTGACAGAATCTTAAACCTGAATTTGCCCACTAACTTTATCAACAGCACAGAACGTACTGTTTTTATATCTCTATGTCAATTCTTACATGAATATTTTTTTTATCTCATTTTCTGTCTCATTTTTATCTCATTTTCTTCAGATCACTTCATGCTTGTGTATAGTATGTATTACTGGTGGAGCAAAGTAAAAGTGTGTCTATATTCTGTATATGCAGATGTATGAATGACTGTTGAGATCTCGATTTACGATATTAGCATTGGGGGGCACCTGAGTGGCTCAGTCACTTAAGCGCCCAACTCCTGATTTCAGCTCTGGTCATGGTCTCACAAACTGTGAGATTGAGCCCTGTGTTGGGTTCTGTGCTAACAGTGTGGAGCCTGTTTCTCATTCTCTCTCTCTTCCCCTCCCCACCATGTGTGCATGCTGTCTCAAAATAAATGAACTTATAGAAAAGATACAAGCATTGATTCTTTGGGATGTGGCTTTTTAATTGGAGTGAAATGGATCTGATACTGAAGGGAATAAAAAAGAAAGGCATTAGGAGAAGATAAATACTGGGTCCTCGCTTCCTTCCTTATTTCCTACTCCCTCTACACCTCTAATATCTCTGTATTTTTAAGTAACCTAGTTTCTCTCTCTGTATATCCTAAGGGGAGTCATTGTGGTAGGGGCTGTGCAGACATAGAGAAGACAGAGTAAAAGAATGACAGTGATAGGGAAAACTGAGATACAGATTAGCGGTTGAATTCTCTTTGTATCTTCCATGGTTCTTTATTTTGCCTTTAGTCCTCAGACAGTGTATTGCAATTTAAAGGTTAATTAGTAAGTTGCCATTTAGAGAAAAAGTTTAAGTGGATTCTTTCTAACCCCATAACTTTCCATGTTTGATGATGCTTATTTTCCCACACAGAGATAGTTCTAGTTTTACTTGAGAACTTCAGTGTGTCTAGATCTGAACTTTGCTTTATTAGTTTAGAAGAAGTAATTTTGGAAACATAGGCTGGGGTCTACATTTGGAGTGTTTTGTAGGACCCAAGAAGTTAAAGAAGCCTTTTCTAAGCCTAAGTCGTATCAGAAATAAAGCTTAGAATTAACAAGAAGAAACTTGGTCAGTGGGTCAAAGGAAAGTAATTGACCTGACAAGGAAGAAATAAAAGGTTGGGGAAGGTAAATGGAATGAATAAATGCAATACAGTAAAACCTTGGTTTGCGAGCATAATTTGTTCCAGAAACACGATAGTAATTCAAAAAGAATTTCAAGATCATGTGACGTTCATCATATTGAAGGACATGGCTCGTTTATCAAGTTAAAATTTATTAGAAATGTTTGCTCATCTTGCAGGACACTCGCAGAACAAGTTACTAGTGATCCAAGGTTTTACTGTATTTGGAAAACCACAGTCTGATGGTTGAACTGATTTGGACAAAATGTATAAACAATTAACAGGCGGTAGCATAGAAGTAACAATGTTATTCTATTCAGAGCAGTGAAGAGAAAGTATATGGGGTGGGGGGGGTGAGGAAGGAAAGCACTGAAATTATAATTGCTGAGAGCATAGTTTAAGAAAGTAAAAAATACTTTTCAAGACTAAAATGATACATTCAGAAGAGAGAGGATATTTCTCTCTCTTACCCTGTTCTTTACAGAATGGAAATTGTTCCTGAGTTGGGATTATTCACATAAGACCTGTATTAGTTTCCTGAGGCTGATGTCACAAATTAACCACAAATTTGGTGGCTAGAAACTTCAGGAAATGTGTCAGCAAGGCTGCATTCACCTGGGAGGCTGTCGGAGAGAATCTGTTCCTTGCCTCTTGGAGCTCCTGCTGTGGCTGCCCATGTTCCTTGTCTTGTGACTGGATCACTGCAGCCTCTCCCTCCTTCGTGTTGTCTTCTCTGTGGGGCTCTGATAAATCTTCATCTGCCTTTCCTTTAAAAGGATATGTAAAATGGCAATGAGGGCCCAGCCAGGTAATCCAGGATAATTTCTTATTTAAAACCCCCTAATTTAACTACATCTGCAAAAACTTTTCCATGTGTAGTAAGCTTCACAAGTTCAAGCAATTGGGACGGTATTTTTGAGACCCATCATTGGGCTCCCTGTATTATCCAAGAGTGACCAGCCAAAGAGATATCTGAGGACTGAGAACTTAGTCAGTTCTCTGCCTACGAAACTGGACCACCTAGAGGGTGGAGAACTCTTTGACAGCTTACACAGTGGGTATTACCAGACCTTGGATATTTGAAAGAATATTGGAAAAGTTGATAAAGACCAGAATTTCATAAGGTAAGGTTTTTCCCCAGAAGGCAGCCCCAGAGAAATAATTGGACTAGGAAGGGATAGTAGGTTTCCAAGGAATTTCTATTCATGGAAGATTAAAATGAATACTAGTAGGAAGGAAAATTTTTCCAAGAGGAGGGGATTTTCATTTTATCGTCCTTGTGTTCTCCAAATAAACATACTTTCCTTGTTTACTTTTAAAGAAACATCTTGAGGGAAAGTTCACTATGGTGAGTGTCTGAAGCAATTCACCATCTCCTCTATTAAAATGGAAGTCCTAGGGGGGCCTGAGTGGCTCAGTGGGTTGAGCTTCTGACTTTAGCTAGCTCAGGTCCCGATCTCCTTGTTCATGAGTTCCAGCCCCACATTGGGCTCTGTGCTGACCACTTAGAGTCTGGAGCCTGCTTTGGATTCTGTGTCTCCCTTGCTCTCTGACCCTCCTCAACTTATGCTCTGTCTCTCTCTCTCTCTCACTCACTCAAAAATGAATAAACATTAAAAAAATAAAAAATAAATAAAACGGCAGTCCTAGCTGTTGACACCATGAGACGCAGCAGAGATGTGCCCACCCTTTCCCAGGAGCTGTCTCTGGCTTCATGTGAAGACGAGGCTTAAAGTTAGGGAAAAGCCACTCTCCTGATGATACCACCCACTGTAATTTTGCACAATTCATTGAACTTCTTTGAACTTCAGTTTTCTCTGATAATAGAAATGATCACATTGAAATCACAGAGATGCTGTCAGGGACATAGGATCAGAAATGAAAACATTAAACATGGTGTCCGAAAACATAATTTTACATCCTATTTCTTTCTTTATTTTGTGCACTGAGCAGTGACCCACAGAAACACCAAGAATGACCAGACAAGCAGTAAAAGTTGAATGTAGCTCTTTTTATTGCCACATATTTAAACGTTAAAAATGCTAATTATTCCAAAGTATATTAGTGGTTTTTAATATTTTCATTTTATATCTGTATGACAGAGTCATGCTAATGCTTCAGTAAATATTTCCTTTTTCTTTCTGGGCACACAGTGTATGACTTCACTTTGCCTATAATTAGGTAGCCATGGTACCAGAGTATGACCAATAGCATATAGGGCTAACTGATATATGCCATTACTAGGCTTGGCCCCTCATAGGATATTTCATTCACTGTTAATTCCCTTGCTTGATAGAAAGGCTTACCAAAAATTGGCAGACTTTTTCTATAAAGGGTCCATTAGTATTTTAGACTTAGTGGATCATACAGTTTCTTCTACAACTATTCAACTCTGGCTTTGGAGGGAAAAAGCATCCACAGACAGACCAACACAGAAACACATGTGTGTGGCTGTGTCCACTAAACTTTTTTTACAGAAATAAGCAGCTGGCTGGATTTGGTGTGTGAACCGTAGTTTGCTGACTCCTGATTTGAACTGACTGCTGAATCACTACCCCAGTGGTTTGCATCCTGCCTGCATATTAGACACACTTGAGGAATTATTATAACGATTAGTGAGCAGTTTCCATCTCAGAACAATTAAATCAGGTATCTGGGGGGGAGGCCGGGGTCTCAGGACGTATTTGAGTTTCTTGGGTGATACAAATGTACAGTCAATGTTAAGAATCATGTTCTATAATGCAGGAAGCCGTCCTCAGTATTGCCTCATTGAAAAAGTAAGTCAAGTTGATTGGATCAGAGGTGAGGCACCTTGAGAAGAGCTACATTAAGAATTATTCACTGAGGGGCACCTGGGTAGCTCAGTAGTTAAGAGTCTGATTCTTGATTTTGGCTCAGGTCATGACCTCATGATTCGTGAGATGGGGCCCCACCTCAGACACTGTGCTGCCAGCACGGAGCCTGCTTGGGATTCTCTCTCTACCTCTCTCTCTCTCTCTCTCTCTCTCTCTCTCTCTCTCTGCCCCTCCCATGCTCCTGTTCTGTCTCTCTTTCTTGAAATAAACATTTAAAACAAAAAGAATTATTTACTTAAAAAATCATGGTGCTCATTTGAATCTCTTAATATATTGCAACAGAAAATTTATATTTTCAAAAGGATGCAAAACTTACACATATGTTGAAGTTATAATGCCAACTTTCTAGATATCTGATCATAAAATTATTCAATTCCTTAAAACTGTAAATTTTTGAAGCTTGTGCCATAACTTTAGGTTGCCTATTAGGAATGGCAGAACTCCTCCTAGGATATGTCTTAGTTCTGGAGAACTTCCATATACCAACAGATAACTATCCTAATTTCCTGCGTCAATGCAAAAAGAGCTATTTTCTGGCTATGTCTGTTGGAAGAGTTGTGATTTTCATTTTCCCTCTTACCACATCTACAAGGGTAATTTATTTTCTTTGTTCCTGATTTTTACTTTTAGCCCATTTTCAGGACAGGCTTATTTTAAATTGTAATTAGGCTTTCAGATCATTATCCTTTGAGTAGTCTTACCTCTAGACTGACCATAGCCAGGATAATTATAGAGCTTCTTGTCAAGGCTGATAACCTGCAGCCTTTGGCTGTTGGGATAACACTTTTTCTTTCTTGTCCTAGCAAGAGCTGAACGTTTTTTTCGAAGCTAAAATTAGTATAGGGACTTATTGTTAGCCACTTTGCTTTGCTTGTTATAAATCTGTGCAAATCAGTGCCCATTGCTCTATGAGTGGGCGCCCCTCAGATTTGTATTCAGAAGAATAAAATTGTCATCCAAGATAGTTTTGAAAGAGCTGTTTAGAGTTAAGTACACTTCAGCCACTCTTCTGTTATTTCCTTCAAGTGGCCTTAGTAAACTACATTGTAGGGTCAATAGAATGCTAAAATGCCAGAAACTGACACAATAAAAATGATTGATCTGAAAGAGTATGCACAACCAAGAATTGTCCCTGAAGACACAGATAATTCTATGTAAATAGCACATTGTCAATTACCTATTTGTCTGATGCCAAACTTCCTGCAAACACTAAAAATTTTAGTTAAGTGTTTGGTATTTCCATATTGAAACTTCACTTGTACCAAAAAGACATTGTATCAGTATATTCAGACCATAAAATAGAGAGTTGGTTTAGTAAGGTTAGCAAATGGTATATCATCTCTGTATTGTGCTCTTTGACTAATCTAAAAGTATATGAAGTAAAGAGGTTACGGTCTATTTCCCTTCAGTTTAGGCACATTGTATTTTTTTATGTCTTTTTTTTTTCTAGTGAAATTTTAGTTAAGATACAGTGCAATATTGGTTTCAGGAGTAGAATTCAGTGATTCATCACTTACATTAGGCCCACTGTATTCTTGAAACTTCTGTATTAAGTTTTTTTAAGTATATCGTGCCTACAGTAAAGTGTAAAAATCTTAAGTCTGCAACTTGGTTTTACCCATGCAAAAACCAACCAGATCAAGATAAAGAACATTACCAGCACCAAGGAGCTACCATACACATCCTTCTCTGTAACTGCTTTCTAAAGATAACCATTATTCTTACTTTATCACCATGAATTATTTTGACTTATTTTTGACCTTTAAATAATTGGGATCATATGTTAAGTACTCTTTGTTATTTGGCTTCTTGTATGCGTATCATATGCATCCATGTTATTACATACAGAATTCATCCTCTTAATTTTTTTGTTGTTGTGGTAAAACACATGTAACATGAAATCTAGCCTTGAAACAAATCTGTAGGTATACAGTGTAGTATTGTTGACTACTTTCACATTATCATTTCTCCCAGCCCCTGACAACTAGCATTATTCATTCTGCTTCTATGAACTTGACTCTCTTAGATACCTCGTATATATGGAAACACAGTATTTGTCCGTTATGACTGGCTTATTTCACTTAGCATAATGTCCTTAAAGTCTATGTTGTAATACATGATAGAATTTTCTTCTTTATAGAGGCTCAATAATGTTCCATTGTATGTGTGTACCACATTTTCCTTATTCACCTGTCAATAAATATTTAGGTTATTTCCAACTCTTAGCTATTGTGAATATTGCTGCAGTGAACATGAGAATACAAATACTTCAAGACTCAAATTTTAATTCTTTTGGATAAAGACCCAGAATAGGATTTCTGGATCATATTGTAGTTTTCTTTTTGAGGAACCTCCATACTGTTTGTTTGGTGGTGGTGGTTGTTGTTGTTGTTGTTGTTGTTTTTTATAGTGTTTATGCCCTTTTACATTTCCACCAACAATGTACAAGAGTTCTAATTTCTCAACATCCTCACCAACACTTATTTTGTTTTTCTTTCTTTTAATCATGGCCAGCTTAACATGTGTAAGCTCATATCATCTTGTAGTTTTGATTTGCATCTTCCTGATGTTAGTGATGTTACATATCTTTTCATATTTCTGTTGGTCATTTGTATGCTGTCTTTGGAGAAATGTGTATGCAAGCCCTTTGCTTCTTTTCAATTGTGTTATTTAGTTTTTTTTTTTTTTGCTAATGAATTGTAGGGGTTTGTTTTATGTTTTGGATATTACCACCTTATCAGATATATGATTTGTAAGTATTTTCTCACATTCCATAGATTGTCTTTCTGCTGTGTGTGTGGACTTCTTTGGGTTTCTCATAATAGAAGTTAACTGGGTTTCTTGAATTGGGTTTCTTGAATCTGGTTTCCTTCCTCAGATTGGGAAGTCGTCAGGAATAATTTATTCAGATAAGCTGTCTTCCCCTTTTTCTCTGTGCCTTCTCTTTCTGGCAATCCCATAATACATATCTCCATCTGTTGATATTTTTTCAGAAATCCCTTAGTTATTCTTCACCCTTTTTAAATAATGTTGTTGTTGTTGTTTGTTTGTTTCTCTGACTGAATAATTTCAAATGATCTGTCTTTCAGTTTGCTGATACTTCAGGTTGATCAACTCTACTGTGAACTCCCCTCCCCCAGTACCAGGGACCTTTTCCTTTTTTTTTTTTTCCACATCAGTTATTGTATTCTTTAGCTCCAAAATTTTTGATTCTTGTTAAATATTTTCTCTTTGTTGATATCCTCATTTTCTTTATGCATTGCTTTCTTGAGCTCAGTGAGTGAGTGTCTTTATAAGGCTTATTTTGAATTGTCAGATAATTCATATGCCTTTTCTCAGGATTGGTTTCTAGAGAGTTTTTTTTTATTCCTTTTATTGGGTCACATTCCCCTGTTTCTTGTGTTACTCTAATTTTGTGCGAGGATTTAAACACTTAAGAAGAGCAGCCACCTCTCCCAGTGTTTACATACTATCTTTACCTGGGAAAGATCTTCACCATTCAGCCCTGGTACATATTCTGGATGGACTCTCAAACCTTCTTTGTGGATATATCTTTGGATTTGTGCCTGTAAATCCCCAAATGAAGGAATTTGTTGGTTTCTTATATTAACAGCTCCTGATTTATACTTTTTTGATGTCTGGGTAGGACAGGTTCTTAAAACTTGCCGCAAGCTACTCAAATCTCTTATTTTCAGTTGCCTCTAGAATTTCAGAATATGTAGGATAGTTTCAAACCTTATAGTCAGGCCAGACATAAACCAGTCCCTCAGGCAACTCTGTGGAAAGGTGGAATATTGGATGCACGCTCCAACTTTTTTCCTCCCTAGAGAGACACTGAGAGTTGGGCAGTTTTCTCCCATTTGTTCCACCCAGGGGGAAGAACTATGGTGAGTGAATGCATGCTAGTTCAAATGATAGCCTTTGTTCTTAGCAGCCCCAACCTGGTGCCGTTTTCTGTTAATGCTTGGATTCAGGCAGGATAGACACAAGTCTCTCAGGCAGCCCTCAAAAGGTCTGAACACTTCATGCTTGTTTCAATATTCTCTTTTCCTCTCCGGGTAGAAGCCAGGATGTGATTTTTTTTTCCCCCAGGTGTGCCACACTGAGCTAGAAGGTAGGCATATTGCAAGTGAGTGCCGTGAATTTTACTATTGGCTTGAATGTGGCTAGTTTTATGGTCTCCTGGGGTGTTGGAGCCCCTTAACTGGTTTTTGAATTTCTTTTTTTTTAATAAAGCATTTTTTTGTAAGTTTAGAGAGAGAGCGAGAGAGTGAGCACACAAGCAGGGGGAAGGGCAGAGAGAGAGGGACAGAGAGAGAATCCCAAGCAGGCTCCCCACTGTCAGCACAGAGCCCCACACAGGGCTTGAACCGAGGAACCATGAAATCATGACCTGAGCTGAAATCAAGAATTGCACACTTAACCCAGTGAGCCAACCAGGTGCCCTGGTTTTTGAATTTCTTACAAAGAGAATCTGTCCCTGTATTATTGTTTGAGTTGGTGTTTCTGTTAGGAGAGAAGGATTTGGAGCTTCCTGTTCTGCCATATTGCTAACATCACGTGGTGTAAGTTTATTCTTTTGATTACTGCACAGTATTTTATTGTATAATTTTGCAAGTTTATATATTCTATTGTTGCCAGAGACAGAGGAACTGAGATGATAGTGAATTCTCTTCATTATTAGTTAATAAATTGGAAATTTCATTCATCATCTTGTGACTAATGACTTGGTTCACTGCTTTTCTTTTTTAAAGTAATGATTATATTCATTTAAAAAAAATTTTTTTTCAACGTTTATTTATTTTTGGGACAGAGAGAGACAGAGCATGAACGGGGGAGGGTCAGAGAGAGAGGGAGACACAGAACCAGAAACAGGCTCCAGGCTCTGAGCCATCAGCCCAGAGCCTGACACGGGGCTCGAACTCACGGACCGCGAGACCGTGACCTGGCTGAAGTCGGACGCTTAACCGACTGCGCCACCCAGGCGCCCCTCATTTTTAAATATTATATGCATGTCTTTTAAGTAGTTAAAAGTAAGACTTTATCCGTGAACCATGGAGACACTAATACCAATTAGCTGTGAATTCTTCAGTATTTATTTTATGCTTATACAGGATGTATACATTAAGTTTTTCACATATGGTAACGTGAACATATGACATAGTTTTACACTTGCTTTTTTCATTTTATTGAGTATCATTATATAAAAATACCTCTTTCTTTTTTAAGGCTACATAATTGGGGTTATATAGATGTATCAAAGTTTATTTATGCAGACTCATACTAATGGATATATTTTCAATTTAATTGAAGTAGTTTCCAAGCCTTTGCTAATATAAATAATATTGGATCAAATAAATATCTTTGTTATCATTTTTACTTGTGTAATTATATCTGTGGGGTGAATTCCTAGAAGTTTAATAGCTAAGGGAAAGATTATAGACATTTACAATTTTGATAAATATTATCAAAATGCCTCACACAGAGATTATAAATTTTTACTATAGTAATCTATAAGAGGACCTATTTTCCCATGGCTTTTATAATGTGCTATCATCGTTTCAAAAATATACTGGGTAAAAAGTGGTAACAATTTTAGTTTCCATTGTTATGAATTGCTTGAACATCTTTGTATATGCTTAAGATTCATTTTTTTTTATGACCTGTCAGTTTATTCCTTTTGTTGGGTTTCAGCCTTTTTCTTACTGATTTATAAAGCCATTCATATAATTTGGAAATTAATGCCTTGTGGTAAGTTTTCATTACTTTAAAAATTCTTCTGAATTTCTTTATGGTAGATCTTCTTTTCACATAGATAAAAAAAAAACTTCTGTGTAATTTAATTATTGATTGTTTTATGAGTTTTGACATCTGAATTATATTTGGAAAAGTACAAAACAAAACCTCAGATTTTGTTGTGTAACTTTTGTGGTTGTATTCTTTTGGCTTGAATCTTGGTTTCCTTATAATTTATTTGAGGTTAAGGAATAAGGAAAATTTCAAAACGTATTTCTTTTTTTCCCAATGTCTATTGCTTTGTCCAAACACCAGTTATAAAGCAATGCATCTTTTCTACCTGATTTGATATCCCAACTTTGTTTTATCTAATTATATATTTGGGTGTATTTCTGAACATCATATTCCAATGAATTCTATATATATGTCTCTGTACAGCATAGCTTGAGTGTTTTTGCAGTTATAGCTTAATGATGTGCTTTAATACCTGGTAGGGTTAGTTCTGCTCATTACCCCCCAAAAGTTTCTCTAGTAATCCTGTTTATTTTTTTCACACAAAATTTAGGGTCAGCTTGTCTAGAAGAAAATAAAAACTCCCACTGGCACTTTTAGTGTGATTCTGTTAACATATCACGTTCACCCATTGGCAAAAAGTTTGCTGTCTTTAGGATGGTGTTTCTTCCTATCAAGAAATGTGGCATGCCCTTTCACTTCATTAAGTCTGCTATTCAGTAGTGCTTTTAAAGTATTTTTTAAGTCTTTCTTATTTTCTAGTTAGCTCATTTCTAAGCATTTTATCTGTGTTTGGTATTTTCTTTTATTATGGCCTCTAACTAGTTGATAGTTCTGTTAAAGGAGTTTATTGATTTCTGTAAGTTAATCTTGCATCTAGACGCTGTACTAAATTCTCTTTATAAAAAAATCTCAGTTTATTGTATGACTGCATGGTAGTTTTTTCCAGGTGAAATATTCGGATTTTCCAGATACGTACTTTGATTTTTAGCATATATCATATTTCATGTAAATGGTAGCAATTCATTTTCTGTTTAAAAAAATACTTTAATTTCTGTATTCATTTTGAAGTATGGTTGACACACGATGTTATAGAGGCTTTCGGTGTACAACGGAGTGATTTAGCAACGCTATACATTATGCTATGCGTGCCACAAATGTCGTTATCATCTGGCACCTATTATAGTACCATAAACTCTATTCCCTATGCTATACTGTTTATCCCTGTGACTTAATTATTTTCTAGTTTTTAATTATTCAACTTCTTAATTAGTTTTTAGTTTTTAATTATTCACCTTTTTATTTAATTAGTTTTTGGTTTTTAATTATTCACCTTTTTATTTATCATGCCAATTATTTATTTTTCTTGTCTGATTGTCTTCTCTGACATCTCCAGCTGAAGTAAAATTGTATTCATCAGTATGATAAAGTATTATTTATAATATAATTATATATTATCATATAATTTATAATGAGATATAATGATATACTGATTTATGATATAAATGATATATAATATATAATTATAATTGTAAAAGATTATTATAGAAATTATATATGTTTTCATTCATTCATTCTTGGGTCCAAAAGAAATGAAAAATATCATTCTACTACAATACTTAGAAAAAAATCAGTAGTGAAATACTGTATGTCACACTGTTAGGTATAAAGTCAAAATAGTGATAAAGGAAGGAAAAATTTGTAATCTAGACTAGTCATAGTTTTTAGGGAAGAATAAACTAAAATAAAGAAATTTAGCATCTAACATAGCAAAAATAAAATACATTTAAATAAAACCGAATGGAGAAATTAGAGGTAAAATAATGAAGTAGAAGAGAGAAAAAACTGTTAAGTACAAAAGCAAGTTAAAAATAATGGTAATAGTATAATTAATAAAAATAACCCTGAAATAATGGTAAAAGCAAGCACTTATATAGCACTTACTGTGTGCCAAGCACTCTTTTTATATCCTGCACATTGTAATTCATTAAATATTTACAAAAACTATTTTAGGTAGCTGGTTAATCTTCATTTTATAATGGAGGAAACTGAGGACCAGGGAGATGAAATAACTTGCTCAAGCTTGCACAATCAGTAAAGGTGGCATTTGAGTTTGAACCCAGAAAGTCTAGCTCCAGAGTCTATACACTATATCATTAAGATATATTCCCACTCAAACTTACATATCTTATTCCTACTAAATAGAGAAAGAAAAAGTTATGATAATTTACATAGTACTTTGAAGTATACAAAGAAAATTTTTACAAATCAAGTACAGTGAAACCTTGGATTGTGAGTAACTTGGTCTCTGAGTGTTCTACAAGAGGAACAAACATTTCTAATAAATTTTAACTTGATAAATGAGCGATGTCTTGCAATACTAGTAGTACGTGATGCTGAAAGTCACGTGATCCCACCTGAGCCAATGGTTCTTCTCTCTCCCTCTCACTGCGGGATTGTGGGGGATTGTTTCCCATGCTCGGATGCTCCATCTCAGGCTGTGGTGTTTGGCAGAAATCAGTGATTTTTCAGAATGTTGGAAGGGGCCCACAACTGGCACTAGTATATTTTTGTCACTTTAAAGCATCTATGGACAGTCCTTTGTTTTTCCATACAGGAGTAAGCTTAGGAAGGCTTTGCTGCATTCTAGGTCATTGGATAGGTTCCTTGTTAAAGTTGTATGAAAAGGAAAAGATTCCCTTCAGCCAATAGATAGCAGTGATTCCATTAGTGATACTGAAAGTTGTCCTACGCAATAATCCTCCTCTTGTTTCCCTCACACCAGCCATGAAGGTTTCCAATGGTAAGTGCAGATTAATTTATTTTTCTTTGTATTTTGTATCTCCTTTATTATTTTATATTATATTGCAGTATTGAAATTATTTCCATATGAATATTTTGGGGTTGTGGAATGAATCATCTAAATTTCCATTATTTCTTATGCAGAAATTCGCTTTGATATACAAGCGCTTTGGATTACAAGCATATTTCTGGAACAAATTATGCTGGGCAACCAAGGTTTTACTGTATTTTAATGTGAAACCTGGATATTTCTTGGAATCAGTTATACAATTCATCATATGATGAATTGGGTTGCAATGTCATGATGGAACAGATAAAACTCTTCCTCTTTGAAACCCTAATGAGGATTCAGAAGCCCCTAGGAAGGAAAGGAAGGTATTGGAGCCTAATTCTAACAGGGAATAAATTGTGTATCATTCGTGTTATTTTCCACATTAGTTGTGATTGAAGACACAATTCATTGGTATTACAATGCAGGGTTCACCTTCAAAAGAAAAAGAACTCTTTAATTGCTGCATCTGTTTTCACATTAATCACTGTCCCAGCACCAGGAATCACTTAATAAGGAAAATATGAATCAATTTCCAAAATCGCCTCTCAAGAAGTGATTCGAATGTGAAGTTCCCATTAAGGGAGAGTGTGTGGAGACCCACACTCTGCAGGGGGGAAGCCTTTTCCTGCAGAGTTCTGTGGCTATTTGCTCCCACTCACAGCTTTTAATACAAATTTTACAGTGACCTTTTAAGGACAAAAATAGTTCTTTGTCATCCTTTCCCCCTTTCTTCTTTATTCTTTTGTCACACTTTCATGTTCAACTCTTCTGTGCATTCTTTAAATCTCCAAAGAACTCACCTCCACACCATAGCCGACAGCAAATGCTGCTGGAGGGGGCTGAGGTAGAACGGGAAGATTTCCCCAAAGACTGAATGTGTACAGCTTAAACAAGTACAAAATTGGCTACATTCAGCATCAGGAGAATTGAAAAGAATGTGAGAAGACTGTGGTCTAAAAATAATATATATATATATATATATATATATATATATATATATATATATAGTTAAATCCCTGTGCGTGTTGAGAACAAAATGGGCAAAACCGATATTGTAAATCCCTACCTTACGTGTATATGCTTTTCATTATTGTGTCCTGTTCATTTTAAGATTTTTATGCCTCAGGATAAAAATATTACATTTCACCATCCTCTCATCTCACCACCTTCTGTTTTTATGTTTCCTTTTGACTTTTTACACCTTTACAGTTCATTTTGTTTCAATTCTGAGAACGTAGCCATTGACTGAAAGTCTGCCACCCGAGACTGGGCAATATGAAATTTTTTAGTGTTTTGACAAGCAACCTTTTTTTCAAAGAGAAATTATAATTTTATGTAAAAATGCCTTTCAATTAAAACAGTGATAAAATCAAATGAACATATAATCCTAATAATTTTGCATTGCACATTATAGAGATTTAGGAAGGGAGAGTGAATATCTTAAATGTTTTTTTAATTATTATTTTTGCAAATACATTCGAACAAGGCGGTCCAAATTAAAAACCGAGAGGGAAAAAGTGTTGGGGGATTTGTGTACATATATAACTGAGACTTGAAAGCTTTGGGGGCCACTGATTAGCATCAATAACATTTTGAAATATTTCTTTGCATCTGGACTATATTTCATAGGAGCTTAAAAAATACTTTCCTCAACCTGCATAGTTGGAGAATAAACTTGAGTCACTGTAAATGCAAAATATAAATTAAAAAAGACTTAATTACAAATACATTTAAAATTAGAAGTCTTTTCATAGGAAAACAGAAAGCTTAGATATTAATTAATATATTAATACTGTTCATTTCTGAGTAGTGAAATTCATGATGGTTGTAATTTCCATTTTTTCTGGTTCTCATTGTTTCAGATTTTTTTTTAGGGAGAAATTATATTTTTCTGTATTTGCAGTAGACAACACACATACACACAGATGCAGAAGCCCCCACATTATAATCACAGAAGTAGAGAACCCTGCAACTAGAGTACCCTTGCTGAATTTGAATCCCAAAAGGAGTCATTATTTCATTCAGTAAATATTTACTGAGCATCTATAATGTGCTAGACACTGCTCTAAGTGCTGGATACATGGTAGCAAACACAACTGACAAAATCCCTGTTGTCATTGATGTATCATTCGAGTGTTAGCGGGCAGAAAATCAATAATATATTAGGTGACCATAAGTGAGAAAATAAAGCCAAATGAGAGATGATAAGCCAGGAAAACAAGACAGAGTGGGTATAGCAGGATAGTTTCTAGGTGCTGTGGTCAAGAAGGTCCCTAGGCTGAGACTTGAATGAATGAGGGAGGGAACTGTGTAGTGCTTCCTGTGTGTGTATGTGCATGTGTATGTGTGTGTAAGATAATAGTGTGGCTAAGTTGATTTGAGCAAAAGGGAACATAGAAAACAATGACACAGAGAAGGGGCCATGGTTCAGATTCAAAAGTTGATAGGAGAAGGCATTTTTATGTTTTGAGAAGTAAGTGAAAAGAAATCTTTGTGGAAAATGGATGGTCTGGGTGCCATAGGTCGGGTAGGTGCAGGTACTAGAGTGAGGCGGTGGCTACAACAGCAAGGAATGATGGTAGTTTGTACAGGTGGCAGTGGTGGAGTAGAGAGGGAAATGGTGAGATTTTGCAAAGGTGAGTTCAGTAAAGGATGTTCCCCATTTAAGAGTCCATGAGGATCGCCTTAGTTTAAAACATTTAAAGGTTTAGGTTCCTGTTCTGATTTTCCAAGGCCCATTGGTCTTTCTGAGATGTCATACTACTTGTATTGCAGGACTTACCTTGTTTATCAAGTTAAAATTTATTTGAAACATTTGCTAGTCTTGTGGAACACTTGCAGACCAAGTTACTTGCAATCCAAGATTTTAGTGTGTAGGTGTGTGTGTGTGTGTGTGTGTATACATATATATATATATATATATATGTGTGTGTGTGTGTGTGTGTATACACACATACCAACACACTAAATACATATATATATATATATACACTAATATATATATATATATATATATATATATATATACACACACATATACATATACATACACACTTTTTTTCATGTGATAACCCTGCATTGTTGTCAATGAAATAGAAGTTATCACTGAGGATAGTCTAAAATAAATGCAAGCGGGACGCCTGAGTGGCTCAGTCGGTTAAGTGGCCGACTTTGGCTCAGGTCATGATTTCTGGGTCTGTGAGTTCGAGCCCTGCGTCGGACTCTGTGCTGACAGCTCAGAGCCTGGAGCCTGTTTCAGATTCTGTGTCTCCCTCTCTCTGACCCTCCCCCGTTCATACTCTGTCTCTCTCTGTCTCAAAAATAAATAAATGTTAAAAAAAAATTAAAAAAAGTAATAAAATAAAATAAATGCAAGCATTTTTTCAAATTAATTACTTCCTTATCTAGACCAAACTTTAGTGGCATGGATGCTATTATGAAAATTTATATTTTATTTAAAACAAATGATTAATGAAGTGTGATTATTTGTTTATAGACAGATATTCACTTTGTATAGTTGACAAGCAACATTTTTTCAAAGCGAAATTGCAATTTTATGTACAAATGCCTTTCAATTAAAACAGTGATAAAATCAAACGAACATATAATCCTAATAATTTTGCTTTGCACATTATAGAGATTTAGGAAGAGAAAGTGAACATCTTAAATGTTTTTTTAAATTATTATTTTAGCAAATACATTTGAACAAGGTGGTCCAAATTAAAAAATGAGAGAGGAAAAGTCTTGGGGATTTGTGTACATATATCACTGAGACCTAAAAGCTTTTGGGGACACTGAGGTTTAAAAACACACTGGAGGATAGCATCTGATTACTGTCTCCATTGGCTTTAAATGAATGATACTTTCAATAAATACAGGTTAATCATAAAGTAGATTAAATGAATTTTGAAGGTCAGCTACAATAACATCTTATCCAAGTAAGGTGTAAAACATTAATCATTTTCCTCCCTACCAATATTTTTAAGGTTATTGCTATTTTGAGTGCACATTATTATGATGAATGACATCACTTTCTTTTACTTCAATTTTAGAAGAAAGTACTTGAGTGACTATTTACAAGCAGAAATTAAGGTGACTCACATGCTTGTTTGCATTTTCCTCAAGAGAAAAATTGCCAAGAGTTTGGGTAGCTTTTTTTAGTGTCGACATTTTGCCTCCCATGATGATTATCATAGGAAATGGTGTATGCAATCTACATTCAAATTGTTTGTATGTATGGTTCTGCATTTGAGACTGATAATTTGGAATGCAAATCAAAATGAATGATTTGGCATCTCAAAGTTTCACTGCATAAAAATAAAAAGGAATAACAATTCTGTAAATTAGTCCCACTTTTTTCATTATAAAAATGGTATGGCTACCCATTTCAGAATTTATTGTTATTATATTATATTTATGCTAATTAATTTGTGGAAATTAAATAGAGTTTTAAAAAAGTATTTCAATGACACCCATGATTAGGTAGTTTCAGTAGAATAGAGTTTTGTCATAATGTAGTAGACCTTTAGCCAGAGAGAATGAGGGAGAGCCAAGATATTTATCAGAAAATAATCACGATGGTGAATAAGAAGACTTTTTTTTTGTGTTGTGTTTTGTTTTTGATTTTGTTTTTTGGTATAATCTATTGTCAGATTGACTTACATACAACATTCAATGCTCATCCCAACAAGTGCCCTTTTCAATGCCTATCACCCATTTTCCCCTTCAACAGGATGTTTTCACTGCGTTACCACTTTCCACTCCCTTTTCCTTTGGCTTTTTCTCTCCAGCAGTTGGTGATTAATGACTGTAGCACTGCCTTATTGTCTCCTATTCATTTCAGGTGGCTCAAAAAGCTCCTTATGATTCAATCTGATTGGCTCTTTTAGCATTTTCCCAAACCAGACTGCATTGAATATACATTCAGTAAATAGCAACTTGCAAAAATTTCTGTAAAAAAATCTGTGCTTAACAGTTTATTGACAGCTGGCACCAGTAATCCTCTGCTTGATTCCTTGTTTTGTGGACATTTTCTCTATTGATTTCTAACAAATAAGGGTTTTAATAGTCATTGGATGCTATTTGATATCAAGGGGAAAATAACTTCACTTTGCTATTATAATCTCTGAAATTTGTGTGGATTGTCTAAACTTGACTGTGAGAGTTACTGTGCAATGGCAGCATCTGTAATGATTTTGTACTTCTCTTTTTCTGTGTGTGTTTAGTGCCTGCAATGTGCTAGGCTCTGGGCTGGTGAAAACATGGAGAGTAAATTTTGTCTATGTCTACCTACCATGAATTCCTTCCACTTACTTTCACTTGTGTTAGCTGTGATAAACTGTGAGTACTTTTCAATCTCAGACTTATAAATATGTTTCTCCACTCTTTGCAAGGAGTTATTTTTCCCTTGGTTCTCTAGAATACCCAGGAAACTTCTAATAATGGGCAACCTCTGTTCAAATATTATTCACTTAGGTTAACTACAGAGGAAACAAAAACATGTAATGCAGCTTTTCCCTCCACACTGTGGGAGCCTTGTCATACGCTAATGGCACAAAGACTACACTCTCACCATTGCTTCTGGAGATAGACAAATATTTTATAATACTAACAAAAGAATTTACTTAGTGTTTTAGATATCTTTTCATTAGCACTCTTGCACAGATGCACAGCAGTTTTTCCGCCACGGCATTTTTAAGACAGTAATGACAGGTGAAACAATCATTCAAGAATATCATGAATATTATTCAAACAATGATATGAAGACAAGTCACATATCAGCTCTCATCAGATAAAATACAGTGCAAACAAATGCAAACAGAAAACACATTTTTTCAGAGAGTGAGGATTGCCACGTGTGTTTGTCCATCCATTCATTCATTCACAGTATTTCCAGCCACTCCTGATGTTACACCTGATAATGCTCCATCCTGTAAGTCCATTTACTGTAGCTGTAACTCATACCCAGAATCTGAGACCTTTTGCACAGATAATGGAAAATGATAAAACGACAAAAACAAATATCAGAAAACTATGGAGGAGCAATCTTTTTGGCATTTCTAAGTAAGATCAGTTGAAGTCTGAGGCCCGTTTTACCCGACTGTGTGCTTGGATTAAATGCTCCATATGCATGTTCTCCATTTTACATTCCATGGTGGCAAAAATACACCAGAGGACATTAGATAATTCCCAATCCTGATACTCCAGTACCTGGCACTAAGTCTGACATAAAGTAAGATCTTGATAATAGTTGTTGAAGGGATGCCTGGATAAAAAAATAAATAAATTAGGGTTCTATTAAAATGACCCAATTCACAGATTCCAGCTTCATATAGAAATTCACCAATTGTAATGCATCACACATAAACAACGTTCGCTTTACAGGAAAGTTGCTTTTAGCAAGTTCCTTCCTATTTAACAAGTCCTGGCATCAGTTGTCCAAATGTGTTTCTTATTCCCCACAAGGCATATGTTATATTGACGAATTAATCATGAATCAACATGAGAAAACTCAATATAGTTTCTCAGTAGATAATCATTAGTTGAGTCCCTTCCAAGAACATTTGCTCTGGCCATATATAAATGTAATTAAAAAAATCCAAACATTGAATATAAATTGCTTTTGAATTATCTACCATTTTGGTTTATCTACATCTCCATTTCTGTAGATTCAGAGTTGGTATTTTATATTCATGATTATGGTTTGAGTACATAAGTGAAATTATTTTTAAATGATATCATTGCTACTGGAAACTGCATTGGATGCTAGATTTTTTTTTTTTTTTTGGTCCACTGAGATGAACAAATTTTAATTCTCTCACTGATTCACAAGTCATTATGTAACAGCAGCATTTCTATATTGACAGAAAGCAATCTCAAAAATCATCTGTGAGGAAAGTGCACAAAATAAAGAGATTATGAGCTCATAGGGTTTAAATCCAGGGTCTCCTTATTATGCTATGTAAATTTCTTCAACTAGGTTTGTATATATTTAAACAACTTTGCATTATTTTATTTTTAGAAATGAATATTGCCGACCAGTCTGTGAGGTTAAGAATTTACCTTGTTAGATACATCAGCTAATTGATAAACTGAAAATTATGGTTATATTTATTGTGTAATTGATGATTCACACATAGATATTGCTATTTCCTAAAGCAAAGTATCTGTGCAACTGCCTATTACAATTCAAATCCTTCTTACGACCTTTGAGTCTTTTACTATCCATTAAAAAGTGAAAGGTGCAGTTGTACATTGATGTTGCTAAAAATAAATAGCCATGTTTTTTGTCTTTAAGATGTTCTGTCCTTCCCCTTGCTTTCAAATGAAGAGAAAGACTGTGAAGGTTGTGGTATGCCTAGAAATGAGAGTTGTAACTTAAATTCTCTCAATAAGTTGTTGTACAGCCATAAGAAAGTCATGGGTTCTTCCTGAAGTTTACTTTTTTTTTAAGTTTTATTTATTTATTTTGAAAGAGAGAGAGCAAGGGAAGGCAGAGAGAGAGGGAGAGAATCTCAGGCATGCTCCATGCTCTCAGCACAGAGCCTGATGTGGGGCTCTGACTCACGAACCATGAGATCATGACCTGAGCTAAAATCAAGTCTGAGGCTTAACTGACTGAACCACCCAAGAGCCCCCTGAAGCTTACATGTAAAAAGAGGAAATTTAACAAGATTTAATTTTTTTTCATGTTTGTTTATTTTTGAAGGAGAGACAGAGTGTGAGTTGGGGAGGGGAGGGTGAGAGAGAGGAGGCACAGAATCCAGAACAGGCTCCAGGCTCTGAGCTGTCAGCACAGAGCTAGATGCAGGGCTTGAACTCACAAACCATGAGATCATGACCTGAGCTGAAGTCAGACGCTTTAACCGACTGAGCCACCCAGGCGCCCCATCAACTAGATTTTTAATGAGTTTTTGTTTGGTAATATGGCACAGGTTTTCTTTCATGAAAGGGTTAAAACTCTTCAGTTTTTTGCAATGTTTGGTCCCCTTATTTCTTCTTCCTCTTCCTCCTCTACATCCTTGGCCTCATATTGTGTGATGCCCTTTACACAGAGAGATTGTCAGGAGTCCGTGCACTTTACCTTCTCTGCTGTCCATCCTAATCCTCCCAGAGAAGACATGTAGTGTGGGATCTTCTTAAGTGTACTTGTCTGTTTACCCAAAGCATTAAAAGCTTACTAAGGAAAAGAATCATCTTGTTCTCTGGTACATCCAAAGAGCCCAGCATTTTGCCTGACAAATAGGTGCTTCAAAATATTTGTTGAATGATGAAAATTTGTCCATATTTCCTACATCTTTAATCTTCCCTGTGGGAAGAATGATTTGCCCAGAGTGCAAATCTCTGCTCAGCTGTAATGCTATCCTAACTTATGAAAGGGGAAGAACTCACTTATTGTAAATGCATTGCTAGGAGCTATGTAAATGCATTTCCTACAACTAAGAGCAGCAGCAGCATCAATATCTAGGATATTTGCACAATGCCTATTAACAAAGAGAGAAAACTCTAAGAAGAAAGGAAATTTTTCTCTTTTAATATACAATGTGAAAACACTGAATGTTCCTCTGTAAAGGCAGACATTCTTTCCCCCAGTATATCTATAGCAACTGTAAAATATTCTGAAACTATGGGATAGAATTTTGCTTATGTTTTGGCTCATTTGACGTACTGTTATTATAGATCTGTGATTATTGAGATTTGTAAAAAGTATATCAATGAGAAAAGGTTATTTTTGCGTAAATTTAAGACACTGGTAGGTGGAAAGAAAATTCCCGGCATTATTTACTTTTTATTCACTTAGACTGAAAATGAAAGCTCAGATCACTTGAGTCTTACCCAAAGTCACACAGTGTGGCATAGACTTGGCCTCTTGATTCCATTTCCATTCTGTTAATTCCCATCCTGTGACCTAATGTACTTTTGTGTGCTTCTGTGATGGCATAAAGACTTTTTCCTCTGTAGAATATCATTTCTGTTGTCATGATGAAGGTCCTAAAGAATGATTTCATTTACAAAATTAGATTCACATACTACTTACCCACTGTCTGCCATTTTGTAAAGTAAAATATGTTTGTGTGTTTTTTTCTACCTCAAGATGTGTTGTCCTATTTGGGTCCTCTTTTAAGAATTGTCACATATTTTGGTAAAGAATATTCAGGAAGAGAGTGATCTTCATTTGGTAAGTGGCCTTTGCAGCCACAGTGACATACGGTAAGCATCCTCTGCCTCCCTTAACCAAATGTCTCAATGTCTCAAATGTCTCAATGTCTCAAATCAACCAACCAGGTGCATCCCACAGTGTGACATTCTGTAAGGAGGTCTTTGGCTCTTGTGATGACACAGAAACTCAGCTGAGCATCAGTGAGAAAAGATCTCCTGCAAAGGAGAACCACATCTTGGCTGTAATTGTCACTCTGTGAACCTGTCATTGCCTGGGCAGTTCCAATCTCTCAGTGGTCCAGCTTGCCTCCCTTACTTTTCACTTTTACCTTTTTTAGAATTTTTCTTGATTAAATACTAGACAACAGTCATCAGTCAAAGGGATAAATGTATCATCTTGTTATAGATGTACTGTCTTCAATTTCCAGGTAGGGTTATGTTTGTGACTTGAAGGCAGGAACATGAATTATGGACACATTTTTGAAGCAAATAAACATTACTTTATTTTTTTTTTTTACCATGTAATAGCACATTTTCTTTAAATGCTTTTTAAAAATGATCTTCAGTTAGGGACTGGAATACAAAAGCTAAAGAAGGTATCTGCACGTGTGTGAAGGGTAGCCTTGCAGTTGTTGAGGTAGTCTGTACCATCACTCCACCCTTGGGAAAACAGAAAAATAAGTCATCACAATCTTTAAAGTTCAGACAATAAGAAGTAAAACAACCAAAATGAACCAGAGATTAACACTGTATTGCAGGACCTAGAATATTAACATTATTTCAAATTGTGTACGCATCTGAAGCTTAGAGAAGTGTGGTAACTTGCATAAGATCCCCCAGCTAATAGGGGAGGAAACCCGGGAGCTGAGCCTGGAAGCCCCTGCTCTGAGCCACTCACGGTTTTATTTGCCCAAGGAAACAGAGCAGTTGAATCAATAACAATCACAATCTTCATTGTTTAGAAGAAATTAAGCCATTGAGCTTTAATGTCTTTATCCTATCTCTTCCTTCCCACGTGTTATACCCTTAGGGGAAAAAACATTAGTGAAAAACATACCCTACTGTGCTAGAAAGCACTACAAACAAGCCAAGATCAGGATTGCTGTGTTTGGCATTATAACATCTGGTTAGATGTCTTTTTAAGATTTAACTTCTCTAACTCTTGCTGAATAGGAAAGAATGGTCTAAGTGCCACTGAAACACCACCTAAGAACGCACTATGCTTTTTCTCTTATCACCAGTGCCTTGTTAAGAGATTGTGTGCTAACTTCATATGAACCATTTATAAAGTAGAATTGCAACAGGCTGGTTGTAAAGCACTAAACCCCGTTCATTAGCTGATTTACTTTTATTTTTATTTTTTTTATATATGGTACATTCCATTGATGGAAATTTACACTACAGGCAGATTCAAAGTTTAAGTAATTATCATCTGATTGGAATTGATCAGGATAGTTTAGGTCAAAGCTTATCAAATTTAAGGGAATTTGGTAGTTACCTGGAGAGCTTGTTAATAGAGATTCCTGTGGTTCAGTAGCTCTTGATTTGGTAGATCTGGGCTGCGGCTTTATAATGTGTATTTCTAATAAGATCTCGGGTGATGTTGATGCTGTGTACCTATAGACTTCTTTTGTTTGTTTTGTTTCAGGTTTTAATTTAGATTCCAATTAGTTAACAGCATAATATTAGTTTCAGGTCTGTGGACCAATTTTTGAGTAGCACTGGCCTATTTAACTCCCAAAGGTTGCTATGATGGTGGGAGTTTTTGTTTAGCGGGATTAGAGAGTACGCATCCCTCATTGTAGTCTTTGTGCTGTGTCCTAGAGATCCTCTTGACAGTTTTTCACAGGTATCTGTTCTCTAGGCTGTTTAGTGTTTTGCCTTGGAAAGGAAATTTTCTGAGAGTTCATTACAGCATATCTTTAATCAGTTCTCAGATAGGCTCTGGACTACCATTAGAGGATTTGGCTCTTCACAAGGACAGAGAGTATTGCAGAATAAGTACTAGAATATAGGCTGCTAATATTTACTTGCACTAAGGAAGTCTGGGGTTTTATGCTAAGAAGGGTTCCATTCCTTGTCTAATATGTTACCACAGCACGTGGCTTAATTCCTGCTACACAGTAGGTCCTTAAGGACCATTTTTGTTGAATGCAAGGTGGAATGACAACTGTTTCAAGCATTATGCTTAAACTGCTTTGTTTTTAGTTTTCTCCTACACGGATGGGGCAGATAAGAAAGTCCTTTCTCATCTACTAATACAAATTTTGTACACTTGGGTGGCTAAGTGGTACTAAATTATTGATTTGGTGGAGCTGAATATAGCTTGAGAAGCTTCATATGGTCAGGGAGTATATTTATGACTTATGCTCAGGAGCAAATTATGTTTAGCAAAGTGTTAAAAATGCCTTTTGCTATTAGCCTAGCCTTGTCAAAGAATTTGAATTAGACCATTTTTCACATTTAAGAATGCATTGTGCTCTCATTCTGTGTTTCTTTTGAACTTCCTGCAAATGCGTTATAACCATTATCTTGTTTTTCCTTACAATGCCATTCAGAGGTGTGTAACCAAGTAGTGTTATCCTCATTGTACAGGCACATAGAAGTTAATTGACTTTCTTCAGGTCATAGCAAAGTAGGGAGAACCAGCAATAAAAGAAACATTGGCCCGCTTTTTTAGTGTGTGAGCACAGTGGCCACCACAGAACTCCTAACACTGTCTTTCTACCATCTAAGACAAAATATCCTCTATCCATAAGATTACCTTAAAAAAAAAAAAAGGCTGCTTGAAAGACGTTTGCATAGATTATGGTAGTTCCAATTTAGGGTCATATAAAAGCATTCCCCCACTTGTGGTTTCATAAAGTATTAAACCACATTTTTTTTTTGTCCGTCAGTAAAAAAGATTCAGGTAATTCCCAAATCACAGAGAAGTTGTTTAAGTTTCTAAGATTTTTGTTTAAATTTTTGCACGTGCCCTTTTGAGACACCTAGGCTCAGACACAAAACCCCATTTCTTGTATAATGTGCTCTGAATATTATTGAGAGGCAGTCTGCTATGGGCTTCTTATGTTCCTATGTGTCTTGTTAAGTAGTTCACAACCCCCAGATCCTGACCATTCTTTCACCCTGGCCACTTATCTGGATTGTTTCTGCAGCTGGGAATTCTGAAAAGTGAGAAAATGCTTCAGAAGAATGCATCACGTGGTCCTGCACAGCGCTGAGGCTCTCCCTGAACAAAGAATGGATTAGTTAGTGCTTGCTATGAAAAATGGCAGATTTTTTAAGCTCAGAGTTCCTAAATTATAGTGCAGTCCTCTTCTTGTGTAGCCCTTCATCTGAGCCCATTATGTTTGCTCATGGACTTTGGGGCAAAGGAAACCTGCAGAAATCTGCTGATATGCCTGCTACTGGTTTTTATTGTGATTAATAAACCCCTTTGTGTCTGATCCAGGAGACTCATGTCTTCTTTCAGGAACCAGGGATCTGTGACTGACTAATTTATAAACCTATGTTTAATCCAGTGGGAATTCTCCTACTATGGCTGTCCTCCACACCGTAAAATATACTTAAGTAGGGCAAAATCGCCACAGCTCTACTTAGTTTCTACCCAGTAGATTCTTCCTAAAGTCAGGCTATTTCATGGACAATTTTTATTTCAGTCACATCATGGTGCTCATTGAATTAAATGAGGCTTTAGAAGGATAAACATCCATATAAGATGAGACTATCAGAAGTTCAGGAGATCTGGTTTAGGAGCCAGGAAGCAAATTTTCTTCCTTTTGTGACACTATTATCTGTGTCCTTAGCAGCAGCATCTGGGTTTCTGTATCTTAGGAACTGTCACAAATAGAAATGTCTACTACTGTCCATAGCCACTGAAGATGAACCCTGAGGTGCTAGGGGACAGGCTAACAACAGCATTTGCTACCATAAGACACAATGGTAAGGTATTGCTCTTCTGTGTTATCGTTGGGAGCAATCTGAGAGTAAGAGCTGTGTAGTAGTAGTTTTTATCCTCGTTCTCTTGTGACACCAGTGGTAATGCCTTCAACTTAGAGGTGTGTGTCACATGCTTGTCAAGTAAGTGAAATGAAAGACCTTCTTGGAAGCGGCTGTATGTTACAGTTTGGAAGTCTGAAGTTAGTCTGCCCAGGTCCTAATCTCAACTCTGACAGAGACTAGCTGCAAACTTGGTCAGTTTCTTTAATCTCTTCCTCAGTGTCCTTATCTGTTAAGGGGAAGTAATATTATTGCCTGCCTCACTGAACTGTGAAACTTAGCATACAGATAATACTTGGTAGTTGTCAGAACTGGCACAAAAGCCTTCAAACTCCACAGAACTCAATTTCTAAATATTCAAAGAAAAAAAAAGTCCTTGCTGATTTGTTGTAAGTTGTCATTTGTAGTCATTGGCCCACATTTAGATTCCTTTGTAGTAACCACATTTTAAGTCTTAAATCTAAATTCATCATAGACTGCAAAATTCACCTTATGTTTTTTTAAATGTGACCGCATGTTCTCTAGTAGGTGGATAACATGCAAATATTAAGCTAGATATTCTTCTATTATAATTATTATCCATTCTCTGGCAATGTGAAAATCTTGCCACTCCTTGACATAAACATTTCCCCCACATTTACCACCTTGCCCAACACCAGAGCTAATTCTGAGTCAAAATCAACACAGGCTGTCAGTTTGGTATGCACAACATCTGGTTGCTTCCACATTTATCGTTTGTTGCCGTGGAGGTGGTGGATTTCATTGGGAAAATGTGTCATTCGGTCCTGCCAAGCCACTACACGTTCCTCCTCCTTGAGGAAGGTATTTCTAAACTTCTCTTTCTTCTGCTTGCATTTTGAGGTCTTCCCAAGAAAACTTTACTCCTAGATCGGGAATGTCTCCTTACCCATCATGTAGTTGTTTCATTTTAAAGAGCTCTTACAGAACATAGTATCTTGCTGTAACGTCTACAATCAACACAGATAATGTTACGTTACACAAATTGCTGGAAATCCATTATGCCCTATATATGGAGTAAACGAGCAGCAAATCTCCACAGCTGCTGCTAACTGCTCTTTTAGACTTCCCTGTGGTTAAGTAATGAATCTTTATCAACTTCCTGAATAATTTACTCCTAAATGCATTAAATTGAATGTAAAAGGAAGTTTTACGAAATGAAGACAAACCAGTTCTGGGAGTTGGTGATAATCTGAAAACTTCCACAGTGTTCTTCTTTCTTTTAAATAAGCATAATTCAGTTTTTCTCCTCTGGTCTGAGTCTTAAGTGATGTAAAAGCAATAGCTTTAAGAAATATTTAAGATAAACGACAATGACAACAACAAACCTAGAGTTACTGGTATGAGTAAAAATATCCAATTGACTATAAATAGAGCAGAAGCCTTTGTGATTAGAATAAAAATGAAGTTTCTGTAATTAGAATAAAAATTATTTTGCATAATTGTTTTAACCTGGTCTTTTAAAAAGACCAGCTATTGTATTTTATATATAGTATATATATTTTATGTATATGCATAATAAAGAGGGAAAATACAGTGTGGTAGAATTATTAAAAATAATCAGGTAATCATATTGAATGAGGGGTTGGATCTAGGCCAGCTTTGAATGACCTAAACTCATCTTTACAGCTATCCCCAATTTCATGTCTTCATTTTCAACAGCTCTTTGCTTTCTCCTTTCTTAATGATCAGGCTACTCAAAACTCATAGGTGGAAGGGGTCTTGAAAGTTTATTGGTGATATTTTCTCATTTACTGATTAAGAAAATGAAGTCCAGAAGACTTTAAGACTGTAACTAGGTTTCCTAAATACTAATCTAGTTCCTTTAAGAAAAAGTGTCATTGTGGGGCGCCTGGGTGGCGCAGTCGGTTGAGCGTCTGACTTCAGCCAGGTCACGATCTCGCGGTCCGTGAGTTCGAGCCCTGCGTCAGGCTGTGGGCTGATGGCTCAGAGCCTGGAGCCTGTTTCCGATTCTGTGTCTCCCTCTCTCTCTGCCCCTCCCCCGTTCATGCTCTGTCTCTCTCTGTCCCAAAAATAAATAAACGTTGAAAAAAAAATTAAAAAAAAAAAAAGAAAAAAAAAAGAAAAAGTGTCATTGCTTCAACTAATACTCAGCAGTGTCAAATGAGATCTTTTCCCCTATCAGTCTTAACTTGGCGGCCGGATCAAGTATTCTCTGATGGGTGTAATACTCGTTCCCTCCAGCTTTGCTTTCCCTACACGTCCTCATAATTTTCCTGTCCTTTCTTCCTCAGGGTGATGAATAACTAATCACATAGAATGGACAATGAGTAAATATGTTATCCTCTCATAGTTGATGTTTATATTTTAATGAGGCCTTCTGGAGATAGAGATATGTTATAAAAAAGAATGTATCTCCATTGTCATTTGATAAGCCCACAAGGAGTATTTTTGAGAAGGCTAGCTATTCAATGATTCTCAGTTTATAGCTCTCAGGAAGATAACTACTGAAGTCTTGAGATAACTAATGAGGCTGTGTGTTAGCCACTTTTACAAGAGAGGGTTTCAGCTGTGTTCCAATAAACAAGGAACAATTATTCATGCAGTGCAACTAAAACCATACAGTTCACCATCCTTAATCACTGGACCCTTTATTCTTTGGTGAAGATTGATTTATTCTCTACAAAAGATAAGGATTTCTGCGAGTCAACTATTGCCATCTAAAAGAACTGAGTTAAAAAAAAAAAACAACATGGCAGTATAATTAAATCCTATGCATGGCTTTAACAGAGAATAGAAATTATCACCCATTGTTGCCTAGATTCTTGTCTTTTTCAACTTTATCTCCATACCATCACTGGAATCATTGAAAAGTGATGTTGCACAATACCCCTATTATGTCACATGTCAAACTCTACTGCAACTGTCTGTTTCTTTATATTTTCCCAACAACTCTGAGCTCTTTGAGGGCTGGCATGAGATTGAGAAACTATTTATCCCTATTGTCTAGCACAGCACTCTGCACAGAGTAGACGCTGTTGAGAACTTTTCTGTTAAGTAATCTATAATTATTTTGACAAATAAGAAAAACATGCATCATATAAAATACCATAAGAGTACAGCTTTCCTTCCTTATTAATGTTCTGATTTATATTGGCTTCTAATTCCTTTATGACATACATTTTGAAAATAGCATTTCTACCTAAATTAAAAAAAAATCCCCATTCAACAGAATAATTCAGTGATTCACTTGTTTTCACTTACCAAAAGTAGACATGTCAATTTATCATATTTAGTGAAAATAACACTTTGATTTAGTAAATAGAACAGAATGTAATTTTGTGTTTTTAAGAAAAAGAAGAAATTAATAAACAGTGGCCTTTAGATTCTTCCAGTTCTTGACCTTTCACTAAATGCCTTTTTCCCAACCAAAGTCTCCTCCTGATATCAGAGCAAAGAGGAGGTGTCACATGTATACAGCATTCAGTGATATCTGTAGATTCTATAAAAAGCCATAATGGTTCTCTTGTCCAATGATAAAATGTAGAAGCAATAACCTGTCTTTTAAAAAAGGCATAGACCAGGGGTGCCTGGTGGCTCAGTCAGTTGAGCGTCCTTTTCTTGGTTTTGGCTCAGGTCATGATCTCATGGTTTCGTGAGTTTGAGCCTCATGTCTCGCTCTGTGCTGACGGTGCAGAGCCTGCTTGGGATACTCTCTCCCACTGTCTGCCTCTCCCCTGCTCACGCTGTCCCTGTCTCTCTCAAAATAAATAAATAAACTTAAAAAAAATGAAAGGCATAGACCAAGGAGATTATTTTCACAGGGAAATTTATTTTCTTTAAATAATTTAATGGGCAAAATTCTAACACATATCTACACACACACACTCACATTCATGTCACGCAGCAGACCTTTGGCTCAGCTGGTAACCGAAGGCAAAAAACTTTATCTTGACATTTGTGAACTTCATTTATCTGTAAGGGGGAAAATAATGATTGAGTTTAGTTACATAAAACTTTTGTTAAAAGGAAACCAATAACAATGTGTTTAGCCAAATTTGCTTGTTTAGAAGAAAAATGGAAGGTTTTGAGGGAAAGTCATCAACGTTAATAGGCAATTTCAAACCCCTAATTTGAAGTCTCTATGTGAATTAATCAAACAATAAGAAATGAAAGACCATAGAGAGAGAAACGGGCTGGGAGTCAAGAAACTTAATTCTAGATACATCTCTGCTACTAATTAAGCATGTGGCCTTGAGCAAGTTACTTAATTTTGTTGGTCCTCATCATGTCCCGCTAATTCTTTTTTGGTAAATATTTCCCAGGCCTGCAAGGATTTTTATTACCTGTATTATTACTGGTTGATAACCGCTGCCATTGGCATTAATTCACATTCTCTTCCCGCAAACTCTGCCCCTCATCTGCACTGTTTTTCACACCTCCGCCAGGATGATTTTTCTTTCAAGCAAATGTTACTCAGCAATTTAAATCCTTTAATGGCATACTATTAGCTACAGGGGGTACGTGGAAACCCCTTCACCAGAGCCCCCAAGTCGCTCCATGACCTGGCTAGTGCCCACCCCTTAATATTAGATCCAATCAATCCTTCCCCATAAGCAACGTTATCAGCACACATGGAATCACTGGAATTACTTGCCTTTCCTTTTACACCTGTCGCTCGTGGTTTTTTCTCCTTATAATGCCCCTCTGTCATTTACCTGGCCAAATTGTTTTTCATCCTTCAAGACTCAATCTAAAAGCCACTTTGTCTGTGAAGTCTCCCTGACCCTTTCAGTAAAATCATATTACATACAGGTAGAATGAAGCTGCTCTTACATCTCTTTCCCATACTTTGCTGTATAAAATGTTCTTGCAGATGGCCATTTTATTTTTATTCTCTGCCATCATACCGTTCATATTGTTTAATTGCCTGTCTTCCCTAATAGACTGTGAGATTGTGGAATGTGAGATCTTTGTCTTTTTTCCTTTTCGTTCTCTCTCTCCATCTTCATTCTCTTGGAATAATACAATATGTGGCTCAGTGTAGGTGTAAAATATATGTGACTCTAATGAATAAATGGGATCTGTTTTCTATTTTGGAGATGTTATGAGAACACCGTCTGTGGTCTGTGACTGTGTGCCCTGAAGTCTTTGAATAACCTAAACTTTTGTGAATGGATATGCATATATAGTTGTATTCACAGGTAAACATTGATAGTTTCATCAGATTTCCTAACAGATTTATTATTCACAGGTTGCCTCCAGATCTGCTGGTGGGTCAGTCTAAATTCGCAAGACCAACAACAAAATAGACCCTGCCTGTCCAGTAGTCAAGAGCCATCTAAACCATCCTTGGCACTCAGTTCTCTCCCTGGATCCTTTCCTTGCCACTTCATGAGCCCAGAGAGGCAAAAGCAGAAGCAGTGCTGGATTTTGCACTCTTTTTGAACCTTTGAAGAGTAGTGTAATCAGATTTGTTCTAGGGAGAGAGTTGAGCTGAAAAATGCACTGAGAAATTTCAACATGAGGATCTGAGTGGTTAGAATTTATCTTACATTGGTCAGTTTTGTTAAAAGTGTCTAACTCTGGGGGGCACCTGTCTGGCTCAGTCAGTAGAGCATGTGACTTTTGATCTCAGGGTCATGAGTTCAAGCCCTACATCAGTTAAAGCCCTGCTTATTTTTTAATTTTTATTTTTTTTTTAAAGTTTATTTATTTATTTTGAGAGTGAAAGAGAGAGAGAGCACAAGCAGGGGAGGAACAGAGAGAGAGGGAGAGAGAGAATCCCAAGGAGGCTCTGCACTGTCAGTACAGAGCCCAACTCAGGGCTCAAATCCATGAACAGCAAGATCTTGACCTGAGCCAAAATCAATAATTGGACACGTAACCAACTGAGCCACCCAGCACCCTGAGGCTACTTTAAAAGACAGAAAACAGATGCTTAATATAAAAGTGTCTAACTCTGTATTCATAATTTCCTACTTATCCTCAGACATTTCATAGAATTCAAAGAACATTCAAATTGACTTTTAACATTCAAGAAACAAGTTTTCAGTTTGTGATTACAATCAGCCACATAATCGGTTGGGCATCCGACTTGGGTTCAGGTCATGATCTCACAGTTTGTCAGCTTGAGCCCCGAATCGGGCTCTGTGCTGACAGCTCAGAGCCTAGACCCTGTTTCAGATTCTGTGTCTCCCTCTGTCTCTCTCTGCCCCTCCCCTGCTCTCTGTCTCTCAAAAATGAATAACAATTTTAAAAAATGAGCCACATACTACTATCCAATTTAGAAAATCACGGTTTTAGTTTGCCAAAAGAAAACTTTTCTTTTCTGATTCTTAATTAAATACCTTCCTTCATTGTCTTGTTTTAAAAATTGAGATTTTATTAACAAATCCTTTAATGTATCTATTTCATAAAAGGTAGGCTTAAAATTTTTTTCTAAATGAAATTCAAAATCTATTTTAGAGCTCATTTTTTTCTAATAAGGTAAAATCATGTGTTCATGTCATGATCTTATTTTTAAAATGTCTTTAGTCTTGCGGCAATTTATTCATATTTGACTATAGACTCAGTTGTAGAATATGAATTAAAATATACTAATCAAATCTTTCTGTGAAAACACAATTTATTAGTCAATGGCAGCCAGAAAATTCTTTTGGAAAAGTGGCCTGAAGTAAAATAGTTTGTTGGGAACATAAACATCAGCTGTATTATATTTTGATATTATAATGTCATCATTAATGTTCTTCTATTATTAATGACAAATGCAGCCTGTATATAATGGTGCTAGGAATTAGCACCATTGTAATTGTTATTGTAAAGAATAACATTATGTTTCCTGTTAATGTTTTTGGAGCAATTCATACATTAGAATCTTATGTATTTCCGAGGGTGCCCGGGTGGCTCATTTTGTTAAGTGGCAGACTCTTAATCTTGGCTCAGGTCATGATTTCAGTCTTGAGATGGAGACCTGTAACAGGCTCCATGCTACGAGCGCAGAGGGATTCTCTCTTTCTCTCTCTCTTGCTCGTTCTCTGTGCATGCTCTCTCTCCCTCAAAAATAAATAAACTTGAAAAAATATACATTTCCTGTCAATGTCTTTAGAGCATTAATATATTAAAATCTTGTACTCTGTACTGAAAATTAAGTTTCATATTTTACGAGCTACTCCCAAAGACATGGACATGCCCTGATTGAGTACATGGGCCAAGACCATAGACTGTTCTTTTTTTTTTTTTTTTTTTTTTTTTTTTTTTTTTGAGAGAGACAGAGCATGAGCTGGGAAGGGTCAGAGAGAGAGGGAGACACAGAATCAGAAGCAAGCTCCAGGCTCCTAGCTGTCAGCACAGAGCCCGACATGGGGCTTGAACCCACAATGGCGAGATCATGACCTGAGCCAAAGTTGGACGCTCAACCAACTGAGCCACCCAGGTGCCCCTAGACTATTCTTGGTCTCAGAGTAAAAGAAAGTAAAAGTAAAAGTTACTTTTCCACTAAATTCATAATTCTTTCTCAAACCAAAAATAGTAATGTCGTTTATACATTTTTGTGGGTTTTTTTGTTTGTTGTTTTCAGAAGAAATGTCACACTGAAGCTACCTTGCACAGATCACCAGCTGCCCTGGTTGAAGCATCTTATTGAAGCATCTAGGTTGATGCCCAGAGTCAAGTCCTTTGGGGGTAAGAATGTGGTTGTGTGTATGAGGACACAGTTGAAAGACACCAGTACAGATCACTGATAACTTCTGACTAGTACGAAGTTTTACAAGTAGAAAGACATAAGTGTCTTTAAGGAAATTCAAACTTTCAGGTACTGGATAAAACTGAGCCTTCAGGGGCGCCTGGGTGGCGCAGTCGGTTAAGCGTCCGACTTCAGCCAGGTCACGATCTCGCGGTCCGTGAGTTCGAGCCCCGCGTCCGGCTCTGGGCTGATGGCTCAGAGCCTGCTTCCGATTCTGTGTCTCCCTCTCTCTCTGCCCCTCACCCGTTCATGCTCTGTCTCTCTCTGTCCCAAAAAAATAAATAAAAACGTTGAAAAAAAAATTAAAAAAAAAACTGAGCCTTCATAAATTCAAGTCTATTGAATCAATTTTAACTTTTTTACTTACTGTATTTTCTTTATTCTCTCCTACCATGATTTCAGATGTTGAAAAAAGTTGTGACAATCTGAGTGGCACCTCAGAAAACGGTTTGTAGAATTTATGTTAGAAATCCTTAAAGGACATTCTATAGAGCATAGGGGCATCGTAATCTTTCTATATTATAAACTCCAGAGATTTTCCTGATAAAGAAGAGAAACAAAGCAATATTATATCTTTTTTTTTTTTGCAGGTCCCCATAGGATCTTTGCTGACATTATAATGTATTTTTAATTGTTTTAATTATTTCTTTACTCAACAAATATTTATGGACTGTCTGTTATATGCCAGATTTTATTTTAGGGCTAGGATATGACAAAGAACAAAATATTCAACAAGTCTGTGCTTACAGAAATTATATTCTAGTGGGAAGATATTGTCAACAAACATAAAATATGCTATATATATATATATATATATATATATATATACACACACACACACACACACATATATACACATACACATAGAAAGAGAAAACAAATATAAATCAGGGAGCGGTTGTAGGAAGGAAAGGTCGTATAATTTTAAATAAAGTGGTTTCATAATGCCTCATTTCTGGTGATGTTTGAGCAAAGCCTCTAAGAAGGCAAGAGTAAGCTGTACAAATAATTGTAGGAAGAATTTTAGAGAAAACAGTGTAAAGACTCTAAGTTGAAGATACCTAGTGTTTTCATGTTCCAGAAACATCTGAGAGGCCACTGTGCTTGAGCATAGTGAGCAAGGGCCAGAGGGAGGAGTGGAGGCCATTGATGCAGTGGGTGGCATGGTCACAAGCATACTGAGCTGGGCCTTCTGGTCTACTGTTAACTAGGCTTACTTTTATTCTGACTGATGTGAGGATCTATTGAAAGATTTTGAACAGAGGAGTCACATGTCCTAGCTCCCATTTTAAAAGGCTCACTTTGGCTTCTGTGTTGGGAATGAACACCAAAAGGGGATCAGGGCAGGTAAAGGGGAGCAGTCAATAGGTTAGTGCAAGAATCTAGGCCAAAGGTAGAGATGGCACAGGCTAGGGTAATAACAGGACAAGTAGGTGGTGAACCACGTTCAGATTCAGAATGTGTCTTGAAATGAGCCTGTGGGACTGTCTAGTGGCTTAGATGTGGAGTGTGAGATAGAGAACTGTACTTCCTTTCTTTCTGCTAAACCTTGCAAAACATGTTTGTGTAAATTGTACGTAAAGTTATGAACGTATAGAGCAGTTTACTTGTAAACATGCACTATGGCATGTCTTAGCATTGGAAATACTAATAAGACATCTGAATGAGAAATGAGCCTGATAAAATTAGGAAGAAAATGTATTTTTATAAATAAAATGTCATTTATATATACACATTCACACATACATATACTGCTTTCTGTGAAGGCACAGAAATATCATTTGGCAGAGAGAGTGAGAATTTTTAAAACTCAGTTCTGATTATAGCACAGAGGTATATAAATATTTAACATATTATGCTGTATCCTACTACATCAGAACTTTGGTATTGTTTTTATATCTTACTATTTCATATTCAGATACATCTTGAATTATTAAATCAGGAAGACTTTAAGCATTCTAATTTAGGGGTTAAAACCAAGAGTCACACACCATTAAGGTATGTTACAGACCAATATGTCTGCTGTGGTGGTAAAGCATAAATAGTATTTATTATCATTCAAAATCCTGCACTCTTGACACATTATTCCCATGAAAAGATAACCTAAAAACTATTTGGATTAGGTAACTAAGTGCAAAAATATTTTGCTTTTTAAGACCGTGCAAATCAAACAGTTGGAGTGCTGTATGTGTGTGCCAATGCACACACATGTATTTACATTTATATGTTACTTAGGCAATGCATACTTCCATATCTCTTTGAGGCACCTTATGTTAAAGGATACAACCACAATACAATTAAAACATAAGCAGGGTTTAGTGAAATTCAGCACAAAATTTGTTTTCTGGGTTTCTGACAGCCAAAGTTAAAAGAGAAGTACTATTGGTTATGTCTGTCTCATTAAGTAGTGAGAGAAGAGCAAATTAAAGTTATTCAGGGTCTATAAGCATATTGGTAGCTCTGAACTTAGGGATGTACTGTGTTAGGTTGTTAAGTAGATGGATTTGCTTGTAATGAACTGTGTTTTTAATGAAGGCTTTATACAGGGATTGGATTCAGCTGAATTTAACAAACTTTTCTTGATGTCCGTTTTCACAGTAGGTTAGGAATTGAGATAAAGAAAAAAACATATACATGCTCTCACCCTTAAAACCAGTAATTGAGTGTTGTTCAGTGTTAAAGGCAGAAGAGGGAAGACCAAAGTGTTCTGTAGGCAACAGCTCAGTCAAATGCCTTGTAAGGACCTTAACTTGACTCCGTTATGCAAGTGATGATTTCTTCTCAAAAGTTTTATGTTAATAGGAGACATGTTTGGAATTGAATTTTTAAAATAATTTCACTGTGGCAATGTGTGAAGGATTGTTTGGACAAAAGCTGAAATTGAAATCAGGGAAGCCAGTTAAAAATATATTTCAAACTCTAGGCTAGTATGCTCAAAATATGGACCAAATTTGGCTGCATTAAAATCATCTACTGCATGACATATCCGGCTCCTGGCCAGAAACGTAAGTTTGATTTTTCAGGTATCTGACCATAGGAAATTACAAAGGCTTTACCTGACAAACCTTGTGGGAAAACTGCCCTCCCTACGCTGGACCATGGTGCACAACCAGTGCATTACAGTCAAGGACCACGGCCCCTCCCCACCCCCAGGCTGACCATGCTCTTACATATAGTTGCATCCCTAGCTTCCAGTTCGGGACCTCTTTTCTGAGTGTCTTTGGTAAAGGCCTTCCCCAGGTGCCTCTGCAAAGACTTCCTTATCTAGGGAAGAGAGGAGCCTTGAAGATACTTTTCTCCACTTTGAAGCAGTACTCAGTGTATTTTCACTCCTAGTTTTTTCCTCCTGCCCCTCACTCAGGCCCTTGGGGCCATAAACCTGCAGGAGCCACATGTCTGTGCTAATCCATTGCTGCTCTTCCATGCAGAAACAGAATGGGTGTGGGGGTTGGTCAGTGCTCTCTTCTCTTTAGCCTCTGGCTTGTACTATTGGAGCAAGTGATTAAAGCCTTGATTGTTACTTTCATTTTGGCTTCTTAATCAGCTACTTGGCAGCTTGCTGCTCGGCTTGGCTGTCTCCAAGCTCAGCTCCTCAGTAGAAATATCCAGGAATCTGCCTATTTAACACATTCCTCAAGTAACACTTCTGTGTGTTTTGGTAAAATTACTGGTCAAATCAGATAGAAGGGACTTGAATTCGCTCAGTGCTGGTGGATGAGGAGGAAGAGTTCCAGACATATCAAGAGTCAGAGTGAGAATGAGAGTCTTATTAAAACTGGAGAAGAAAAATGAGTGAAAAATGAATTTAATGTCAACCCAAAGTGGAAATACAGGAGAAGGAGCAGAATGGACACGTTGACTTTTAAGATATATATAGGATGTTCAGGAACAAATCTTTAGCATGCAGTTGGACAAGGGGATATATGCACTGAGATCTTAGCAAAAGTGTAGATGTGAGATAGTGTTTTGGAAGTCAATGATGTGGGTGGGGGCAAGGGAGGCTAAAATCGTGACATTAAATGAGGAAAAGGGGAGAGAGTATGGAGTAAAAAGAGAGATGAAGGTGGATGATGGCACCCTGTGGAGCCATTTGATAAGCAGGCAGAAGAAGCATCTAGTGGAGGCTGAGAAGAAGGGTCACTCTTCTTTATGAGCACTTATTTTACGGACTCTTAGTCCAAAAGTATCATGTGAAATTGCAAGTCTGTGAAGGCATTTGTTTAGGTAACTCAAGTGATACTTCTCAGCTACCTGATTTTCTGCAGATCTAACTTCCAAATGAATGTTTTTCCTGTGGGTTCTACCATGCTAGTTACTTCAACTGAATTTTTTGCAAGAGATAATTGGATAGTAGATAACTCAAAATTAAGATGCTGGTCAATCATGCACTTGTGGGTTTCCATGATTCTGGTAACTGAAGTGGCAGCATGAGAAACTTCACCCCTAAATTAGTATTTATTATTATATTTTATGTTTTCAGCTGAGATAAATCATTTATAAATAAATAAAAACTTGGCTTAGGGAACATTTAAATTTAATGAATTTCTTAGTAATGTTCCCTGAAGTATGTTTAATATGTTCTCTTGGAGACCATTCTGGGTATTCCTTGCTTCCTTGCAATCTTTCAATATATTGCACCAGCGATTTTTATTTCTAAGTTGAAAAGAATTGTTAGACTCTCACCCTGAAAGACATTTAAAATAAATACTAATGAATTATAAAAGTTCAAGGGCTGGGTGGGCCGGGAGTCATTTCTAATACTATATATTGCTTTTAAAGAAATGATTTTTAATATTGATAGGATCCCAAATGCCCCAGTTTGCTGAGGGACTGAAGGGGTTCCCAGGATGGGTTTTCTGAGAGAAAAGTGTCCATAAACTGGAACCAGTTGGTCATCCTATTAAAATATCCACAGATGCTGGGGCTTTGATTTGGGGTGTGTGTGCATGTGTGTGTGTATGGGAGAGTGAAGGAGATAGATGCTATTTTGTTATCTGTTCCACAAAATCCATACTCACCTTTTTCTAAAATAATAGAATATTAATTGGGCATGTGGTAACAAAGTCAAATCATTTTTCAGCCTCCCTTGCAGCTCTGTGTGGCTGTGTAACTACGTCCTGAACAATGAGATGTTAGTGATAATGACTTGTGAAACTTCTGGGTTATGTTCTCTAGAAGGAACATAACCTTCCTCCCATGAGCTGGGAAGTGATGACACCTGGAGCACTCATTTTGGATCCAAAGATGGAAGCCATGTAGTTAGAAGAGAAGGGCTACTTCAGCAGCTTTGAGGGACTCATATTTAAATAGTTATTATGTGAATGAGACATACTCCTATTTTATTTTGAAATGTCTCTGTTATAGTAACTTATCTTGTACCCTAAAACAGACGGGTTGTTGTCAAAGTACTTGGCTTCCAGTTTCCTTGATCCATTTCTATTTCTCATCTTCTCATAATTCCTTTGGCATGTAAGTGTGAGCTTTATTCTCTTCCTCTTTTTTATAAAACACTTTTATTAAACTCTATGGTTTGTATCACTAGGTTAGTTTCTTGGATATGTCAATTGGTGGAGAAAAAGAAATTTAAAAAAATCTATTTTTTCTTTTTTTTAAGTTTTTTATTTATTTTTAGAGAAATGGAGACAGTGTGAGTGGGGAAGGGGCAGAGATAGAGGGAGGGAGAGAGAATCACAGGCTCCACATTGTTAGCACAGAGCCCGATGCAGAGTTCGAACTCATGAACCATGATATCCTGACCTGAGCTGAAACCAAGAGTTAGACGTTTAACTGACTGAGCCACCCAGGCACCCCCAAAATTCTATTTTTTTCTTAATGAAGCCTGTTTAACAAGGTTGCTGACTTGCTGAGCACTGGATTATTCTATCTTTGGTGTGAGCTCATTCCTTTCATTTCTTCTGTGTTTCAATGCCTTGGAATGCCTCTGCTTCATGCCAGATAAATACGGTAAGGACCTTGGGTTGGATAAGTGTTGATGAGGCAACCATAAAAATAATTCAGAGATCCTTGGGATAAAATATGAAGAATAATGGGATAGGAGGACTTTTGTTACAGAACTTAAGAATGACAAAATAAATTTTAAAGGCAGAAGCTAGGGGGATTTGTGGACTGATCCACACAGGCCTCTTCCCCCCAATTTTCCATGTGGCCAAGACAGTGAGCTTCCTGATCTGACAGTGTCCTCCTTTCTAAGGTCAAGAATCAAGGCCTTGATGACCTAAATCTCTGTGCCTGTGTGGGTGGGTGAACACCTTACAAGAAGTGCTTTCTGACTTACAAGACACAGGCTGAGACTTGACCCAAATCTCAGATGTCTCCATTGGATAAAAAATGACATGGGTGTCAACAACAAATGGATGAGCAGAGTAGGTTCATTCAGAGCTCAGTAATAGATTACTGTCACTACTTGCTGTGTCAAAGAGGTCCTAGATCTGGAGCTCTAGGATGTCTTTCCAGCTGAGGAGTGAATAAAGATATCAGAGGTTTAACCTTGTATACCTGATAACTTTACCACCATAAATTCAGGTATGCAAAAATGTAATGTTTGTGGTTTTTCCTATGACTGGGATTAATTTCTATTTTGAGCCTTTATCCAGAAAACTACTTGTCACAAGTCATTTAAATGATTTTCCTTAGTCTTATCTTTGATTTAAATCTTAGGATTTCATCTTCCCTCCTTTTCTCCAGTGGCATCTGGGTTCAGTAGAGTCACATCTGATGTCATAGCAGTGAGAGGAAGATATCTAGTCCTTCATCAGTATCTCTACTTACCATTTTCTGCTCATCCTGTCTGGTTGGTCCTAAACTGCTGCATACATTTCTGCAATGACATGAACAGAAATGGTCCTTTGCCAATCCAATCATAAACTGTACGGAGGCATGTAAGCAGCTTTCTTTGCTTCAGAGTCCTCTTGCTCCAGCCATGGGAATGACTTTCCTTCTTCTAATTTCTAAGATTACCTCAGAAGTGTGCCTTTTCTTCTTAAGGCTCACCAAGATCCCCTGGATTTGTGAGACCATTACCTGAACACTTTACTTAAAGCTGCTCGTAATCTGGCTCCCCATACCAAATAAACACACCCAAGGAATACAGATACAAATCCCTGTCTTCTGGACATACGAGAACTAGCTCATAATCACGTGTAACTCTAACTTTATAAGTAAATACTTATCCACCATGCTCCAAAGAGATATTTTTATTGCTTCATTTTATGGGGGAGAATCTTGTTAGCAAATTATTCTTTTTATTCTACTTTTTATTTCAGGGCCTGGCTCTTGGATACTGAAATTCCAGGATGAACACTTTTTGTTTCTTGTTGTATTTCTAAGGGACTTTGCTTTCCACTGGGCAGGGAGGATGAGGTCCAGTGAGTGAGAGGCATAGCCAATTATACTAAAAAGTTATAGGTTCCAGAAAACTATGTTACAACTTCCGGTACCAACCCATGTACTTCCTATTTGAATCAACACATTCTAATAAATAGGCTTCTGTTCAAGAGCTCAGTTCTCTACATTTTTGCTCAGGATAGTTAGATGAATGGCAATAGTCTTCTCTTAACACAGATCTAGCTAGGATACCTGTCATACATAACTAAGGTAGGTTTTATCTATATTTCTTCTGTCCCATCTCTAGTTATCCTTATCGACAAGGGATTAGGTTAAATTTACATAGACTCATCTCATATCCATTCCATAAATGGGAAGTTGGAATTCGTGTTGTTTCTTTTTGGTAAGTAATGAAATCTAAATATAGACATGCTCTCCATTCCAAGGGTAAAATTAATTTTTTCCTTTCTGTAGCCAAGGACTCTTATGATGCTGGAAATAGAGAGATGCATTGAACCTAACAGATGATACTGCTCCAATATGCTCACTTTATTCTTTGAGGTTCCTTAGGGCAACTGGAGGCCCTGGGAAGGAACATTACAGTGATTTATAGATAGACTATCCCCCACCATACACATAAACACACACACACACACACACACACACACACACACACACACACAAGCGATACTGCCTTATTCGGCCCTTTTTATTGGGGTTTTGCATAAGATTTTGGTTGGAAAATTTTTCCTGTTGTTCACATAACCATAGTACTTTGACATTAAAAAAGAGAATATTTTCTAGCCACAGTTACAACCTAGTTTGCTTGAGTTAAATATAGGTTCTGAAATTTACATAGAGTTTGTTAGGGAAAACAAAGTAACCAGTAAACTATATTATATTAATAAATGACTTTAATTAGAGGTATTAATTAAATGGTTTTAATTAGAGGGAACAGTATTATTAAAAATATATGACTTCAAATCATTTCTCTTTTTAGTGCTTCTGGCAAGAAAATAGTATTTATCCACAGTGCTAGAATTGGAAGTACTAATTGGTCTTTGCTTTAATTTACTGAAGATCTAGTTTAACTATAATTAAATTGAAAATCAATAGCTAAAATAATTGGGAAAACTTGTTAATTTAAGAACAGAACTGATTTTATTCTCTAACTTTTTGTATAATTTATGAAAGTAATCGCATATAAAGTCTAGCTTGCCAGAATTTTTAAATTTTTATTCTAAACAAAATTCGTGCAAACAGTAATAAACATACTGTGTTTCAGTCATGTGAATATATATAGTTATGAAATGCTAATTAATCTTGAAATTAAAAAAAAAGTTAATATAGATGCAAAAGTCAAGGTAAATGAATAACTCTAGAGTGAGAACTGAAAATGTCTCATTAAGAGTTATCCTGGATCAGGAGAGGGTCTTTAAAATAAAAGCTCATAACAATGCTATACTACTGTATTTCCTGATCTAGGTAAGATAAATACATTGAAGTAGTGGATAAAAATCACTCTCCAAAATCAGTTGGAAGTAGAGAACAGAAAGTTTCAGATTTCCCCGAGGAACAACAACAACAAAACAAAAACAAAAAAACAAAAAACAAAAAACAAAAACCATTTGAATAATAAAACTTCTTTAGAAATATAAGAAACTAGAGACAATTCTAAATAATAGTACTTGCCAGGTTGTGTTGGGTATGGGGTAAGGTCTTTTTCCCCTTCTTTTATTGAAGTAAAAGGCACTTTTTTTACCTTAATAGTTTTTACCTTTGTGAATATATAATTATAGCTCTTCTTTGCATGGGACATGCCCAAATGCAAGCTTCTTCTGAATTTCATTTCACTAATCTCAGTGATGGCAGCCATTACCGTGTGTACAGATCAATTACAAACTCCACAGGCACAGTGGTCCAGTTGCAATTCGTATTCTGCCTATTTCTCTGTAGAGATCTTGGTTAAGATTAAGAATAAACCAAAATTTCCTTGCCAGGAGTCTCCTCCCATGTCACATGACCCTAATTTTTGTAACTGCTGTGGGAAATCTTTTCACTGAGACTTTTCATGTGCTTTCATTTTTGCCTGACAGCCTCAGGTAGATAGTGAATCTACAATCTAATGTTTCAAATCCCAGCTTTTCAAAATTTATTATGCATACTAAGGGTATTTTAAAACTTCAGATTCTAATTCAGTAGGTTTGATGTAGAGCTTGAGATGTTGCATTTGTAATGATTTATAGATGATATCAATGTTGCTGGTCCATGGACCATACTTTCAGTATCAAGGTTCTAGACATTGTTAGGCTCCCCCCCCCCCACTTAGAAAATGTCTTAAAGTACAACATTCAATTTTTTTTTTTACAAGATTTCTGGTTGACTGTGATATTCTCAGGACACAGCTTGAGAAACACTATGCTGTATTATCTATAACAGCTTAAAGATTCCAGTTTCTTGGAATGGGTTTTTATTCATGGTTCCACTTGATCTGGCTACTCTGGTATGAATGTAAAACTATTGGTGAAATAAATAATTTCAACTTTATTTTTAGAAAAATATTTGATGACAGTTAATCTTGGTGGTAATATTTAGGCTTTGTAGGCTATATGATTTCTGCTGCAACCATTCAGTTCTGCCATTGTGGCATGAAAACAGCCACAGACAACAGGCAAACACATGATATATATATTATATATATATAATTTATATAAATATATATCATATTATATATATAATATATATATAATTTCTTTAAAATGTGTTAATTTCAAAATAAAACCTGATTTATAGTCCAGTGCTACACTACAATGAAAAGAATAACTGTTATGGCTATAACTATGGTATTTATTGCCATAGGTTTAAATTTTGCTATAGAGTTATTTTTTTCTTTAAATACAGGATCTCCTGTAAAACTAACTTCAACATTATGAGCTTACCAACATTTGGTAAATGAGAAAACTAAGACTCAGGTTAAATGACTTTTCAATATTACATTTTTAGAAAGCAGAAGCCAGATCCTGAAAAAGCTTTCCGAGTTAGATATATTGATACCATGAACTAAAAGAAACTATATCAACTCTTAAATTATCTCAAAAATAAGATAAGTATATTATTCTGGTTTTTGAATTTCATGGAATTGAGCTTTTTAGAGTCAGGTAAGAATTTTTGCCTAAGTTTTATTCTTTTAGTTTTAGAGACAGTTTGATTCAACTTCTTGTATTCTGGTACATTAGATATTCATTCATTCAGTGAAACTTAGATGGAGTCAAGAAATAGGAAATTTGTCTTTGTGCATTCTCAAGGAAAAATTTCACTATTGGGAAAGTAGTATTGGCTTATTAATAATTATGGGTCTTTTACAGATACCGCACTTAAATTCAGCAGCACCTCTGAAAATGTTTAAATGAGTGCTAAAAATGATCTTCAATAACTCAATTTTATTTCTATGCTGTTATCTAGAAGAAAAATATAAATTGATGTAAATAAGTTATAATACATATAATTAAAGTAAAAGTCACCTACCAAGTAGATTATATATACATGGTGTTGCATCATTAAACCGGTTCTTGTTTCAACTGCAATTCTAGTTACAAGAATGAATAGAACTTCCCAAATACCTATTTACCATTTAGGCTTTTATTGAATGGGTGAATACTGCATCTTGAATTGTGACAAAATTCTTTGACTTTTAAAAATTTTATACATTCTTTGTGGCATCCTTGGGATTTTTACCCACCTAAGATACTTAAATATGATATAAACTGATACTATTATTATTTACTGAAGTATTTATAGGACTGCATACAACTTTATAGTATGAAAATTTTAGACAACTAAGACATTTTAGTCAGGCTAATTGCAGTAACTTCAGAATCTGTATTTTCTTCTACAAAAATACATTTTACATAATCTTGACTGTATATGTTATGGATCATTAACTTCAAAACCCATCAGGCTTACATCCTACAAATTTATAATTAGAGTTGGAGGCTAAGAGAAACTCTGGGTTAGCAGTTGTCAAAGTTAGGAGTCTTAGGGGGTTCCTGAGACCCTTTGAGGGGTCAAAATATTTTTATAATGAATAGATGAATAAATGAATCCACTGTATTGACATTTCCAATGGAAATATGAATGCAATGATGAATAAACTACTGATACCCCTTAGGATGAATCAAGGAAGTGGCACCATAACATAAGAAAGGAATTCATTTGGGACATCTGGGTGGCGTGGTTGGCTGAGAGTCCAACTCTTGATTTCAGTTCAGTTCATGATCTCAGGATTGTGAGGTCAGGCTTCATGCTGAGCGTGGAGTCTGCTTGAGATTCCCTTTCTCTCTCTGCCCCCCCATTCCAACTCATGCATTCTCTCTCTCTCTCTCTCTCTCTCTCTCTATTTAAAAGTAGAAAGAAATTTAGCAACCTGTGGCATAACTGCTGGAGGATTTTGGTAAGAGTTTTATAAAGGCGTGCTTCTTCCTGTTTGCTATTCTTGTATCTCTTTTTTTTCCCTTTCATTTTCTGATTATTATAAAACTCTTGAAAAAATAGGGTATTTATTCTTACTTTGAGAGCAGTGAAGAGAAAATAACAAGAGAGTAACTTCGGTGGCAAATATGGGTAGAGAAAGCTGTACAGAGGTAAAACTCAGATATGTATGTCTTTGGAAGGCAATAGAACATGGAGATCAGCCCCAGAGTTAGCTTTATTGGCCAGCTACTACGTAGGATTCCTTTTCCAACATCAGTGAATGAAAGCAGCCTACTGTCATGACAAAGGGGAAATGTTGCCCATCCTTGGGTCTCTTTTCCTGCCCCTGCCCCAATTCCTCATTACTGCCTCCCCCTCCCTTATTGTGCCCCTACTGTGCCATTTGAACAAAGGAAAGAAGAGACTTAGTTTCTCTATGTGGCCCATTAAGTCATGCCTTTTAGCTGCAAAACCTTCCGTAAATGCTAAATGATATAAATAAATGGATATTTCATCCTCTAAAATTTCTCTTGGGAAATGTGTATGTTGATGAAGTAGAGGAAGGAAGACCCTAGAGGCTATGCCCATGTAAGGAACAATGGCACTAGTATTTTCTTAAGAGAGTCTGTCCAGACAAATGTTTATACCTTTGTTTTGCTACACCTGAAATTGAATTTGGATCTACAATTTGGGAATGGAAGCTAGAACAAAGCTGAATTGTTTCATATATTAGAAGGGAGAGGAATTTAAAGGATGATTATGAGATAGAGCCCAGAGTAAAGGAGGGTCAGAGGGAAACAAAACCATTCAGCAAAAAAGGGCTTTGGTGATCAGAACTACTTTCGTAGCTTTTAATTTGTTTGCTGTGTGTAGTGTGAAATAAATGTTCTTTACCATCTTCCCTTTAACAAGTCTTAAGCAAAATGCACACTTCCCTCTAACGCATTTTTGTGATTGGATTCTTTCAAAGGACAAAAAGAAAATAGGAGTTCTATGTCTGCATTGATAAGCTAAAAGAGGCTGCTTATATAAATAGAAGACTGAGGGATGATAGCTGATATCACATTCCTAATTCCAGTTTCCAGGACAGGACTTTGATGGGTTCAGCTGCCTTTCTCATCCTACCTGTACTAATAAACTGTGACCAGGGTACAGTTGCGTGACCTTGTACAAATGTGACTTCTCCTCCTGCATCCATATGGAAATGGTTTTGTTCTCAGAAAAGGAAGAGGTGGGGAACTGAACATGTAAATCAACTGATGTTCCTATTTCTTTTTTCCTTTACAAAAATAATATTTTAGCCAACAAGATATTGAGCCATGATTCAAACTTAAGCATGTATGAGTTTAAAGCAAAATACCTTCCACACTTTGTCTCCTACTAAGAATACTTGCATAGAAACACAAACCCCCACAAAATGTGTGAAAATTGATATGTTGTAGATCTGTATGCACTTGAGAAATGGTTAGGCAGTTGGGTCTTCCAAATTTGGAAAATTATTTTAGGGTCATTAGTTTTGACTGCAAATATGCTTTTTAAGAAAATTGGATGTTTTGTGGCCAATTATTACAGGGGAAAGTATTACTGGAAGCAGTTGAAAGGTAATTAGAGAAAGGAGAATTAATTTATTTGCTTGGAGAGTAATTACCTGAATAAAATCGCCTTTTAATTTTTAATGAAGTTATGATTTTAAACATTTACCAAAAAATAAATAATAGGAGGTTCAGACTCACTGATCTGCGATTTGTCTAAAGGTTGGATTATTTATTTCTCGTGTTTCCTCTAATCACTTGGGTGACTTCATTTTCACTAAAATGCTAGTATCCTAGTTAACATGGTCTTCATTAATATTCCTTAAAAACATTAATAAAATCTTCTCCAACATGCTAAAAAGTGAAATTTCTCAAGTTCCAGCAAGAAAAGTATTAAAGACTTAAGGTTATATATAGAGGAATATAATGAAGGATGAAACATGTAAAAGTGTAGAATTTGTCCAAGAGTAGTATTTCCTGAATGCAGCTGGATAATATAAGTAAGTCAATACTGATATTGCCTTGCAGTTAAAAAACTACGAGTAACAGACTTCAAAATAGTATTAAGAACAGTTATTTCCAACTTTTGGCATTTGAATTATTTTTTTCTTTCACTTGTCTCCCCCTTTATCCTTTTCTATTACAAAAGGGAAACTTTCCTCAGACTTTACTGAATGAAAGTAAAGCATTCTACTAATGCTTGGTGCCTTAGAGGACTTAGGGTATTTGGGAGGATGCAGAAGTTCACTTTAAATACGATTATCAACTTACATACTCATCAAAGCAAAGAGAACCAAGTTAATAGACTGTGTTATGTCTGGGTACATTGGCACCATTATCATCTATAATGTCTGAGGAAGAAGGGTATATAGTGTTCCCTGGAAAGAAAAGATATTCCTGTTGGGTAGAATTTGAGAAATCAGAGACTCAAGTTGTAGAAGGGTCCTTGGGGATCTAATTTCTCCCCCTTTCCTCTCAAAAGTGAGAAAATTGCTATTCAGAGAATTCAAACTTGTTCAAGGTCACACTGCTAGTTCTGTTTCTCTGTTAAGCAGGGTACTGAGAATGACTTAATTGTCTGAAAACGAAGCAGTTAGTTAAAGAGGATGCCAAGAAATTCAAAGATGTGAGGGGTTGGCAGCTTTTGAATAGTAGTGTGGCTCTGAGGCGCCCCTTTCTTTCTAGTACATAGCAGTAGAGGAGTATCTTACACATGTTTTTTGTAAGAAATAGAGAAAAAGTTCCACCTGTCACTAGTTTTCATTGTGGCCTAAACTCTCAAAAGCAGCCAGGAAGCAATGGTAACTAGTCCACATTCCAGTGGAAATTGACCATGATGTGACTTTGGTCCCCAAGCCAAAATTGTTCAACATTTAAACTACGTTTTCCAGTTAGCTGCTTTTAAAAACCATTTAGGGCATAGTGTTTCATGGCACTTTAAACCAGATGTCTCAGGTTCTAGCCTATTAAAATGTATACAAATTATACACTATGATATAGCAAACCAAATTTTGGTGTGATTCCACATATTTAAAGACTTGTGTTCCGCAAGCACAGTTAAAATTTATACATTTAATTTATATGTGTATAATTTATACATATATACATACATAGTTTATCAAAGTGATAACATGCATCTGATTAAATGATCGAGTAATGTCTTTTTGCCATTAAGTTCCAGTTTCCAGATTTTAATATTTTGGCTGTTTGAGTATTACTTTCACATATTTGACATTTACCTGTTTCAGTTAATAACTATTTGTTTTCTGTTATAATGAGGATTTAATTATATAAATACCCATTCCTTTTCCATTCTCCTGTTTGAATTATACACTATTGTTTTTTTGGTTTAATGCGTACTTAGTGTTATGACACGTAAAATGAACCACCAGAACACCCAAGAAAATGATACTCTTCTCCCCTTCCCTCCTTCCTCCTCGCTTCTAATTGTCATTTTAAAAAAATCACTTCTAGGGGCGCCTGGGTGGCGCAGTCGGTTAAGCGTCGACTTCAGCCAGGTCACGATCTCGCGGTCCAGGAGTTCGAGCCCCGCGTCGGGCTCTGGGCTGATGGCTCGGAGCCTGGAGCCTGTTTCCGATTCTGTGTCTCCCTCTCTCTCTGCCCCTCCCTCGTTCATGCTCTGTCTCTCTCTGTCCCAAAAATAAATAAACGTTGAAAAAAAAAATTTTTTAAAAATCACTTCTAATACCAAATACATAGTGCCTTTTTATCTACTAGGCACTATTTTTTAAATGTGTCACATATATTTGTTTTGTCTTCACAATGACCTTATAATGTAGACATCATCACTATTTAATAAACGGGAAACTGAAGACCAGAGAAGATGAGTCAATGGTGCAAGGTCACACAAATACGAGTAAGGGATAGAGCTAGAATTTGGACCCAGGCAATGTGATTTCAGAGTCATAATGTTAAATACAGTAGTCGCTTCTTGTTATATTTTGCTTTTCACAACTCTATCATATGAGAAATTTGTATCATTTATTTCTGATAAGGAAAAATTTGCCTCCCAGAGATTTTTATTTACTTTAATGATTTTATTTACGCCAGCATCAGAAAAAGAGAAAAGCAAAAACTCTTAGACTGTGTTTCCGAGTCTGGAAAATGAGATAGTTGTGCGAACCTGTCACTGCTTTAGAAATGTCATTTGAATCAGGATCCGAATGGCATCTAAGGAATAAGAGACTGTTTTACGTTAAGAGAAACAGGGAATTGCCTCAAAGGGACTTTTGTCATATATCCAATCCCCTTGATTTTTTTCAGTCAACACTGGAATCTTCTCTTAGTTCCTGTGGTTTCTTGATAGCCGAGGTCTCCATTTAACCTTAGTAAGACTTTTTTTAAGTCATTATTTTGTATTGTTTTATACTTTGAATTTCCTGTGCACTTTCTGGTTTCTAGCTGTGACACAGCTGCCCATCCGCTTAATTATTTCCATGTGGTCTTCCTTTCAGACCTGCCTGCTTTTCTCTCTTCCCCTCCCTGCTGGGTCCCAGCATCCCTTCCCCACTTGGGCTAGGAGGGCTGCCTGCTGATGGACAGTTGGCCATCCCTAACCTGAGGGCTCTCCACTCTTACTTGTCTCCAGGTGGTCATCCTCAGGAATCTGCAGGGATAGATTTAACATCAAGGCTCAGGTATTAACCATTCTGGTTTGAACTTCTGGCGCTTTTATTTGAGTAAACTTTAACAGAAAATTGCTTAGATTAAAGCTTACTGTTATGAATAAGTGACAGATTTGGCTTTATGATGTAGGAAGTTGAAAGGCCTATTTTCCCTAATTTAAATTAATTCACTTTTCTTCACTAGTAGCCTGTGGATGAATGAAACCTCTGAGTAAAAACTGTAGGGGTTATTATAGCACAAAAAGGAATCTCACTGTACTTTACATACCCAGTGTTATTTTATATTAAAACTTGATCAAAACTCTTCCCCTTTTTGTTTTTGCCATAAAAGCCATATCCCTTTTCTTTGGTTTGCACCTGCTCAAATTCTAGATGCTCTTGACTTCAGGCTCCTGGAAGGCTGTTAAAAAGCACTGCCCTCTCAGGCAGACCTTGAAACAAACTGGAAGTGAAGAGAGCTAGAGTCAGTATGAATTCATCAAGTGCTATTCTGTTCATGAATAGTAAAAGTCACATAAAGTAGGTGCATAAAACATTTAGTAAAACTCTAGACAAGTGGGGTGATCCCAGTAATCTAATCCAGGGAGTAAAAATGATATATAAATTCAGATATACTGGGTTACTGGTATTGACACAGTACCAATAATTTTCAGGGTCATCCATTTACAAGGTTAAAATTAACAAGAATAGTCATGCCTTCAGGCAACAGGGATAGAAAGAGTGAGACAGAAAAAACATGGCCCCAGTTGCCTGGAGGCAACAGCACTTTCTCTGACCCCAGATTCAAAGTGATCTTTCGTGGGGTAATGGAGCTAGGGAGTAGTGGTTTAAGATGCAGATGTAAAGGATATAGAAAAACAGGACATAGGTAATTGTAACATAAGGACCCAGTAAGTGGCCTTTTTTCTGTTTAGAGAGGTTGTCACTTGATTTTGTTTGTATGATTTGGCCTGTGACTCTATTTTTTTGTGATAAAATATACTTACATAAAACTTACAATTTTAACCATGTTAAGTGTACAGTTCTGTGATATTAAGTACATTCACATTGTTGTGTAACCAATCACTAGAACTCTTTTCATCTTGCAAGACTGAACTCATTTAACAACACTTCCTCATGACCCCTTTTACCAGCCCTGAAAATCCCCACTCTACTTTCTGTTTTGAGGAAGTGACTACTCTAGGTAATTCATAGTAAGTGGAATCGGACACTATTTGCTTTTTTCTGATTAGTTTATTTTACTTAGCCTGATATCCGCAAGGTGCATCCATGTTGTAGCTTGAGTCAGAATTTCAATTTTAAAGCTGAACAATATTCCACTGTATGTATAACATTGCATTTATCCATTCTTCTGCCCATGGAATTTGGTTACTTTCATGTTTTGATTTTTGTAAATAATGCTGCTGTGAACATTGGTGTATAGGTATCTGTTCAAGTCCTTGCTTTCATTTATTTTAGCTATATGCCTGGAAGTAGAATTTCTAGATCATATGGTAACTGTTTAATTTGTTTGAAGAATCACCATAATATCTTCCATAGTGACTGCAGAATTTTACAATTCCACCAGCAATACCCAAGTGTTCTGATTTCTCCACATCCTTGCCAACACTTCTTTCTCTTTCTTTCTTTCTTTCTTTCTTTCTTTCTTTCTTTCTTTCTCTCTCTCTCCCTCCCTCCCTCCCTCCCTCCCTCCCTCCCTCCCTCCTTCTCTTTCTTTCTTTCTTTCTTTCTTTCTTCCCTCCCTCCCTCCCTCCCTCCCTCCCTCCCCTTTCTTTCCTCCCTCCCCTTTCTTTCCTTCCTTCCTTCCTTCCTTCCTTCCTTCCTTCCTTCCTTCCTTCCTTCCTTCCCAGCCATCCTAATAGGTATGAAATAATAGGTATCTCACTGTCTTATTGTGGTTTGTTGGCCGGTTGACTCTTAGGGGCTAAGCCCATAAGACATTTCCAAAGACATCTTTGTACTATGGGAATCATCTTAAATTCTCTCAGAAATAATGTGTATTATACAAAATAACTATAAAATAAATGGGCAAGTACTTCTGGGGAAGATGGCAAATAGAAGGATTCTAGGCTCACCTCATCCCACAAATACACCTCATCCTACAAGTAACAACACCCACATCAGTGTAAATAACAGAAAATGACCTAAAGACTGGCAGAAGAGACTCTTCAGCGCTAAAAGTAGAAAAGAGGCCACATCAGAGAGGGTAGGAAGGGCAGAAATGTGTTTAGGAGCCAAATAGACTCTTGGGACCCTCTGTGGGAGAGAAGGACAAAGAGGGTTCAGAGAAGGAAGAGGAACAGACTCCCACACCACACACCCCAGGCTCAAGGAACCCACAAGAAAGATGATTCCCCATAACATGTGATTTGTAAAACCAGAGGGGCCTAACTGTGCATGGGGTTTAACACTTGGAACTTTAAAAATCAGCAGGTTCACCTCTGGGGGAGATGGGAGGGGCAGAGTCCCTGTCCTTAAGAGATAGCACAAACAGCCCCATGGAGATACAACATAGAAACAGCAATTTGAAAAATGCCTGAGGTGTATAAAGAAGATTTATATACTAATCTCAGAGCATGTGCTGGAGGGGCAGGGATCTTTGGGAGACTTATCCAAGAACAAAAGAGCTCATGGATGCCATTTCCTTCCTTTGCCTCACAACGTAAATACATGGGCATCGGCAGGAATCAGCTCAGCACCAACACTCTCCACCTAGCTTGCTAACAGCATGCCCTGACCTTACACACTTCTCTGGATCCACACCCTCCATCTAGTCCTGGGCAGGAGTTTTCTTGGGCAGCTGCAGCTACCCTCCCACAGCTTCTGTGACCTGCCCCCTCCATACCCTTGGCTGGAACCATCCAAAGTGGTGCCACAGCCCAGCAATGTGTAAGCTGCCCCAACATGGGCTAGCACCACTCCAAAGTGACTCCTGCCACAGGGGAGAGAAGATAACCACACACACCAGTTCAACTGCTGTCCTACCAGTGGGCTGGGGGCAGACTTGGGTTGGACAGCACAAATAAAAAGCTGGTAATATATGCAAAAAATAAAGAGAAAGGAATCTAAGTATATCATTAAAGAAAGCCAGCAAAATGTGAGAAAAGAGAGCAAGAGAAGAACAGAGAACTACAAAAACAACCCTAAAATGAAAAACAAAATGGTAATAAGTACATAACCATTTAGATCAATGGATAGATAATCCGGACAGAAAATTAACAAAGAAACAATGGCTTTGAGTGACATTTTTGCCCAAATGGACATGTTTGCCCAAAAGTATCCAATATATGGATCTATATATTCAGAATATTCCACCCTAAAACAGAAGAATGCACATTTTTTCAAGTATACACACAATATTTTCAGAATTGATCATATATTAGGCCACATAACAAATTTCAACAAATTCAAAACGATTGAAATCATACCATGCATCTTTTCTAACCACAATGCTACGAAACTAGAAACAAACCACAAGAAACACTCAGGAAGGAGCACAAGTACATGGAGGTTAAATGACATGCTACTGAACAATGAATGGATCAACAGAGAAATCAAAGAGGAAATCCAAAAATACGTGGAGACAAATGAAAATAAAAACATTATAGTCCAAAATCTTTGGAATGCAGCAAAAGCTCTTCTAAGAGGGTAATGTATAGCTATACATGTCCATTTCAACAAGCAAGAACAATCTCAAATAAAGAACCAAACCTTATACCTAAAGGAGCTAGAAAAAGAAGAACAAACAAAACCCAACGGCAGTAGAAGGAAGGAAATAATAGAGATTGGAGCAAAAATAAGCAAATAAGAAACTAAAAAACAAACAAAAACAAAAACAAAAAAACACACACGCGATAGAACAGATCAAACCAGGAACTGGTTTTTGGAAATTTTTGAAAAGATCTACAAAATTGATAAACCTTTAACCAGACTCATTTAAAAAAAAGAAAAAAATGAAGACTCAAACAAAACCAGAAATGAAAGGGAGAAATGACAACTGACACTACAGGAATACAAAAGACTATAAGAGAATATAATAAAAAATTAAATGCAACTTAGTGAATATAATAGGACAACCCAGAAGAAATGAGTAAATTCCTAGACACATATAACCTCCGAAAACTGAATCAGGAAGGAACAGAAAATTTGAACAGACCGATTACTAGCAATGAAATTGAATCAGTAATAAAAAAACCTCCCAACAAACAAGAGTCCAGGACCAAATGGTTTTATAGGTGAATTCTACCAAATGTTTAAAGATGAGTTAATACCTATTCTTCTCAAACTCTTCTAACAAATAGAAAAAAGAAGGAAAACTTCCAAATTAATCCTATGAGACCAGATATCAAAATCAGATGAAGACACTACAAAAAAAGAGAACTACAGGCTAATATCTCTGATGAACATAGATGCAAAAATCTACTACAAAATATTAGTCAACAAAATCCAACAATACTTTAAAAAGATCATTCGCCACAATCAAGTGGAATTTATTCCCAGGATGCAAGCGCGGTTCAAACAATCAACATGATGCATCACATCAACAAGAGACAGCGTAAAACCGTGTGATAATTGCAATAGATTACAAAAAGCATTTGATAAAGCACAATATCCACTCATGACAAAACCCTCAACGAAGTAGGTTTAGAGGGAACATACCCCAGCATAATAAAAGTCATACATGAAAAACCCACAGCTAACATCAAACTCAATAGTGAAAAAACAAGAGCTTTTCCTCTCAGATTAAGAACAAGATGATGTTCACGCTCACCACTGTTATTCAGCATAGTACTCGAAATCCTAGCCACAGCAGTCACACAACAAAAAGAAATGAAAGGCATCCACAGTGGTGAGGAAGAAGTAAAACTTTTGCTATTTTGCAGATGACACTATACTATATATAGAAAACCCTAAAGACTCCACCAAAAAACTACTAGAACTGACAAGTGAATTCAGTAAGGTAGCAGGATACAAAATCAATATACAGAAATCCACTGCATTTCTATAACACTAATAATGAAGTAGCAGAAAGAGAATTAAGAAAACAATCCCATTTACCATTGCATCAAAAATAATAAAATACCTAGGAATAAACTTAACCTAGGAATGAATTTAATCAAGGAAATGAAAGATTTGTACTTTCAAAGCAATAACATATTGATAAAAGCAACTGAAGATAGCACAAATAAATGGAAAGATATTCCAGGCTCATGGAATGGAAGAAAAAATATTGTTAAAATGTCTATACTTCCCAAATCAACCTGCAGATTTAATGTAAACACTATCAAGATACCAACAGCATTTTTCACAGAACTAGAACACATAATCTTAACATTTGTATGGAACCACAAAAGAACCCAAATAGCCAAAGCAATCTTAAAAAAGAAGAACAAAACTAGAAGTATTACAATCCTAGATATCAAGATGTACTACAAAAGCGATAGTAATGAAAAGAGTATGGTACTGGCACAAAAATAGACACACAGATCAATAGAACAAACAGCCTCCAGATAAACCCATGAAGGTCAATTAACCTTCAACAAAGGAAGAAAGGATATGCAATGAGAAAAAGATAGTTTCTTCAACAAATTGTCTTGGGAAAAACTAGATAGCTACATGCAAAACAATGAAACTGGATTACTTTTTCACACCATACACAAAAATAAACTCAAAATGGATTAAGGACCTAAATGTAAGGCCTAAAACCATAAAAATCATAGAAGAGAGCACAGGCATCAGCTATAGCAACATTTTTCTAGATCCATCTCCCAAGGGAAGGAGAAACAAAAGCAAAAATAAACTAGTGGGACTACATCAAAATTAAAAGCTTCTTCATATTAAAGGAAACAACAAAACTAAAGGACTTGATGAATGGGAGAAGATATTTTCAAATGTCATATCAGATAAAGAGTTAGTATCCAAAATCAATAAAGAACTTATCAAACTGAACACCCAAAAAACAAATAATCCAGTGAAGAAATGGGCAAAAGACAGGAATAGACATTTTTCCAAAGAAGACATACGCATGGCTAACAGAAACATGAAAAAAATGCTCAGCATCACTCATCATCAGAGAAATGAAAATCAAAACCATATGAGATAACACCTCATACCTGTCAGAATGCATAAAATGAAAAATAAAAGCAACCACAGGTGTTAGAATGTGGAGAAAAAGAAACCCCAATGCACTGTTGATAGGAATGCAAAATGGTATAGCTATTGTGGAAAGCAATATAGGAATTACTTAAAAAATTAAAAATAGAATTACCAAGTGATCCAGTAATCCACTACTGAGTATTTACCCAAAGAATACTAAACCACCGATTTGAAAAGATATACACACTCCTATTTTTACTGCAGCATTATTTACAATAGCCAAATTATGAGAACAACCCAAGTGTCCATCAATTGATGACTGGATAAGGAAAAAGTGGTATGTGTGTGTGTATGTATATATATTACTCAGCCATAAAAAAGAATGACATTTGGCCATTTGCAACAATGTGAATGGATCTAGAGGATACGATTCTAACTGAAATAAGTCATAGAAAGATGAATACCATATGATTTTACTCATATACGGAATTTAAGAAACAAAACAAATGAACAAAGAAGAGGGGTACTTGTGTGGCTCAGTTGGTTAAGTGTCCAACTCTCAGGTGTCTGACTCTTGGTTTTAGCTCAGGTCAGGATATCACTGTTTCATGGGTTTGAGCCCTGTGTCAAGCTCTGTGCTGAAGGTGTGGAGCCTGCTTGGGATTCTCTCTCTCCCTCTCTCTCTCTGCCCCTCTCCTGTTTGTGCTGTCTCTCTCAAAATAAATAAACTTAAGAAAAAGAAAGAAAAGTAGAGAAAAATCTCCAGAACAGACTCTCTTGTTTTAATATGAAATTTATTGTCAAATTGGCTTCCATACAACACCCAGTGCTCATGCAACAGGTGCCCTCCTCGAGGCCCATCACCCACTTTCCCCTCCCTCCTACCCCCATCAACCCTCAGTTTATTCTCAGTTTTTAGGAGTCTCTTATGGTTTGGCTCCCTCCCTGTCTAACTTTTTTTTTCCTCCTTCCCTCCCCCACGGTCTTCTGTTAAGTTTCTCAGGATCCACATAACAGTGAAAACATATGGTATCTGTCTTTCTGTGTATGATTTATTTCACTTAGCATAACACTCTCCAGTTCCACTCTTAACTAGTAGAGAACAAACATGGCTGTCAGAAAGGAGATGGATGAAATGGACAAAGAGGATTAAGAGTACATTTATGGTGACGAGCACTGAGTCATGTATAGAATTGTTGAATCACTATTGTATACCTGAAATGAGTACAACACTGTATGTTATATGGAATTAAAAAAGAATTTTTGCAGGAAAAAAGGGGCAGTAATAGTGTTCTAGAACCACAGATTATTGTCTCTAGGAGAGAGGAGATACAGCCATCTCAGGATTTCGGTTCTTGTTTTGAATAGTTGATCACGGTTTTAATTGATAATTTGAATGACTGTGGTCTTTCTCTCTCTCTCTCTCTCTCTCTCTCTCTCTCTCTCTCTCTCTCTCTCTTTTTCCCTCATAAACACCATTAACCTTTCAGTTTCCACACTGGGGTCTCATTATAACCTTATAACACAATTCAGCTTTTACTTACATATTGCCTTATATTGTTTTATAAATGTTTGTTAATTTTCATTGCTTCTAGTAGAATTTGAACTGAGATCAGAGACCTGAGTCATGATTCTTCTCCATACTTCATAGAACAGATAGCGCTAAAGAGAAACTCATTATATATATTCTTTGTTTCCCTGATATTAGCTACGTGTTGTAAAATAAAGGTTCATTATTTTAAAAATTTGAAAATAATCAAGAACAGAGACACCTGGGTGGCTCAGTCCATTAAACATCTGACTCTTGATTTCAGCTCAGGTCAAATCTCCCAGTTCCTGAGTTCGAGCCCCACATCAGGCTCTGCACTGATAGTGAGGAGCCTGCCCAGGATTCTCTGTCTCCCTCCCTCTCTGCTCCTGCCCACTTGCACTCTCTCTCTCTCAAAATAAATAAGTAAATTTTAAAAAGAAAATAACAAAGAACAAAAATGAAAGAGGCCTTACACATCTAGCAGTTCTGTCAGACTGCTTTGGGGTAACGGGAGGAGGAGGGTAGATGGCACCGAAGCGGTTTCATTTCCTGGTGTTACAGCTCTTTGTGCTCAGACAATATGTATTTGTGGTTGATACGTTTTACTTTGCCCTAATTGAACCCTAGGGAAATTAGTGACTTGAACAATTGTTACCCATTTCTGCTCTTTATTTTATTGTTTTAATAACCTGGATTCTGTATTCCCCTCTCATATTTATGTTTTTCTCAGGGTTATTTTGGGGGGGGGATGGGATCCAGAAACTTAAGCCATTTCATAAGGGTGTCGGGAACTCAAGATCATCCCTATATAATATGATTTCTTGTGGGTGTTTTTGCTCTTAAGGCTGATTCTTTTCCTTTTTCTCTTCCTTCTTGTCCTTCTCCTCTTCTTTCTCCTTTTGAGCTTTCAAATAATGACTACTTCATTGTCCTCCCAAAATTATAGCTCTTCAATTTAAAAAAAATCAGTGGGTATTTTCTTAGGCTGGTGCTTCATTTACAGATCAACTTCAGAAGAACTGAACCTATCAAAGGACATTTGTTGAGTTCTTTTGTGTGTTCTTTATAATGTTTTTAAAATATCTAATAAAGTTCTATACATTTCTTGGTGCATTTATACAATATATTTATTATTATTTATAGTTATTGCTACTGAAAATGGTATATTTTCTCTTCTAAGTGTAAAAGTTACTGGTTTCCTTTATATTAATGTTGTATCCCATTATCTCACTGAATTACCTTGCTGTCACTAGTTTTTGCACTTGATTTTCAGGGTTTTCAGGTATGTAATCTATAAATGGTGGTATCTTTATCATGTTTTTTCTTAATTATCAGGTTTTTTTTTAATGTTTCATTTATTCATTTTGAGAGAGAGAGAGAGAGAGAGAGAGCATGAGCAGGAGAGGGGCAAAGACAGAGAGAATCCCAAGCTAGCAGCACAGAGCCTGACATGAGGTTTGATCTCACAAACCATGATATCATGACTTAAGGCAAAATCAAAAGTCAGATGCCTAATTGACTGAGCCACCCTGGTGCCCCTCTTTATCCCCTTTTCAATTTTAATGCATCATATTTCTTTCTCTATTTACAATGGCTGGTAGCCTCTAGGGCAATGTTCAATAATGACAATGAGTGTGGCCTTTCTTGTCATTTTCCTAATTTGAATGAGAATGATGGTATTATTTTTTCATGAAACATACTGAATTTGGATGTTTATAGATGTTGTTTCTATTCCTACTTTATTGACGGTTTTAAAATAAAGAATGTCTGTTGACTTTATCAAACATCTTTTTACCAGCAATGACAATAATAATCGTGTGTGTATATATATGTATATGTTAATACTAATGTATTCTTTTTTTTCCTGAAGAAGCTCCTCTTGAATATTCATAAAAAGTTTCCTTGCATAAATATATTCATATTTGTGATTACATATTTTCTTCTAGTATGTTTCTATTACTTCTTTTTACCTACCTGCCTTTAGGCTCAGCTCTTTTGATTTTAGTACTCTGTATTTTTTATGTTTCAATGTTTCTTCCATAGAGTTTATACATTAAGGCCAAAAAGCTAAATTTCTCTATAATTTATTTTCTAAAATAAATCATCTTTGATTGTTAATTTGTCTTAAGTACAGTCTGTCTTTGACTTTCCAGTACTACATTCTATTCCTTTATGTTTAAGATATTAAAATATTTCATATTAATATCCAGGGTTTTTTTGTTTAAAAAATTAATCTTGCAAAAAATCTGTTATTGAAGCTGTTGTTGTCATTGTTGTTGTTGTTAATTTGCCTTTAAACTGGGTGGAATGATTGCTCTCGTATTGATCTTAGGATCTTCTCAGATCTTTTGTTATTCTTTTTAAAATTATTTTTTGAGAGAAAGAGAGACAGACAGAGAGCAGAGGAGGGACAGAAGAAAGAGGGAGAGAGAGAATCCCAAGCAGGCTCCACACTGTCAGCATGGAGCCCGATTCAGGGCTCAAACTCACGAACTGTGAGATCATGACCTGAGCTGAAACCGAGAGTTGGACACTTAGCTGAGCCACGCAGGTGCCCCAAGATCTTCTCAAATCTTAAGTTGTTTTTGTTTTTGTTTTGAATTGCCAATACAATTGATCTGAGAACAAATGGATTTTATTTTGTGGTAACTCTGTTAGGTGAATTAATTGCAGGAAGATTTCATGTTGAGGATGAAATAGAGCTCCAGATTTCACCTTCTTGTCCTTCAAAATGTTGCAGAACAGAGTTGCTTTCTGGGTTTATCTATTTCTAGAAGTGACCCAAATTGTTCCCTCTTCTTACAATCCTTTGGTCATTTTAATCAGACTAGAAATAGCTGAGGAGGGGCGCCTGGGTGGCGCAGTCGGTTAAGCATCTGACTTCAGCCGGGTCACGATCTCGCGGTCCGTGAGTTTGATCCCCGCGTCAGGCTCTGGGCTGATGGCTCAGAGCCTGGAGCCTGTTTCCGATTCTGTATCTCCCTCTCTCTCTGCCCCTCCCCCGTTCATGCTCTGTCTCTCTCTGTCCGAAAAATAAATAAACGTTGAAAAAAAAAAAGAAAGAAATAGCTGAGGAGATTCCTGTGTTCAAGATACTGGTTTCAGAAAATTATATGTAGTCTTAGTGCAGTGCCTAGAATACACTAAGTGCTTAATACCTATTTGTATTAATTTATTTTACCAAGGTTTTTATTTGATATTTCATTATATTCCAGTCCCAAACTAAATTATTGTTTTACATTCCATTTATAATTACAGAAGTCATTAGATTAAAAAAATTTTTTTAAGCGTTTATTTTACAGAGAGAGAGAGAGTGAGTGGGGAAGGGTCAGAGATAGAGGGAGACCCAGAATCCAAAGCAGGCTCCAGGATCTGAGCTGTTAGCACAGATCCCAATGCGGGGCTTGAACTCAGGAGCCATGAGGTCATGACCTGAGCCGAAATTAGACGCTTAACTGGCTGAGCCACCCAAGCTGCCCTAAAGTCATTAGATCTTTTTGGGTTTTATTAAATCTGAGGTTTCGTTTATTTGTTTGCTCTTACTCAAAATTACCTTTTCTAATCATCCTGGTTGTCTTTATTGGATTCTCCTTCTCTAACCATATTGATTCATTGACTGATTCTTTACATCTGTTTTTCCCATTGATCATGGTGTTTTCCAGTAGGCTAGGATAAGGTGGCCTCACTTTCCTCAATATGCTCTGTTCACTTTCTCTCTCTCTTCTCCATATTCTCAGTCTTCAAAAGTCCTCTTGATCTTTGCATAGTACCAACAACTTGCATCATATCCTTAACCAGATACAAATCATTTCATCATTTTTGATGATTTCCTATAAATCAGATATCAGTGGTACCGTGTGAATTGACAAGGACCCACTTTTGTCCCTTTGGAATCTTTGGTGTCTTCAGATGGTTTTAGAACTGAAACATAGAGACCAACATCACACCATCATTTTTCCCATCTGGAGTGACTCAGTTATACAAATTGACTTACACAAAGATTACCCAGTTTGCATAAGTTCTTGAGATTTTCTGATATGAATACTCCAGGCACAGTTTTCATATTACCAACTAAATCTTCACCCACAAGCCTGGAAAGCTTCCCAGGTCACAAGAACTTTGGAAAGAAGGTGTTTTGTTTTTTTGTGTTTTTTTTAACCAACTGAAATAATTTTCTTTCAAAGAGTGGTTGGTGCTTCAACAGCTAAGAATCAGAATTAACATTTGTTGCTTCACAGACTCAATGTTTGAGTCCCACAAAGACTACGTTTCTCTTCTGTGCCTGAGTAGAGCATGACTTTCACATTACACAAAAAGAACTGACAGAGATGAATTTCATATAGAAGCAAATGCTAATGATTCACAAAACAGTTTACATGTTTCAAGCGTAAGAAAATAGTTATATAAGGGTAGTTATACAAGGGTAAGAGAATATATATATATATATATATATTCACATATATATATTCACACATACATATTCCATAGGAATTTTACATATATGTCCCCTAACTGTGCACGCATAACATGCACTCACATATGCAGAACAAAAGAGATAAACCTGGTTAATGATAAAAATGGCTCATGGTTGCTTAGCTTTCTCTTTGTACTTCTGTGATTTAAAATAAATCACACTTCATTATTTTCTGATCCTGTACTTTTTCATCCCTTTCCCAAAGATAATTACATATTGATTTAATCTTTATTTCGTTAAAGTTACAATTTTAACTGGATGGGTAATCTCATTCTAAATACTTTCAAAGTAAATGTTTTGGCACAAAAATGATTGAAATATAGCAGTCACATTCAACTTATTTGTAGTTATCACATGACTCCTAACACTCCACCTACAATTAATTGGGGTCTTAAAATGATTCTCAAACAGATAAGATTTTAAAGAAGTTTTTTTTTTCTTCAAAACATCCCACTCAGCATATTTGCATAGCAAGTACCTCTAAAGAAATTTATAAATGTTTCAATCTTTTCTTTTCCAGCATCATTATAAATGACTTCATGACAAGTGCAAATTTTCCTCCTTGTTCTTTGGGAAGTACCAATCAGACGTGGATTTGAGTGACATCTCTTTTAAGGAGGAACAAAGGAGACAGGCAGCTCAAATAATTATAAAATCCCGACTTGTTACTGTCACAATGATTGCCTGAGCTTTAAAAAAGAAATGGGACATTAATGGTACAATGTAAATAATTGTGTAGGCTCTAAGATGATTAGTTAGCAAGGTGGCAGAATTATCTTGTCAAAAATAAAGTATTTTTATATATCTGAAAAGGAACTCCAAAATATCCATCCTAATCATGAAAACCATGACATCCAGCACTACTATGCCCAGAATAATAACTAAAAATAGGATTATGTATTTTTCACCAAAAAATGCTTATAAAGAAAATGTTGGAGTTCTCTCTGTCTTTTGATCTTTAGTTCATTCTGAAATGCCATCCTAACAGTTGAGCTGCACTAAAATGAAATACTTCATCTTGTGATCCTAGGCACTCCTGCTAAAACAGGTCCCAGTTTGCTTTTATGAGCCACTTCCATCACTGTTATTGTCATTGGTATAATAAATTATATTGCTAATCACTTACTCTGTGCCAGGCATTGTTCTGAATTTTTTTACATTTTTTTCACTGATTTCTCACATCCACCCTATGAAATAATTACTATTATTATGCCCAATGTATGGATGTGAAAATTACAGTTTGGAGATTATAAGTAACTTGCTGTAAGTTATTTAGGTAGTATGGAGCTGAAGTAGGATTTGTGTATAAATCTTCATTGCCTTCAAAACAAAAGTATTAAATTTGTTTCCGTATTTATATACTATTTGTAAACACAAAATTCATTGGTTACATGACATTTCATTTTTTATTTAAAAAATTGTTAACGTTTACTTATTTTTGAGAGAGAGAAAGAGACAGAGCAAGTAGGGGAGGGGCAGAGAGCGAGGGAGACACAGAATCCGAATCAGGTTCCAAGCTCTGAGCTGTCAGCACAGAGCCCGATGCGGGGGTCAAACCCATGAACCGTGAGATCATGACCTGAGCCAAAGTTGGATGCCCCAAATTTTGCTAAATATTGCCAAACTGCTTTCAGAAATTTATTCTTGTACTAGCAGCATATGAAAATATTCTTTTCACTTCTACCATACCTATAGTATTTTTTTTAAATGTTGTTTACCTGATAGGCAAAAATTTTTCTATTTTCTTGTCAACTATTTTTAACAGAATATTATATATGAAAACATAAAGATATTAGATTGTTGGCAATTAAAAGCTGTCAACACATTATTGTCTGACCAATATTTTAAAAATCACTTTAACCTTTATTTAACTCCTTCTGTTTGCCAGAAACTCTGCAAAGTTCTCTAGGTCAAGATAAATAAGGCCCAGTTTGGTGCCTCAGGAGCCTTGATAGAAAGCTATATGCTAGCAATAATGATTTTGCATGTTGAGTTTTAAAATAGGAGTGAAAAGTTGCCTTTTTAACCCTAATTTGGGCCTGTGTTTCTGGGACAACCTCATGGAGTAGATGACATTGCACTTTTTTTTTTAAGCTTATTTATTCATTTTGAGAGGGAGAGCAAGTGGGAGAGCAAGTGGGACCCCAAGACCCAGCAAGAATGAGAATGAGAATCCCAAGCAGGCTCCACACAGTCAGTACAGAGCCCAGAGCAGGGCTTGAACTCACAAACCATGAGATCGTGACCTGAGCTGAAGTTGGATGCTTAACAGAGCCACCCAGGTGCCCCTGTCTTGATGGATGAATAGGGATTTGGAAAGTAGAGATTAGATAAGAGTATTGTAGGTAAAGTGTAGAGCATAACCAAAGAGATGAAGAATGAAAACAAAAGTTAAATTCAAGGAATGGTTAAAAAAAAGTAAGTTTTTTACTGGAACCTTGAATGAGTGTTATCACAACTACGAAGGGGTGGGACCTGAAAGATAGTAGCAAAGCATGAAGACCCTTTCTGTGTATTAGGATGAAATGTCAGTAAATAGATTCACTATTTAATTGTAACAGACACTACCAGCCTTGACCAGTCATTTTGAAAAGTATACTCATAATTAGAAATTCAAGATCTGGTGATTTCTTTTAATTACTCCAATTTTGTAGCAAATTATTTTTAAATATCCTGATGATGATAATTAGTACCTTCTGAAGTGATTTAAAATCTTCTAATAGCCACATTTCTCTCCTCCAATTTTATGTATCACAACTTCTCAAAAATGCCCAGCCGTTGGTCCAGACAGAACATCTCTGTATCATCGCTAACGGACATTGCAGTGGCTTTGACTTCAACCATTTCACTCATTTTGTTCTCCCAAGAACTGTGCTCACTCTGCTTTCCTTACTACTCTCCACATTTAATGTATCCATCAAGACTAAGCTTAACTGCTTGCTCTTACATAAATCTTCTAGCTCCTACTGGAAACATTTCTGTAGCACTGATATTCTTTCTACCCCAGACTTTGTTTTGATGCATTATCTTTTTTCTTTGATATCATAGTTCATAAAATTGAGCTCATGGATTTGTGCATTATGTGCAGATATTCTAGACAAAGAAAATTTGAGAAACTACCTAAAGATCATACTAATTATTTTTGCACTTGTTCACTTATTTATTTTTCAAGTAATGGTGTTGCTAGTACCTGAAAGGCACTTCTCAGGTCCTAAAGATGAAAAATGAACATGGTCCGTTTCTTCAGAAGGAGTTCAGAGCCTAAAGGTAAAGCTAGATACTTAAACAAATTTTTGAGTTCTATATATGATATAGAGTTGGCACAGTGAAGGAAAATAGCAATCTGTCTATTGTGGCTAAGTGGACATCGAGGTGTGTGAAATGCAGTAAAGACTTTGTAGAAAGAAGGAATGCCAAAGGGTTTGCAAAGAAAAAGGTGTTTAACAGGCTAATAAGTGAGATATAAATTTCTAGAAGGAATAGCATATACTGATGAGCAGAGAAGACATCAGGGAACTGCAGATGCTGTAGTATGGTTGAATTACAAGGTTAGGAATGGGGAAAACACACAGTGAGACTAATAAGGTAGACAAGGGCCTTTGTGTCTTGAAATAGGGTTTAGAGTTTATCTTGAAATTGAAGTGAAATTGAAACCCAGTCTTGAAGGGTTTAATCAGTAAAGGCACCAGGATCACGTTTGTGTATTCAACATCTTACTGTATGGAATAGTGGAAAATGGATCCAGGATAGAAGCAACAAAAGGCAGGGGATAAAGTTAAGTGTTTAGTATTCCAGGTAAGAAGGACGTTGAGATTGGTAATGGGAAGAGAGAGGAGAGAGAATACTTTTTTTTTTTTTTTTTGCTGGTTTTTTTTTTTTTTTAACGTTTATTTATTTTTGGGACAGAGAGAGACAGAGCATGAACGGGGGAGGGGCAGAGAGAGAGGGAGACACAGAATCAGAAACAGGCTCCAGGCTCTGAGCCATCAGCCCAGAGCCTGACGCGGGGCTCGAACTCACGGACCGCGAGATCGTGACCTGGCTGAAGTCGGACGCTTAACCAACTGCGCCACCCAGGCGCCCCGAGAGAATACTTTTTTGTAAAAGTATTCTTTCATGTAAAACAGGATTTTGTGACTGAGTGCATACAATAAGGGAGGAGAGGAACCAAAAGATGATACACAGATTTTTCTGCTTAGATAACCAGGGGGTGCATTAGCCAAGACAAGCTAGCCAGGACAAGAAACTGTTTGGATGACGGATGCAATAAATTCTGTTATATAAATGTTGATTTAGAGGCTGCTATGGGTCCAGGAAGTGGCCATATAAAACAGGCTACTGGATATACCTTGGTCTTGGTCTTCGAAAGAAGGTCTGGATGGAGGATGTAAGTCATCAGAATAGAAATAGGTAAAATCACTCAGAAAGATGGTCAAGAATGAAAAGCATACGCTCTTGAAGGACACAGGTATCTAAGGACTCCCATTCCTTGTCATTTTTTTTAATGTTTATTTTTGGGAGAGAGAGAGAGAAAGAGAGAATGAGTGGAGGAAGGGGCAAAGAGAGAGGGAGGGGAGACACAGAATCCCAAGCAGGCTCCTGGTTTCCAGGTGTCAGCACAGAGTCCGATGGCAAGGCTCGAATTCACAAATAGTGAGATCATGACCTGAGCCGAAGCTGGACACTTAACAGACTGAGCCACCCAGGCACCCCTCCTTGTCATATGTTCAATAAAAGTCTCTGTTTTGATATTTGAAATGTGAAGCACATATAAATGACAAATCAGAGACAACTTAAGACCTGTAATGGGGCAGATGGAGCAGAGACACCAGGAGCCTGAGTACAATTCAGGTAAATCCAAATCTGCCCCTCTCTAGTTCTTTCGTTGAAACCTGGGAGCAAATGGAGTTCAAAACAGGATTAAGAACACCTAATTTTGAACTCAATGATTTAAAGCCTCCTGCTGACACTGTTTCCTTTTGAGAAAAACCTCACGCTTTGAAGGTTGATGAAAAGAAACTTACATGGAACTTAGATACCTTTCGTTATTTAATTTCCAATCTCTAGGTCTTGCTATACAACAGATTTCAGGTTAAAAAAAATCATTTTACTGTAAGAGGTGAGGTGGAACCTAAATTGGACTAACAGTGGTAAAATAGCGAAGGGGAGCTAACAAATGGAATTGAGACAATGTGCCCAAACAGTCACATTGTCATGGGAGTCAATGTGTCACAGAGCTCATGTCATTGAAATAATGTAAGAATGAATTGGCATTCTAGTGAGGCGCTTACTCTAGGAGTCCTACTAATTTCTCTAGATTGAGGACTGACTGTGAGGTATAGAATTAGGAATCTATATTCACTTGAGAAGCGGAGTGCAAGGGAAATAAACTGTTCATAGACTACATTTAAGGCTGTAGTTCTGGGAATGCGTATTCTCACACTTGTTCCTTTTCACACCAATCCTTCTATTTCTACTGTCAATTTTCAAAGAAATAATAAGACACTTCCTCTTTGTCCACTCTCCTCCCTTTTTCCCTCTATTCCTTTCTTCCTTCCTTTGCCTTATAGTTTTTGGCACTGAACATAGCATTCTGGTTAATAAATACTCATAAAGTTTTAAAATACTCCTCAACTTGAATGAAAGTGTTTTAATCGCTTAGGGTTTTATGGTTTATGAAAACTTTGGATCATGTTTACAACTGAATGTATAACGTTTTGGGGTCCTTAATTTCATTTCTTCATATTTCATATCCAACTTTTATAACTTCCTACTCAAATTCTGTAACTTTCAAAACACTAATAATGTATTTACTTATAAGCCATTTGAAGAGATTGAATTGCCGAAACTTATAGACTGATAATGTTCTGCTTCAAAAAGAATGCTGAGCTATAGAAAATTTGTTCAGCAAAGTTGTTTGGATTTCAACTTATTTTACGTTTATGGGATTTGGCAGCCCTCTTTCCTTATCCAGAGGCAATGCTTCAGGCACTTTTTCCTATTTTTGTCATATGTACGGGAAAATATAAATGTATTTATCTTAAAATTATTTGAAGTTCCTTATGGCCACATTTTGATTCTAGTTTTAGGATCTTCTTTTTTATGTGTACAGGTGCTAATTATTCAAGTATCACATCTTCCTGAGGGTTCTGGGAGTATTATTTGCGTTTCTTTTTGATAAGTCACAGATAATTAAGACTAACTCTAGAAATAAAGTAACTGCCTGCATTGTGTTCCACCCATTATTTTAAAATTAAGAATAGAGATTCTTCAACTTTGTATAACAAAAAGCAAACGTTAGAATACTGTGCTTCAGATTTGGAGAGGAGGGAAAAAGACTTGGTTTCTGTGAGAGTTCTACCACCGCTAGATATGTGACTTTCGTTTTAAGTTTTCAGTTGATGTCTATTTCAAAACTTAGTGTTTAAAACAATGACTACTGGCTTTGCTAGCATTCAGGTAGAATTTGGGTGTTTTTGTTTTTGTTTTTTTCTGCTCCCTGTGTCATCAGTCTCTCAAGTGGTTGTAGTAAGATGGAGGCTGGGCCTGAATATCCAATATGGTGCCTGAGCAAGGATTGTGTGGAGGCTAACTCTATCTTTCGCTCTCCATGTGACTTTTTTGACATGGCCTGCCTGAGCTTTCTTACCTGGACAGCTTCTAGGAGCAAGTATTCTAAACAGCAGAAACAGAAATGCAAAAATATTCAGGCCCAGACTCAGAAGTTGCACACATCATTTTGGCTGCATTCTATTCATGAAACAAACCATGAGGTCAATCTAGGTCTAAGGGAAGAGGAAGTAGACTCTGTTTCTTGATAGGGGACGGACAAGGACACATTGCAAATGAGCATATGTCATAGGAAATTTTGTGACTATTGTTAGAAACCTAATCTACCATAACCTGGTTCCATTCTTTTTGTTATGTCGAGGCTAGGCTTGCCTCATTTGTAAAATGTGGTGGTTAATTAACTTATGCAATATACAGTTGCTTAGGGGGACACCTGGGTGGCTTAGTCGGTTGAGTGTCCAACCTCAGCTTAGGTCATAACCTCAGGATGGGTGAGTTTGAGCCCCTGCATGGGGCTTGCTGTGGTCAGCCTGTCAGCACAGAGCCTACTTTGGATTCTTGATCTCCCTCTCTCTCTGCCCCCCACTCCTCCCCTGCTCATGCTCTGTTTCTCAAAAAATAAATCATATATATATATACACACATACATACCATATATATATATATATATATATATATATATACACACATATATATATACATATATACGTGTATCTATATATGTGTGTATATATATATATATGTATGTATATATATATATATGGTGTGTGTGTGTGTGTGTGTTTGTATGTGTATATAATTCCTAGGCAGTTATAATAGACTGCTAAACAAAAAAGATATAGCTTTTATCCTATGGAGCTCATTTTGGGGATTGGATTAAGTAAAGTTTAAGATTTTCCCTCAGAATATTCAGTGGCATTTAAAATAAAACAAAAGAAGAGCCATAGTTTCTTACTAGGGAACATGCTTTGTTCTAAACAATATTTTATTTTCTAATGTAGAATAGTTTCCTTGTTTAGCTTTTTTTTTAAGTGACCTGATTGCTGCAGATACTGTGATCGTGCATTATTTTAAAATTAATTCTATTTCTGTGTGCACCAAACAAAAAGGAAAAACTCCATCTCTGAACAGTTAAATAGAATTTTGAGGAAGGAAGATGTATTGGTTGGAGTTCTGTAACTATAGCTACTGACAGAGTCAGGATAATTTTTAATTATTTGTGAGGCAGAAGACTGGATATTAGACGACAAGAATATAATACTGAAATTTCCCTTTTATTTACTGGCTGATAGTAATTAAAACACTAAGCAAAGTATCTCAGCTTTTCAGTGAGTCTCAAGTCTTAGGGACAAAATTATGATGTCCAATTTGTCAACATCACCATTTGCTGTCAATGAAATAAGCAAATCTTGTATCCCACCTTTCCCAAACCATTTAGTCTTTCAAAAATCTTATGGTTGTAAGTTTCAAAAGTAGAGTCAATTACCCAGACATATGAAACTGATGAATTAACTAATTTGTATTCTCTCTAACTGTTTTGATGAAACTCCATAAACATGCTGTTAGTTCCATTCCTCTGAGCTTTGAATAGTTTACTGTTCATGACGATAAAAGCACGACAGGGAATACTTTAACATATGCCAGATTTAAAGTGAGTGAAATATAACAGTTTATAATCTGTGAGACAGAAGATTGATCTTTGAAAAATATTTGCATATAAAGTAGCTGCTTCAACACCGTAATTCTAAAAACCCACATGAACTGATATCCAGTGCTTTCACTTAGTATGTTATACAAATCAAAAGCAGGGTATATCTCCTTAATTGTACGTAAAATACTTTTCCCTCTGGAACTGTTTCTGTAGGTATTATTTTCATTAATAATGTCAAAATGAGAACTGAGATAGTAACCAAAAGAGTATAAATGCTCAATTTGCGGGAATGAAATGTTATATTTTTTCTGAAAAAAATAACATGCACATATAAACGTGTGCGCGTGCACACACACACACACGTGTGTGTGTGTGTGTGTGTGTGTGTGTATGCGTGAAAATGTACTTAGAGAGCCTTCTCCCACTGTTCTTATTCAGACCTTTTCTCTTTGAAGAACGGAGTGGAGCAGAGAGCTTTTAATTTTTGCTCACAGAAAGTACAGGGACCATGTTTCCTTTATTATTTTGTTCTGTTTTTAATTTAAGTACTAACATTCAGTAAAATTGACTTTTTAAATATGTAATTCTATGGGTTTAACAGGTAGAAAGACCCATATAATTACCACCACAGTCAGGTACACAGCATTACATCATCCCAAAGAGCTGTCTTGTGCTATCCCTTTGTCATCACCCCCTTCATCTCTGACAGCCACTCATCTGTATTTCATTATTACCGTTTATCTTTAAATGTAATCATACAATATGCAACCTTTTGAGACTGGATTCTTCCACTCAACATAATGCACTTGCAATTCATTTAAATTGCTGCATTTATCAATAGTTAATTTATTTTTATTGCTTAATGGTGTTCCATTGTGTGGATGTACCACAGTGTGTTTATCAACTTACTCAGTACAGGACATCTGGGTTGTTTCCAGTGTTTAGTACTTACAAATAGAGCTGCTATAATCATTCATGTGTAGGTTTTATGTGGAAATATGCTTCTCTTTCTCCATCCAAGGGCTGGATGTCTGGGTTTATGGTAGGTGTATGTTTAACATTTTTCAGGAACTCCTAAAATGTTTTCCAGGGTTGCTGAATCATTTCACACCCCCGAAGCAAGATGTTAGAGTCTAGTTGGTCCACATTCTTGCCGACACTTGCCTTGTCAGTATTTTTTTACTTTAGCCATTCTAAATTAGTTTTTAAGCACACATACCCTGACTTATTAACTCCTTGGTTTTTAGATGAGTAGCATGATAATCTATTAAAGTAAAATCTTTTTTTAAAAAACAGAACCGTATATTAGACTCTATTTACAGAAGAGTTTCATGGCATTAAAAAAAACAAAGTGGAGTATGAAAATAGAATAAAACACAGTAATATGCCTTCTAAATTTTAAAAAAATATTTTGATTAAAAATAGTATAAAGTACATTGAAAACCAGTCACTAGGAAAAACATCCGCCTGGATTACACTGTGTGAAGATTTTCTGAATTGGAATGTAAAGAGATTTGGCCTTTTGACAACTTAATTTTTAGATAAATAAAGAAACAAATATTCCAGGCATGGTATAAACCTATACTAATATATTTGATAACAATGTACTCATTTTCTAATGAAACTATGCATACATTTTTCTCTTCAAAGAGTGTTAATGAGTAAACTTATCACAAATTTTATATCTTAATGCTATATATTTACATGTTTTCTTGATAAAGAGTAGTATGTATGTGTAAGTGTGAGTGAGTGTGTGTGTTGGTAGTATTGAGATACATTTGCCATTGTTTTCAGGCTTCTGGAGCTCTGAGGTTGTCTATAATTATTCTCTGACACTGATTCAGTGGCCCCTGCCAAACAGTCACTGGCATTCACTTTCTAGGGTTTTCTTTTTCCCTCATTGGGATTTTGTTTCCTGAATAATTTATTTTTTTCTCTCAAGATCATTCCTTGTAAAAATATGCACTCTCTGTACTGTAAGCAATTGGTGGTAGTTATGTATAAAATCTATATAATGATATTAAAAAAAATTGTTTCTAGCACTTAATGATGTGCTGTAATAGTTAAGATATCGTCTATGATTCTGAGGTTATAGTTTTGATTTTTCAGAGCTTCTTGGGGTAAAACATATATAACATATTTTAAACAGTGCATTTTGTTCATTTTATTTTGCAGGGATGATATGTGAATACCATCTACTCATACGTATATCTGCAATTTACTCTAAATTTGGGCACAAAGCAGGCATACAGATATATGAAAGTCGGTGGGTTAGAATTCTTTATGATATTAACACTGAAGGACTTAAAAGTATTACAACTGTTTATGTGAGAGTCAAACCTCCCTTCAAATCGTATTTTCTAAAAGTGTAGCTGAGTTGTGGGGGGGTGTTAGTGAAATAATATGGACTGAATGTGACTCACTAATTTTTATTATTGAAACCTGAGTAGGTAAAAATGTAAGGCAGAGTAGTCTAAAAGTTTGGTTTAAAATTGGGATCTGATGTAAAAGCATTTTGAAACATTAAAAGCATTTCAAATTCCAAAAAAATTATTGAATATGTTTTATCTTTTGTTAAAAGTAATTTTTGGAGAACAATTATAATTTTTTTATATAAAATTGAAAATGCAATACATACCTTGTGTTTTCTAAGATTATTCCTTTTTATATAGTTTCTAATTTTTTTGGCCTGTATCAAGATATCAGTATATGTGAAATTTCTTTTTGTCTTTTAGCTGATATAACTTGTTCAGCATGAAAATATGGAATTCGTAGAGTTGTGCTTCAACTTTTTTTTTTTGTTCTCCATCTCATTTATGGCATTACTATTTACCTGTTTAAGAGCCATTGGAAGTCTTTTAGACTTCTCCTCTTCTCACTTCCCATACTAAATCATCCTTGTTCTTTTTTTATTTAATCTTCACATTATCATTTCAAACGCTTCTTTTCTCTCCCTGCCCCTATCTAGGCTGAACATTCATTATTTCCCAGTTGGACAATAGTGACAGGCTACCAACCATATCACTACCTTTGGTCTATTTCTCCTTCAATCAACCCTTCAAGTTGCTAACAACATGATCATGCTAAAATAGAAATCTAGTTATAAAACTCTGCTGCCCTGACCCTTGTTCCCATAAGACAAAGTCTAAATTCCATATTTTGTCATGTAAGAATCTTCATTCAATCACAACCTACCTTTACAGCATACATGGCAGTTACTCCAGGCTCTCTGGAATCTTCACTATTCTAGGTAAATCCTATGATGATGGTTCACGTTCTGGTATCTTGGTAGCTGCATTGAATAACTCTGCTCGTCTCCACCCATTGCAGATTCACTTAAATTCCCTTCTCCAAAGCACTTCCCTGCTTAGTCAGAAGTGAGTTCCTCTCTCTTCAGCTCTCTGGGTTCTTTGAAGGGCATAGCTATATCATATTTATCTCTGTAACTGCAACACGTTTCCTGACATATAATATGCATTTCAATTCATTGGTGTTGAATGATAGAATGAGTGATTCAATTTTAAAAATTAGGAAACTGAAGCATTAGTGGTTAAGTAATAAGAGTTAACAAAAGAGCAAAGATGCATTTAGAACAGGAATACAATTGTGAACATGGTCGCTTTTTCGCCAAAGCATCTCACTTACGTGTGAGTCTTGGTAATTTAAATTAATTGATCTGAATGATTGACTTAATGATGATTACACTTAGAAGAAGTTTGATTGATAATTGTCCTTTGAGACTAAGAAAAGGAAGAAAAGTATGTAAGACTTAACTAGTCTTTCAGTGGTACTTGGGATTCGTTTTCATCAGGAATGGTAAGATCCACAGACCCGGAAAAGACTGTTGTGAAGAAAGTTTATTATATTCCATTCCCCGGAAGTGGAAGACATGGTACACCACACAAGGCAGCCATACCGGGAGGCACTGGGATTGGCTATGAGGTGGAGAAAGCAAGAGAAGTTAGAGAAAGAGTCTTTATTGTAGTTTTCTCAGAAAGGGTCCAGCAAGGCAAAGTAAGTAGGTTTCAGATTGATTCGTTTCAGTAATTTCAGCAGGCTCTGGGGCACAGAAGCTGGTCCTCTTCTACCTGGCCCTGGGGTGATTAGAGCAGGTGGATAGTGACCTGAAGTGTGAGACCCTTTTAAGGCAGGTAGTTAACAGTATGGGCTTTAGATTGACTGGTTTGAATATAAAAGGTATGGTATGCTCACACGTTGTTTACGGTCCCTACAAAATCAAAATCAAAATCGAAATCGACATCGGCTAACCCTGGGAGAGGCTGTCTCTTCGGGAACAGCATGTCTCCAAGATGTCAAAGCATCAGAATACAGAAAATAAAAGATGAGGTTAGCACAATTGGAAATAGGATAAAGGTATGTGAAATGAATCTCAAATCATGATGAAGTAACTAATAAGGGGTACTCATCACCTCTTCTTTGCTTTTTAGTCTAGGAAGAAAAGAAAAATCTTTATTTGCAATTATTTGTCTGTTGTGACCTTACGAAGTAAATCAGTTAGTACCGGCAACTGACAGAAAACAGCTCTGAAAGCAGAGGCTTTCTTTGCAAACAGCTCAAATTGCAAGACCTTATGATGGGAAAACTGAAAGCTCCCTCTCTCTCTAAAACAGTCTGAGAAAGCAGCTCCAGTGGTGAGCAGCAGAGCAAGCACACCTCATCCGTGGAAAATAGCTCTCATTCATTAGTCAACTGCTACCATGGCAGAGGTCCTCGAGAGCTGGGGAGAAGGGGGAGGGCAGCAGGGACTGCATGATGTTTGTTTGCAAACCTTTTGTGGTCTGCACAGTCCTTTCTATCAAATTACTGTCTATGGCGTGGTGCATTCAGTTTTATTTTGCTAGAGATAAAGAGTAATGAGTTAAAGCTTTGAAGCTAGGAAGGGTGCAAAACGAAAGAATATTTTTCAGCCACTCTAGTTCAAAGCTATTTATAAGCATTGCGTGTCTGGCCTGTTAGTCCATCCATCATCCTTTTATGCATTTCATCAATCCACTTTTGCTCATGGATAAGTAGTTACCTTCCATTTACACTCCACCGAAGTGTTAGTGCCGGGGATATCATGGGTCAGCCGGTGGCTTTTTTCATGTTAATGTCCAAATGAGGGACACGAATTAATGGAACCGCAGGAAGCCAAGATTCTCTAGCTTAAAGGATACTGTCTTGAATTCTTAGGGGGGTTAGGATGGTGAGAAAACAAGCTGCCCTTATTTAAAGAGTGATTCACTAACACTGGAGACCTGTTTTGGTTAAAAATCACATTAGTGCTTATTTTGGGTTTCCATAGAAATTTGGGGCCAAGTTACTTTCTCAACGGAGACAAACAGAGGTGCATTAAAGCCACTACTGTTGACCTTAGTATAAACAGGACCTCCTTAGCAACTGTGAAATCATTAGGGATTTTGGACTCCATTAACTTTTCTTCTTGGTGGTCTGCCTTAAAGTGCACCAAGCGTGGCTGGAAGTCCTACCTGTCCATCTAAGACATAAAGAATTCTAAGATACTGCTGCCTTTTCATTCACTGCCTTTTATTTGTGGACTTGGTAAAGCAAGTGAGGAAGCTGTAGCTACAGCCACATGACTTAAGGAAGCACCTTTTTTTATTTACTTATTTTTGAGACAGAGATTCAGACAGAGTCGGAGAGCAACAGAGAGAGAGGCAAGGAGAGATCCCAGGCAGGCTCTGTGCTCAGTCTCACGGTTTATGAGACCATGACCTAAGCCAAAATCAAGAGTCTGACAATTAACCGAGTCACTTAGGTACCCCTAGGAAGTGTTTTTTTTTTTTTGTAAATGGCACCAAGATGGGGGGAAAATGTGCTGTTGGAGGCAATGGTTATATTTGTCAATACGAATGGATCATTTAGGATTTGGTTATGAAGAGATTCAGAAGTACTTGATTATAGTGTAATATCTCAGTAGATTGGAGATTATACTAATAATAATTGTAATTATTGCAATTGGACAATGACTTAAATTTTCTACCAGGAATGCTGAGGGTAAGGAATAAGATGAGGAAAGGCAGAGAAGAAGGAAGCTAAATCATGGTCTCTGCCATAAATAGAAGGTTCAGGGTAAGAAGTGATTTGAAGTGATAAAAAAAAAAGCTCACCTGTACACAAAAGACTTGTAGGTCCTCTCTGAGTCTCTTCTAAATGGAACCCCATCCTACTGTATATTTATCCAGATATAATTACCCAAGACTTTCCAAAGCAGTTTAAGAAGCTGTGAAATTCATCCGAGACAGTTTCATGTGGTTATTAACAGGTAAATCTTATTTTTACAATTTATGACTTCTCTAAAAATGAAATTGTACATGGCTCTATATAATGTGAGTTTGAAAAAACAAAATGCTTGTTTTTTATGGCATAAAGTAAATCTATAATGAAGCGCTTTCCCACCACTTTAAATTCTGTAGTTACTTATGAACACCTTCCATGTATAATGTGCAGAGCAGGGCCAAGCACAGAGATCTACATTGTGCATAGTCTTTGACTTTAAAGTTGCTCAGACTTATAGGGCAGGGGAACCAAATAAACAAAGAACTATCTTTCAAGAGAAGGATAAAAATGCCACATGAGTCATAATGCCTCGTAATGGGATTCAGCCAAAGAATACAAAATCTTTGTAGACAAGTTTTAGCTATTGAATCTGCTGAACTATGTGTTGTATTAGTAACCCAACTGAATCCACTCATTTAATGAAATTTCCCCTAAACTTAGTGGGTTTTTTTTTTTGGTGGGAATGTCTCTACTCAGGGTTTAATGTATGCAGTAGGAACTCAACACATTATTTGCTGAGCTGAACTAAAACAGAAGATGTTTACTTGTAAAAAAGCCTTAGCAATTACATCTATTTTTCTATTCTGGTCTTAATATGAGATTGATAGCTGATGCTATGATATGCAGTTTTCAATTCTTTCTTTAAAAAAATTTTTTTTTTACATTTACTTATTTTTGAGAGACAGAGAGAGATAGAGCACAAGTGGGGGAGGGGCAGAGAGAGAAGGAGACACAGAATCTGAAGCAGGCTCCAGGCTCTGAGCTGTCAGCACAGGGCCTGATGTGGGGCTCGATCTCACAAGCCGTGATGTCATGGTCTGAGCTGAAGTCGGACGCTCAACCAACTGAGCCACCCAGGTGCCCCTCAATTCGTTCTAATTCTCAGCTTTTCAAAAATGTTTCCCTGAAATGAAATAATTTTTTGATGCCACGACCTAGATGCTGAGGTCATTGATAGGTATTTTTGTTTGCTTATCATTTTTAAAGGTATCAGTAAAACTGACAGTTTTTCTTTTGATGTTCACTTCTATGAATTTTTAACAAGTTTATATTTGTCTAACCACCACTACAATTGGGGTACAGAATGGTTCAATTAATGCAAAATGTCCTCTGATGCTTTCCTTTATAGTCCCTCCTCTCCAACCCTTGACAACCACTGATCTCTTCTCCATCACGATGGTACTATCTTTGGAGAATGTCAGATAAATATATTATGCAGTATGTTACTTTTTGAGGCTGGTTTCTTTTAGTCCATGTAATGCCTTTGAGATTCATGGAAACTTTATGTATCACTATTCATTCTCTTTTAGTTGCTGAGTAATATTCCATTGAGTGGATACACCGGTGTTTATGTTCTAATTCACCCACCTGTTGAGGGACATTTGGGCTGTTCCAGTTTTAGGTGTTTATTTATAGAGCTGCTATGAGCGTTCATGTACATATTTTTGCATGAGCATAAGTTTCCATTTATCTAGGGTCACATTCAGGAATTAGATTATTTGGCCATTTTGCCAAGTATATAACACACTGTCTCATAGCCTTTTTGAATTGTATACTTAAAAGTGTCCTTTCTGTGTTTCTTTTGGATGGGGGTAATGAATTGGGGATTAGGTGGGTAAGTTTAGCAACTACTTCTCCAGAGCTTTCTCAGGATATAATACTCAAAATAACCCTCACAAATAATTTAGACTTTGGAAAATTCAGAATGATCTAAAGTTCTTGGAGAAGTGCTATTTCCAAAGTTAAGTGAGTCAATTTCCTGCCCTTTATTATTTGTTTTACATATTTAGTTGGCACTGTCCTCACCTATAGCATCCCAAGGACCTACTGAGTTTCTAGTGAAACAATTTTGTCATTCGATAGTAGCTGTAATCTGTCTCTACAGGCTTTAGTGTTCATTGGGGCTAGACCAGGAAACAAATCTGAATAACAAATTTTGATATGATCAGAATTGTTTTGCCATTACCTACTAATGCCCAGGTTTTGCTTCTAGCTCGAGTTGGTTACAGCAGGGTCCCTATTTCTTCAGGAATACTCCTTTCTCAAGATAATTCTCACTCTTTATACAAATAGAAATTCTAGCCTAAGCCACCAGTTCACCAAAGTTAGACAAATGTAAGTTTCATTAATATACATAACTTCGACAAAAACTAGGACCCTCTCACTGCTTTCTGCCTAATTTACTAGCCAGTTTATTAGTGCTAAGATAAATGATTTATTCTCCCTTTTTTCTTTTGTAAAATAAGTATCATATTGTCACCTGCTTCACAGTTTGGAGTAAGTGAGTCAAAAAACATTTGAACAGCATCTAGTAAATAGTGGGTGTTCAGTAATGTCAAATTGCATTATTATTACTACTATTTACATTTCTGAAAAGAAGTGTGGAGTTAGAAATGTTCTTTACCTGGCAGATCCCCATAAAGGGACTAAAAGAGAAATTGCCTTCACCTTTGTGAATTGTGGTTTGAGAAGCTTAAGGGCCAATCTGTGACCTCCACATTCCATTGACCTCTGCCCTCCAGAGGTCAATGTGATGAGTTGTTCAGCAACTTGTTTCTAGTTGTCTCATACTCTAAATGTCATCGAAAATAGTCTATTGCATATAAATAGCCACACCAAATATCAATTGTAGAATAATATTAATAATTATTTAAATTTAAATTTTTAATTTTTTGGAGAAGTTGCATTACACTAGCAAGAAATTAACTTTTCACTCATATTTCCATTTAAAGCCCCCAAACAAATTTACCCCAAATAAATTTTCAAAATTTTATAGTAGGTGTTAAATGAATTTAGGAGTATCTCCTAACACTTTACTAAATTCATAATTTTTGATTATGCTCTAGTGATAGGTTTTATTTATTTATTTTTTTTGAGAGAGAAGGTGAGAGAGAGAGAGCACAAGCTGGGAAAGGGCAGAGAGCAACAGAGAAAGGGACCGAGAATTCCAAGCAAGTTCTGCACTATCAGTGCAGAGCTGGAACCGATGCAGGCTCCGACCCAGGAACTATGAAATCCTGACGTGAGCTGAAATCAAGAGTTGGTTGCTCAACTGACTGAGCTACACAGGCACCTCTAGTGATAGGTTTTTAAGATAAGATATAGGTGTCTGAGAAAGTTTAACTTAAAAAATGAAGTCCCAATACTCTATGGTAAACAATTATGTAAATGTTTACCAATTCATTTTTATGATCCCCACAATTATTTAATATGTATGGAAGGAGGTGAATTAAGAAAAATAAACTCTATAGTGGCTCAGTATAATTCATTAAAGTGCCTTTTAGTACATATTAATAACATTGTAAAGGACAATTACTTTCATGTAAAGTAGTAGAGAAAAATATTAACATGCTAACACCAATCCAAAATTAGCATTTTCCCATGTTCCATCTGATGGATCACCATATCCCCAGAAAATAAATAGGTACTAAGAAGTATTGCATGAATGACTTGACTTTTGTGGAGATTTTAATTTGGCATTTGATCAGAGTGGTGGTATTGATGACAAAATCCCCTTTTTATTATTTTGAAGAATTTTAAAAGAAGATTAAAAATATTGCGTCCATTGATTATTTGCTAAAATGGAAAAATACCCATAGTTATTTAGTCTTTGAACTAGATTTACAGTGTCCTTACAGAAACAGTGGTGTTTCAAGCATGATTAGTAATATTTTAATTCAACACAAGAACAAGAAATGGATTTTATTGCTCTGTGCTTTATGGATCATGAATTTAACTGAGCTAAGTAGTGAAAAGATGTGTGAAAAATACTGCTGTAGTGGGCTGTTGACCACATTTGCTTCTGTATTTTATTAATGCTATTTTCCATTTTAGCCAAGTCAGCTTTTCATAGAATCACCGTCTATCCCTAAACACCTATGTATCACCACAACATGGCGAAACAATCAACCGCTCTATTTACCTCAGCTCATTGAACACTTTACTGACGTATGCGTATAAAATAAACCTAATTCGGCAAAACTAAGAAACAGACTATTGACTCACTTTTAAAACTGAAACCACCCACCTTAAAATGTTGATAACCATGAAAAAATAGTATTGCAGGTAATATTAGTAGCTTAAGGGAGGAACACATCATTTTCTCTTTTCAGTTAGACTTCCTGACCGAATTCCAGTGTGTGCTACTTAATGAGATGAATTGGGTGGTCTAGCCAGTTCGACCACAGTCCATTACTTTCTCAGTTATAAACATCTTTTTATTTCTCAAAGACCATGTGTTGACCGCTTATAACCTCATTAATTCTAATACCCTTAAATTCAATAGCTCTTTCAAACTGTGGAACTGCAAATCCAAGGTTTCTCAGTTGACAAAGCAAAAGGAAATTCTTCACCTGTGGGTTGGGACATACTAATCCACCTAGAAGGCTTCATTCATGGGTCACCAGTCTTCCCATCTGTAACATCTTATCCTGGAGTCATGCCCTAAATTGTATGCATATCTTAGTCCTAGTAACATGCCCTCCTTTTCATATCTATGAAGAGATTTATGTTCAGATCATCCAGTGATAAATGGTCACTTCTGGAACAGACTCGGTCTAGGGCCCTAGGTCAATTCACTGAGTCTGTAGAAGTTCATAGGAGATACTATTCTGCCACCCAATGAATTCCTGCTTTCTTTGTCTACTATATATCCCATTCCACTTCTCTGGCCTAAAATGTTAATGCTATTTTGCTAACTGAAAATTCTGTAGTTGTAGCTCTTTGGAGTGCTATGTTTATAAAACTTTGGAGGCCATATTTGGCTTTAAGGGAAAAAAATATTAGAGTAATAATCATTCCATTTTGCTGAGGAACTTTAGAAAAGAAAAAAAAGTACCTCTAGAACTCACAGGCATATAATTATAAAGACATAATAAGGAAATTTTACTTTTTGCTTTTTTGCTTTTGATGGAGTAGTGAGTTAGGCCTACAAAGATGTATGGGACCTGTGCATAAGGAAACTCTATCTTTTCTCAAAAAATTATTCACTGATGAACTCTCCTTTTATCATTTTTTCCAGTAGGTTGTTTTTTTTCCCCTGTTCAGAAACATTCCCCTCTCATGGCTATCACAGAGAAAGTTATGAGTTCACTTATTATTTTTAACTCTACTAATTCAGAAATTGGAGTGTCGTGGGCCTACAGTGTTGGGTCTGAAAATAAAAACCTTCAGATATAATAAGTACATAAAGACGTAATAAATTAAGTGACTTCTACTTTATAGTTTTAAGGACTCTATTACCTTGATTAACAAATTAAGATTTAATGAAGATTAACAAATCTTGATTTGTAGAAGAATGCTTCATGACATTGTGATTTTCCCTTCTAATATCTATGACTGTGGTTGGCAATTTTTATTTAAAATTCTCTTTAAAATACATGTGATCTCTTGTTCTTCATATAATAAACTGCTATACTTGCATAAAAATGTCTCATAAAATGCCCAGTGTCCCTTCTAAAATCTGCTATCAAAAGCCATTATTACTTTAATTTTACACAATTGGTTTTTATTCAACTATCTTAAGATTTCTTATACAGACTGTTGCTACTTTTTTAAATCAAAGGCAAACAAAGTATAAAGTTAATGCACTGAGAATTTAATTGGTATATGTTTGGGAGTTTTTTAAAAAAACATAGAAACTCAATTATATCTACCTGTTATATTTGTCTATAAGTAAATATATTATCATTTCAGTATTTCACAACCTAGTCCTCATATATTTTTATTATGCATTTCTCTTTTATTTCTCCTAGTTTAAGTGCATATGTTAAAGTGTTTAAAACATTTCTTCAATGTCTTAAAATTTGTAAGAGCATAAGTGGTTTAGGATTTTTATCCTCGTTGAAAAAGAGAATTGTTAAGTTCAGTACTCTCCATTATTGATTGAATGCTCTAGAAAGAAAAAAAAAAAGTCATTGGTTTCTGAGCTTCTGTTTAAGCCAGAACTTCCTCAAATCCATGACATGAAGTTGTCAGGGAGACAGCTCTAAGCAACATTTTAATTGTTCTCAAACCTGAAAGAGCTGTAACCCCCCCTTTTTTCCCCCTTCATAATGAAGCTATTGTTTTATATATGAGGAAGTTTTATAAGAGGAAGTTTAGGCAGAAGAGAATGAAATTTCAGTGTTTCAAATCTTTTACATTCCAAGTGTTTCCCTGCCTCTGTCAATCTCTTGAGCGTCTGCCAAATTCAGGTAATATTTCATGAAAGGGTAGAGAGTGGAAGAAGGGAGAAAATTTTATCGTGGAGTTTGGGTGTTCAAATGCTGTGAAAGAGTTATCAGCTAAAAACGTGACTTACTCTTCTACAGCACATTATTGACAAATTTAAACTGCATTTCTAATGTTCTCATCAGTGCCCATGGCTCAAATAACAATAAAATAATGTCTTCCAGGAGTATTCATTCTTTTCCTCATTCACTCATTTGTCTGTAATGTAAATATTAATGTAGATTTTCTGTGAATCATGGTGTAAATACTCCCACCATGACCAATTTCAGGTACTGTGATAGACACTGTGAATTCAGTAGGGAACAAGATGGACACAACCTACTGCAAAAGGCTTCTATGTGTGGGTGTAAGAAGACATACATTAGGCCAAAAATTATACAAGTCCATAACAATTGTTGTAAGTTCTACAAAAAAAGAATTAAAAAAAAGTGAACAACTGAAAGGAGGACAGGATAAAGATTGGAACTGGAAATGTGGGTAAGATTTATAGAACTAATTTAATTATCAACAGTTTTATCCACTTCAGCCAACTCTACAGAATCGACATACATACATTTTTAGGCTTACATTTATTCTTTCATGAATTTTGATAACTTAATGTAGACAGAATGTGTGTATATGTATAAATATGGTTACAAATTTTAGAGATATAAGAACCTGTATTTTGCAATTTATAAATAATAAACCATTCTTTGTTGTAAATTCCATATCACCGGTTGATTCTTTCAGAATGCTTGCATTGATTTTTGCTGAACTCTAGTCTGTGTAGCTAAACTATGGTTGTAAATGGAAAATGAGCAAAGTTTTAACATAAATATTGGTTGATATTTTTACTACATTGACAAAAGTGAGTTAATGAAAATATGTTTGGAACCTCATTAGTTCTTCAATAATGTGAGCAACTGCTTTTCTGAATCAGATAATAGGACACTGCAAGGCTATTTGCTTGAATTTTTGTGCTATTCACAATATGAATATAAACATGCCTTTTTATTAAGTTTAATCTGCACTCTTAACATTTTTTCCATCACTTTTTTCAGTCTAGACCATCAATAAAACAATAAATCAAGTCCTGCTTTGTAGTCTTTATGGTGTTAAGACTCCCATCATGGCCAATTTTTAACAATGTCCCTGAATGTAGAGCTGGGGAAAAGATGTGAAGCAGCACACATTTCGTAGTATTTCCACCCTACACATACAGTAGTGGAAATCAGCTCAAGAGCATAAACAACAGAAAGATGTAGTATTAGGAAGATTTTGAGTATTTATAGCTTTGTTTATTTAGCTTAGAAAATGCTAAGTTCCTGCAATTTTAACAATCAAAGGGCTCTAGTACACCACTAATGAGTATTTAGCAAAATGAACTATTCTAGAAAATTCATCACTACACATCTTAGTTCAGTCTCCAAGATTTCATAAATGGTGGGTTTTTTTTTAATTTTAATTTTTACTATAAGAGTGTGAGTAGGGGAGAGGGGCACAAGGAGAGAGAGAGAGAGAGAGAGAGAGAGAGAGAGAGAGAGAGAGAGGAGAGAGAGAGATGAAGAGGGAGAATCTTAAGCAGGCTCCATGCTCAATGAAGAGCCTGACACAGGACTCAATCCCATGACCCTGGGATCAAGACCTGAGCTGAAATCGAGAGTCGGACACTCAACCAACTCAGCCATCCAGGTGTCCTACTGGTAGTGTTCTTAGAGTTAATTTGGTTAGGAAATAGGAAAAATATTCACAGGTCCAAGAAGAACAAAATGATACCCAGATTTTGATCGAGAGACCCAGGATTTTGGTACTAGGTTCCTTGTTTTGCTTTCAGATTCTAGCAATACTTAGTCTAATTGGTGGGCAAAACTCACTTTCATTTTGATCATTCATGCTTGAAACTTAGTCACTCTAAAAGAACAGATGCTCTCTACATTCAAAATATTCTGGAGTTTCTAACCCAGAAATTGCCACCATATTTTCTAGTATTACCATATTTTCTAATGCCTTTATTCATACCCAGGTAAGATTGATGATTCTTTCCATTACATGCACATTGCATCTTGTGTGCATATCTAGCCCCTTTGACTCTATTTCTTTGCAGACATTCTTGTCCTTCAAATTGGCTGTAAAATCCATTTGGACAAATTTTGGACACTATGTATTTGACACTCCAGTTAGCACTCAATTAAAAAATTATCAAATATGTGAATGAATAGCCAAATAATAGTTTTTCCTGACGTGCTAGGTGTCCTAGGAAAAGTATGTTCTATGGGGCTGACATTTTCATATGCATTGAAACCATGAGCCCAGGTTGTACATTTGTCCCTTATCTTCATTACTTGAAACTAAGCTAACCATTCTCCGTAACCATTTTGTATAGATTAGTTTCAATATTAAATATTTAGTCTTGTCAGTAAGAACATCCTGTTTTCTGAATGTTTCTCAACTGAATTCTATACTTATTTTATTTTATTTTATTTTATTTTATTTTTTTTTTTAAATGTTTTTTTTCAACGTTTATTTATTTTTAGGACAGAGAGAGACAGAGCATGAACGGGGGAGGGGCAGAGAGAGAAGGAGACACAGAATCGGAAACAGGCTCCAGGCTCTGAGCCATCAGCCCAGAGCCTGACGCGGGGCTCGAACTCACGGACTGTGAGATCGTGACCTGGCTGAAGTCGGACGCTTAACCGACTGCGCCACCCAGGCGCCCCTCTATACTTATTTTATATTGTTGGTATCTTTATGACCAGAGACTAGTGAAGTCTACTCATATTCCTTAATATTTCTCTTTGTTTGTTAAAAATATTTTGAACGCCTATAATGTAGGAAGTGGGAGGTTAAGCATGGGAGTCACAAACATTACTAAGTTATGGTCAATGTCTTTTAGGACTCGGTAGAATGATGATGAGGGAGACAAAACACATAGATAAACTATGAAATGTAATAAGTGCTATTGCAGAACTGTGAACGAGTGTTCTAGGAACAGACTTTGAAGTATTTTATTTTATGATTTTAACATTCAGGCTATCCTCAATTTAAAAGGAAATTATAAAGGGAGGAAATGGGGCTGTTAGTGTTAGGAAACACATACCGAGATATTTTAAAACCTTATTATCTTTCAGGTTCTGAAGGAGTTAAGATTTTGTTTTTGTTTTTATCTTATACACAAAGTTACTCTAAGTCATTCAAGACTATATTTTATATTAACATTTTGATTCCTAGGGAACATTGATCTTCAACTCCATTTTTGAAGTTAAAAATAACACTATTTATAATCTTTTCAAAAAGTCAAAGTCCTAGGAATAGTGGAAGCAGTGTAAATATTAGTTTAAACTGTTTTTCAGATGCTGGTAGGCTACTATTAAATGGAAGTTGTACACAGAAGTAATAAATAAATAGGGGCACCTGGGTGGCTCAGTCAGTTGCGCATCTGACTCTTGATTTTGGTTCAGGTCATGATCTCACAGTTCATGAGATTGAGCCCTGTGTTGGGTTCCATGATGGTGGTGGGGAGCCTGCTTGGGTTTCTCTCTCTCTCTCTCTCTCTCTCTCTCTCTCAATATAAGTAAATAAACTTAAAAAAAGTAATAAATAAAGAAGAGAGGAAAGGAGGGAGAAACATGGAGAAGGATTTTCTACACTGAATTTCACTTACTTAGTTGAAAGCATAGTTTATTGAATCATAGCTATTTAAATTTCTAAGTCCAGAGCCAATATAATTAGGTAATTAATATCATATTGCAACTTTGTACAAATTAGAAACTGAATTAGGATTGTAAATTGTATGTTTTACTTTCCTGCCTATGCAGGAAAAGCTTCCACCTAAAGCATTTAAGTTTGGGGGCAAATTTTATCAATACCATTTTCATTAAATTAACTTATTCTTCAGGGCTCCTTCCTCACAAAATTTGCAGTCACCTCTTAACTGGAATGTTAGTACAAACCGTATTATCTATGTTTCATCTATCTTAATCTGTCGATCTATCATCTATAGTCATCTATCTATCTATCTATCTATCTATCTATCTATCTATCTATCTATCATCTAATCTATCTACCTACCTGCCAGTCTACCTATCTCATGATCTATCATCTATCACTGTCTCTCCCTATTTCAATCTCCCTGTCTCTCTAATGTCTACTTCTATTTCTAATTTCTCTTACTCTGGCTAGCACTGTCTCTAAAACATAGGTTTCTTATTTGCCTATAATACAAAAAGTAAATCAATGCTTGTCAGTTGATTGAATGAGATTATATAATAAATGAGGAAAAAACTACCATACTCTGCTGAGGTATAGAACCTGGGAAATTCATTAAGTCTGCTAGCATCCGAGCAACTCCCTCTCACAAATTAGACTCCCTAGTGAGTTAACTGCCCAGAGAGTTAGCAGTGGTGAAACTAAAATTCACTGAGCTCTTGCTATGTGCCCAGTACTCTGCTAGACATTATCTGACTTAATCCTCACAATAGAAACAAATGATGACATTACTGTTACTGTCTATAAGAAATAGGCACAGAGAGGTTAAGTAACTTGCCTGAGTTCCATAGTGGAGAGCCAGGGTTCAATCCCAGGCAGTGTGATTCCAGCATTATTGCATTTTATTGAATTCAAAGGCCTCTTAGTCTCCTGGGTATGCAAACTGTCATAGCTGGCTTCAATAGCTATTTTTCTAGTTGAATGCAATGTCTTATCATTTAATCCACACAAGAAATATCTTCTACTACTTAATTCACAGGTGTAGTTTTATGTAAAATTATGCAAGTAAATGTGAATTTAGTTTTTAGCTTTAATTTTTCAGGGCCGCACAATTTGGAATCTTCCATCTATAATATTTGTTAAATGAGGCATGGCTTGATATTGGAACATTAACATTGCATTATATAGATACTATGCTAATTAATGTAATTAATATTACATTGATATTAATGTAAAATATACATTTGCTGATCATACAAGTGGAACTGTTTACTTAAGTCATAAATCAAAAAAGGATAAACCAAACTTTAATGTAGACTGTACAGCTGCTGCATAGATCAATTGGTTAAGTAAAGGAATATTACAGGGGCACCTGGGTGACTCAATTGGTTCAGCATCTGACTCTCGATTTCTGCTCAGCTCATGATCCCAGGGTTGTAGGATCAAGCCCTGCGTCGGACTCTGCATCGAGTATGGAACCTGCTTGAGATTCTCTCTTTCCCTCTGTCCTTCTATCCTCTCCCTCTCTAAAATACATTTTTAAAAAATGAAAAAAAAAACGAAAGTAATATAAAAATCATTGCCAAGTTGGTCTATTAAGGTTAGAACACTTAAATAAGGTTAAACCAAAATACGTAGTTGAGTGACTCTGAGAAGATTTGATTGGTCCTCACTTATGACTTTTACCCAGGACTTTCCTAGTTCCAGTGCCATTTCTGCTTACAATTAGCATATATAAACAAGTACTTCAGCAAAATTTTAAATTGCTATAGGCTATGGATCACTGAATCCCTTGGGAATTGCTGAAATTACAAATGTTAAACCCATGAATGTCAAGGTTCATGAGTAATCTGCATTACAACACAAACATCATCCACATCGGGCAGTAATTATGTGACTTGAGAAAATATTAGCAAATTATCTTTGCCAGTAATTAATCAAAATGTGAATACAAGTCCTTTATGGCTTATTTGTTTAAACTGCTGAACAGTGATTCTTTTTTACCCGCACAAATGTAAGTTTGTTATCTATCACTTACAACTAGGTTTCGTGCAGAAAAAATTTAGTTTTATTAATATGAATCAAATCTTAGGACTTAGACCAGAACAAAATTAAGATGTTTTTAAAGATGTAGATAGTTTTAGAGCCCGAGGTCCTTCAACAAAGTGAATGCTTAATATGCCTATTGAAAAATAGATCTTTTTTTTTTTAAATTCACACTTAAAATAGGATGATAACTATTAATTTTTAAAATTTCTTATGGCATATTTCAACACAAAATAAACTTTCTATCTTAATCTTAACCTGGATTTTTAAAAAGGGGTCATTTTTGAATTTTATTATGTACACTTCTGTAGAATAAAGTTTATCTGCCCTTTATCATCTTTTAGTATATACATGCAACTCTGACTTTCTATGTTTCTGTGGCGGGGGGGGGGTGCTAGGAAATAGAGTATTTATAAAATATTACTTTTAAATTTGCTTAGTTCGTGACGTTGGAAATATTGGCATCTGCAGTTCTGTAAACATGTCTCACAGAGTCAATGTACAAATACAAGACTTTTCAAAGGTCAAAGCAATTGTCATCAGTATTAAAGAATGACAGTTATATGAAGCAAATGTGGAGACACCGAATTTAGATACTATGTGCTCTGCAAAGTAGAAGGCAGAATCTGTTGACTGCCCTCCCCTCTCATTTTCTTTCCCCATCACCATCTTATTTCATTTTAGTTTTTTTTTTTTTATGTAGCTGTTCTCCAGTCAAGACACTTCATTGTTGAATCCTGTTTCTGCAGCTGTTTTTTTAAAATGTATGTCCAAATTATATGTTTTCTTCTTCTTGGAAATTTTATTGCAGAAAATCTCTGCTTTTAATTAAGTGTTATTTCTAGTCTTATTTATAATTTTCTTTTCAAAAGAAGGAATTATTATTGTGTCTCTGCAGGAGACTTCTTCCTGAATTGCAACTTTTAGATGTTGAAAAAGAGTAATTGGATGTATTATGTTTTTCTAGAAGTAAACACGGCTTGCATTATGCATCACTCATTTTTACATGCGGCTATCTAATTAAATTGATATCACTACCTCTAAAATAAATGTAAACGATAATGAATCATTCCTTAGTTCCGCAAGAAGCCAGGACTCATTGAGCAGTGTTCTTTTTAAATTTCATGAACTTAGTATAAAAATATATTTACAAGCAAGAAAGTTGTGGGGAACCAAGACTAAGAGAGCTAATCTTAGTATCTTTCTGCATTACTTCACCCCCAAGTTCTTGGTAGGTATCAATTGATGGATCTGAATTTTCGTATGTGATCAGTCTCTCGGGACTATTTTTGACTATGTTGTCTGGATAAAAAACAAATAAATTAACCTGAGTGATTAGCAGAATATTTAGCCAGTACATTTTTAGACACAGCCCCATTACCTCCACAGGTATTTTTAGACTTATGTTTTGTATAGTACATAATACTACTGATATTATTTTGATTAGAAAGTATTTGGTACTGTTAAAACCCTACTTTAATGATATCATTTGGGTGTTGAAGATTGTTCTCATATTTTCTAACTTCTTCAGTATATTATTTCTCATGATTTTCTTCATTGAGAAAAAACTATTTTTTTTTGAGAGCGAGAGAGAGAGAGATGGAGAAAGTGTGCATCAACGAGTGAGGGAGGGGTAGAGGAAGAGGGAGAGAGAGAAACTTAAGCAGACTCCATGCCCAACACAGGGCCTGATGCGGAGCTTGATCTCACAACCCTGAGATCATGACCTGGGCCGAAATCAAGAATCTGACACTTAACTAAGCTACCCAGGCACCCCAAGAGAAAAGTTTTATTTTTTCTCTTCTTCACTTGATTTATTCTTTTCCATTTTTTGGATTTGTGCCCTTGGCCTTCAAAGTCCTGCTTTACTTCATTTGCCATGTCTTTAGTTACAGATTTCTGCCTATGCTCTTAGAAGCTGTGTGATTGTCATTCAACTCCTTTGCTCAAATTTGCAGTACAGCACAACAGGCCATAAAAGGCTTTGATACATCTATTATTAATAGATAAAAACTAAAAAGATGCCAAGAAAAATCTAAAAGCATAGCTTCTGTGGCAGTATCTATAAAACAGGGAGTCATAAAGGTGAAAACCAGTAATAGGTGTTACAGGAATAAAGTGAATTGGTCAACTCAAGAAATCAAGATCTAAACATTTCCATGCAAAGATAGTATTACTGAATAGTGTCTATCTTGCTAAAAAGGCATAACATTATTTACCCATATATTAGAATGTGAAAATTTGTTGTCAATTAACTATATGGTTGTTCACCCAAATCTCATCTTTATTTCTTTTTTTAATGTTTTATTTATTTTAGAGAGAGAGACAGAGAGACAGACAGACAGACAGACAGTGTGAGCAGGGGAGGGACAGAGAGAGAGGGAGACACAGAATCTGAAGACAGGCTCCAGGCTCTGAGCTGTCAGCACAGATCCCGAGGCGGGGCTCGAACTCACGAACTGTGAGATCATGACCTTAGCCAAAGTCGGACGCTCAACTGACTGAGCCATCCAGGCTCCCTTCATCTTTATTTCTTATGTAGAAATAGCACCTTACAATTTTGGTTGGGCATATGGCCACTGAAAATTAAAACTAGATTACCCAGGCTTCCTTTTAGTTAAACAAGATCAAGTGTCCAAGGAATATAGCATATTTAAGGGAAATGGTGTGGGTAATGTTTAAAAAGTATACCTAAAGAAGAGACATGCCTTCCTGTTCCTATTTCTTGAAATCAGGAAATAGACATATTGACTAGATATGGGATAGTTTGGACCATGAAATAGAAGCTGTTGAGATTAATGGGTCAAGCCAGAAAAAGCCATGGTCCTGGACAATCATGGAATTGCAAAACTAGGACAAGATTGCTCTAGTTATATACCAAGTAAATGAATTTCTGTATTGTTTAAGCCAGTGTTCATTTTTGGCTTTCTGTAATTTTTAGATAGACTTAATGCTAATGAATGTAAGCTGCTACTTTTCATAGCACAAACTGGAATTTTTGAACTATTTTGCTTTGTAATATTTTTCATCCCCATTCTTCTTCACTTTGCATTTGTGCGTCTGTGCTGGGAGCTGGTTCACCATAGCAAGCGCTCACTATGCTACATAATGGCTCAGAAAGACACCCTTTAATTTTTAGCAATGGAACACGAGAGAGGTGGGTTTTGCTACTTTGTTCATTTCTTACACCCCTCCCTCAGCCTGCTATAATTCTCCTCCTCTCCTCCTCCTCCTCCTCCCCCCATTCTCCAATTCTCCTTGTCTTGCATGCCCCTCCCCCCCCAGCTGCACATGACCTAGAACTGGAAAGAATTCTAGAAGCCTCTGTGTTCCATAATTACACCTTCTAATCTGTCACCTGGTGCTATCAATTCTATCCTTCAAATATTTTTCCTGTTTGTCCCTGACTCTACATCCCTGTCTGTTGTCATAATCCCCTGCTCAGGCTTTTGTCATGTCTCCACAGCATCTGTGCCCACACTTTGCACACCGCAGCTCTTTTCTTTCCATCTCACATGCTGTTCTTATCACCTGGGAGAGATGGAGCATGCACACTGAATGGGAAGCTTTACGGCTCAGAATTTCTCAGGGATTGTTCATCATCCCCGGCAGTAGTGACATATGGCATTCTCATGAGCTGTGTGGTCAAAAGTGATACCTGAATGGTCCTTGGTATTGATGTCATGGCAGGTGAGGCAGGGCTCTGGCCAGCCCACTTTCCTCCACCATAGGCACAATTGCATAATAGCCTCACTGACATTTCTTCTCCAACAGCATATGTGGTTATGCCTCTGTTAAGGATTTGCTTTCACCTTAAAGACATCATTTCAGTACATTATATTTTGTTAGAAAATAAGCCATTTCCCTGAGTATTTCAATTTTTTTCTGATTTGTACTTTGAATTTGCTCATAACATTTTTATATTTTCTTATTTTTGATGTACAGTTTGCATTCTTTCCTTTATCCTTCATCAGTCCGTTTGGAAGTTATCCATTTTATTCCATCTTTCAAAGGTCCAACCCTTTGTTTTGGTAATGTTTTCCCTTTAAGAATATTTTACTTCTAGTTTTATTGGCTGTGAATTTAAGAATGCAGTTTGTGAAGCTGGTATACATATTTAAACTCTTTGAATTTTTTGCTTCCCTGGTGTTCTTATAATCTTCAATACTGTCGGGGCGCCTGGGTGGCTCGGTCGGTTAAGCGTCTGACTTCGGCTCAGGTCATGATCTCACGGTCTGTGAGTTTGAGCCCCACGTCGGGCTCTGTGCTGACAGCTCAGAGCCTGGAGCCTGTTTCAGATTCTGTGTCTCCCTCTCTCTCTGCCCCTCCCCTGTTCACGCTCTGTCTCTCTCTGTCTCAAAAATAAATAAACGTTAAAAAAAATTAAAAAAAAATAATCTTCAATACTGTCTACGTTTTTTTTTTTTAATTTTTTTTTTCAACGTTTATTTATTTTTGGGACAGAGAGAGACAGAGCATGAACGGGGGAGGGGCAGAGAGAGAGGGAGACACAGAATCAGAAACAGGCTCCAGGCTCTGAGCCATCAGCCCAGTGCCCGACGCGGGGCTCGAACTCACGGACCGCGAGATCGTGACCTGGCTGAAGTCGGATGCTTAACCGACTGCGCCACCCAGGCGCCCCAATACTGTCTATGTTTTGACCCAGTGAATGAATGACTGCATTTTAATAGAGAAGCTTAACCCATTCAGGTTTGTTTGATAAGTCATTATTTATTTTCAAGTCTATCATTTTATTATTTTTAAGGAATGTATAAGTATTGTTTACTTTTACTTTACCTACACTGTATCACTCTTCATTGCTCTTAAAACCACTGGTGAAATGCCACTGCTTCTTAAATGCTGTGTAGGTGTTTAGCACCGCAAGAATTATTTCTTTGGATTTAGAGGTGAACACATGTATTTTTCCTTCTTCTTCCTCTTCTCCTCCTCCTCCTTTTTTTTTTTTTTGTCTCTCTCCATCTTTCTATCCCTCTATCCTTCCCTCCCTCTCCTTCCGCTCTTCTCTCTTAGTTGGGAGCTGTAATAAATGTAACATCCACAACACTTTGTACCTATTTTACTAATCAACATTCTTGGTCACAAGTAGCATAATTGGTTGGAAACATAGAAGATAGCTTAAGGGATCTGTGCGAATGTTGGGGGACCCTGTGTAGATAACAAGCATGAGCCAGAACAGTCTTTGCAGCCAAGAAACAACTGGATAGGATACTACTGCTAGTGCCCCCATTACAGGGCACTCATTGCCTCTTATTTCCATTACAGGAACAAACTATCATTGCTGAACTGCTGACTTCTTTATTGCCACAATGATTATTAACATCTGGCTGTGCATCACTTCCTCAAGGTGAGTCATGAATGGCAGTTCCTGTCTCCATATTCTGGAAACCTGGAGTGGGTAGAGAAATCATCTGCCTTCTTGACTTTCTGCCTACCATCAACCATACAGAGATGGAGTTTCAGAAGTTAGGAAGGTTGTTTGTATGCTGAATAAGCACATAGCATATTTCTATTGCGTTTTAACCCTTTATCTTGCCTGTATACATTAATAAGTTCTAAAAATATGTGTGTGTACACACACATATATACACATTTAAACCCTTTGTCTTGCCTGTATACATTAATAAGTTCTAAAAATGTGTGTGTGTGTGTATACACACACACATATATACACACACACACATATAAAATTTGAAAAAGTGAATAGACTGTAGTAGACTAAAATAAAATGACAAAAGTAAAATAGAATTTGAAAAAAATTTATTATAAAAGCAAAAAAATATATAGTAAAAATTAAAGAAAAATATTTTTAATAGAAATTGAAGGTAAAAATGAAATTTTTCTCTTTGTGCATTCAAGCAAAAGAAAAGAAAAAAGAGAAAAAAAGAAAAAAGAAATCATTTGAAAATTTGAAAAGGTGAATACACTGAAGTAGACTAAAATAAAATGATAGAAGTAAAATAGAATTTGAGAAAATTTACACAAAAGTAAAAAATATAGTAATAAAAATTAAAGAAAAATATTTTTAATAAAAATTGAAAATAAAAATGAATTTTTCTCTTTCTGTATTCAACAAAAAGAAGTACACACACACACACACGTATAAAAGTTTGCTTCACTCTTTTACTTTGAAAAAGAGAAAATCTCCCATCTAACATAATGGCACTTTTCTTTATACGTGATGAATGCAAAATATGCTGAAACCATTCCTAATGGGAGCCAATTCAAATTGTGAAATTTTTCTGTGGACATCTCCAAGTTAAGAATCACTCGATGATGTCCACTTATCTTCTGGCTCATTTGTTCCATTATTATTTTTCAACCCACGTGTTTATTTGCAAATTTAACTACTTAACATTCCCCATATATAGTACTAACTGAGAAGAAAAAGGAAAGAAAAATAGTCATCAGTTGTATGTCACGCATGCATGGGTTAGTCCCTTCTTATGTGTTCTGTTGTACACTACAACCACTAAATCTGCAGGGTCTGGAATCATTGGGAGAGAATTTATTTGTGATATTTATTTTATTTATTTGTGATGAAAGAATCATTAGATTTAAGTAATGAGATCTGATGGACTCTTGATTCATGAACTCAGGTGTTCAATTTATGAGGAAAATAGTACCTGTATAGGTTATGGGTTCAGAGTATATATCACATGCAGTAGTTGGCAATGTAACTAATTTCCATCAGCCTATAAACTTTCCTATTTATGTGTAAAGAGACAGTAAAAAAAAAAAAGAAGTAATACAACGTGGGATACCGTAGCATTTGCTAAATAGAGAGATGATGTATACAAATGCATAATGAGTAAGAGCAGCAAGTCTAAATCTTGAACTAGCCTATATTCCAGGGAGGGTAAGGAATTAACCCTTTTGTATTGAAAGGGATCAAATGAAATCTATAAGCCACCAAAATAGCTGGTTGGTGGCTAAAATATGGTGGCCCATGGTATGTTCTGGTCATTGGCAAAATAGACTCACAACAATGTTTGCAGTGCATCCTATTGATCAGAAGAGTTCATGTCACCGAGCTACTGCATAGTCTCCGTGTCTTTGACCATAGAATCTCTACTCTTGAGTCTACTGAGTAAATGCTATATGACCTGAGGAGGAGGCTGCCTGAAACAGGGGACTATGTCATGTTTCTACCTTATTAAGAGGCATCTTCATCAGGGGCTTTCAATCAGCATTCGTGCAGGAAATGGTTCATAACTATTTGTTCAACCTAGAAAAACATTATATAATTTACTGAAAATTATGAAGTTAGCCTTTAGATATACTACAGATTATAAATACTCTGTAAGAAAAAAAGATGCAAAAAGCAAAAAGATAGAAATAATTTAATAAAATATTTAATAAAAGCCTATGATGTCATTAAAAGCAAGAGCAGAATGAAATTAAATCATTGAGTCCAAAATGACGTATTAAGACCATTACTGGATCTAAAATATAGACAAGCCATACATAGTTTACTTCACTTAAGCTGTTCCATAAACGTAGGGATTGATTCATATTAAGAACTTTTTGTTACTCACCAAATTAATAACTTAAATAGAAACAAGTGTCTTCCTGCCATAGATGTTGAAAAGTCTCTTCATACAATTTTATATCCATGTCTAATAACAATGATTGGTCTCTTAACCAAATAGAAATTATATATGTATGTATATATGTATATATCCTTATGCACGTGCATGCACATACATATATCCTTACCATAATTACACTGTGACAAAAGTCACAGTTAAGTTAGTTGTGAAACAGAAGAGTCACTATGGTCAAATTAGCTAGAAGAATTTCTACACTGTTCCCGAAGTACTAGTCAATGAAGTCAGAGGGAAAAAATGAGCTATTATAAGCTTTATATGAAACAAATACTATTAATAGCAGATTAGATAATTCTACATCTTGAAGCTCTAAAATTTGCCATGAGGGGGGAACATGACCCATAAAGTTGTGGCTATTAAACTAAGAAAACAAAAAAAGGTTTTCTAGCCAGATTATTAGCCAGATTATACAACAGGAGAAATAAGCCTGTTTACAACAGCAACCACAAAAGTAAAATACCTAGAAATAAACTGAATAAGGCCTCAACCAAGCCTATATGAATGTAATGGTAAAACTTTACTGAAGGACAGTAAAAGAATTTGAACTCATCAAAATAAAAGCTCTATTCTTTTATTGGAGAGCAGCATATATTTAATTTATCAATTAATCTTGAGACTCACTGTGATACCTGTGAGGGTAACTATAGAGTTCTAAAGCTTTATGCAAAATTAAACATGTATAATTATATAAAAGGAGAAGGATAGTGGAACCAGTTTTACCAAATGTTGAAATGCGTTGCTGTGAAAAAGTAGTACAAATGTATGTTCGTCTCTCTTCTTGGCTCCTGGCATAGAGCTCCTAAAACCCTTGTAGTTTCCTGGGGCACCTGGGTGGCTCAGTTGGTCAAAGCGTCTGACTTCGGCTCAGGTCATGATCTCGCCGTCCGTGAGTTGGAGCCCCGCGTCAGGCTCTGGGCTGACAGCTCAGAGCCTGGAGCCTGTTTCAGATTCTGTGCCTCCCTCTCTCTCTCTGACCCTCCCCCATTCATGCTCTGTGTCTCTCTGTCTCAAAAATAAATAAACGTTAAAAAAAAAAAACCTTGTAGTTTCCTGTGATAAGATCACTAGGAGCATCTTTTGTTCTAATATTTGGTCTCTGACCCAGCTCCTGACACAGGGCTTCTGAATCCCTTGGAATTTCCTAGGTGATAGGACTATATTTTGTTTTAATGAAGCAACTCTTGAATAGCTCCTGGACTGGCTGGTCACCAGAAAGATTAAGCCATGATTGGGAACTTGGAACTTTCCGCCTCACTCCCTCATCCTCCAGGAAGAGGAGAGGGGCTGGAAATTGGAGTTAATGATCAATCATACTCATGTGATTAAGCCTCCATAAAAACCTCCAAAGTACAGAATTTGGAGAGCTTCAGGGTTGCTGAAGTACCAGGAGGGTGGGGCACCTGGTGAGGATATGGAAGTTCTGTACCCCTTACCCCATCTCTTCCATCTGGATGTTCATCTGTGTCCTTTATTATCTGCTTTTATAATGAGCTGGTAAAGGTAAGTAAGTTTTCCTGAGTCTGTGAGCCATTCTAACAAATTATTAAACCCAAGAGTGGGGTCATGGAAATCCCAATTTATAGCCAGTCAGAAGTATAGGTGACAACCTGTGATCTGCGATTGGCATCTGAAGTAGAAGAGGGCAGTCCGATGGGGCTTTGTCAGAATCCAGTTAAACTGTGGGACCCCCAGCTGGTGTCACAGAGAATTGATTGGTGTACAAAAACCTACACATATTTGGTGACCAAAATTGTCAACAGTGAAATATTGTGAGTGTGTAATTAAAGGAGAGAATGCAGGAGTGTGTTTTTCCTCTACAGTTACCATATTTAATACAGTTATGTCATGCAGTGTTATTTGGATAAGATCTGAAATAGATGACGTTTGAAGCCTTGTGGGTATCTGGTAGAAAGAGCAGTATAAACAGGAAAAAAGGCAAATGCAAAGGCCCAAGCCCCAAGGCAAGATTGTGAAGCAGCAAATATGACCTTGAGGTTGGAGTAAAATGATGACGGGAAGATTGGGAGATGCAGTGAGAATCTGTAGTGGGGAGGCAGGGGTTATAGGGTGTATGGGCCTATTAAGTCATAAATAGAAAATGCTTGTACTCTCAGTGAGATGGGAAGTCATTGGAGGTCCTCGAACAAAGAAGTGAAATGGTTTGATTGACATTTTAATGGTTTCACTCCGGCTGCTATGTTAAGAATAAATGAGGGTGGACAGGGGAAAAGATAAGGAGACCATGTTGAACACCTGAGAAAGTCCGGGCAAGAAAGGGTATCTTGAATAAGAATTGTAGCAGCAGAGTGAGTGACACATAGTCTAATTCTGGATATATTTTGAAGGTAGTATCAGTTGGGCACGCTGATGAATTTAATGTGGAGTAAGAAAAAGAAGGCAAGGGTGACTCTAAGGATTTTGATTTGAAAAACTATGTGGATGGAATTACCACTTACCTAGATGATAAAGTGGAGTGAGACTAGAAGATGGATCATTGATTGATGAGAAAAGATATGAAGTTCAGCATGATTAGAAACGGGAATATTTTGGCCCATGGCAGTATCCTCTGAATTTGGAACAAACAAAACTAGATAGATTCGCAGCACTGAATGTTTATATATAATAGTAGTGTTTTGTAAGACTCAAATTTTGGGAGAGCAGATACATTTGATAAAATCCACAGGCAAAATTTTACATGATATCTTTCAGTGTTTTGTGCTTTATTCAGTTTTTAATAGTTATTATCATATCCTATATGTCAGGTATTTATTTCAAGTAAAAGCATGCTTCGTTTAGCTTACAAATTACTTAATATTTTACTTTCCTATTAACAAAATAAAAACATTTTGAAACGTGTTGAGAAATTTTAAATGCTGTCTTAAAAATAGTTGACTACATTGTAGTTGTTCAAAACTATTTAGTATTTAAAAAGAAACACAAAAAAGAAGACCATTAGTCAAAGGGAATTTGAGAGTGAGGTGGTTGGAATAAGGAGTGTGGTGGGTTTACACATAAAATTGAGGGCCCACTTGGGAGTGATGAGGGCCTAAAAGCAGTGTCGCTGTGGTATTTTTCTCTGAACATGCTCTGATGCAGAGGTGTAACTACATACAGGTGGAGAGTTGTATTTAACCCATGGTTCTTATTTAAGTGACTACAAAGATGAAAAAAAAGGAGAAATTGAGTTGAAGATGTTTTTCAAGGAGTGATTATGATGCTTCCTCAAGGGACCTAAGTTTCCGAAAGGAAAGTAAATATATGAGGAAGAAGCAGTGGAGAGACAGAAGGGTAGCACTAGCAATTGATTACTGGCTGAGAAAAATCAAATGATTGTTATAGTCAAGGTATTAGAGAAAATAAGTTGGTAACCTAGCAGGTCACAGAGTGGCATTATTCAATAGAATTTCTGGAAAAAAATATTAGGAATGACAATTATGGCAATTATAGTATATGATCATGAGTGTGAGTGGCTAAGGTGAACTGGAGACCAAGGTAATTGAAAGAGGGAATGTAGAGGAACTGCTAGATCAGTATATTAGAAGGACCATTTATGTGCATATTGTACATGTTTGTACTGTATATTTTGAAGTTGCCAGGAATTGTGTATTTGTTTTGTACTACTTGGATAAATTAACACAAATCTGGTGGATGAAATCAAAACCTATTTTTTTTTAATCTCATAATTTTCTAAGTCAGAAGTTTGGAAGGGTAAGGCTGAATTTTCTGTTTGGGGTCTCATGAAACCTAAATCAAGCTGTTGGCTGGCCTTGGCTTTGATCTGGCAGTTGTAAGGTTGAATCCACTTTGAAACTCATTCAGCTTATTAAGTTGCTTGCAGCTGTAGGACTGAAGTCCCTGTTTCCTTGCTGGCTTTGATCACAGGCTTCTCTTGGTCCTTGGATAGACCTTGTGTGTGGACTCCTTCATCTTCAAAGTCTTGAATGCTTCTCATGCCCCAATCTCCCTGGCTTTCCCTTTTACCTTCCTCTTCTGGCTCTTTTTTAAGACTTTATTTTTTTAGAGCAGTTTTAGGTTCACAACAAAATAGAGAGGAGGATACAGAGATTTTTCAATCCATGAGCGTAGCCTCCCCCATTGTCAATATCACTCACCAGAATGGTATATCTGTTACCAAGGATGAGCCTGTACTGATACATTGTAAACACCCAAAGTCCATAAATTAGATCATGGTTCATTATTGGTAGCATACATTTTATGGGTTTGGACAAATGTATAATAACTCATATCCATATTAATGTCATATCGAGTTTTTTCACTGCCTTAAAAATCCTCTTGTGCTTCTGCCTACTTATCCAGGCCCTCTGTCCCCAAACCCTGGTGACCACTGATTTTTCTCTAGTTTCCATACTTTTGCCTTTTCCAGACTGTCATATAATTAGAATCATTAGCATGCAGCCTTTTTAGCTTGACTTCTTTCACTTAGCAATATGCATTTAAGTTTCTTCCATGTCTTTTCATGACTTGATAACTCATTTATTTTTAGCACTGAAAATATTGCATCGTCTGGATGTACTCTAGTTTATTTATCCATTCCCCTACTGAGAGACATCTTGGTTGCTTCCAAATGTGACAATTATGAATAAAGTTGCTATAAACATCCATGTGAACGGTTTTATGTGGATGTACATTTTCACCTCCTTTGGGCAAATGTTAAGCACAATTTCTGGATCATATGGTAAGAGTATGTGTAGTTTTATAAGAGACTGCCAAACTGTCTTTCAAAGTGGCTGTACCATATTGCATTCCCACCAGCAATGAATGAGAGTTCCTGTGGCTCCACATCTTTGGTAGTATTTTGTGTTGTCAGTATCTTGAATTTTGGCCATTCTCATAAGTGTGTAGTGGTACCTCATTGTCATTTTAATTTGCATTTCCCTGATGAGATATGATGTGGAGCATCTGTTCATATGCTTATTTGCCATCTGTGTATCTTTGGTAAGGTGTCTGTGAAGGTCTTTGGACTCTTTTATAATTGAGTTGTTTGATTTCTTACTGTTGAGTTTTAAAAGTTCTTTATATGTCTTTTAATGCCAGTCTTCTGCCAGATGTGTCTTTTCCAAACATTTTCTCCCAGTTTATGGCTTGTCTTCTAATTCTCTCAGTATTGTCTTTTGTAAGGCAGAAGTTTTTTGAATTTTAATGAAGTCTAGCTTATCAATTATTTCTTTCATGGATCATGTCTTTGATGTTGTTTCTAAAAAGGCATTGCTATATCCATAGTCATCTAGGTTTTCTTCTATCTTATCTTTTTGGAGTTCTATAGATTGGCATTTTACGTTTAGGTCTGTGATCCATTTCAAGTTAGATTTTGTGAAGGCTATAGATCTGTGTCTCCTTACAACCATGTTAGGAGCAGGTGGTATTTATAGTTCCCTTTGTTTCCTCTCCAATTTATTACAGTGACACAAGATCTAGCTCTAGTTTTCCTTTGCCCTTCCCTTTTAATGCTGAGGAGCTCATTTTGCAGGGAGGAGAGAATGGGGCTGAACATTTATCTTTCTTTCTTTTTGTATTTCTATTCACAATATTTATCTGCATTATGTAGATGACTCTGACTGACTAGGAATATGGTCCTAAACATGGCAGTGAGAAAAGAGAATACAAAAGTCAACATTTCAATATATTATTTCACCACATTATTTAAGATAGAATAAACACCTGGGAGTCAAAAGATACAAGATGACAAATTTTATTACCTTAAATGTAAAGTCTTTTGTATGGCAAAAGCATTAAATAAAAATAATAAGAAAGGATAATGAAATATAATGTGTATTAATTATGACCAAGAACTAATTTGTTAAAATAATTCTACCAATCAATAATATAAATGCAAAATCGCTGTAAAGGAAGAAAAGAAGATAAGAAGGAAGTGCATGGGTTGGCAATATATACAGGAATAAATACGGTTTATAAGTAGATCAAAAAAAGCCGAGAGTCCCTCATATTGTGCTATTCCATACTGTCAGTAACGTGAATTAAGACAGCAATTTAAAAAGGAATAAAAAAGTAAATAAATAAATAAAAAAGGTGCAACTGGGTGGCTCAGTCAGTTGAGTGTTAGACTCAGTTTCGGCTCAGGTCATGATCCCAGGTTCGTGGGACCGAGCCCCGTGTCAGGCATGGAGCCTGCTTAGGATTCTCTCTCTCTGTCTCCCTCTGACTCTCTCCCTTACTTGCATACACACACACTGTCTCTCTCTCTCAAAAAAAAAAGATAGCAATTAAATAGCATTTCCCACATTTTAGATTATCAGACAAGATTTTCAATCATATACAGTGTTGGAGAGGTTATAGGAAAGCAGGCTTTTTCCTGCATTGTTGACAAAATGTACTTTGGTATAAAAAATGTGGTGGGAGTTTTTCAGTATTTATGAAAATTTCCCTGACATGCATTCTGTGATTTTCACAGATATATGCGTGCACATGTTCATGATAGCTTTGTTGATATAGCAAAACCTGAACACATCCTGAATGACCATCCAGAGGGGTGCAGCCATACAGTAGAGCACTGTAGAATGAGTTTGAGTTCTAGAATATGCTGTTTAAGTTAATAAGTTGTAAACACAAAAAGACATACAACAGAATGTTCAGACTGAAAGTGTTCTGTCTGCATCCATGTGTGTAAGAAGTTATATGTGTATATAGGTAGTGTGTGTGCCCTTGGGAAAAAAATCAAAGGAAGATTCATTAAGATTCTGTCAATGGCTATTACCTCCATTGGGTAGGAACATATTCTGAAGTGGGAGAAAGATTTTTCATTGTGCCACCTTTCTTGTTTGAATTTTTTATCACACTTTTGTATTTTGGTGGTAGAAAATGATTAGTAAAAGAAATCAGAAGGCTCCTAATTAAAAACCTATCATATGAGGTTTCCTTTCTTTTCATTGTTTTAGAATGTTTCATCTACAGTTGGAATCTGGGAACAGAGGGCACATCTCTGAAGACGGTTCAGAATTAGAAGCTAAGGGCGCTTTGTATTATTTTCATTAGAGTGATATTTTTGCTAATTCAGTGTAAGTCTTTATTCTACAGGGAGCAGCTATTTCATTGATTCTTTTTTTTTTTTTTTTGGTATATATTTGGGGTTTAGAAGTAGTGAAATGCTGTTGTGATTCTCCTAAGGTGGCTGCATATTTATAACACCAACTCTAATGATTCTGTAGAAATGATTCTGATTCTAGAGAAAACCTGCATCTAACTGCAAATGAGTTTGCAATACTTCAACAGCAAGAATGTTTTCTTAATATTATTTAACATTCATATGATGCCTGTTACGCATAAGATACCCTGCTATTGTAAGGACTACAATTGTCTATCATTCATTCACCTTTCTTAATTTCTTAATTCATCCATCACTTATTTACTGTCTCCAATATCTGGGGTACAATTGTAGGTTTTTAGATTGAGTTTTCATAAGGAAAATGTCTGTGCTGAAATGGAGCTTATATTTCAGTTGTGAGGAGGGGAGACAAACCACTAAACCAAAAAAAAATTGGGGGGGAGAGAGAAATAAGATAATTTGAAACAGCAATAGTACTTAACAGACTCTGGTGGCAGTGGAGGTGAGGTTGGGGTTGGAGGTGGGTTGTGGGGTCTTATCGTTTATGGCAGTTAAAGGGAAAACATCATATGATAAGATAAAGTTCCAGAGAACTGAGTAGTTTTCTTTATATTTACTTCTCTGTTCTTTTCAGCATCCATTTTGGGGCGGGGGGCAGGGTAGGTGGGTTTATTCTTATAGATGCAAGATTGCCATCATCACAGAGAATTTAATGAAGTAAGGGATTCTGAACTTGATTTGAAGGCTGTATCTGTTCCAAGTTAAAGCAAATAGTAGACTTAATCTAGTCAGAGAAGACAGTAATTTAATGCAAGACAAACTTTTTTTTAGATCATCTGTTTTCTAATTCATTCATATAAAAATGTCCTTTTGAAGTATCTTTTGAGTCTAGCTCAGTGATATAAGATTCTCACTAACTTTTTCTTTTTTGATAGCAGGCTTGGTTTTGTTTGTTTGTTTGTTTTGTTTTTGTAATTTCAAGTCATTCACTCAATCTTTCATAGATTATAAAAATTGTATTAGTTTGGATCTACTTACAGGCAGCAAGAACCACTATTTAAAGTGTCTTACAATTTGGTGTTTATTTCTTATAATAAGAAAACTAGAAGGAGGTTGTTTGGTTCCTGGCTTTAATACACTGGCTTAAGGAGTCATGCTTCTGGCTCTCCATTCCGTTATCCTAATAGTCAGTATTTTGCTTCTTGTCCTCAATATGGCTGCTGCATCTTCAGGCATAAGGGGAAAAGTCAGTGCCAGAACTGTTGTCTCTTAGCGGGAAAGCAAAACGTTTCCTAGAAATCTCTTGGCAGACTTCTGCTTTAGTCATTGCCTAGAACCAAGTCCATTGGGAACCCCAGCAGCAAGGAGTGCTGAAGAGGCAGGGAATAGGGCTGTAAATGTCTTAAAACAATCTACACAATTCCTGGAGCTTGATACATTGGCACTCCCGACAAAATCAAGAAATATGGGTAACAATAGATATTGGGTAGCCCAAAATGGGTAATTTACCACAAATGCTGCTTCAATAAGTTTTAACTTACTGAAAAAAAAACCTATTTCATCCAATATATTAAACAAAAAAAGATGTTCTCTGGAGAAAGATTTAGCTACTTGCCATTTTCCCAAAGTTATTTTTTTTAATTAATTTTTTTTTTGAGAGAGAGACAGATGGGATGCAAGTGAGGGAGGAGCAGAGAGAGAGGGAGACACAGAAGCAATGCAGACTCCAGGCTCTGAGCTGTCAGCACAATGTCTAATGCGAGGCTCAAACTTGTGAACAGTGAGATCATGACCTGAGCTGAAGTTGGACGCTTAACAGACTGAGCCATGCAGGTGCCACTCAAAGTTATCTTTTTTTGAACTGGGCTTTTCTAATTATTGATTATAAATAAATTATTATCACAATTAACTAGGATAATAGTAAACACTTGTAATGACTCTGTGTTCTGTATGCTTTACATGTAATAATTAATTTAATAATCACAACAGCTTTGGAATGAAGGTACTATTATTATCCCCATTTTATAGGAAATTGGGTCATGGGGATATTAAGTAACTTGCCCATGGTCTCACAGCTAGTCATTACCGGACAAGGATTGAAACTCAGGCAATTAGCCTCAGAGATGCCTAATACTAAGGTGGAATTGTGAGAAGAAACCGTAGGTGCCTCTAGTTGCTGAGAGCTGCACCTGCTGACTACTGGCAAGCGTGTGGGCACCTCAGTTCTACAGCACAACAAACTGAATTCTTTCAACAACAACAGGAGGTTTGGAGAGAACCCTTAGCTCAGGTAATGGATGGAGCCTTTTGATATGTCATTTGTGGCCTTTTGCAACCCTGAGCAGGAACTTAGATAAAATGTACCTGGAATTCTGACCCACAGAAACTATGAAATACCACAGGTGTATTGTTTCAAGCCACTAAATTTGTGGTGACTTTTATACCACAATAAAAAAAATCAATACAGTATTTAAGCTCCAATGCCTGTATGCTGTATCTTAAATGAGATATTTGTTCATTCTGAGCCTTCTTTATGCATTAACTCAGAGTAAATCATAACATTAATAATCATGGCTAACATTAACTGAATACTTTGCTTCATTCCAAACAAGTAGTCAATAATTAAAAAACAAAAACAAAAACATTTATTTAATCCTCATATATAATATATATACATTATATATAATATATTATATAATATATATATACAATCCTCATATATAATATATATACATTATATATATATAAAATATATAATTATATATATATTTTAAACATAACCTATGGCAGGTCAAGAAAACAGATGAGGAAAGTTAGATTTTCTTATAATCAGAGTGAGAATCTTTGTGAATTTTTGTATAGTAGCCATAGGAAAAAGATATCTACATGATTTCTTTTAAGGTGTACAACCTAAGCATGTACAATTTTTTTTTTACTATCAATCATACCTCAATAAAACTGGAAAAATAAATACCTTAAAAAAGAAGAAATGGTGTCAGCATGGGAAAGCAGCAAATCAGTCCACCATTACTTGGGCATTTGAATGAATGTTTAAGAAGCTTCAAAAATGGTACCCATACAAATCTATGTTTCTTTTCTTTGCCATAGTGTTTAATAATATTTTTTCATGTTGTACACTTTTAAAAATGGATGATTGCAGGTAGTTATTAAATGCTGTTACCATATTTCCTGCTTCACTTCAGTTGACTAGAGCCTACATCTCTTAAGAGTCTTCCTTGGTCTTTTCAAATAGAAGAGGAATTATTTTGTGGAGCACATGAAGTTTTTGCAATACTTCTGAGTCCACAGGAAATGTGCCCAGAAGTAATATTTTGGTGTCTATGTAACTTTCATATGTATCTCTTCTTTTTGATCTAAATATCTTTAGAAATGGATCTTGGGTGGGGGAGGGGGAAAGTGGGTGATGAGCATTGAGGAGGGCACCTGTTGGGATGAGTACTGGGTGTTGTATGGAAGCCAATTTGACAATAAATTGTGTGTGTGTGTGTGTGTGTGTGTGTGTGTGTGTGTGTGTGTGTATGTATGAAATGGATATTGGAAGGAAGGAAGTTAATTTGTATTGGAAATCAATTAGGTGCCAATCATTTCATGTGGTTCTTTATATAATCCCCTACTGTGAGTTAATTTTTATTGTTCACATTCTACATATGGCAAATCTGACAAAAGGGAAGGTTAAATAATTGCCCAGGACCACATAATCCATCGATGGCCATTTGGCAATTTGAACCCAGATGTCTCTTTCAAACACGGTGCTCTTTTACCTGTAAACACACCTTCTCCTAGGCTTGGTGTTATTGGTATGCTTGCCTCTTTTATTATTGGTAGTAGCCATCTGCCAAATAAATTTCCAAGTACTTTTGAAAAAAAAAAACATTTGGAGTATGAATACATGTCTGTACTGCTTGCAACATAGTACAAACCCCATATGAGCAGGTTTTAATGACATTATCTACTTTGCTGTTGGAACTCTTCATATTTGGGTTTGAAATCACTGCCCTATCTTGTAATAAAGTAAATTTCCCACCACAAAACCTCATCCACTTGAAAATATATAGCAAGTGATTTAATTTCAGAATTGAAATGTATTTGCAAAAGTTGGGCTTATGCCATTGTGTATCTGAAAATGATTTCAATTTTAAGAAATTTACTTCAGTGTATTTTACATGACATTGTCTCTATATGCCTATTTCTAGTTATATATATAAAGCCATTAAGAAGTATTAATATGTTTAGAGACTGGATTTTCTGAACGTTGAACTACTTTTATGCAAAGAGACAAAATGGCTGGTCCCTTTTTAGTAGAGTGCTATTAAAAATAATTAGTTTCTGGTAAAGAGTAGATAATTAGTAAATTATATGATGGCTGAATAAACTTTTTCAAGATCAGTAAATGCAATCTCCTTCACCAGAAATTTAGAAGACTAATTTGAATAGTGCAACTGAAAGGTTACTTAGAAAACAAGAACAGTATTTATTATATCTGTAACAATATTAAAATATTTGTAAGCATTTATTTATAAAAAAAAATAGGTATATAGTTTTTATTTTCTCCCCTTTACAATGATCGATACAACTTGAGCACTCTGTGTGTTATTTCTTTTTTAAAGATGAGAGCATAGTAGTTTTAACTTCAAATTGAAATTTGAAGCAGTCCTTAAGCTGCCAGAACTCTTTATTATCTGTTTTCCTGAAATGATTTATAACTCCTAAATAGCAAAATATGATTTTCATTTTAAAGAAGATGAGCAAATGCATCAAAACGAAGAGAACATAGTGTTGAATACATAAAAAAATGGTATTGTTATAATCTGGTACTGTCATTGAAAACTCCTATACTCTGTGGTCCCTGGATTAGAGAAAAGTTAACAGTTTCCCAAAAATGCACCACAAATACTGCAGACAAATTAAGAAATCTACCTTGAACCGGCCAGTCTTCGAATAGCTCCTCTAAGCTTCATCTCATTCTGTTTGATGACTGATATAAATGAAGTGTATGAGGCAGGATTAGAGGGGAGGTCAGAGAAAGGGAAGCATGTGAAGAAGAAAGTCAGTACCAAAGGCACCCACACATCCAGAGAAACTTATGGACGGGTGAAAACAGGATTCAAGGAAGAGAGGGCCATCTCGAGAAGGATACAACAGGATTTCTCAAAGCTTACCATGAAAATTAAAAAAAAGAGAGAGTACATAAAATGATAAAACAGATGGAATGAATTATATGAAACTCATTTGGATAGGAATGGTTAATCCCTAGACACAGGAATAAATACATGCTCTGGAAAAGGAGTCTCATAGTACTGTAATAGTATTGTTATTTAAAAGCTTTAGGAATTTAGGTCTGAGGGGTACCTAGGAGGTAGAAAAGGATAATCATGGATTCTATTCAAAGAAAATATTTCCTAAGCTCGTGTTTCTTATTTATACCTGCCAATAATGCAATGAATGTCTCTTTTAAAAAGCAATTCATTTTGCTTTTATGTCTATTGGCTACTGAAGTATATAAGTGTCATTATAGGAAGTGTAAGGTGCCTCTTTATCACAAATCTCAACCATGCAGATCTATGTTGACAACAAATTAGAGATGCTTTTGCAACTTTCCTTTACCATATTTAGCTTCAGCATTTTGTCTTCACTGACATTTTCTTTTTAGTTGATCATTTTCTCAACAAGCAGGAGAAAACATATTCTTTTCTTGAAGATTTTATTGCTACTGATCCAAAGTGATGCAGCATAAGAAACACATTTTTGGTTTACAAAAATACACTTGACCTTGAAGTATGGAAAGGAATGCTCTGCACTAGTAAATAAACTGATTCATCCTGTCATTGAAGATATAAGAAGTGATATACATAGAACATCAAGCTGTCATTTCTATTTTTTGGGTTGTCCTTTTGTTTTAACTAGGAACATTTGAAAAATATCTTTAAAAAATCACCTATCTTTGAGACATTTTCCTTATAACTATCAAGAAGAAGCCTGTATTCAAGTACTTGAGAACTGTAAAGGACAACATAAAGCCAAAATAAAAAGCAAACCATTGTCATATTACCGCATTATCATTATCACATTAAAATTGGGTATATTTTTATAAAGCCAGTCTAATTCTATCATTGCTTCTCTTTTAAATTTGTGTTGCATTTAATTCAGCCAGCATCAGGAATGTGATTTTATTGTTGTTAATCTTTTTTTTACTCTAAGGGAAAAAAAGAGCTATCAAGACATTTAACTTTCTATTTGTTACCAAATACCTTTATATGAATTGAAGAATAGGCCATATCATAATGCTGAGTATCCTCCAGGCTTAAATAAGTTTCAGAAATGCTAAACAGTCTTTCTGCAGTTAAGATGGCCAGCGGTCTGGTTTATTTATTTTTTTAAGCACAAATGTTTCTCTTTTAAAAAAAAAGCTATAAAGTATTTTGTTTTGAAAATTGTTCTCTATTGATCATTAACATGAGGAATAGGAAACTAAACAGTCTTTTAAAGAAAATAATATTGTTCAAAGGATAAAGTATAAGTTGAATCTCAGCAAATGGCAATGCTAGAAATCTTTCAAGCTCAAAACTGTCATCTAAATGTGAAATGAAATAGTAATAAAATAAAAAAAAAAACATGCATGCTCCCATATAAGAAAGTATTCAAGGAGTACTGGGCAGGCCATAAAGATCTTAAAAAGACCAATTTTCTATCAACTAGCTGCTCGTGTATTATAAACAATCTTGGCTATAGCAATATTTAAATCAATTTAGTTACAAATGAAATACTGAAAAAAATCAATAATATTAAAGGTAACATGTAATTAGTAACATAGACTTCAATGAGTTGGAAGATTGATCTATCAAGAGACACATTAAGCTTTCACTCTATATGTCAGTAGTCTCTTTAATTTTCAGATATCAGTAGGACTTATGGTGAGATACTAGAAGAGTAGGAAGGGAAATGTTATTTGAATAATAAGGAAGATTCTTCTAACTTAGAAATCTGCCCTCAGTGGTATTTTGATCCTGGAACTCACAGAGTCTCTAAATGGTTGTTCTTCTAACTAGTATAAGGACATCACCTAAGGATGATCCAAGAGTTACTTCCAAAGATACTTGGAGTTGTAAGATACGTTTTGCATTTCATCCTATTGTGCAGTAGTAACAGGAAAAGAAGTATAGTAGAAAGATTAATAGCAATTATTAAACTAGCATGGTTAGGGAAAAATATATTTTCTTGGCTCAAGTTTGGGTAGATATAGAAAAAGATACTGAAAATATTTTCACCAGTATTTTCTTATAGAAACTATAACCAAATTAATATTGGAATACATCAGATGTACATATAACTCTGCACTTTACTCTTAAAATGGGTTATATATCACAATAAAAGTATCAAAATACATCCGTCCTCTTTAGCCCCAATCCCAAGAATCCATTATACCTTTAAAAAGTATACAGTGTAGGCTATTATGTGTGCTTTTTCTTGAGAAGAATCAGTTTTTATTTTACAGATATAGTTCAAGAAATATAGCACAATTATGATGATAGATGAAATTTGGCTACTTCAGTTCTTCAAGTTGGTAGTTAATTTCTCTTCCCAATTTAAAATACCTTGCATTTCTTCTACAGTTTTTGTTTCTACTACTACATATGATCAAATATATGTCCTCAGCTGTTGGCTAGTATTCTCCAGTGTGAGCTACCACTGTGAATGAAAGTCTTAATGGGAAACAGGCATACTAATGTGGACAGACAGGCCTTATGTTTGCATGCTATTTAAGTTGGCAGTTAAAGACTTCAGAAGAATTTTTACTAGATGTTTATTTTTAAAATACAATATTTTTATTACAAAATGCACTTAATATTCAGAGTACATATTAAGAATCTGTAAAAATCCAGAAATGATGTAGAAAATAAAATCATTATAGATATAAGATTCAGCAAGAACACAACATATGTTGCATTGAAGTATACATGCATGTAATTTTTCTACAAAAACTATGTTGGCTCTTTCCATAATTTGGCAAGTCCTGCTATAAACATTGGGGTACAAGTGCCCCTATGCATCAGCACTCCTGTATCCCTTGGGTAAATTCCTAGCAGTGCTATTGCTGGGTCATAGAGTAGATCTATTTTTAATTTTTTGAGGAAACTCCACACTGTTTTCCAGAGTGACTGCACCAGTTTACATTCCCACCCACAGTGCAAGAGGGTTCCTGTTTCTCCACATCCTCTCCAGCATCTATAGTCTCCTGATTTGTTCATTTTAGCCACTCTGACTGGCATGAGGTGATATCTCAGTGTGGTTTTGGTTTGCATTTCCCTGATGAGGAGTGATGTGGAGCATCTTTTCATGTGCCTGTTGGCTATCCGGATGTCTTCTTTAGAGAAGTGTCTATTCATGTCTTCTGCCCATTTCTTTACTGGATTATTTGTTTTTCATGTGTGGAGTTTGGTGAGTTTTTTATAGATTTTGGATACTAGCCCTTTGTCTGATATGTCATTTGCAAATATCTTTATGTCCATCAACTGATGAATGGATAAAGAAATTGTAGTTTATATATACAATGGAATACTACTTGGCAATGGGAAAGAATGAAATATGGCCTTTTGTAGCAACATGGATGGAATTGGAGAGTGTTATGCTAAGTGAAATAAGTCATTCAGAGAAAGACAGATACCATATGTTTTCACTCTCATGTGGATCCTGAGAAATTTAACAGAAGACCATGGGGGAGGGGAAGGGAAAAAAAAGTTGGGGGGTGGGGAGCCAAACCATAAGAGACTTAAAAACTGAGAATAAACTGAGGGTTGATGGGGGGTGGGAGGGAGGGGAAAGTGGGTGATGGGCATTGAAGAGAGCACCTGTTGGGATGAGCACTGGGTGTTGTATGAAAACCAATTTGACAATAAATTTCATATAAAAAAAACAAATAGCAAAAAAAACTATATTGGCTTTTTATACAATAGTACATATTAAGCCTTTTTTTTCTGTGCTGGGTACTAGTTATACAAATTTGTGCAAGATGGAAGTTGTTCCTGTTTTCAGGAATCTTAGAGTCTTGAAGGAACAGTCAATATGTTTGAACACAGCCAAGTGTATAAAGTAGTATGATAAATGAAGTTTCTGAGGCACACAATGAAATCTTTGGGTAGGAAATATCAGGGTTCAGAATATGTCACCCCAAATACTTTGTCATGTTGAAATATTGATTATTTTGAATTAGCCAGTGCAAGAAGAATACTCTGACCCTCCTTTGTCCTGAATGCCAGAGATAAATTTCCCATGTGGCAGGCTTCCCTGTACCAGAAGTAGAAGGCATCCTTATCACAGAATTTAGGGCCAAAAAGGTATATAAACAAACCTTGTTCCTTAATTTTACTATCCCTAGCCCAAACCCCTTTGTCTTATCAATTCTTCACAAAATTTTTTTCCTAACTTCAATTTAATTGTATTAAATTAAATGTGCACAATGTAAACTGTATGAAAACTTTTTGGTTACTTCTTTGAATCTCATATCTTTGTGGGCTCTGTAGTAAATACATAGCTGAATTTGTTTTTCTCCTGTTAATCTTTTTACTACAGAAAGGTCTCTGCTAAGAACCTAGAAGGGTAGAGGGAAAGTTAGTTTTTCTCCACTACAGAATGATGGGATCAGGCATTGAAGACTTACTAATGGAAAGTACCATCAAAATTAAGTATATATTTAAAGAATCAAACAAATTACCCAAGAAAAGAGAGGGAGAGGAAATGGCGTCTGCCGAAATCTTAAGAGACAGTATGGAACATAAAGTCAATTGAAAGAAATTAGATATGATTGGAAAAAGCAATTTAGTCAGGGGAAGAGGAGAGTAGTAGGTTTGCTGTCCCTCCCCCAAGAGTTTATGTCTTGCCACCGATCATGGCCTTCTTGCCTGCTGGTATTCTTCTATGTACGCTCTCTCGGGTCTTTGTTCCCTGCCTCTAATCTTCCTTCTGAACATTCATTGGAAACCCAGGAAAAAGATGTTACAAAAGTATGAGAATTCTCCTTGTGACTGGGGGTCCAGGGTATTCTAGACTAACAAGTTAACTAAGATTGGATCTTTAGCAAATTGTTCAATTTCTTCTTACCCGCTTTGTTAACGCTGCATACTGTCCATCCCATTTCTCCTTAGAGGATTCTGTCTCCTTGAAATTCAGATTACATAGTTGCTTTATGATCCCAATTCTCTGATTGACTCAATAAAAATTATAATTTTATTTTTCCAACTTTTTCTCAGTGTTACAGTGGGAATAACATTCTTTGCTGCTTTCTACATCCTAAATGAACAGAGAAGACTAGATATATGTTTGTAAGAATATTAATCTAGTGTGGTTTGAGAAGTGAATTGTAAGGTAAAAAATGTGGAATCAAGGAGAGAGGTTATTTGTGGGATGCTATAAAAAAGGTAAGAGAGTATTGCACTTTAGACCAGAGTAATACTACGAGGACTGGAAAAAATGTTCATGCTTTCCGAAGAAATTAGGGATAATTGACAGGGCTTAGTAATTAGGAATATGACAGGGTGGGAAAAGTCAAAGATGATTTCCAGGTTTCTGACATATGAGCAAAGGAGAATTTTGAGCCACTTTTTTTTTTTAATTGAAGAATAATTAACATAGTGTGTCATTTTAGTTTCAGGTATACAATGTAATGATGCAACAATTCTACACATTTCTCAATGCTCATCACCATAAGTGTACTCTTAATCCCCTTTATCTATTTCACCCACAACATGTCCCCCAAACTCCCCTCTGGCAACCATTAGTTTGTTCTCTGTATTTGAGGGACTGTTTTTTGTTTGTCTCTTTTTCTTTGTTCATTTATTTTGTTTCTTAAATTTCACATAGGAGTGAACTCATATGGTATTTGTCTTTCTCTGACTAATTTATTTCACTTAGGGTAATACCCTGTAGGTCCATCCTTAGTGTTGCAACTGGCAAGATACCGTTTTTTTCTTTTTTTTCCCCAAGTTTTTATTTAAATTCCTGTTAGTCAACGTGCAGTATAAAATTAGTTTCAGGTGTAGAATTTAGTGATTCATCACTTACATACAATACCCAGTGCACATCATAAGTTTCCTTCTTAATCCCCATCACGTAATTAACCCATGCCCTGGCCCACTTCCCCTCTCATAGGTCTCAGTTTGTTCTCTATAGTTAAGAATTTGTTTCCTGATTTCCCTCTTTTTCCTCCCATATTCATCTGTTTTGTTTCTTAATTTCCACATATGAGAGAAATTATGTTATTTGCCTTTCTCTGACTTATTTCACTTAGCATAATACTTTCTAGCTCCATCCATGTCATTGCAAATGATAAGATTTCATTCTTTTTAATGGCTGAGTAATATTCCTTATATACATATATGTATATGAGTGTATATGTATATATATAAATGTATATACATATAAGTACATATATAAATGTACATACATATATGTATATTTATATGTATAAATTTATGTATGTGTTTCATATATACATATATGTGTAAATGTCTTCTTTACCCATTCATCTATGGATGGACATTTGGGTTGCTTCCATATCTTGGCTATTGAAAATGATGCAAATAATGCTGCAGTAAACATAAGGGTGTATATATCTTTTTGAATTAGTGGTTTTGTTTTCTTTGGGTAAATTTTCAGTAGTGGAATTACTAGATCATATGGTAATTCTATTTTTATTTTCTGAGGAACTTCCATACTATTTTCCACAATGGCTATACCAATTTGCATTCCCACAGCAGTACACGGGGGTTCCTTTTTCTCCACATCCTCACCAAAACTTATTTCTTGTCTTTTTCTTTTTTTAGCCATTCTGACATGTGTGAGGTGATATCTCATTATGGTTTTGATTTGCATTTTCCTGATGATTAGTGATGCTGAGCATCTTTTCACGTATCTGCTGGTCATCTGTATACCTTCTTTGGAAAAATATTTGTGTCTCTTGCCCATTTTTTAAATTGGATTTTTGGGTTTTTTGCTATTAAGTTGTATGAACTCTTTATACATTTTGGATATTAACCCCTTATCAAATCTATCATTTACAAGTATTTTCTTCCGTTCAGTAGGTTCCCTCGTCATTTTGTTGATGGTTCACTGTGCAAAAGCTTTTTATTGTGGTGTAGTCCTACTAGCTTAATTTTGCTTTTCTTTCCCTTGTCTGAAGAGAGATATCTAGAAAAATATTACTATGGCTGATGTCAAAAAAATTACTGCCTGTGTTTTCTTCTAGGAATTTTATGGTTTCATGTCTGATGATAGGTCTTTAATCCAATCTGAGTTCATTTTGTATATAGTGTAAAAAGTCATTCCATTTTTTTCTCTTGCATGTAGCTGTCCAGTTTTCTTAGCACTGGTTTGTTGAGGAGTGTTTGTTGAGGAGCACAGTTTGTTGAGGAGACTGTTTTCATTCCATTGTATATTCTTGCAACCTTTGTCATAGATTAATCGACCATATGATCATGGGTTTATTTATGGGCTCTCTATTCTGTTCCATTTATCTATGTGTTTATTTTGGTGTCAGGACACTACTGTTTTAATTAGCAAAAGTGTGTAGTATATCTTGAAATCTGGGATTATGATACCTCCAGCTTTGTTTTTTCTCAAGGTTGCTTTGACTATTCAGGGTTTTTTTTTTTTTTTTTTTGTGGTTCCATACAAATTTTAGTATTATTTGTTCTACTTCCGTGAAAAATGCTATTGATATCTTTATAGGGATTGTATTAAATCTATAGATTGCTTTGGGTGTATGTTTATTTTAACAATATTAATTCTTCCAATCCATGATCATGGGGTATCTTTCATTTGTATCATCTTTAATGTATTTAATCAATGTTTTATAGCTTTTTTTTTTCAGAGTAAAGGTCTTTTCTCTCCTTGGTTAAATTTAATCCTAGGCATTTTATAATTTTTCTGTGTAATTGCAAGTGGGGTCATTTTCTTAATTTCTCTTACCTGCATATTTTTCTTTTTTTTTGTCTTCTTGATTTTTATCTTTTACAGTCATAAGTGGTATTATATTGTTTAAATTAGTATATTGACACCAAGGAAAATCTTCACTTGTCAGTTTATTCAAAAGTATATATGCTTGTGTTGTCAGTGCAAATACCTAGTGACAGATACACTTTTTCCTAATTATATGAATATTTATGCCAGACTCTTCTCATCACTTCTTTTCAGATCAAAGTTGGGGGTCAGCTTATTTAGGGACTTTTCCTTATACTTTTTCCATTTCTTGAAGACCTCAAGCTTAGATGCCTCAATCTGACTTTGAAACTCAAGTAGAAGTCTTGGCATATACTTGGAAACCTCTCTATCTCCAAAACTCAGCCGAGAAACAAACTGCAGGTTCATGTGGACAATTTATTTTATTTGCAGACTGGCACATCTAACTTGTAATATGGACAGATGTCTTATAAATTCTTCATAAAAGTTGTTCTGTCCTTAAGATTTTTATAATATCTGATTCAAAAGTAGTGTTAGTCAGCAAGTCTAACATTAATTCCCCTCTAAGTTAATTTTAAGTAGTTCTGCAAATAGGTGAGCTAGGAAGAATCAATGATGTACGGTGTCTTCCCAGGTCAAAAAGTTAAAGTATTCAAAACTCATGTTGAATTTTGGATTTTTTGACATGGTCATGTTTACTCTGTTCCCTTCCAAAGGATGACACAGATATTGAGGACTGTCTTGTTAGTGTTGGGAGTTATAGCTATTCACAGCCATGCAGTTTGTCAGGAAGAAACTTCAACCAGATCAGAACATGTTGCCCTCTTGCAAAGCAGGTATCACTCAAGAAGTGGGAAACTGCAAAAGGAGAGATGAGAGAAAGATTTACTAAATTGTTTCAGGAAACTTAACACCTAAATATTATTCTTAAGTACCTTTTTATTCTTATAATATTTCCAAAGGAAATATGTTTTTAGAAGATAAGATTTGGTAAAATAAATATTTTTTTTTTAGTTTAGCTGGAACTTAAGCCCAGTTATCCTTCAACATCCCATATTGTTCCTGGCTTTAATATGAAGTATGGAAAAATTATTTCCACTATGCTTCACTGTGGTTTATTCTTATTTATTTTTGAGGGAGTGGGACATTGGGGACAGAACATCTATGAAAGTGAGAGAGATCCTCTGGATTCTTCTCTGACATCACACTAAATCATAATATAACAATTCTAAAATCATCATTGTGAAATTCTCAGTTACCAATCAAAAAATAAAGGATGTTGTAGGTACCGTATATTTTCACTCTTATGTGGATCCTGAGAAACTTAACAGAAGTCCATGGGGGAGGGGAAGAAAAAAAAGAGAAAGAGAGGGAGAGAGCCAAAGCATAAAAGACTCTTAAAAACTGAGAACAGACTGAGGGTTGATGGGGGGTGGGAGGGAGGGGAGGGTGGGTGATGGGCATTGAGGAGGGCACCTTTTGGGATGAGCACTGGGTGTTGTATAGAAACCAATTTGATAATACATTTCATATTAAAGAAATAAAAGATGTTGAAGGAGAATAAATCAGCTGGAAATTATAAAATGTATATCTTGAAATCTATATATAATATTTTTTAATGAAATGGATTAAAAAACCTATTTGGTAAGTTAGTATTAGAATAAAAACCATCAGGGGCACCTGGGTGGCTCAGATGGTTGAGCGCCCGATTCAGCTCAAGTCATGAGCTAACGGTTTGTGAGTTCAGGCCCCTCATCAGGGTCTTGGCTGTCAGCGCAGAGCCTGCTTTAGATCCTGTCCCCCTGTCTGCATCTCCCCTGCTCACTCATGTACATTCTCTCTCTCTCTCTCAAAAATAAATAAACATCAAAAGTAAATAAACATTCAATACTTTTCCATTAAAACAAGGATAAGAAGGCATAAATCTTTCTTAGAAATTTGGCTTTTCTTTCTGCATCTTGTGGTTTACTCACCTGCAGTGAGAATCCCACTAATTAATAACTAAATGAGAAATCAGTAGGTAACAATTCAAAATGTAAAAATAAAAAAAGAAGAAAAAGTCTAAAGTTATAAAAATAATACATTTCACCTTTCCTTTACTTTTATGGGATTTTTAATCTCACTCAGCTGTCAGTCATTCTCATTATTTTGAGCACATTTTTCAAACAGTTTAAATTGTTCCCACAGTGGCAGCCAAACCAAATAAACAGTCAAACACTGAGGAGTGTGTGATTTCACCAGAGACCTGAAACAATGGAGTGCCCCAGAAATTTCTATTAGGTGAAAAGGGGTAGGAAACCTCAGTGACAGCTTTAAACAAAGAAGGAAAACATTCTCTCTAGTTTCCCATAAATGTACGCCATTGAAACCAAAAAGATCTTAACAACCTCAAATAAATAACACCAACAATGGTAACCTTGCCATGTATCAGATAAGAACTGCATTTAAAAATGCAAAAAGTTGTGGTTTGTAATGCAAAGTAGCTCATTAGGTTAGTTATGCATATATGTTTGAAAAATACCACAGTCCTTTAGGTAAAGAAAGGATAAATATGGTCAGATTTTATAATGTATGTTTAAAGTTATAAAATATATATGCTTAACTGGAATTTTCTCTTTTCTAAATGTTCGCTTTATGACATCTGAAGCACTACATAATCGTTTTACAAAAAAAAAAGATTAATGCAGACTTTTAAAAGTTGGGTTCTTAAATTTTTGAGATTCAGACTTTTAAAATCTTTGAACATACACATTACCATCTTTTTCCCACTTGCACCGAGAGCCAAATTAAATTAAATCTAAACCTGTGTTCCCCAATTACCTAATTCTGATCCAGAAAACAAGCAAACCAACAAAAGTGGTAGCTGAAATATTTAAATGACTTGAAATTTACGAGTTCTTAGCCAAAGGGGGGGAAATATTAGACTTTACCACTGCAAACTATTCAGTGGGATATAATTATATTTTATTGTTAGATGACATGACTGAGAAATCAATATACATGTAGATTAACAGCTTGTTAATTAAACACATTATTTTAAATTAAAAAATATTTTTTAACGTTTATTTTTGAGAGAAAGAGAGACAGAGTGGGAACGGGGAGGGGCAGAGAGAGAGGGAGACAGAATCTGATGCAAGCTCCAGGCTCTGAGCTCTCAGCACACAGCCTGACGTGGGGCTTGACCTTGTGAACTGCAAGATCATGACCTGAGTCAAAGTTGGAAGCTTAACCGACTGAGCCACCCAGGTGCCCCACACTATTTTAAATTTTTTATTCTGCAGTTTCCATTAGAAATAAATTAACCAATATATGTAAATATGTTCAGTTTTGTGTCCATTTAATTTTTCCCTAAGGTCTTAGCCAAATTATATACCATAAGTACATGAAGAAGAGTAAATAGTAGGTAAATCAATCAATAACACTTCAGACCTCAACAGAAATTACTCTTGTTGAGAAAATTAGAGTCACGAGGAAGCTAGTTATAAACATCTTAAAGTTATATTGTAACTTTCAGAAATATTACATTTGTCTTAGAGTTCTTATTTCATTTTACTTTAGTATTTTTTTTGTAAATATAAAGCAGTTGCTGTCTTTATTTGAGGATTCCTATTTTAACTCTGTCAACAAGACAGAACTCAACCATTTAAATAACTATATATTTAAAAACAATTATTACAAAAGTAATATAAGCCCATTGTAGATAGAATATCAATACTGATGACTAAGATTAAGAAAAACCATTTATGATTCACCACTCATATTCTTCATATATTTTGTTTCCTTTTATTTGTTTTTAAGTATTTATTTACATATTTGAAAACATATTTCAGTGGGAAGGGTTACCAACCACACCAGGTTTGATGACTCATTAGGAGAATTCTAAAGGACTCAGCATATGGTCATATTCAAGATTATGATTATTTCAGGGAAAGGTTACAAAGCAAAAATCAGCAAAGGGAAAAGGCTCCTGGGCAAAGTCTGGGGAGCCCAGCTGCAAGATTCGAGGGTCCTCTCCTAGTGGAATCCTACAAGACATGCTTAGTTCCTTCAACAATAACTTGTGATAGCACATGTGAAGGGTTGCCAATGAGACAAGTTTGCAACGGACTCAGTGCCCAGGGTTTTTATTGGGTGTTGATCATGTAGGTCTCTTCTGCCTGCCGTATAACCAAATTTTGGACTCCCAGAAGGAAAGCAGGTGTTGAGTATAAGCGGTATTTTTTTTTTTGCCTACTTTATGTACAGTTAGCCACTCTTCTCAGTTAATGGTGTTGGGAACTCTCCTGAAATCCAAATTCTCAGATGTCAGCCAAGAGATAACTTTATAAATAAGCCTTTCAAAGAATGACAGGCATGCTATGTTGACTCTTTCTGCCCAGTTTCATATTATGTTATTGACTGTTTTCTATTTAATTTTTGATATATGAACCTTTCACTATCATTAAGTATTTTTTCATAGTAAATGGATACACTGTTTTTAATTTTATGCATGTACCATGGTTTATTTAATAAATCTATTGGCAGATTTTTTTAAACTAAGGGCCCAAATCTTTACTGTAAAACACAAAAATTCTATGAATATTAATATCGTTCCCTTGGTATAAGTTCCCAAAAGTGAGATGGTAAAGGGTTTTGATGCATATTATATGATAGTCCATACTGTCATCTAGGTCTGTAATAAAATACATACCCAAACACCAACAGTGTTTATAAGAAATTGATATTTACAATAATTTATTAATTTGCTAAGAGAAAAGTGAATTTTGGTTATTGTCTTATTTAACATCTTTGATACTATTGGTGTTGAACATTTAACAATATATTTATTAGCCGTTTATATTTTGACTAAAAATGTATTCATTTAACCCTATTAAATGAATACATTTTTTTACCAGCCACTATTAAAAAATAAAGTCACAACTGAAAAGATATATTTTAAAATTTTTTTTAATGTTTATTTATTTTTGAAAGAGACAGAGCACAAGCAGGGGAAGGGCAGAGAGAGAGGGAGACACAGAATCAGAAGCAGCCTCCAGGCTCTGAGCTGTCAGCACAGAGCCCGACTTGGGGCTTGAACTCACAGACTGTGAGATCATGACCTGAGCTGAAGTCAGGCCCCTAACTGACTGAGCCACCCAGGTTTCCCAAAATTGAAAAGATATTAAAACACCAGTTGCAATTGGCAGTAATGAGCTAGGTGCTATTCCATCTTTGTCCAAATTAGTTTTCACGTATCTAGCTTCATTCATTAATTCGGAACTTCTCACTACTAGAGAATGATGAGCATGGCATTACTTTCTTCTATATTAGTACAAGTGATAGATTTTTTTTCTGCAAAATTTATAGTGGGAAGTTTTAGGGGTTTAAACAAATAGATAATCTTCTACACTAAGGGACATTCAGAGGATCTTTTAAAACTTAATTAATTTCCTAATAATTGATTTGTTTTTAGGATTTAAGAGTTGAGATTTTAAAAGCAATTTTTTAAATTTAAATATGTGTGTTAGCCAAAGCATAAGAGACTCTTAAAAACTGAGAACAAACTGAGGGTTGATGGGGGGTGGGAGGGAGGGTAGGGTAGGTGATGGGTATTGAAGAGGGCATCTTTTGGGATGAGCACTGGGTGTTGTATGGAAACCAATTTGACAATAAATTTAATCTATTAATAAATAAATAAATAAATAAATAAATAAATAAATAAGAAAATTAAAATGTGTTTCCAGTTATATTACATGTCTAAAAATGTAAGATGTAATTTATTAAATGTGAAATTTAGGTACTTTTCCCCATGAATTAAACCAGCTTTCTCTATACCTACTTTATAATTAGGCTTTCTTTTTGTTACTATTAAATATTTGTTGGGCTCTTAGCTTTTGGGGAAGGAAAATCTCAATCTCAAATATTCATGTTTCTACAATTGGTTTTCAAACAAGTTTCTAATGGGCAGTGATCATTCTCTTTCAATCCCACTGCCAGAATGAAAAAGAGGTCAACATTCTGGCCTAAGTATGTTTTATCTCAAATGCAACAGTCTAGTTTGTTTACATTAACTTTTAAGGGGCTGGTTAAACAAGTTGAGAGTAGAATAGGCCTGTTAAACCGCATAAGGTTGCCCTTTATTCAGAACTTATTAAAAAAAACAATTGGAAATATTGTCATTATTTACCTAGGAGGGAATAGAAAGCAAATGACAGATAAGGCTACGCAATAGCTATGATTAAAACAGAAATCAATGAAGTCTAATTTATTCTGTATCATTTTATGAAGCCAGGGAGCTTTCTGAGGAGGAAGGCAATAAATTAGAAGTAGATATTAACTTTTTGTTAAATACATGAATGTGAGATAGCTAAATAGTAAGTGAAGGGAAAAAAAACAGAACTCAAACATTGTTAAATAGCTAATACTAAAAATCTTTGAAACACACTGTGGAAGAAATTTCTTTTCAGTTAATTGTTTGCATACAATCAGATAGGAAGTATAATAAAGAATGTTTGCTTGGCATTTAGAAGGCCACTATAAGTTGATAGTCTAAATGATGACTTCTATATTTAGAGGAAATTAGTCTAAATTAATTCAAGAAAGAGTTCACAGGGTATGGTTTTTGACAGTCATGAAAGAATTCTAGTGCACCTGCTTAGGAATATTTTCCCCCTGTATAAAGGTGTCTGCTATTTTGCTTAGTTTGTGGTAAGTGATTTGCATAAATCCATAATGTAGCTGTCAGATTCTTTTTTTTTCTTGCAGCATTATAATGCTAATAGAGAAGTGAAAAAAAGCAGAATTAAAAAAATCTTTTTAGACCTGACACCTCTACACTTGACATCTGTATACTCTCTGTGATAAATATAGCTTTAGCTTTTCTATGGTAATGCTTTCATAATCTTAGCTTCTGGGCATTGGTGGTACACAACATTTGCAGAGGACAATAATATTTTACTCATGGAAGTTAGAGAGATATTTTTTAAAGTGTGAGGTATTCTCCCTTCATTTGAATGGGTGGGGGCAGATTGTGGATAAATAGTTGAATTGATATTTGAAAACATATAGGGATCAGTTGCCAACCACTTCCTCAGTCTTTTTCATCTGAAAGTTTTTAATTAAAATGTTGTAGTTAAAACGACACTGTGATATGGTAATATCGACACCAAAATAGATTACCTTAATTTCTGATCTAGGGGAAAAAACCTCTCAAATCATTCATCTCAAAGGTATGAATCTTTCAGGGCCTTTTTGGACGCTCATCATTTTGAGCAAGTGTTAGTGACTCTAAACAGAAGTTTGTCTTCCACACATATAAAATTTGCTCACGCTCAAAGCAATAGTAAGAAGTGAGAATTTTTCCAAATTCAGGATAAATGCAAAACAAACAAACAAAAACAAATAAACTAATAAATACATACTTTTTGCTATTTCATCTTAAGTCCTAGCAAGACACCCTTAGGTCAGTAGGTTTAGTGCAAATAGTCACATTATAGCTAAACAGTTTCCAGAGCCTCTAATCAAAAATTGTTTTCTATGCACATTTATTTTTCTTGTTTAAAAATATAGTTTTATCTACAGAAGGTCTTCAAGTTATGTCTATAAATATAAGTCAGAATGATATAAGGAGGCAGCCATGTTGTTAACTGAATTTTATAAAATTCCAGGAAAAATGTGAGGCAGCACAATTCACCAGCAATTCTTAAGAGAGTATCTGAACAGGCCACCTTCATTCCCATTGACAAGGAAGATGTTAGTGTACTGGAAGAGAAGAAAAAGAACAACAATTGTAGAGGAGAAGAAAATTGTGTATAGAAAGAAAGCTTTTAACAAAATCAACTATGCAGTCAGGGGTGGGGGTCCCTGAATGATATGGCTCATCAAATAAAGACCCTCAAAAGACCCTCAGCAAAAAGTATCATACAAAGTTGTCAATTCACATCAAACTGGAAAAGCAATTTAAGATTCTTTCTGTTTTTTTGGTTTCTCTATATCTCTCTTACATACTCACACACGCAAATACAACTATGAAAAATAATTTTTTTTAAATCCCAAGTGCTCATAACAAAGAAAACAATATTCAAGGAATTTCTGAGTGTACATATAGAAGGATGTATAGGATAGCTAGAAATAAACCATAAATAGTTTTCTTCTAATATATTTAAAAAAATATTTATTTCAGGGTAAAATTTGCATACAGTGGTATCCACAGATGTAGGGGTAAAATATCATGAGTTTTGAAAAATGTAGATGTCCTGTAATCAAGAGATAGAACATTTCTTTCATACCATAAATTTATCTCACATTTTCCTTAGGTTAATCTGCCCTGCATATAAGCTATCACTCTTCTGATTTCTGTTAGAAGCTTCTCTCAGGAATTCTTGGAAAACTTGTCCCATGAAAATCTAGTAATAAGATAAATTGGCACTGGATTATGGACAATCCAGTAGGATCTCTTGGTATCATTATCAGATGCTAGGGACAACCTGAGCTTTTCCTGATTGTTCCTTGGTTGAGGCCTGGAAACATGCCTGACTGTCCACTGTATACTCAACAGGACAGATTGTCATGGATGATACTAATGATATAGTATGCTAATAATATTGCTTCCATGTAAGCCATCACAACTATTGGTCCTGTACCCCTAAGTAAAACAAAATGAGTAAGCAGTAGAAGAAACACAGCATTAACATGTGGGTCCTGGAAGGCAAGAGAGAGAGAGAAAGGGAGTGAGAGAATGAGAATTTCACATATTATCAGAATAACCTAATTATCAAAAGGTAGAATCCAGTGAAATTACATTTTTGAAGGCAACTAATAACAATATGAACAAAACCCACATAAAGATATTTGCTTTCAAATTAAAAAACCCAGTAAATAAAATGGTGAGGGTATTCACTCTTATAATTTGAGTATGTGGTCAGGAAGAAGTGGGAGAAGTATCTCAAGACAAAGAGCAAAAACAGTGGTGGAAATTGTGAGAGAAAAAAATGAGAATTGGAAGATCTAGAAGGATCAATCTGGAAATAGCTAGCTACCAGAAGGAGAAATAGGAATAACTGAGCTTGAGACAATAGTTAAAATATAAATCTGGGGAAGGCATATTGAAAATCTACCCTAAGATTTAGGCAAGATTGATTAGAAAAGCAATATAACACCATATCCTAAAATGATGTTAGACTATAGGAATAAACACAAATCATAGTAGCTTCCACAACAAAATAATAAAACTTAAACAGAGAAGAAAGGAGTCAGGCAGGTGTTGTAGTTTTCATCGGTATCACATGTAGACTATCGAAAAAAATAATAATCAAATACCAGTCAAAATAACATTCAGCTGTTAGGGGCAAACATATGTATTTGCAGATATACAAGCATTTAGAGACTATATCACATGAATATCCAATATGAGGAAAAGTCTCAAAAAAAAGGGTCTAACCAAGTGAAAAATGAATTAGAACACAAGTCTCAATACAGGAATAAACAAATGAATGGAAGAAAAAAATCATGAGCCCTTGTGAATTCATGCATACAAAATACAGAAATGAGAATTAAGCTCTTTTGCAAAATCATTATAAAATTCTCATATTACTAGTTAGGATGAAGGAATAAAGAAATATAGCCTGTTGGTGTTTGACACTATTAGTATCATGTGATAATTTTTATGTAACAGTAGAGAAGTAAAGTCTCATTGAGTTGAGCCAGTTACAGTCCTTTTGTGCACTGCACAAGGGCATTGCATCTGAGGGGTCAACCTTTATATTGTAGATAGACATGCACTTTATTACAACCTGTAATTAACAGATGAAACTAAACAGATTGAACAGATTCAATTAAAGTTATTATTCTATCAGAATCTTTCTATTATGTTAATTTTGCAACTGATGGAGGTATAGCGTTTTGAAGAAACAAACATTTTTCTATAAACAGGGACCAAATGAACTAGTAGTTGAGTTCCTGCTTGGGGGCTGCAGACAACTGAGATATCAGTGGTGAAATTCCTGAAATTCTTTTCCTCTGAAAACTTTCAGGGATACTTGATTCCCTTGCCCAGTCCACAGTTTTGTAAGTAACTCATTCCTTGCATTAAGTGCGTTCTTGTCTGAGAATATCCATAGCGTAAACTGTATCTGACTGAGGCAATAATATTGAGTATTTTTATAACCTTTGTGTATACCTTCAATTATTCCTGTTTTTATTGCTGATATTATTATTTCTCTTACTGTTTTGTGTCTGGCATGATGCTATGTGATTTCACATATTATACAATCCCCATCACAGACCTGAATGATGGACATAATAGTCACTAATTTTAGGGTGAGAAAATATGGGTCAAAAAGGTTAAGTATACTTCCAAAACAAACTGGTAACTTATGAACCAGGATTTATACTTATGTCTTTTGGAGTTGAAATTCTTTACCTGTTAAATATCTCTTCTTTTTTCTTCTTCTTTTTTTTAAATGTTTATTTATTTATTTTGAGAGAGCGAGAGAGCTAGCATGCAAGCAGGGGAGGGGTGGGGGGTGGGGAGAGAAAATTCCAAGCAGGCTCCTTGCTGTCAGTGCAGAGCCACATGCAGGGCTCCAGCTCATGAATTATGAGGTCATGACCTGAGCCAAAACCAAGAGCCAAATGCCCAACCAACTGAACCACCCAGGCACCCCCACTTTTGTTTTTCTAAAAATCTCATTGAGATCATTCACATTTAAGATTATTTTCCCAAGTAATATTAATTTATATAAACTTGTGTTATTGATACTGTCTATGCCAATTCTTTTAGATACTTTTATGTAATCTAAAAACATACTAATTTTCTTAGCATACTGGCTGTGGTGAAACTTACACTAATAGCATTAGACAATTAATACCTCTTTAATATAACATATTGTAAATTGAGCTATGGTGACAGGAAGACGTGGTAGCAAACTAATTAGCAGATTGAAATTGATTCTTGCTCAATAAATATTTAAGAGGAAATAAAATTTAGTGCTGAAAAAACTGAAATGACTTGATGTTCAACCAAATGAAATACTGAGTGTATATTAATAGCTGGTAGTAGGCGCTTATTTGTATGGCTCAAGTAAGTCAAATGTTTCTTTTAACAGTCACGAGTTGAGACTGTTCTTTACACGAGTAGATTTATTGAAGTTCTTTTAAGATGTGCTAAAATGTTTATTAGGAGTCTTCGGTAGCAAGTAACAGAAACCCATCTCAAAAAGGCTTCACCAAAAGAAAAATATAAATAAAAAGAGGAATTTATTGGCTTCTATGTCTAAGAAATCTAAGTGTCATGCTGTTAGCCACATGCAGGCATAAGGATTCACATAATGTTTTTCGGATGTTCTCTCTCTCCATAGTTTGATTTTGCTGCCAATTGTGTTACCGACTTCATTTTTTAGTTTCTCTATGTGGTAACAAAGAAGGTTTCTGACTCCTCAAATGTATCTCTTATTATGGTCTGTATGTTTGTGTCCCCCAAAGTCATATGTTGAATTCATCTAACACCCAAAGTGATATTAAGAGGTGGGGCCTTTGAGAGGTGACTGGGTCCTCAGAGCAGAGCCCTCTTGAAGGGGATTATTGCCCCTGTGAAAGCTGCCTGAGAATGCTACTTACTTCTGTCTCAATGTGAGGATACAGTAAAAAGATGCTTCGTAAGAACCAGGAAGTCAGCCTCACCAGACATAGAACCCAATTATACAGGTACCCCAATCTCTGACTTCCAGACTCCAGAAGTGTAAGAGATCAGTTTCTTTGTTTACAAGCCCTCCAGTCAGTTACAGCAGCCTGGGCTGTTTTGTTATAGCAGCCTGAACAGACTAAGACACCTCTCGGTTCCCTCCTTACCCAATTACCTTAGCAACCATAATAAAAGAGATCACTTTTCCTCCCACGCATCCACATGTCCATTGTGAGTAGAATATTCAGTAATTGCACATGATTTTTTTTTATTTTTAAAAAAAATTTTTTTTCAACGTTTATTTATTTTTGGGACAGAGAGAGACAGAGCATGAACGGGCAAGGGGACAGAGAGAGAGGGAGACACAGAATCAGAAACAGGCTCCAGGCTCTGAGCCATCAGCCCAGAGCCTGACGCGGGGCTCGAACTCACGGACGGCGAGATCGTGACCTGGCTGAAGTCGGACGCTTAACTGACTTTGCCACCCAGGTGCCCCGCACATGATTTTAAACAAAAATATTTAACACATATTTATATATTACATACTATATTCCAAGCACTCTTCTAAATGTTGGAAATGTTAACTCATTAATCCTCATAAAAACTCTAAGAGAGATGTACTATTATTATCTCTCTTTTATCTATGAGGGGGTTGAGGCACAGGGAGGTTCAAGTCATATATTTAATAAGTGACAGAGGCAGGGTTAGGCCACAGTAGACCAATTCCAATAAAAATGCTATATTGATTCTTCATCAGGAGCAAAATATAAAAAAAATGTTGCCAAGGTAAAAAATGTTCTTCTAATTATGTCACCATTAGGTAGGGCTTATATCTGAGGTAGTAGGAAGGGTCACTGCTGGGATTAGAGAAAAATGGGAGGAAAAACTTCCCAGAGGAATAGGGATGTTGGGATGAAAATAAATACATCAATACATGTCCATCCAAACAAAAGGGTGATATTTCTAGAAAAAAAATGTGTATGTGTGTGTGCATACATATACATACATATATATGAAAGACATACATATAGAGTAGGAATATATATATATATATATATATATATATACACACACACACATATATTCAGCTTGTAAATACACACATATGTACATGAGAGAGATACAGAGTTTTATTGTATGTAACAAAGGCTGATTAATGAATGTTAATAGTCAAAATAAGTATATCATTTTGGTCTTGAGAGTATAATGGAAGATAATCAAACTGAGTGAGTCTGTGCTTATATACTGATAGTTTAAATATGATTGTGATGTCAGAAAAACTGAAAACAACTCCTGGGAGAAGCTATTTCTTTTTCTTTTTTTCTTTTTCTTTTCCTTTTTCTTTCTCTTCTTTATTTTCTCTTCTGTCTGTCTCTTTCTTTCTTTCTTTCTTTCTTTCTTTCTTTCTTTCTTTCTTTCTTTCTTTCTCTCTTTCTTTCTTATTTTCTTTCTTTCTTATTTTCTTTCTTTCCAAGTAAGCTCTATATTCAACGTGGGGCTTGAGCTCACAACCCCAAGGTCAAGAGTCACATGCTCCACCGATTCATCCAGACAGGCACCCCAAAAACTGTTCTGTTTCTTGCTGATGTTCTTTCCTCCATTTAATCACAAATCCTCAGAATCTTTCTTCCTGAGCCAATAGTAAAAGAGAATTTTACTGATAAGACATTAAACAACTTGCTCCATTCTGATGAAGTCTGCTCTGAATCATCCTAAATGAGATGGGTTATTGCTGTGATTTGATTATTCTTCTTGAATTATAAAAAGTGAGCTGCCATAGTAAAATCTATGTGCATTAAAAAAAATTCTGTAACTCAGTGTCTTTTCCTAAACTATCTAGAATGTTTTCATCCTTTGCGCTATTTAATCACCTCCCTTTACCCCTTGTTAGTGATGAACGTAAATGACTTTACCTCCTGCCATCTCTTTGGGTGAAGGCAATGATGATGTGTGTACTGTGGGTGCCTCAGTACAGACTATGCACACACCTTTGTGCACAGCCCCATGAGGGCATGTCCCTAAAAAGTGCTCCTGGTTCTTTCCCTAAACCTTTTTTTCCTGTCCATGCCATACTCTGGGTCTCAATGTTACATGGAGAAAATGAAGGCTATGTTTTATTTTTGCAAACTGCTACTGGAGAGTATATACTAAAGATCATAATGACCACTTTTCTGTCCTCAAGTTTGTAAATATTTAGTTTAGTTGATTGTTATATGGCTTCATTTTGAATACTTTATTTTTTTGTTTCAAGGGTCTACAAAAAATAAAATCATGAATTATTTCCTCCCTGGATTATTAAAAAGCTCTCTTTGAGTAAATGAATGGTGAAAGGCAAATTAAAATGCAAATAAAAGGTGAATATTATATTGCAAGTAAAATGACTCAAATTATTCTTACAAAATTATAGGAATTAGCAGTGTTTTTATAATCAGATTGACCCCAGTTAATATCCTAGACCTACTACTTACTAGTGAGGCCCTCAGTTTAATGCAAAGCATGGATAGTAATACTTATATTCTCAGACTTGAGGATTAAATAAAAGCTTTAGATGCTAATCACATACCAAATAATAATGACATAGTAGCTAGTTAGTAAATGGCAATTGTTTTTACTTTCTTTGCAATCATGGTTTAAATCAGGTTTAAACCTGCCGACAGGCACTCCATCTTCCTGTTTAGGGTTTATTCCCTTTGTGTACCCTTCTAGCCTTTTCATATCTTCTTCCAGTGTGATAAATGGGACCTCTAGAGTCCTCTAAACCCATTAGGCTTTTTCTCTACCTCATGTTCATTTTTTTTTCTATCACCTAGGTCTGAAAACCCCTTTCTCCACCTTTCTTGTCTCTTGAAGCCCTCCATATTCTTAATGGTACAACTCTAAATTATCTCTTTCATGGGGTCTTTACCAACTATCCCTAGTTTTAATTTCCTTGTGCTCCCATTGTATTTTGTTTAAAATGATATAGTGTTAGTAAAGGTTCTTCAGAGAAATAGAATCCAATAGGAGTTTATATACATAATTAAATTTAATTTATCTATCAATTGATTGGTTGGCTCATATGACTATGGAGGCTAAAAAATCCCATGATCTGCCATGTGTAAGGTGGAGACCCAGGGAACCCAATGGTGTAATTCAATCTGAGTCCAAATATTTCAGGACTAGGGTTGCTAATGGTATAAAGCCTGGTTGGAGGCTAGGAGACAATCAATGTTCCAGCTCATTCATTCAGGCAGAAAGGGCCCAGTTCCCCCTTCCTTCACTTTTTGTTTTATTTAGGCCCTCAGTGGATTGGATGGTGCCCACCCACACTGGGCAAGTCCATCTGTTTTACTGAGTCTGCCAGTTCAAATGTTAATCTCATCCAGAGACACCCTCACACACGCATCCTGAATAACGTTTAACCAACTGTCTAGGCACTCTATGATTCACTTAACTTGACACGTAAACTTAACCATCACAAATAAAATAGCAGAATTTAATATGTGAGTGCTATAATTCTACTTAACTGAGTGCATTTTACCAAGAATTTTGAATAGTAAAAATTTTTTGGAATAGTAAAAAAAGTCTTCTTGTTTGATTCTTTTTTAAAAGGCTGGTCAGAAAATTGAGAAACCTATCTTTTAAAATTAATAAATTTCCCAGTTAAAGACCAGTCCATCATCAGCAACAAAACTGGAAACCAAATAGAAAACACCCTTCAGGGACTCTGGGGCGCCTAGGTGGCTCAGTCAGTTAAGCGTCCGACTTCGGCTCAGGTCATGATCTCATGGTCCGTGAGTTTGAGCCCCGCATCGGGCTCTGTGTTGACAGCTCAGAGCCTGGAGCCCATTTCAGATTCTGTGTCTCCCTCTCTCTCTGCCGCTCCCCTGTTCATGCTCTGTCTCTCTCTGTCTCAAAAATAAATAAACGTTAAAAAAAATTAAAAAAAAGAAAACACCCTTCAGGGACTCAGTGGTGTATCTGTGCTTGAATTATATTGCTGGAAAGAAAGTAAGTTGAAAAGGAGTATTACCAAGCTAAACCTGTAAACCATATTGAAGGCATTAGATTTATGAATGAATGCCAAGAGTAGTTTGAGAAAGAATACAGAACAGGGTGAGACTAGATGTCTTCAAACTCTTATTAACTGTAGAATTTTTCGTTTGAATGAAATAGTTCATAAATGGGTGAAAAAAGTGATAAATCAGAGCTGTTCTGACCTTTGGACTCCCTTATCCTCTGTCTGGTCTTTGATGGTAACTGTCAGGAACACTCTCTTGCTAAATATATCACCCTTGCTTAAGTTTCTAGGCCCCTTTAAAACAAACAAACAAACAACGAAACAGATTTATTACAGCAGATGATTCAAAGTGGAGAACTAATGTAAGAGGAGTCCATGTTTGGGCTACCCTGAGCGGATCTGTTGTTTCAGCAGTTTTGTCTCAAAATCACACCATGTCCTCTGCAAATGAGAGCTAGACACGGAGACTGGAGTGAGCAGCAAGAACTTGATCCAGAAGGGCACAGGGCAGGGCTGTGGGGCACTGGCAAAACGAAAAAGCTAAGTAAGCTAGTCAAGAGGGAGAAGAGAATGCAGTAAACACACATACACACAGATTGAGGTGACAGACACCCTGTGGACCTCTCCCTGAGGGAGAGTGGGAGTGCCTTCACTTTTTAATGAAGTTCCTATTTAAGTTCAGTTTGTGGCAGGCCTAGCATTTCTGTACTTTAGACTGTCTTAGAAATCTGCTCTCACATGCAAAAAGACTTAGGTTTCATTTCATCAAAGTTTAGAGGGATTTTGTTTTGTGTTCAAACGATTCTGTACTGGTACCAAACAATTGAGCTATGAATGTGGTTACAAGCAATGGGATATAGAAAATTTGCAAGACTAGTTAAGGTACCATGGCTGGGAAGAAGGCATGCAGAATCCTTGACCCAGGAAAAAAAGCTATTTGTTCATGGATTTGTGATAGAAAAACAGGTAATACAAACTTTTAGAATCTAGAACAAATAGCTTCTTAGGGAGAACATTTGGGGGGGATTTAGAAAAATGTCAAGTTGGTAATGTTTATTGTCATTTCTTGGTTACTCCTTTAGCTTATAAGAACATTGGGGTCACCAGTACACTCCTGTTTAGGACTGCCTGACTGGAGGCAGATGATTAAAAGTGAAAATAACTATATAAAATTTCTGTATGAAACCATTTCTACTGGTTGCTTGCCCTCTAAGACTACTGGGATTCAGGTGCTAAAATCAGCTTGCCAGTTGAAACTGATATCCCAAATGTGTTGTATTTTAGGTTAAAGTCACTGCTTTCATTGAAAAACAATACAAGAAAGAAAATTCTGGCAATTGCAATTGGGGGCCTAGAATGAGCAATATTCTGTGTGCTGTTGGGAATTGCTTCTTGGGGAGTCTTAAGAGGACCAGTGAGTGTAGGAAGTCAGGCTGCAGATCCACCCAGACTCCATTCATGTTGAGTTGGATGAGGTTGCTAATAAATTGTAGCCGTGTGTGTATGTGTGTGTGTGTGTGTGTGTGTGTGTGTGTGTGTGTGTGTGTGTATGTGTGTGTGTATAAGATGTTTTCTTTATCCATTCACTCATTGATGGTCATTTAGGTTGCTTTCATATCTTGGCTATTGTAAATAATGCTGCAGTGAACATGAGAGTGTATGTATCTTTTTAAGTTAGTGTTTTAGTTTTTTTTGAATAAATATTTAGTTATATATATATATATATATATATATATTTGAATTTTTGGATCATATGATAATTCTATTTCTAACTTTTTGGGGTATATCTATACTATTTCCCACATTGTCTGTACCAGTTTATATTCCCACCAACAAATATAGAACACTTGCTTCTCCACATTCTCACAACACTTATTATTACTTGTCTTTTTGATAATAGCCATTCTAAAAGGTATGAAGTGATACCTCATTGTGGTTTTGACCTGCATTTCTCTGATGGTTAGTGATGTTGAGCATCTTTCCATGTGCCTGTTGGTCAACTGTGCGTCTTCTTTAGAAAAGTGTCTATTCAAGGGTGCCTGGGTGGCCCAGATGGTTAAGCTTCCGATTTGGCTCAGGTGATGATCTCATGGTTCATGAGTTCGAGTTCCTCATTTGGCTCCCTGCTGTCAGCTCAGAGCCTGTTTTGGATCCACTGTCCCCATTTCTCTCTATCCCTTCCGCGCTTGCTCTCTCTCTCTCTCAAAAATAAATAAACATTTTTTTTAAAAGAAAAGTGTCTTATTCAGATCTGCTGCCCATTTTTAAAATTGGATTATTTTTTTGCTAAGTTGTATGAGTTCTTTATATTTTGAATATTGACTCCTTATCAGTTACATGCTTTACAAATATTTTCTAGCATTCAATAGGTTGCCTTTTTGTTTTGTCAGTGTTTTCCTTTGCTGTGTAGAAGCTTTTTAATTTGATATAGACCCACTTGTTTATTTTTGCTTTTGTTGCCTTTGCTTTTGGTGTCAAATCCAAAAAAATCATTGCAAAGATGTCAAGGAGCTCACCACCTATGATTTCTTCTAGGAGTTTTATTGTTTCAGGAGTAATTACTTTCTTTATTGTCTTAGTCCAGACTGCTGGTCATTCCACCATAATTACTATTGCATCTCTTCTTTTAAAGCCTTTCTGTTTCCTTAAGATTTGTTTGGAACTGAACCAAATGCAGTAGTTCATAGACTACAGACCTACAGATTGCTGAAGGACTTCCACTGCCCTGCTTCAGGGCTTTTGTGTATGAAACCCTAAATTACTTCAGTGCCTTTGGATCACTATATCCTATTTCAAGTGCATTTTGACATTTCAGATATTTCCTTAGTTCTCCCTGACATTTCAAAAACAACTGGCCATTGATTTTTTTCATTAGTTATGTGTCCCAAGACCATCTGACACTCAGCACCTGATCTGAAGCACCCTGTATTCAAATATAACAGCTGACAAATTGCAAGGCAGGTCTTGACTAACCAAACTTCTTTCATTTCCTGCCACGATGCCGTAAACTTTATCCTGCCACAAAGCTAGGAAGCTTCTTCTGTCATGACATCCACTGAGAATGCACAGTTTGAAGCTGCCACTGTGGTGAATGGTAGAAATGTACTCTGGTGACTGGGGACTATTCACTAATAATAGTGGAACAGAGGGTAATGGCAGGTATTCATGCATTATAATGAGTATTTATTTATTATGTGCTGCTTGTAACTAAAGACACTTGTTTTTATCATTTATGTGAAGATCATCTTTGGAAAAGCAATCAAAGCAATAAAATAGCAGCTTATGAATAACAAAGCAGCAGACTCAGATCTGATAAGCTTATTATTAAGGTAGTAATTTAATATTTATGTAGCATATTAAAATTATATTTCTTATATACTTTTCCAGTGAAGTAATATCACTTTGTGTCATATGTATAGCCCAGGATTTTTGTAATTTTAAAGGCATTTAAAAATTATAAATCATTTCTTAAAAGGTCATCTGTTAAGAGATTTACAACCTAGCCTGTTGATGACCACAACAGTGGCTGACAGGAACAGAGCAGGAAAAGTTTCTTTTAAAGCTCATCCAGGCAGTGTTTCAAGGGAAGTTTTCCAGATGATCTATTTCCTGATAAGACATTTGTTCTCATGAAATAATAAAAGACTCTACTTGCAAACCAGCTGTGGTTATGGTGAGTTAGTTACCTAAGTCAGCCAGTTCTATTTCTACACCCTGGCAGATGCAGAAGGGAAAAGAGAGCTAACAGAGGCTTTTATAATGATTCAGTCAGTTAGGGGAGGAAAAAAAAAACGAGGATAAGAAGGAGACACCTGACGATTCATAAATGTCATTTCCTACATGAACTTGGAAGTTCTTGAGCATTTGGAACCGTATCATGTCTATGTGTGAAATCCAGAGAAAATGTTTTGTTAAATGTCTCTTGTCACCTAAGTATATTTCAGTTTTTCTTTTACGTGAAGAAAATGTTTCCAGTTTGATGAAGTCACTGGCCAGAAGTGTTTTGTTTTTATGTTTGGGTGTTTTCCCAAAAATCATTAACATAGAAAATGTGTTTTAGAGAGACAACACAGAATAGGTGGTGGTATTAGGATCAATAGAGACATAGCTTAATTCCATGGATATATTAAACACTTTGTTCCATTTTATAGCTATTAATCAAACTCTCGAAACCTAAAAAAAATTAACAAGCCAATATATATATATATATATGTAATATATGAGGATTGTGTATTTGTCTTGTGTAAAAAATGTAAAGTAAAACTACCAAAAGGTATAATATGTGATTGTGAAGGAAGCATTTCTGGATCCCTCATAAATGTTTATATATAGAAAAAAATATTTATTTTCCCTTCTGGGTATGTAATAAACTATTACAAATGACTTATCCTTGTGTTATTAACTTATATTACATGAAGCCATCATGTGTTTAAGCCATAATTCTACTTCAGGTGAGGAAGTCTTTATTTAAGAAGTGGAGTGCAATGTACAAAATATCATGGGATTCACTCTTGCCATCTTGAAAAGTTATAGAATATATTAATATATTTGAATATATTAGAAGTAAAAATTGACAATACAGTATGTCTTTGATTGACTATTTTTAGTTCTAGTTAACAAAGGAGTAATTGTAAATATTGTAGCATTGTATGAGATATTTAAATTGGATAATGCACATATTTTAATATCTGTACTAGGGAAATAACCTTTACATATATATCTATCTGAACTATAAATTTTTGGCCTATGAATAGCTAATAATGAAATTAATTGTATGATACACATTTTAAGGAGTTTTAAAAATATGTATAGGAATATACAAAATGGTTTGTGCAATACTTTGTGTATATGTGTGTGTTCCAGAATTTCAAGATTGAAAAAGGAAGCAATTGCACCATATAAACAGCCCTGACTTTCAAAGAAATATGAGTCCTATGTCGTCTATTCTATGGAAATTTCTGTCTCAAACAAGCTACTTAAGCCTCCTTTATTTTTCTCAGTCTTACCATCATCAGTTGTAAAATAAGAAAACAATACTTGTCTCATAGGATTGTTAGGATTAGACAGGGTATTATATAAAAATAGTTCTAAGGTACCTGGGTGGCTAAGTTGGTTCAGCTTCCAACTCTTGATTTCACCTCAGGTCATAATTTCATGGTTTGTGAGTTCAAGTCCCATGTCCGGCTGTGCGCTGAGAGATCAGAGTCTGCTTGGGATTCTTTCTCTCTCTCTCTCTCTCTCTCTCTCTCTCTCTCTCTCTCTCTTTCTGCCCATCCTGTGCATGTACTTTCTCTTTCTCTTTCTATCTCTCAAAATAAATAAACTTTAAAAAATGTTCCTATAAGATGCTTGAAAGTATCAAAGTATATATAACATATTTTAATAATTATATAATCAATAAATTAAATACTTAATAATTAATACCAAGATATTATATTGCATATTTTAAAAGCTCCATTAATTATTACATTATTTTAAAGGGCCCAAATGTTTTCTATAATAATATATTTTACATCTTGATCAAGAAGAAAAATGAGGCAGAAATGAAGTAGCTACACATGATATACATTTTAAACTTCCTGAAAAGTTTCGTTATCATTATCCAAGGAGTTCATGTTTTATATAGTTGATTGAACTTACAATTTTCTTTCTGGATTTTTATTTCTATATATTATTCTTTGAAGATTCTGCAGAAGTCCAATAGGAATTTTATTTCAATTTTTAATATTCCGCAGCCAAAGATTTACTGTGTAAGACTTATTGTATACACACACACACACACACACACACACACACACACACACCATATATATAATGTACTTAGTATTAAAATGATCAATAAATGTTTAAAGCTGGTATAACTAGATGACATATTACAACTAAATGCCACACTCGATGCATTAATTTATTATTTCACAATATTTATTGATATCATTGAAGTAATTGAAATGTTGTATTTTGTTTGATAGATAATGTCTTGACTGATACTTATGACTTCAGCACTAAAGGATGCAAAACTATATGCCACAACCTTATACAACTGAATTCTGGACAATTGAAACCAACAGGGATGGCTTGAGCAACATTTTAAAATTGTTTTTTTTTCCCTCTGAGTGTTTTTCATTTAATCAAAATAATACTCTGGGTTCTATCTTAGGCCCTGAAGTCTTTTGAGGGAACACAGCTAACAAGACATATGTCCTTATATGCTATTTTCATTTGTTAATGTCATGGGATTGTCTTTGCAGTGGCCACAATGAATTTATTCAAGGAAATTAAATGCAGCTTGAGGAAAAATAGAGGAAAAATAAAGGCTATGATGAAAATAAAATATTGCCCAAGAGGGGCTTTTGACAAAATAGACTTATCACTTTTGTCAAACATTCTTAAAATAGCTATTTGGAGCATTGTCTATGGAGAGTGTGTCAATGTTTAAGGCTAATAATGAAGTAGGCTGCCTATGGGAACACCTACCATGGTCTCCTTCTAGTTACATCCACAGGTCCACTTCACGGTCTCTTACCAGCAAAATGAGCTTACTTTTCCTCTCACAGGTCCCATTAATTTAGCCTGTGCTACTTTCTCCATATGACTGACAATCTCTTCTATTCTGTGGAGTCTAGTTTCCCTCTCTAAAACAGTATGGGTGAGGGTCTCGAGCTCCAATTCTCTTTAACGCATTTTCTTATATGACTCAGGCATCCCACTCATCCTCCCTTTGTATGTTATAGCCTTTGGTTACAATTTTGGTAGAGGAGGAAACGTTCTGAGGGTTTCCCCTGGCTTGTTTATTTCAAGTATGCTTTCAGGAACTTGGGAAGTTACCTAAAGCTGGGTTGACAGATTTGGGTTCTTTGAGAGATAGACTCCCATCTAACACCATTTGTCACCTAATTCCCATAAGCCTCAACTTTAACCAGTAGGTCCTGACAGTATTTTGGGGTCCCTAGATTAAATAAATTCACTATAAGTGTCTTTCCGTCTCTGAATGGTGTGTGTATGTGTGTGTGTGTTTTCCTACTGTATATATCTAGCTGTCCTGATATGCCAAAGGGATCTCATCAGGGAAGCTTTAAGGAAGATTGATAAACCATTCTTGGCATGGCATTTCAGTGTCCTTCTTTAAGTGGACCTGGCCTTTCTTTCATTCAAAGGTTTCCTGGTCTGTGATCTAGCTCTGGATGGAAACTTGGTGAGGAGATGAGACTTTTTATTGTGGTGACTGAAATCAAACCTGTGCTCACAAGTCCTAGTGTTTCCTTGTGACTATATACTGATAGATTACTTAGAAGGATGACTCTGTTTTATTTTTAGTGATTAACCCTGGCTAAAAATGTCTATGAGTCAAAATATGCTGACTACTTTTATAGTAAGTATGACTACCCTGACTCAGGGGTAAGGTAGCCACATGGCCTCTGCCATCTTAGAAACTCACATTTCAATGGTTACAGCTCTCACCTTTATCTCAGACCTACAGAGAAAGAACAATGAATGATGGAAATTTCTAAGAATGTAGGACCCCCCCCCCCCTTAGTGTACTTGTCAAATTTGAGAGATGATTGGGGGGGGGATTCATGAATGGGATGCACATAATACAATTTTGTACTCCAATATTCATATTTCCTTACATCTTTGAATTTTTCCTCTATATCCTAATCAGGAAATTCAGGCATCTCAGGCTCATATGATATAAATCACTTTCCAGTCCCAGTTCTAGTCAACCAACCAATTATTGCTAAAGCCACTGCCAGCAGCTGAAGCAAACACATTGAATAGAATGGGAAGTTAATCATATTGATAAATGTAGACATTTAATATAGGGAGTTGATTAGTAAAGCAGAGTGCAAGAGGGAGAGGTAGTATAATCCAGAGCCTACAATTACACGTGCCACTAAGACTCCTAGAGCTCTGTTACGGTCACTGCCGCTGTTGGAACTGCTGCCTCTGATGCAGGGCTGGGAGCCAGGAGCCTACAGTCTGGCTGACAGTGCTGTTTGCTGCTGATGCTGTTGGGACCTCTCTGCCAACCTCAGTAACCTACTGCTACCACTGCTTTGCCCACTTCCACTATATTAGGGGCTCATCGACATCTCTCATAGCACACAGTTGCTCCCTGTTGTCACTGATGCCACTGCGGGAATTAGAAGCAAGAAAAATGCCATTTCTTTTCCTTTTATCCTCTGTTCTGCAGCTATTGCCTCATATCAGTAGAGCGCCATTGAAACCTTGGGGGCCAGTGCATATGAGGAATTCAGCTGGAAGGCTTTCAAGACATGGCTGTGTAGAAGGGGGTGGGGAGGGTGACTGTGTGGGTTAACACCCCCTAGCTGACCCACAGTCCTTTTCCTTTTTAGAATTTACAATTAATCTTTTCAGGCAAGCTGCCAGATGTAACAAACATGACAATCGAGAAATTGTGTAAAAATTTCCAGAAATTTAGAAACCTCAGGTGACATTATTTTTTTTTTCTTTTCAGAATTTTAGCTGGTTCTGGAAATATCACTTTCTTCTTACTGTGGCCCCTTTTTACCAGAGAGTAGAATCTTTCCCCTTTCTTTCGCATTTTCCTAATAATTTTATTCTTTTTGCTTTATTTAGAAAAGGAAAAAAAATAAATATTTAATCATACTGTTGATAAGTGAAATACTTATGAATCTGTTTCAAAAATCTATTTATATAATGAATGAATTAATCAAGGTTTGTTAGAGAACACAAACACTTTAAAACAGATTTGAACAACTTTCTAAAATTTTATCTTGGTTTCCATGTCTTGAGACTCCTCAAGTTTCATATCAAATGTCATTAAAAATTTTTATTGAGGTGTCATTGACATATAATATTAATATTATTTTCAGGTATACAACATAATGATTCAATATCTGTATACGTTATGAAATGATCACCACATTAAGTCTAGTTGGTATCTATCATCACACATAGTTACAAAATTTTATCCTATGATGAGAACTTCTAAAATCTACTCTCAGTAACTTTCACATATGCAATACAGTATTTTACAATGCTGTAAATTGCATCCCCACAACTTATTTTATACCTGAAAGCTTGTGCCTTTTGCTTATACATCAAGTTTCTACCTCAATTGTCATACTTCCTTTATAAAATGGAGTACATTCTGCTCACCGTAATTTCCTTAAATTATACGGTAATATGTATTTTAAAAAAATGAAAAAGTTATACTACATGTGCTTTCTCATTCTTGGAGATGAAAGAATTAAAAGATTCCTATTTTCTTGTATGGGAACCACATCTTCATTAGTTTGTATAAATGATAAAATGTGGTGGCATGCATTTCTCTCCCAGTGCACATACTCAGGTAATTGGAAATTTTTGTGACAGCTAAAATATGACTTTTAAACTCTTTTTTTAATTGACTTTAAACTCAAGTTTCTTAGCTTAAAAAAATCTGTATAAAAGGCTTTTCTTCTCATTCTTTTATTTGTTAAGGTTTGGTCACTGTGCAAGCTGCTATAGCAATATCCCACAGACTGAATGGCTTCAACAATAAACGTCTACTTCTCTCAGTTGTAGAGGCTGTGAAGTCCAAGGTCAAAGTGCTGGGCAGGTTTGGTGTCTGGTGAGAGGCTTGGAGATGGCTGCCTTCTGACTGTATTTTCACATGGTGGAGAAGTGCTCTCATGTCTCTTTTTTCTTTTTACAAGGACATTAATTCCATCATGAGGACTCTACCTCACGATTAAGCTAACTCTAATTACTTCCCAAAGGCTCCATCTCCAAATACCATCACATTTGAGATTAGGGCCTCGACGTGAATTTTCAGAGGACACCAACATTCATTCAATCCTTAGCAGTCACCTTCCCATTGATAACTACAGAGTTGCCATAGCGCTGTTGCTAGTCATTTTTTTCTTTTATTAATTTTATTTATTTGTTTTGAGAGAGAGGGAGAATGAATGAATGAGAGAAGGAGAGAATGAGTGAATGAGCAGGGGAAGAGCAGCGACAGAGAATCCCAAGCAGGCTCCACGCTGACATAGCTCGAACTCACAAACCACGAGATCATGACCTGAGTTGAAACCAAGAGTCCGACGCTTAACCCAACTGAGCCACCCAGGCTCCCCTATTGCTAGTCATTCCCAGGAGAGTGGTCTTTGCTCTCTGGTTCATCTTGGTTATGATGAGTTTGTAGGCTCTCTCAAGCTTTGCATATTCACATCGATTTCTACCTCCCTTATAAGATCCATGAATCTTAGGTTTATCCTCATGACTGATTTTGCCTTGGAACTTAGCATCTGACACGGTTGCTTTAATTGAGAGAGCACTCAAGTGGTTCACCATTGTTTGATTAACATTAGTCTGTTTTACATGTGTGTAGACTACATAAAGATGGGATTGGTTGGTCTCTGTTCTGGTTTACCATTCAGTCTCCTGGAACCTAATACTGTACCATGCTTGGCATTCAATAAATAATTTTTGCATAAAAACATGAGAAGGAAATAGTATTTGGAGTGTTAGAGCTAGGTTCAGAGAATGTGTAAGATTTCCATAGGGAAAGAAAGAAAAGGGTAGACTTTGGGATAGAATAAGAGGAGTACAATAGGTTTTCATGGCATGTCAAATAATGCTATCCAGAAAGCCCAGCTGTCGGTTGTCCTGACATTGTCAGGAGGTAAGAAACAAATGGGGAATTACGATTTAAGGCAGGGTCAGGATAATAAAAAGAAGTAGAAAAAAATCAAGAGACTTGGGGAAGATTCAAGGAATATGACTTGTGGGTATTTGGCTGTGGGAGGCAATATGTGTTTCAGGAGAAGACAGCGTCTTTAGTCAAACTAGAGAACACTGGATGAACAGCTGATTTGGAGAAATGATTATTTTTTCAGCTTTTAATGTGTTCAGTTTGTGATGTTGCTGAGATACTCATCTGGTTGTTCATTTAGTTTATCAAAGAGAAGGTGGGTTGGGATGTAATTGAACTCAGACTGAATTTTACTACTGTCTGAATTTCAGACAATCAACTTGGGTCTTTGTTCTTAACTGTTAAGGAACCTCTTAGGGGCTCAATGATACCTGAGGTCTCTTTTGTTTTCGGGTTTGCCTTTCTGCCCTTCTAAAATGTGTTCAAGGGCGCTTGGGTGGCTCAGTCGGTTAAGCGTCCGACTTCGGCTCAGGTCACGATCTCGTGGTCTGTGAGTTCGAACCCCGCATCCGGCTTTGTGCTGACTGCTCAGAGCCTGGAGCCTGTTTCCGGTTCTGTGTCTCCCTCTCTCTCTGCCCCTCCCCCGTTCATGCTCTGTCTCTCTCTGTCTCAAAAATAAATAAACATTAAAAAAAAATAAAATGTGTTCAATATGAAATAGACTTTTTCTTCTTTTTTTATTGTGGCAAAATACACATCATGAAATTTACCATGATAGCCACTTTTCGGTGTACAATTCAGCAACATTACTGCACTCACAGTGTTGTGCAACTATCATCACTGCATATTTCCAAACCTTATTCTTATCTCAAATAGACACTCTGTACCCATTAAGTAATAACTACTCTTTGCACTTCTCCTCTCAGCCCTAGTAGCCTCTATTGTACTTTCTGTCTCAATGAACCAGGTACATAGAATAGGCAAATTCATAGAAAATACTTCTAAAAATTGAGTTATTATTGCCATTTAGAAACTTACAATTTCTGTACCATTTTGCTTCTATGTATACATAACAGGTAAACACATACACATACAATATTAGGACAATGAGAACATATTATTAGTGGTAAAGGTCATTCAGAATAATTTTTATAGCGATTTAAATCTAAATATTGTAATTTAGTTATAATAACACTGTCATCTCTATAATTGCATATATAAAAGATACATTTGGCTCTAATATATATTAAATCAGTGTTCTCTATATTTCCAGAGATGCATTATTTCTTTGTCTAGGTATAAGAATTTATCAGAACAATGTCTCTGAGAGAGTCCCTTTAGAATTGAAAGGATCCTAATCATGTTCTAGAAAAATAAGATATTGCAGGAGGACAAAAATGAAGGCTTGATAGAAATTCTCCTACAAAAGTATAATTCTTCAGTGGTCTGACTTCTGCCTTTGTCAGACAGTGAATAAATACATCATACAAAAAGCATAACGTTGGTGGTTTATAGCTCAAGCATCAAAAATATCTAACATGAGCCCAAAGCTCATGCTTTACACTCAGAAAATGAAAATGTCTTTGACATTGTTTGACATTGATCATTTTTAACTAGGTTCATGAGTTCTTTTTAAGATTCATCCACATAAAATTTTAAATCCACTAATTATTGATATAATCATATCCTGAATATGCTCTGAAATTAATTTAATCTGGCAATTTTTCATGTAATTATTTTGTGCAGGCTGATCCTAAAATATACATATTTTTCAGATTTAATTTTACGTGTTGGTTTATGTATGACTGACCTTCACTATTTTGATATCCTTTTTGTCCCTGAATGTCTAGGAGCAAATGCTATTTACTCCTATTTGTGGTATCTTGGGAGTGTGTATGTGCGTGTGTGTTGGGGGTGGTATTAGGAAATGGACACACTTTGCTTACTTTTCAGTAATTTACAACTTAAATGAAGAGATAATTAAACGTTAAACTAGTAATATTTGTAATATATGTAATGGGGTCTAGAAAATGGCATACCAACGTAAATAAGAATAATATGGATTGTCTTTCTGAGGTGTATAAGCTTAACTCCTAGGGATGATTTAGATACTGTTATCTTTCTGGGTTCTGTTTTGGAAGAAAATTATCTCTTGTCGTCCTTATCATATTATCTCCTGATTCCTTCTTTCAAGAACAGATCAGTATTTATTTATTTATTCTTCTGTCCAGCAGATATTTTCTGGACATGTCTCTAGGTCCTGGGATATAGTGACAAACAAGATAAAAATTTTCTGCTTGCAGGGAGATTACATTCCAATGGGGGATAATAAGCACACGAAATACAGTTAATAATAAGTTCTCAGTGGCAGATTAAAACATATGGAAGTGTATGACTCTTCAGGGTGGGTGGCCAGACTTCTTTAATGGAGGTGAAGCACAAGCTGAGATCTGAATGACTAACACGAGCCAGCCATGTGATGATCAAGGAGAAGGAAAGTCCAGACACAGAAACCAGCATGTGCATTAAGCCCTGATAGAGTCAAAGGAGAGAGCAGAAAGAGGGTAAATATAGGTGAGAACAGTGAGTCAATGAGGAAAGTGATGTAAGCTAAGCTTGCAGAGAATAGTGAGGCATTATATCATGTCTGATAAAACTTACATCTCTAGTCAGGCATTTAAGACTCTCCATAAATGGCCACAGTCTTCTTATGTGATTGAACTTCCAGTATACTCCACTATTTTGCTCATTATTATTAAACCTATGTCCTTTCATTCTTTTTGTTTTATTTTGTTTTTAATTTTTTTTTCCAAAATTTTTATTTAAATTCTAATTAGTTAACACATCGTGTAATATTGGTTTCAGGAGTAGAATTTAGGTGATTTATCACTTACATATAACACCCAGTGCTCAATACAACAGGTGCCCTCCTTAATGCCCATCACCCATTTAGCACATCTGTCACCCAGCTCCCTCCACCTTGTTTTTTTCTTAAGTTTCTTTATTATCAAAATTCTGTTGTTTAAAGTTTATGTACTTTTTTAAAAAAAAATTTTTTTTCAACGTTTTTTTATTTATTTTTGGGACAGAGAGAGACAGAGCATGAACGGGGGAGGGGCAGAGAGAGAGGGAGACACAGACTCGGAAACAGGCTCCAAGCCATCAGCCCAGAGCCTGACATGGGGCTCGAACTCACGGACCGCGAGATCGTGACCTGGCTGAAGTCGGACGCTTAACCGACTGCGCCACCCAGGCGCCCCAAAAGTTTATGTACTTTTAAGAGAGCAAGCAAGAGAGAAAGAGAATGTGAGTGGGGGAGGGGCAGAGAGAGGCAGGGAAAAAGAGAATCCCAATTAGGTTCTGCACTGTCAGCACAGAGCCCAATGTGGGGCTCGATCTCAGGAAATGTGAAATCATAACCTGAGCTGAAATCAACAGTCAGAGGCTTAATAAACTGAGCCACCCAGGCACCCAAAAATTTATTTATTTATTCATTTATTTGGAAAGAGAGAGAGAGAGAGAGAGAGAGAGAGAGAGAGAGAGAGAGAGAGAGAGAGAACACATACACGCATGAGTAGCAGAGGGGCATAGATAGAGGGAGAGAAAGAATCCCAAGCAGCCTCCATGCTGTCACTGCAGAACCCACAAACCTTGAGATCATGACCTGAGCTGAAATCAAGAGCCAGAGGCTTAACCAACTGAGCCACACAGGTGGCCCTGTTTTCTATAGTTAAGAGCCTCTTATGGTTTGCTTCCCTTCCCCCACCCCCACTTTGCCTGTGTTCATCTGTTTTATTTCTTAAATTCCACATATAAGTGAAATCATACGGTATTTGTCTTTATTTTTTTCCACTTAGCACAATACTCTCTAGCTCCATCTACATCGTTGCAGATGGCAAGATCATTCTTTTCGATGGCTGAGTAATATTCCATTGTATGTATATACCACTTCTTTACCCATTCATCAGTCGATGGTCATTTTAAACCTAGGTCCTTTCAATCTCTGTCATCTTATAGTAGAATCCCATCCAAGTTAGAATGTATTTCCCATTTTTCTACATACTCAAAGCCCATGTCTCTATAAGCAACTAAACTGGTATTATTTTTAACATAGAATCATGTGAAAAATATTTCAAAACAGTTAATTTAAAAGTTTACCATGCATGACATTTTGATGTAATGCCTAGTTTGGCTCAATTATAATGTTTTTTTTTCTAAGAATTATTGGGGTGCCTGGGTGGCTCAGATAAGTGTCTGACTTATGTCTCAGCTCATGATTTCATGGTTCATGTGTTCAAAACTTACATTGGGCTCTGTGCTGACAGCTCAGAGCCTGAAGACTGCTTCGGATTCTGTGTCTCCCCCTCTCTCTCTGCTCCGTCTCCACTCACATTCTGTCTCTCTCAACAATAAGTAAACATTAAAAAATTGCTTTTTCCTTATTAAAAATTAGATATATGTTCCTGGCAAGAAGTTTTGAAGCCACAGGTACAAAAGAAAAGAAGGAGAAAGAAAAATGAAGTGTGTTATCACCACCACCTAGAGATATTCACTGTCAACTTTTTAATCTGTCTCTATATCTACCTATCATTTATGTATCAATCATCTTTCTCCTTCTACCTGCGTTTCTCTTTTAATCTATTCACATCTAAATGTAAACAACCTACTATCTTCAACTTAAAAATATCTTTTGAACATTCCCATGTAACAGTTTGTTTTCATTTTATATAGATTATCATTTTGTGGCTATAATATACATATTTAATCAGTACTCTCAAGTTATATATTTGATTTTTTAAATTATTTGTTAAGCAATATTCCAGTGAAAAAAACGTTTTGCTAATTTTTTGTTCAGTTATATGCTTATGTCTTCAAGAGAAATTCCTAAAAGTGAGAAGACTGGATCATATGTTATACAAAATGTTAAGGCTTTTGATATTTATTGCTGAATTGGCTACACTGAATTGAAATAACTGTCATATAATTCTGTTACTGTTATCTAAGAGTACACACATTGGGAGCTTTTGCCTTGTATTAGTTACTTGAGAGTGAAGACCATACCTTTAATTTGAATCCTTCAGATAACTTAGCAAAGTGTTTTCTGCAACAGTAAACATTTTAGGTCGTGATTTTCATGGACCGAAACCGGTACGAATGCTCCTGGAATACTAATAGGCTTCATGTTGTCCTTATTTCTCTCATACCCACCTGTAGAATCATGTCTTGGGTTGTCCACATTGGCTTAATGTGAGCATTAGATTTTTAGGCAATGATTAAGCCTGTATTTTCAAGCTGGGGTTCAGGAATATTGTCTTAATAGAAAATCAAATCAGACTGTTTATATCCTCAGTAAAGATGAATTATTTTATGATTCATGAAAACAAAATTTCTCTTTTGCAATGATAACTCACTATTGAAAACATGTCCGTAGAATAAGACTTAATTTTAATTTTTAGGCTGCATTTCCCTACCTGTGGTTCGGCATTCTTATTGATACAGATGTGAGATCTACTGAACAATGAATTAAGAAGTACTTATAAAAACAATCTTTCTTGTTTCCAGTCAGCACTAACTTGTAAATGTAGCCAATAACTTCATGCACTTGCATCTTCAAGTTTAAAAAGTTTTACATCCACTCAATTATTTAAATATCATCTTGAGTCAGAATTATTATTTTGAGTTGCAATTCATTCTGTGATCCATTATAACAGTGCTCTCTTGATGAAAAGTATTTGAATTCCAACTTTTTTTCAGAGTTTCACATAAATAAAGAGCATCAGCAGAATTAAACTAGACATTAATGATTAAGAAAAGGAAAGGCTTTGATTTCTTTCCCCTGTTGAGAAGGGTACTTTGGTTGATGATGATGCTACCGTTAGTGCACTCAAGTAAATGTCCACCCCGGGGGTCAGGCAAATATAAAATAATATATTAAAACAATCATAAAACAATTCTAATCTAGAAGCAATTTGGAATGTCTGAGAGATTGCCTGCTGTCTTTCTATGCCTCTTTTTGACATGAGGAATTTCTCTCAAAACTGAAAACAGGTTAGCCAAAGAAAATACTGCCTTTTTATTTCTCATAGATTAGGACTTTTTGATCTCATTTTTTTTTTCTTTTTAGAATTAGAAGGAAATGACAATATCAAGAAAAAAGAAATTTAACTTTAAATGTTTGTTTTTTTATATTCTATATTTCAAATAAGCTTTAAACAGTTCCAGAGTATTATTTATATGTGACCAGATAAAGCAAAGTGAAGTGAGTTTTGATCACTATGATCCTATCACACAAAACAGTGTAACTCAATAGATTGTCAAGCCACAAATTCAACAGTAAGTCCAGTATGCATGCATTGTGCAGTCTAGGGCAGATTGGGATCGACTCTTGTCAATGCAGTGTTGCACATGTAGGCACATTGAGGGTTCTGGATGTCATGCTGAATCCAAATACTTGCAGCCTTTTTCTTTGTAGCTGTCAGTTTCCTAAAATGTCTCAGAATGTTGTATTTCCTAGACAATGTAAACATATTCACTGTCAAAACCACTAAGCATTATGGTCTATGTTAAGATATCTGCAGGTTCAATTAGCAATCTCATTTAGTGTTTCAGTCATGATAAAGAAATCTGGCTAAGTATTTAGAGGATGAATCTGAACTAGCCAAGGTCATGTTTTCACATACCTATAGCATAAATATCAATGCTACCTCATAAAGTAACCCCATGTAAAAATACCATGTGTACACTTTAGAAGAATGTAAACATTGAAATATTTAGGTAAATTTTTAAAATTTTCATTCAGATATTTGGTATTGGGACCAAAGCAAAACTGATCTTTCCTCCTTTTTTAAAACAGATTATCCTTATGACTTCTGAATTTCTGTGGAAAATGTCTGTAAAACTAATGTTTATGTCATTCATATTCATAATCAGGAAATCATGCTTTAATTATCATTCCCTTCACTCTCCCATCAGGTTAATCCCAACATTTGTCTAACTTCTCTGCTATTTTGTTCTTAGGTTCATTTTTCCATTTCTGTTGTGAAAATTCCCACCAGACATGCCCTGAACTATTTCAATAAATTTCTGGGATTTAGGCTTATAATCTCTTTCTATTTTGGCAGCATATCTTTTATACTAACTTCCTGGTTAATCCTCCCAAAGTAAGATGCGATCATAACACCTTGTTCTCAAAAAGAAAACAAACAAACAAAACAAACTTCAAACCAACAACATCTCCATTGTTTATTTGTTCCATGAAAATTTCTCTTATTCTGGCCATTAATAATTAAATTTCAACTAAGCTGTTCAGATTTATGTCTTTTTTCCATACCCTGTGCTTGGAACAAACTGGATGACCGGCTTTTCCCTAGGAAAACCACAAATGTTCCGTCTTAGTAATTGGAATTTGCACTGAACAGTAAGAGGAGACTTAGCTTACTCATCTGAAACATAGTAAGACACATAGATATGAACTGCGAGTTGAATAAAATATTAAAATATCTAAAATTTAAATTATATGGAAGGTTTTCCAATAATAGCTTTTCTTAAAAAAATTATTTACTAAGTAGAAGATAAACTCACAAAATTATCTCATATGCCACAATGCCGTTTTCCCAATGTACTTGTTACATAGTACTATAGGTCAGGAGTCTGGAATGTGTCTCAACAGACTAAAATCAAAGTGGCTGGAGATTTGCTTTCTTTTCTGGAGCGTCTAAGGGAGAATGCATTTCTTACTCATTTAGGTTGTTGGCAGAAGTCAGTTCTTGTGTTTGTAGGAGTAAGGACCTCTTCTTGAAGCTGTCAGCTGAGAGCTGCTCCCAGCACCCAGAGACTGCTATATTCCTTGACTTGTGTCCCTCTTCCTCGGTCTTCAAAACAGAAAGGGCAGGTCAAGTCTCATGCTTTGCATTTCTCCTTCCTCTTTCTTCTAACGCTGAATCTCTCTCACCTACCTCTCTGCCGTCCTCTTCTATTTTAAGGCCCTCGTGATTAGATTGGGCCAACTCATATAATCTAGTATCCTACCCATTTTAAGGTTTGTAGCCATAATTTCTTTGGCATAGTCCTTCTTGCCATGTAAGGCAATATTCACAAGTTTCGGAGATTGGGTCATCGACGTCTTTGGTGGGAGGGCATTATTCTGCTTACCACGGTGATCAAAATCAAATCCCTGGAGAATCTCTCAGAGGAAGGGAAACCCTATACAGAAAATTTAGAGCAAATTGTTAATGAACTGAACCTTGAAGTATGGAAATTGATGCACATTAAGTCAGATAAAGGCATTTATGGCAATGAATATAACTTAAAAAAAAAAGGTTCAACAACGGAGCATTTGAAAGAGTGATTCGAAAATAGGAACAGCCTGCTATAGCTGAAGATAAAGATTTAGTGAGAAGAGAGGCTGAAAATAGAGATACATTTGATCTTCACTGCTTGCAGATTCTGTATTTAAGTATTCACCTAGTTGCTAAACTTTACTTGTAACCCCCAAATCAATACTTGCAATGCTTCCACAGTCATTTGCAATCATGTGCAGAGCAGTGAAAACTTTGAGTTGCTGGATGCACACACACGTTCCCAGCTGAGGTCAAACGAGATGATGTTCTGCCTTCTAGTTTCAGCTCTCAGGCTGTAAAGCTGCTTAATGTTATACAGGAAAACAGTTTTGTGGAAGAGCGTGTTTTCACTACTGAGGAGACTCTTGTTTTACAAGGATATTAGTGCACATGAGCCGATTATAAGGCAAATGGCCTCCGAAGTCCCTATCTTTAACCATTCAAAGACCATTCAATTCATTATTTCTAAGAAACATATTAAACAAGATATCTTTGAACAGGAACACACATAAAATAAGGTTATATTGGGGCGCCTGGGTGGCTCAGTCGGTTAAGCGTCCGACTTCAGCTCAGGTCACGATCTCACGGTCGTGAGTTCGAGCCCCGCGTCGGGCTCTGGGCTGATGATGGCCCAGAGCCTGGAGCCTGCTTCCGATTCTGTGTCTCCCTCTCTCTCTCTGACCCTCCCCCGTTCATGCTCTGCCTCTCTCTGTCTTAAAAATAAATAAACGTAAAAAAAAAAAAATTTAAAAAAAAAAAATAAATAAAAAAAAAAAAAAAATAAGGTTATATTGCCAGAGGCTTGTCAGGTCACAACCCTGTATTTCCACTAGGAGCAATGGTTCCTTATTCACTAATTCAGTGTTTGAGGCAACTTTATAGAACACTACTGTGAATAAAGATTATCAACTGTTGGGGCGCCTGGGTGGCGCAGTCGGTTAAGCGTCCGACTTCAGCCAGGTCACGATCTCTCGGTCTGTGAGTTCGAGCCCCGCGTCGGGCTCTGGGCTGATGGCTCAGAGCCTGGAGCCTGTTTGCGATTCTGTGTCTCCCTCTCTCTCTGCCCCTCCCCTGTTCATGCTCTGTCTCTCTCTGTCCCAAAAATAAATAAACGTTGAAAAAAAAATTAAAAAAAAAAAGATTATCAACTGTAGACAGTTTAGCACCACTCTGAAGGATTTTGAGATTATTCTGCATGAATGGGAATATGTTAATTACTGTTAGATAAAATGATCAAATAGGAACTTTAGAAAAATTGTTGGGGATTATGAAATCTGAATGCTCACAGGGTAAAATACTGGATGCATGGAAACTTAAGAAGCAATTAGTAGTCAAGGCAAAAGATATTACAGGTTTGAATTAGAGGGATTAGGAATGGAAAACAGTGAATTCATGTGAAAAACTTTCAGGAACTCGAATACATGAAATTAGGCTATTGATTAAACATGATGGTGAAGGAGACCTTATAGATGATGCTGATATTACAGTAATGAAGTTTTTCTGTCATCAACTGAGATAGTGAACAATATAATTCCTATTCTAGAATTATTGTCAAGGATAAAGCTGAAACAAGTTCTTCACAAAAACCCAATGGCCATAAAGTTAGTGAAAGATTGCCCATTGTGACTCTCTTTGTATATCTGATTATATTTAACAGAAGGTAGCATAGGTGGATGGTTACACATGTCTGACCTGGAGAGAGCATGGCTGGATTCAGACCCTGCCCTTGGTATTTACTAGATATGTAGTTACTTAATATCATCTCAAATAGGGTAATCATAGACTTGTGCATTTGTGTGTGTAGAATAAAATGATTCATGAAAGCACTCAAATAGTGTCTGGCACTGGTAAGCACTTAATACATGTTAATTTTGTAATTTGAATGAAGTTTGTATCTACAAATGACAGGAAACTCTATTATACTTTGAACACAGAGCAACAAAAGTCAGCTTGTTATCCTGATGAATAAAATTCACCATTTTTCTGTGATTTTTAAACATTTTATATGTTAGTCCTGAAGATATGTTTCATGTATTATATATTTCCAGTATTAGCCTCACATTTCAGGAGGTGAGTATGACATATAATAATGGAGATTGGGGGAAAAGAGGAAAGTGTGTTTGTGTTAACTTGTTCTTATAACATGATTCCTTATATTTAGACCTTATAGAATATAGTGGTTCTGTTTTCATTTTCCTTTCTTCTTCTTTTCTTTTTTTATTCAGAAATTCTCTTCTGGCATAGATAGCTTTCATAAACTGCTTTACCAAGTCAGCATGCAAATTTGGTCATGGACGTTTAATTTTTCCAAAGAATTTTGGTTGAGTTCCCATTTGCTTCATCCTCAGGATATTCAGTAACTCCCATCTAAGGTCATCTCTCTCTTTTAAATTGCTCAGTGATATTGAAGGTTTTCATAGTTTGAAAAGTGTTGGTCTAACATCCATGCCCACGGAGAGTATAGCTGGAATCTGATCAGTTTACTGTGACCATTTCTTTCCTCAGTCACCTTCCGTCCTTGTGGAAGACTTGCTGACACAGCATGAAAACCATGTGTGACTGTGCTGTGATGATGTTCTCCTCTTCCTAATGCCTGCACTGGCTTCTGTGCCTTCCTAGGGAGAGGATGATGCCCCCCACCCCCCACTCTGTGCTAATGAGTCCCATTTGTACTTTCTCAGTATTATAGCCCTCAGTGGTGAGATTACTTGATTATTTTTCACAGTCATCTCCCAGGCTACATGCTTGTTCAGGAGCATGGGGTTAGGTAATCTGTAGATTCCAACCCCTCATGGAGCTAGATCTCCTATTCTTTTTTCTTGCCTAAGGATTTAATAGATTTCCCTTAATACTCTTCTTGTAAAATAAGGCCACAGTATACCATGTCCTATGGACAGTGGGATTACTTGTGACATTTCTAAGTGCTTTAAGTGTATGCAATGTGATTTATCCTATCTACTCATGCAATTCCCAGATAAACACACAAGCTTCAGTCATTCAGTCAATAGAGGCACATACCTACCTTTATTGATTCCAAATTTTGCACATAACCTCCTTATCACTGTGCGTGTGCATGTGTATTCCAGCGAGCTACTCCACTACATCAAAAGGAAGACAATTTTTAAAAATTAATGTGTTTATTGGTGTGTATATGCATAAATACACAAAAATTTTTTTTATTTTTTAATGTTTATTTATTTTTGATAGAAAGACAGACTGCGAGTGGGGGAAGGGCAGAGAGGGAGACACAGAATCCGAAGCAGGCTCCAGGTTCTGAGCTGTCAGCATAGAGCCCAACATGGGGCTTGAACTCCCAGACCATGAGATCATGACCTGAGCCGAAGTCAGACGCTTAACTGACTGAGCCACCCAGGTACCCCACACAAAACATTTTTTTAGATTTGAAAACCTACCTTACTCGTTACAATTTTACAAGTTTTGGTTTTAATTTTTAATTCAATTTTTAATTGAAGTTGATGATTAATCTTTAAAAATAATAGAATCTTTAAATTTTGCTTTTTTTCCCTTAGAGGTAAAAATTTCGTTTATGCCTAAGTAAAATGATATCCTGTAAGCTCTGGCTTCAGTGTGAAGATTGGGATGTATGTACCTAGTTGATCCCTATCAATTGCTCCAGGTTTGAGATAATAATGAAGCATGTCTTTGGCAAATTTAGGAACCAAAACAACTGTAGATTATATGGAGAAAAATTATAAGGTCAGCTTGTGGACAGCTAGATTTGAGGATTTGGAAGGTTATTAAGTCCCAGTAGAAAGATTAGAACAGAGCACAAGATAAATATTGAAGTGGTGTTTCAGTGGCAATCAGAGGAACATCAGAGTATAGCCATTCTGTTCCAACCCTATTTATAATCCAGCATAATATAGCAGTGTGAGTGCCCAGCTTTACAAGGATAAGGAGGATGATGAGAACCATATAGGCACGGTGAAGTAATCAGAGATTATCTAAAATGAAGCTGGACAAAATGAGAATCAGATTCAGCTCTAGGAATTGGGGCTGGCACCAAGGAAGTAGAAGGGGATCTTTCAAACCCACTTTTTATTTTTATTTATTTATTATTATTATTTTTTTACCACAAACCCACATGCTTCTTACATTTCATTTGTTCTGCACATTGAGTTTGCTTCTTTTTAGGAGCTTTGTATTTGCTAGTCCCTCTACATGGTATATCAACCTCAGAACTCCCATTTGTTTCCAGAATGCTGTAAGGATTTATGAAAATAGTACAGCCTATGGTAAATGATAGAAATATGTGAAGTGAAGCAAAGAAATACAAATAACTAGGACCCATATGGCAGACACAGGAGAAATTAGCATGGTTGTCAGTGACTCGTGAATAGAATATTGGCAAAATATGATGGGAGGGAAAATAACGTTTCTAGCAACTAATTCCTATTAAAAGAATTCAAAATAGTGACTTGCTTTTTGGCATGAAAGGATCATCTAGAGGACACTAGAAAAACCATTTCTCTATGGCCTAACCAAAATTAATTAATCACTCACAGCAGAGGTTAGAAGCATTTTCAGATGATTTTTTCAGTTATCTATAGAACTACTCCTAAATGTTGTAACTTAAAACCACAACCATTTTATTTTAGCACAATTTTAGGGTCAGGAATCCCTGTAGGAATGAGACACATGATTTTTCTGCTCTCCATGAAGTTAACTGAGCTCACTTCATGTACCTAGCTGGTGAATGGATGGTCTGAAAGGTCCCAGATGGCTTCACTGACAAGTCTAGTTTCTTCACAGGGACCATGGGAAGGCTGAGTCCAACTGGAACCATCTGCTGGAGTGCCTAGAGGTTTTCTCCACACAGTCAGATTTCTTGTAAGGCTGCTAGGGCTCCCAGTGACAGAAAGAAGGAGTTGCCAGTCTCTTAAAACTCCAAAACCAGAATAAGAGCACTTCTGATGTATTCTATTTGACTATTGGATGATGTAGACACAGAGCCTGTCCAGATTTAAGAGGAGGGAGATAACAACAATTCTCGGGCTGCCTGAGTGGCTTAGTTGGTTAAGTGTCCGACTTTAGCTCAGATCATGATCTTGAAGTTCGTGGTTTGAGCCTGGCGTCAGGCTCAGTGCTGACAGCTCAGAGCCTGCTTCAGATTCTGTGTCTCCCACTCTCTCTACCTTCCTCCTACCCCACCACTCTTTTGCTCAGGCACTCTGTCTCTCTCTCTCAAAAATAAATAAACATTAAAAAAATTCTTTTTTAAAAGGCATCAATTCTCTTTGACAAGAGGGTTAATGAGCTTGGGGCTGATTTATTTTACCTATGGACATAAGTATTCCTATAGTATTAGCAAGGCCATGTATAACATGAGGGGGAATGCAGATAGATTTCTAGATGCATTTTTAAAATCAAAGTATGTATATATCTAAGAAGTATGCAAAATGAAGATAATTTAAGAATTTGACATCTACATTTTAAAAAAGTTTATAAATTTATCTCCCCAATTCCATTTTTTCTTTCTGCAGATATATTTAGTGTTTGTGTTTATCATGATGATCTTTTTATTTTATCTTTCATACATATGTTACTAAATAATAATGTGACTTTGTAATAAAGTTTGAAAACAAGTATGTAATACACATTTTTTGTATTCTGTTTATTCACTTAACATGTCAACGATATTTTTCTATGTTGATATGTACGAAACTTTAGTTTATTCATTTTAACTGTTGTATAGTGTCCTGTCATTTGAATATGACATAATTCATAATGGACCTTTAAATCATTTCCAATTTTTCAGTAGTGTACATTGCCATGATGACCATCATTATAAAGTCTTCTCGACTTCTCTATAAGAGTTTCTCTAGGCAATTCATCTAGAAATGGAAATTATGGGTCATAGAGTTTAAGCAACTTCTTTTTTACTAGATTATGTCTTCATCATCTCCAAAGTGACTTTAACAGTGCTCATAGTACTCTCAGCTATCAATGAGAATTGCAATTCTTTTACTCAAAAGCATTAGGAATTATCCCACTTCTAACTTGTTGACAATTGGATAAGTAAGAAAAATGTGGCGAAAAATGTCACATTAGTTTCAAGTGTACAGCATAGTGATTCAACCTCTCTACATGTTATGCTCACCACAAGTGTACCTACCATGTGTCATGTGTTCTTAACTTAACATTTTTCATGCTAGTAGTAAGTAGTTTATCTTGTCATGACATCTTTTATTTGCATGTGTATGCACAGAAATATTTAATGGCAAGTCAGTTGAGTTTATTAATCTTTCTTTATGACTTATGCTTTCTATCACTTGTTTAACATCCACTTTGACTCCAAGTTCATTAAGATATTCTATGTTATTCTATATAGAAGTAAAGAAATATTTTATTATTTGTATATTATATTGGAATATATTAATTGTATTTAATTGTATATATTATTTGTATATTATATTAATTTGTATATTATATTATGTGCTCACCTACCTGAACTTTCTTTTCCAAGTTTGGTGGCAGTAGTAAACCAATTTTACGTTTTTTTATAGATAACCAGTTACTGTAGCATAATTGACTGAACAACAGACTAATCTTCAATACTTGCTCTCTGATTTATCAAGTTGTTAATACAATGTTGAGTAAAAGATGTGATAGGGAATATCTGTGTGTATTTTTTTATTTTAAAGTAAATTCTGTAATATTTCACCAGTAAGAATGACATGTTTAGATGTTTAGTAGCTGTCCAATTTTTATTTTTAAAAATTCTCAATTTTCAATTTGCTAACAACTTCTTTAAAAAATCATAAATGGACAGTAATTTTCAACAATTACTTTAAATGTTGAGCTGATTATGAGGTTATTCTCCCATAATCAATTAATCTGATCAATATTTGATTGATTTTCTAATGTTAAATTATCATTAAAATCCCAAGATATACTCAATTTAGCCATGACAGAAATATTGTTAAAGTATACATTGCTAAATTCAGTTTATCAGTATTATGTCTGGAATTTCACATTTATTCTCATAAGTGAAATTGGCCTATAATTTTTTGTTCTAGTAGAATCCTTGTATAATTTTGGCATAACAATACTTTAAAATGAATGTCTTTAATTTTTTTCTGTTTTCTTGAAACATAATTGTTACTTTGAAAATATAGGGTAGTGATTGACTTTTGTACACTAATTTGTATCCTGCAACTTTGCTCAATCACTTATTAGTTCAAGGAAGATTTCGTGGTAATTTTTTTTAGATTTTCTACATAAAAATCATGTCATTTGATTGCTTCTTTCCCAGTATATGTTTTCTTTCCTTTTCTTGTCTACTGCATTCGCTAGAACTTCTGGGATGATATAGAAAATCAGTGATGAGAGGGGACATCCTTGGCTTCTTCCTAATCTTATTGGGAAAGCTATGAGTTTATCACCATTAAGTATGATGTAAGCTATAGGGTTTTTAGCCTGTTGATGTGGTGGGTTACATTAATTGACTTTTAAATGTACTAGCCTTGCATACCTGGGATAAATCCAACATGATCATGGCATTAATTCTTTGTATACATTACTGGATTCAATTTGCTAATATTTTGTAGAGGATTTCTGTGTTCACAACAGATAATGGTCTCTAGTAAACTTAGCATTTGTCTGGTACTGGTATTAGGGTAATTCTGGCCTCAGAGATGAGTTAAGAAGTATTCCTTTTGTTCTATCTTCTGAAGGAGTTTGCAAAAATTGGTATAATTTCTTCTTTAAATATTTGGTGTAATTTGCCAGTGAAGCTATCTGGGCTTGATGCTTTCTGTTTTGTAAGGCTTAATTATTGATTTGATTTCTTTAGTAGAAGCACATCTTTTCGAATTGTTGATTTTTATGTGAGTTTTGACAGATTGTGTCTTTGAAAGATTTGGTTCATTTCATCTCGGCTGTCAAATTTGTAGGCAGAGAGTTGATTGTAGCATTCTGTATTATCCTCTTGATGTTCGTGAGATTTATGGTAATCCTCCCTCTTTCATTTTTCATGTTAGTAATTTATGTCCTCTTTCTTATCTAAAATCTTAACAGTTGTATTGATCTTTTCAAAAGATAGTTTTTGGTTTTGTTGATTTTCTTCGCTGACTTCCTATTTTCAATTTCCTTGATTTCATCTAATTCTTACTGTTTTTCTTTCCTACTGCTTTGGCTTTAATTTGATCACTCTCTTTTACTTTCCAGGTTTATTAAGATGGAAGCTTAGATGATTGACTTTAGATATTCTTTTCTAATCTATGTGTTCATTGCTATGAATTTACCTCTAAACACTACTCTCACTGAGTCCCACACATTTTGATAAGTTGTATTTTCATTTTTGCTTAGTGGAAAATATTCTTAAATTTCTCTTGAGAGTTCCTCTTTGACCTATGTGTAATTTGGAAGTGTGCTGCTTACTCTCTACATATTTCAGGATTTTCCAGGTATCTTTCTTTAATTAATTTTTAAGGCAATCAGTGGAACTCTACCTCTTTATAGCTTCCTGATTATAGCTGATATTTTTGACTTAAGCCCATTTTCTTCATTTTAGAAAAATGTAATCCTAAATAGTTTTAAGTATTTTTCTTGTGCATTACTGTTTATCTGAGTTTTAAATTTTGAAGGCTTTCTGTGCATTGGCCTAAGAGAGATCTGAGTATACAAATAGTAGAAAATCTTTCTCTCTCTCTCTCTTTTTGATGTTTATTTATTTATTTTGAGAGAAAGAGAGAGAGAGAAAGTACTGCATGTGGGAGCAAGCAGGGGAGGGGCAGAGAGAGAGAGAGGGAGACAGAAAATCCCAAGCAGGCTCTGCATTGTCAGCACAGAGCCTATGACAGGGCTTCCAAGTGGGGCTCGAACTCATGAACCGTGAGATCATGACCTGAGCCAAAATCAAGAGTCAGAGGCTTAACCTGAGCTGAAATCAAGAGTCTGAGGCTTAACTAAGCCCCTGAGGTGCCTACCCACCCCTCTCTCTTAAAAGGCTGACTGTACTTAATTTAAGTAATTTACCTACTCAGGATACTTCTTGGTAAATTAAAGCAAGCAACTAACTTTATAATTATTCTTATAAATCAAATAATACTGCTTATTTTTTCAACTTGAGTTAGTGATCTTTACCTCTAATAACTACATTTGTCCTCTAAATAGTAAGACCCAATAAGTATTTTACATTTAAAACAATGTCTCAATATCATTTTTTGGGTCTTTACAAATTTTTTTTATTTTTTCATAAAAAGTGCCTAATTTTGTGGTCCCTTAAACTTAAATCATGGCTCCTATCTTTTCTCCACAAATCATTGTTCATTCTTTTTTTTTTTTCTTTTCCACAATCTTTGTTCTTTCTCAGGTACCTCTAACTGCCAATTCTTTTTTCATATGTAACTGTAGATTTTTCTTATCTAGCAGAACTTAATTTCATATTATAGATCCAGTCCCTGTGAATAATGCCTCCTCTTTATCTCACTCATGCCATTTAGTTGTATATTCATTTATACACAAATATTTATTGTGCACCTACTATGTGCCAGATGTTGAATTAGGAGCTGGCTATACCATGGCAGGCAAAATCCTTGCCCTCATGGGGCCTATAGTACAGTCAAAAAGATACTAAACAAATGTTCTAAATTCAATAATATATATTGACTTTGAGGAAATTATTTTGAAATTAATGTGCTCCTGAAACATGTCCCCTTGTCATTTCTCTCAACAGAAATATCATTTTTCTCTTTAAATGCTTTTTGCTGACTTTCTGCTTTAAGTCTCATATAGCTTTCAGATCCAAGCTCAAACCATGCTCCTCCATTAGTTATTTCCCCCAAAGAGAATCAATCACTCCTCCTCTTGTTCCCTCGCTATAAATACATCATATACTACCACACCAAGTACTATATATTCATTTATCTTCCTTGTTAGAACTCCCCCATAGAATATTGGTTCTCAATACTAACTAAACACGTGAATCAGAAGGGGGATGGCTAAAAAATACCAATGTCCTTAGTGGTATGCTGGCAAATGTTTAAAAAACTGGCTCATGGAAGAAGGAGGGTGGGGAAAAAAGGGAGAATGATTGATTTGTAGTATTTGTGGATATCTGTGGTATAAATACTCCGACCATGGCCAGTTTTAGTCTACCAAAAGCATAGTACTGAACATGGAGTAGGGAATGGATTTACAGTAGCACACCATTTTGTAGTGTTTTATGCAAATTCTTGTGCTCCTCTCATGCCTCCTGAGTCAAAATCCCTGGAAGTGGGACCCACTGATCTGTGTATTAAGAAGACTTCTAGGTGATTCTGATATACAGAAAAGATTGAGAGCCACTGATCCCATATAATACCTGACATGTAGTAGAAGCCTAATATATATTTTCTGAATTTGCTTGCACCAAAGATAATGTAACCACCTCCACAAACAGCACTTTCTCTACATCATCCACCTTGCTTTATCCGGTTCTGTGACTTATAAAATAATAGAGCTGTATGTGATTTATATAAAAGTGAGATATAAATTTGTGTAGGATGGAAAGTGAAATCAGTGTTGTAATCTACAACATAAATTAGTCAAAGGGGATGGAAAATCTGTACTGTGTAAGTTCACAGTTGCAGCAATGGAGAGTCTGCATCGTGTGAGGTTATCTTGGTCAAAGGTAGGTAATCACTGCAAAAACAGTCTCCTCAGCACAAAATCACATGAAAAAAAATGAGCTAAAAATCAAAAGAATATGTGAGCATTTCAGCTGATTGTTCCAAAACTGTGACCCTAGATTTGAAGTAAACTGAGAAGGGTTTTATTATTTTATCTTGTTTCTTCTCTTCTGTGAGAATTTATTAACATAAGCATTCACAATCGGACACTGAGAGAAAGACAGCAAGAAATATGCCCATTTCCACAGTTGTTGAGCAAATGAATGCCATTTAAATAATAGTTTCTAACTCGACTAGTAGTAAGTCATCATCATTGTGAGGAGGACACTAACAGAGCAAAAGAGAAAGTCAAAATACCAATCTAATTAGACAGCTTTTCATGTCCTGTACTCATACTGGGGCTGTCTCATCTTTTGCTCCATTGACCTCAGTTTTAAACTTGGATTTAATAAACTGGCCCTTGTGTATTTTCCCTGAAACTCACCACCAGATTTGCTTAACGTCAAAAGTTGTTTTCCTCAACAGAAATGCATTTATAACCATGTTTGTCCCGTAAGGGAAGAAAACACATTGAATCTCTCCACAGCCAGTGTAGCTACATGATTCTAAGGCACCTCTCTTCAAAAACATTTTTGTAATGTTTATTTTTGAGAGAAAGAGAGAGAGACAGCATGAGTGAGCGGGAAGGGGCAGAGAGAGAGGGAGACACAGAATTCGAAGCAGGTTTCAGGCTCCGAGCTGTCAGCACAGGGCCTGATGTAGGGCCCGGACCCACTAACTGTGAGATCATGACCCGAGCCGAAGTCGGATGCTTAACCGACTGAACCACCCAGGAGCCCTTAAGATGTGTCTCTTCAAAAACACATACAAACAAACATGTAACCACTCTCACTGCCTCTGCCATCAACTCTGCTGTGGCCACCATGAAGCACTAAAATGTTCTCCTCTCTCTCCTCTAGGTTACTTAGAGATTACTCTATTTTTATCTGCCAACAGAGCTCATTGATTTTCAACCCTGGCTAGACATTAGAATCACTTTGAGAAGTGGTTTCTAGAAACAAAACCAGTGTCTGGGCTCCACATGAGTCAAATCAATCATAATATCAGAAGGTAAGAAAAAGACGTCTCTGCCTCCTCATGCGATGACTATGTACGGGCAGGTTGGAGAACTGCTGAGTTTCTTCAGCTCGGAAGGTTCGTGCCTGAACAGGAAAAATAGTTCTGCTCAGCTGGACAGCCCAATTTGGGCACTGGTATTTTCATAACAGGAGTAATTGGATCCTCCTGCTTGGGTCAGAGCTCTTAAAAACTGAAAGTGTTTCCTTAACTTGAGATATTGCAGTGCTAACTAAAATAATGTTTATAATGTGTGAATCCACATTATGAAACTAGTTCACGGAAATATGTCCAATTCACTGAAAAGTTAATCAGATGCTAGGTTCCCAGGAAAGTATGAACAAGCCAAATAAAAACACCCAAGACGGTTTTCTATCTATAATCTAGTATCAATCTTGGTAACCAAACTGGCATCCTGGCTGGGAACAAAGGATTCTATTACCATCATTTGCTTTCCAGTAAGTATTAGCCTCTTTGGAAAATAATACAACATCTGAAGACGAGTCCTGGTCCTGGTCCATCAAAAAGCCTAAAAATAGTTTGTTTGCCCAACTCTCTATTACAATGTAATGTTCATGCACAAAACCCCTCTTCTTTAGATATAAGACCTAGACACTTTAAAATAGAGTGTCAGAATTGCAACAGGCACAGAATCATGCAGCACATCTATCCTCCACTTTTCTTGGATTTGGTTGCAAAGCAATATACCTTGGGATATATTTAGTTTGATGCACTGTAGTTACTCATCTTGCATGGTGACTCATTTAGGCTAACTACTCTGAGTCTTGGTGTCTTTGTGTTAATATAGCAATAATAGCATCTAACTCACTGAGAATGTCATAAGGATTAAATGAAAAGTTGATGCAAACTGAGTAAGTGATTACTGTTGGTTGGGGAAAATGTGATAATAGAGAAATATCAGGAAATAGAGAAGGTTCAAGATGATTTAATAGAAAGTCACAGAAAGATAGCAGTCTTCTGTAGTATTGTTGATGTCTGACCTCCCCCTCTGACCTTCTGAATCATCCCCCTGATACAAGAGCACTCTCACCACACACACCAGCACAGTGAAGTCAAAACACCAAGAGCTGTCATCTGACTAGAAGGTCAATGAGGATGGATGTCTCATGAGTAGTCTAAAAGGTGATCGATGTCTTTGGAAACCATCTTATAGACCTTCCCCACATGTGTATCCTAAGACTCAGATTCCATAATGTACTTTGAGATCATCCTGTACTCTTTCATAATAGGTTACACAGTGGTAAAGCAAATAATGAACTGCTTAATTATACCCGTATAATATGATCTTCTTTGCTAGACCCTAAGATGTCTGAGGGCAGGGGTTTTTATCTGTTTTATTCGTTGCTGTATCTGCTGTTGCCTGGTACTTAGTAGGAGCTTAATAAATATGTTGAGTAAATAAACATCCTAAAACTATCTCACAATTTGTGTGTGTGTGTGTGTGTGTGCGTGTGTGTGTGTGTGTGTGTGTGGTGAGTTCATCATAATAATAGTGTAATTCAATTTTTTTGTCTCCTAATAATGTCCCTAACCCAAGAATGGCTAGAATAGTTACTTTTTTTGTGGTGAACTATTGTGTTTGTTTTACTTGCTATATCAGAAGTCCGTACACATTCAGGAGCTATAACTCTCCTAACTGCCTCTTCTAATGTCATCTATAAAAATGCTATCACAAAATGCCCTCATAAAAGTCTGTGTTCCTGGAATGAGTGCTACAAATGATGATAGGTTGGAAGATGTGATCTTCTAGGTTCATTGCAGTATTTAAGGCCGTCTCCAAATTATGTTAAAACCTTTTGTCTATGGTTGTTCACTCTGTTCCACAGTAAAATTTCCTTTCATTTTCTTCCACATGCCAGCTTCCTCCCTAGGCAGACGTTAGAAGCTATTTGCTTCTTTACTGGATGATTGTTATTTTATTCTTCGTGTGTAGGTGGTTGTTTGCCAAAAATAAATGTTTGGATCAAAACAACTTAGTCAGTGATTATATGTAGAAAGCCTACGTTTACTTTCTGACCTGCTGTCTTATATACATTTAACTATCCCTTATGACTTTTGGATTATAAACATTTGAACAGAAACTTAATTTCAAGGCTTGTAGGGAGGCTTTATTTCCTCAGGAACACTTTAATTCTCTTGGCAGACCAGAAGCTCTAGGACTAAAATATAACAAAGTGACTTTATTAAGTTTTCTTAATGCCAAGTTTTTGGCCATTTGAGCATGAGAAACAAAACATTTGCTGACAGTTATATTGCACTGCGTTGAACTTTTCAACGATGAATAATGTACATAAAACTGTTATTTTAGTTAAAGTATAAAAGAATGGATTAATTTTCACAAAGTGGTGTTAACCTTACAGATATTTGAAGAAGATATTTCTTTTTTCAACCGCCATCCTGTTATAGATTAGCAATATGACTTTATATTGCTTATCAGATATATTGCCTGTGCAAGCATCTGAAATGTGTTACTGTATGATGTTTTCTTAAACCTCAAATGTTTCAAAATAAAATATATTTAATATTGAATAGGATGAAATAATAGCTCTATTTCATTCTTCACAGTTTTTTTTATTACTATACATGTATTCCCTCCGCATGAGACAGTATCTGCCAAAAGCAAAATAATTGTTTCTCCTCCTAGAAGAATGGTCCAAGAAAGCCTCCAGGGACTTTTCTATGCTAGTGCTATTTTTTTCATCCGTAACTAAAAAAATATGTATGCAATCTGCTACTTTCATATAATTTACACAACAGAAAAGTAGAAATAGAACAAGTTGAAAGCTACCACGTGCCTCTTGGGAAATTAGGACATTTAGAGAGTTTAGGAAACCTCTGGCAATTTTGTCTGTATTATGTGTTAGTTATTGGTAAAAGGAGTATATTTCACAAGTCTCCTACCACTTATACTACTACCATTTTTTTTACCATTTCAATTTCCAGGAAATCTTTAATTTTCCATATTTACCACTGTACTTATGATAGAAAATTTGGTTTTTTAGGAAACCAGAGGCTAGGTCATGGAGGACCTTGAAGGTAAAATCTATGGTCAAAATACTTGATTCTTGAAAATTTTCTTATGCTATTCAAGTATATTAGATGATATATAGGATGATTACCATTAAAAGACTATGCAATCTACTTTCCAAATTAATTTTCAGCTATTCATACTTGTTAAGTCTTACCAGAACTGGAGGAAAATACTCCTGTAGGTGGGGGATGGGAGCATGTCTGCACCTCAGCCTACCTGCATCTCTTTGTTGTGCATTCGGCTCTCACTCTGCTTAGAACATAGAGAAAAGGGAAATATACTGATCAGAGTAAAGGATCTAAATTAGGTCATAATTATTGAATTGATTTTTGGTTATGAAAACAGCATCATTTTGCCTTTGAAAATGCAATTTTGTGTCCAAGTGAAGCCCTGGCTCTGGTTTTTGTTTTTGTTTGGGGTTTTGGGGGGGGGGCAGTGGGAGGGGATAGGTGGTGGTGGGTGGCATTGATGCAGCTCTGATTATCACATTTTCTTCTTTTCTGACTGCCTCTATCAGAAGAAAAGATCATCTTTAGGGCCTGGTTTTGAGAAAGGAAGTGGAATTTATCGTTTTTTTCCTTAGGTAAAAATGCATATATAAACCTACCTTGGGCAAAATTTTTCATGGGGAAGCAGTGAAAGGACCTTGTTTTCTCTACTGTATAATTGCATGTGTGAATTCTTCATGAGTGGGAGCAAGGCAAATCAGGCTTCAAATCATCTGTCATATTTCTCCCACACAGAGGGGCAGTTAGGGTTCAGACAAGAAGTCAGATAGGAATATATTCCAGGTATTATTTTAAATATTGGCTTTAGAATTTAGAACTGAGCAGGTTCCAAGCATTGAAGATTTCTGAGCTAGAGACTGGTCTTGGGGGAATAGCATTTTCTGGCATTAATTTGTAGGATGGATTTAAAGAATAGGCACTGGAGACAATGATATTTTTTCTTTGCATATGTTATTGCATGCACTGGTTGGGTAATAAGAGTCTGAAACAGAGTGGTGGCAGTCGGTAAATGAAGGGGCAAACAGAATTGAGAGGCACTGTAGATGTAAAAATGGCTTACTTGCTAACTGACTGGAAGTGGTGATTGGGTTGATAGAAAAAAACAAACTAAAATAGACTGTCATATTGTAAATATGGGGGCCCAGGACAATGGTGATACATTCAATGGAAGTGTGAAAGACCAAAGGCTGAGCTTACAGATGATGAGTTCACTCTTAGACAAATTGAATTTAAAGTGCTCATGGTATATACAGATGGAGAAGTCTATAAATATTGTTCTGGTATTCAGTGGATGGGTTAGAGCTAATCATCTACACCTTCTGTGGGTCTACTCACTCATTCCTTTTTTCTTAAGGAAAATTAATCACTCATAGCTCCTAACCACTCCCTCCCCTCCCCCCCCCCCCCCCCCCCCCCCCCCCCCCCCCCCCCCCACACCTTAATGTCTCCAGCAGCACTGATGAGAGGGAGCTGGCATTGACTTGTCTCCGAGCACAGCTGAACAGACACTGGCACCAGGTTGGGTTACATCAGAATCTTTCCCATCTCTCCCAGGAATTTGAATTTGGATTTTTTTTTAAATTTTTTTTTCAACGTTTATTTATTTTTTTGGGGACAGAGAGAGACAGAGCATGAACGGGGGAGGGGCAGAGAGAGAGGGAGACACAGAATCGGAAACAGGCTCCAGGCTCTGAGCCATCAGCCCAGAGCCCGACGCGGGGCTCGAACTCACAGACTGCGAGATCGTGACCTGGCTGAAGTCGGACGCTTAACCGACTGCGCCACCCAGGCGCCCCGAATTTGGATTTTAAAGACATTTCTTAGTGTTTAGTTTGCTGCTTGAACTTGGGTTGGAACAGCTGTATGTATGCTGAGAAAATATATGATCAATGAATACACAGTAGAATTAAGTCATGCACAGAAAGATAAAGAAATGAGAGAACATGTAGAATCAGGGGGGAAAGGTATGGTTAAACACATATATGCAGGCAAATTATCTATGTTAAATCAAATTCAAGGTAGAAAAAATGAACATGGGCTGTGGAGAAAATACCATTTATATAACTAAGTGATAAAAATGATTGCTGCTCAATTATAGCAGATAGCTCTTGTGGTGATGCCCTATTTCATACTAATTTTGCCTTCTTGAAACTGCCACCAATATCAGGGCGGAACCTCAGGAACTATATTTTCATCATGTGATGCTGATAGACTTGAGTTAGACATTTTAACCAACATAGGTATATCCAATCTCCTCTTGAAGAAGTATGGAACGATTGGCTTGAGTGGTAGTCAAAATGTGATTGTGGCCATAGTATGCACTCTAGTACGTACTCTATAGTGGAAGTTCCTTGAACCTGCCAAGGTCCCTAGTGCCAACTTAAATCCTGCTTACCCTGGTATTTGGTTAAGACTTGGATCCTATAATTTTTTTCAGTTTTTATTTAAATTAGCCTAGTTTCTTTCCATGCTTTTGCTTAAACAAGAATCCTTTTTTGTTGTTACATGCAACTAAAAGACATTTGAAATTTTTTAATGTTTGTTTATTTTTGAGAGAGAGAGAGAGACAGAAAGAGAGAGAGAGGGAGACACTGTATTGAAACAGGCTCCAGGCTCTGAGCTGCCATCATGGAGCCCAGTGTAGGGCTTGAACCCACGAACCGCGAGATCATGACCTGAGGTGAAGTCAAACACCTAACTCACTGAGCCATCCAGGTGCCCCATAAAGACATTTAATTAAATACATGACAGTACATGACAGGAGAAAGATAATACAGATGGGCATTGGTCCATGTACAGGTGACATCCACTTATGCATTAATTGCAGAGCTATGTTTATATTGTTATAGGGGTTCCAACAAAGTAACATGATATTATATTCAGTGCTTATAAGAACTTTACACTTTTTGAGGCTCTTACCTGTACATGAACTTGTTTTTTTTGTCTTCACATTAACTACTTAAAGTATATATTTTTATTTTTAACTGTATTATAGGTAACAATGCGATAGTGAGAGACGTTGCATGACTTGTCCGAGATCCTGTGACCAGGGAGTGGCAGTGGGCTCGGGCTCTACATTTTCTAGTTTATTTTCTTTTTTTTCTTTTAATTTTTTTTTTAATTCTCAAGTTAGTTAACATACAGAGTAATTCTGACTTCAGGAATAGAACCCAGTGATTCATCACTTACATACAACACCCACTGTGCATCCCGAAAAGTGTCCTTCTTAATGCCCATAGCCCATTTACCCCACACCCTTCAACCCTCAGTTTGTTCTCTATATTTAAGAATCTCTTATGGTTTCCCTCCCTTTCTGTTTTTATCTTATTCTTCCTTCCCCTCCCCTGTGATCATCTGTTACGTTTCTCAAATTCCATATATGTGTGAAATCATGTGCTATATGTCTTTCTCTGACTGAATTATTTCTCTTAGCATAATACCCTCTAGTTCCATCCACAGTGTTGGAAATGGCAAGATTTCATTCTTTTTCATCACTGAGTAGGATTCCATTGTGTGTGTGTATGTGTGTATGTGTGTGTGTCTTTTTAATCTATTTTCATTTATTTTTCTCACTATGTTGCATAACTGTAGTTACCAATTCAGTTATAAAGCATTAATTAGGTTTTGATACTTATATCAATTTTAAAACTGATTTTTTAAAAATGTAGAATGACTTTATCTTAATGAGCTTTTAACAAAGCAATAACAATTTGAAATCTGTAAAGCTTTAAGATTTTGTGATAGAAATACTGAACACTTCTTTCTTGTTCTCACACCCCTTTCTTAAAGATCCCATCTTTCCCATAACCTTGGAGTTTCCAGCCCTGAGTTCCATGTAAGCTCGGTCCTTTGGCCGTAGTTTATAGGATCAGAGATTGTCTAACTTAGGGCCATCCTATCAGTTTCCCTTTTCTAAAAATTTTGATTTAGAGCTAAGATACTGAGTTCCAAGTTCTAGGAAGAGCCTGTAAGGTCAAGCGGACTCAGGAGTTGAAGATGGCAGCTTTGGGGTGGCCACTGAAAACTGTGCAAATGACTGAATGTGCAGAGAAGTCTAATGTTCAACAGTCAAGCAGGTAGGCAGAGAAAAGCAGAGGTGATAGACCATTCAACCTCACAGAAAAAAATAAAGAGGGAAATTAAGAGAAAATATAAGTTGTGGTTATTGTTTTTCTATGTGCCAGGTCTCTCCCTGTGGAAGGGCCAGTTTTACTTCTTGTTCTTGGGTTCTGTGTGAAACCCGTGCATCCTTCCTCCAAATTCTTCTTCATCTGAAATGTTTCTGTAATAATATGTTGTCTGCTTAAGAAGACATTTAGTGTTCTCTAAAATAAAGGAATTATGTAGCCAAATTTTCATGTAAATATTTTAAGCAGTAATGGCAATAAAATATAAAGTCACCTAGCAATAATAAATGAAATACAAATTTGTGTCTCTATGGATTTTATTTTATTATTTTCTTTTTTTAAAGATTTTATTTTTAAGTAATCCCTACCCAATGTAGGGCTTGACCTTAAACCCCTAGATCAAGACTTGCATGCTTCACTGACTGAGCCATCCCAGTGCCCCTCTATGGATTTTATTTTAAATTACCTTTTGGTCACGGTCTTCAATGTAATATATATAAATAATGTATATTTCTTTCTAGTCATTATTTAAAAAATAATTCCTGGGGCGCCTGGGTGGCGCAGTCGGTTGAGCGTCCGACTTCAGCCAGGTCATGATCTCGCGGTCCGTGAGTTCGAGCCCCGCGTCGGGCTCTGGGCTGATGGCTCAGAGCCTGGAGCCTGCTTCCGATTCTGTGTCTCCCTCTCTCTCTGCCCCTCCCCCATTCATGCTCTGTCTCTCTCTGTCCCAAAAATAAATAAACGTTAAAAAAAATAATAATTCCTGTAATAGTTTCCTATTCTTAAGGAATTGCTAAGCAAAGGAAGCATAGACAGTTTTTTTTTAAATATAAAAATTGCATGTGATAGCAGGTTGGTAGTTCTCCAGTTATCATATTGCTTTCTGTATTAATTTACTAGAGATGTCATAAAAAATCACCAAGCTAAATAACTTAAAAAATAGTAATGTATTAAGGCCTAGAAAGAGATTAAAAGTGATCTAGGATATATTAGAATAAGTGGAAAAACAGAGTCATAAAGTCAGTTTAGAATCTGAGTAAAGAATGGATAATGCTGAAAACAGGGACATTCAGTATAGACCTGAGAAAATCAAGCAAAATTAAATGGTGGAGATAATATATATGGAAGAAAGAGGAGACTTGAGTAAACATAACTAGTGTCCCTGAAAGGAAATACTAGTGTATTAAAGGTTATAGAAAACAACTTTTCTCCTATTAGATATTATAAAAAGTTGATCCAGGTGCTTTCAGCACTGATACATATCTTGTTAATCTTTATGGACTTTAAAGATTTCTTCAGGGACATCTGGGCCAAAAAACACACCACATTTATGAAAGAAAAGTCTCAGGGCACCTGGGTGGCTCAGTCGGTTAAGCGTCCGACTTCGGCTCAGGTCATGATCTCATGGTTCATGAGTTCAAGCCCTGTGTTGTGGTCTGTGCTAACAGCTCAGAGCCTGGAGCCTGCTTCAGATTCTTTGTCTCCCTCTCTCTCTGCCCCTCCCTTGCTCATGCCCTGTCCCTTCCTCCTCCCTCCCTCCCTCTCTCTCTCTCTCTCTGTCTCAAAAATAAATAAACATTAAAAAAATTAAAAAATAAATAAAAAATAAAGATCTCTACAGCAGCATTCAATGTGAAAAGGCAGTGGCACTAATTCTACAAAAGTTATTGGTGATAGACATATTTCACAATACATACAAACACGTGGCTTATAGGACTCATGAGCTCTTCTTTGAAACAAACACAAATAGGGGCGCCTGGGTGGCGCAGTCGGTTAAGCATCCAACTTCAGCCAGGTCCCGATCTCGCAGTCTGGGAGTTCCAGCCCCGCGTCAGGCTCTGGGCTGATGGCTCAGAGCCTGGAGCCTGTTTCCGAATCTGTGTCTCCCTCTCTCTCTGCCCCTCCCCCGTTCATGCTCTGTCTCTCTGTCCCCCCCAAAAAATAAATAAACGTTGAAAAAAAATTAAAAAAAAAAACACAAATATAAACCATGATAGTATAATCCAATCAGCAAGACTTGACTAAGGAGATGACCTAATCAGATTTAACCACGGGGGCAGTTCACTGAGACTATATTCAAATCATTAAATCTCATAATTATCAAGTAACAATGCTGGTGAAGTGGTTTAAGTCACCATGGATACGAAGCAACACCCTTAAGCCATAGGTTTAATGCCTTGACTAGGGTCAGTGCCATGCTCAAACTTTAGTAAAACATCTCAGGCTACATCCACTGGATGGACTGCTAGAATAAATCCTCAAAACACAGTGCTCATCCCGATCCTAGTAAGAAGATTCATTGGTTATGTACTTAAAGTCTTAGGATGGGTTTATATTTAATTTCAGTATAATCTTTCAGGTTGCCTTACAGAATATATGTACCAATTTATACCCACAGTTACCGCACAGGAATTCTTTTTTTTCTTAAGTTTTTATTTTAATTCCAATTAGTTAACATACAGTGTAATATTAGTTTCATACAATACAGTGATTCAACACTTCCATACATCACCCAGTGCTCATCAAAGCAAGTGCACTCCTTCATTGCCATCACCTATATCACTCATCTTCCCACCTACCTTCCCTCTGGTAACCATCAGTTTGTTCTCCATAATTAAGAGTGTTTCTTAGTTTGTCTTCTTTCTCTCTCTTTTTCCCTTTGCTCATTTGTTTCATAAGTGGAACAAAGAAATCATATAGTATTTGTCTTTTTCTGAATTATTTCACTTAGCATTATATTCTCTAGTTCCATCCATGTCATTGCAAATGGCAAGATTTCATTCTTTTATGTGGCCGAACAATATTCCATTGTATGTATATGTATAGTGTGTGTGTGTGTGTGTGTGTGTGTGTGTGTGTATACATATATATATACATCACATCTTATTTGTCCATTCATTAATTGATGGACACTTGGGCTGCCTCCATGTCTTGGCTGTTGTAGATAATGCTACTATATAAACATAGGGGTGTATGTATCCCTTTGAAGTACTGTTTTTGTATTCTTTGGGTAAATACCCAGCATTGTGATTACTGGACCATAGGGTAATTTTGTTTTTATCTTATTTAATTATTAGTCTTATTAGTATCTATACTAGTATAGATACTATACTAGTATAGTATAGATACTAATAAGTATATTATATATAAGAATATTATTAAGAATATATAATATATTAAGAATATCTAAAAATAATATTATATAAGAATATAAAAATATTATTAGTATCTATACTAATATACTATAAGTATACTATAAGTATACTATAAGTATACTAATCTTATTAGTATTTAGTTTTTATTTTTATTTTATTTTTTTTTAATGATTACTATTTTATTTTTAACTTTTTGAGGAAACCCCATACTGTTTTCCACAGTGACTGCAACCAGTTTGCTTTCCCACCAGTTGTGCAAAACAGTTCACTTTTCTCCACATCCTCACCAACACCTGTTTTTTTTGTTGTTGTTGATTTTAACTGTTCTGGCAGGTGGGAGGTGATATTTCATTGTAGGTTTGATTTGCTTTCCCTGATGATAAGTGATGATGAGCATCTTTTCATGTGTCTATTGGCCATCTGTATGTCTTCTTTGGAGAAATGTCTATGTCTTCTACTCATTTTTCATTGGACTATTTGTGTTTTGGGGGGTGTTGAGTTTTATAACTACTTTGTATTTTTTGGATACTAACACTTTATCAATTTTGTTATTTGCAAATATTTTCTCCATTCCCTAGGTTCCCTTTTAGTTTTGTTGATTGTTTCCTTTGCTGTGCAGAAGCTTTTTATTTTGATGAAGTTCCAACAGTTTATGTTTGCTTTTGTTTCTCTTGCTTCAGAAGACATATCTAGGAAAAAAAACAAAAAAAAAAACCCTGCTATGGCCAAAGAAGTTACTGCCTGTTTTCTCTTCTAGGATTTTTATAGTTTCAGGTCTCACATTTAGGTCTTTCATCCATTTTGAATTTATTTGTGTGCATGGTGTCAGGAAGTGGCCCAGTTTCATTCTTTTGCATGTTGATGTCCAGTTTTCCCAACATATTTGTTGAAGAGACATTTTCCCTTTGGATATTTTTTCCTGCTTTGTCAAAGAGTAATTGACCGTGTAACTGTGAGTTTATTCCTGGGTTTTATATTCTGTGTTATTGATCTATGTGTCTATTTTTACTGCACAGGAATTATTAAATTACCCATATTGTTGCCAACGCCAGGTGATGCTGTCTACTTTATAGACATACTATACTTTTTCATTGTTTAATTTTATTAATATGATAATGGATGAGATTGAGCATCTCTTTACTTACTTTATTCCCTATTTAGTTTCTGTTAAGTTTCTGTTTATCTTTCTAATCTTATTTTCTACCAAATTTCGTGTAATTTCCTTGGATAGTTTTTGGGGGAGTGGTATATTTTAGGTATTAATCTCACCGTTTTTAGATGTTGAAAATATTTTCTCTTTTTTTCTCCCTTTTTAACTTTGTTTTTGAACAGAAATTCTTAATTTTGATGTATTCAAATCCTTACTCTTTGCCTTAGATTTTGTGCTTTGGAGATCTTTTTAAATAAGTCTGTTCTATTCCTAGATGAGGTTCTTCTACTGTATTTCCTTTTTACATTTTTTTTTCAAAATGTTTATGCATTTTTGAGAGAGAGAGAGAGAGAGAGAGAGAGAGGAGAAGGGACATAGAGAGATGGAGACACATAATCTGAAGGAGACTTCAGGCTCTTAGCTGTCAGCACAGAGCTGACACAGAGCTTGAACCCATGGACTGCTAGAACACGACCTGAGGTGAAGTCAGCTGCTTAACTGACTGAGCCACCCAGGCACCCCCTCCTTTTTCTAAAATAAAAGCTTGACGTGGCTTAATCCATGTGCAGTCTTCCTCGGTATAGCATATACATTAAAGAGTATTTTGGGGGGCATTTGGGAGACTCAGTCATGATCTCTCAGTTTGTGAGTTCAAGCCCACATCCTGCTCCATGCTGGCAATGTGTAGCCTGCTTGGTATTCTCTTTCTCTTCCCCTCTCCCACTCATACTTTTTTTCTCTCTCTCAAAATAAATAAATAAACTTTCAAAAAAAAAAGAGTATTTTTATGTAGAATTAGCCGGTTCTCTCATATCAGTCTATTAGGCAATCTATAATTTTCCATTTTCTGTGTTATCATTGTTAACATATTTCAAACGTATCAACTACATATCAGAAGTCTCTATTCTGTTCATTTTTTCTTCCTGTCATATTCTATACTATCTCTATTACTTTGTCTTTGCATTATGGCTTACTATCTGGTATTAAGAATGTATCTCAATTATTTTTTTAAGTTGAATTAGCTCTTTTTCTGAATTAGACTTTTTTCTTTTTTGCATGCGTTTTATAAGGAGCAAAATGTTTTTCAGCTAAAGTTTGGATTGTGACACTTCTGGATCTATAGAAAAATTGGGGGCCACTATAACTTTTTATGTTAAATCATATCATCTTGAATGCTATATCTCTCCATATATATCTCCATAGATGATAAATCAATTAATCAACATTTATTTTTCAAACCAAATGTATTTTCCCTATGAATATTGAGAATCTTGCTGAAATAATACATATAACTGTATAAATATGGAAAATTAGTAAAAAATATGAAAATAAAATTTAAAGTTACCTGTAATCCCTACAACTAGATACAGATGGTTTATTTTTACAGATTCAAAATAATAAGGTCTTACATTCTTAATGGTATTCTTGCATTTGAAAAAAAAAACAAAGCACTTCAAACATAATGGTTCTAATTCCAGGTTGTTTTTATATGATGGTCACTATTTTTCTTTCCTTCTAGAAAGTAAAAGCTAAAGTTAGTATGACATTCCATAAGAGAAAAAGTATAGGAATAAATTATGTCACACATAGCCAAATCAGTCTATAATTAGTTGGTGTCCACTGTTTCATAAACACTTGTATTCAATGTAGATGATTAGCTGATAAGAAAAAAAGAGCATGCATTTCTGAAATGTTAGATTTAAGAGTCAAGTCAAAACAAATCAAAATGAAAAGGTTAGCATGTTCCATGTTGTCTTCTCTACCTGAAAATTTGTGAGGAAAAAAAGCTAAAAGATCCAGTGATAGATAAATTTTCAGTTTTTTAGACATGTAATTTCTATAAATTATTAACCTCTTTTGATGAAGTGATTAAACAGCATGGGTATAGAAAAACCATGACATTTGCAATATGTATCACACTTAGAACTCTTACATTTATTTTGACAATTGAAGGGGATTTAAAATAAATTAGCTTTATTTTTTTGTTTAAAAGATTGCCCTGTAGCTATAACAAGAATCATAAAACTCTACATTGTAACTATTTACTTTTATCTAACTTTCCAGTTACTTCTCTTACTGTATAATCATGCTTACTACTCCCCTGGGGATATAAGTTTTAATAGCTCACAAATACAAAAAAAAAGTATTTAGAAACTCTCTTTGAGTTTCTAGAGCTTAGAGTTATCCTAGAGGTTCTTTTTCTTCTTTCCTATTTTTGAGTCAAGACTGACAGCTGCTAACAGAGATAAGATGTCATTCATGGTGTGTAAAAACTGAATAATTTTAAGTAAATATTTGGTATATCAGAATAGTCATCCCTAACAAAGATCACTGAGGACCAAAGACCTACTATTGAAAAGCAAAAATTTTAAATCTTTTTAAGAAATATCTATAATATAGGTTTACAGACCTGATGAAATGAAATATTTCTTTTAAAATGATTTCTATAAAAAGAGAAAGCACAAGTCCTTTTCTATAAAAAGGAAAACATTGATTAATTTGCCTACAATAAAATATTTTGTTTTGTTTTGTTTTTACATGTGTTTGTATTTATGCAACACAAGGCCTCACGAATAAAAGGACAAGCTACAGACAGGAAAAAGAAAAATGTTTCCAAAGCACATTAACAATGAACATCCAGAATTTACAAAATTTTCTATAAATCATTTAAGGGGGAGAAAAAAACCAAGCAAATAGCAGTCAATTACAAAATCTATAAACATATTATCTGCAGTAAAGGAAAACTGAATGACCAATAAACAGATTGTGCTCAAACTCACTCATTTCACTAACTGCATTTTCACACCTATATGAGATTTTTAAAAAGGGTATATCCATGTTGGGCTTTACTTTGAGAAACAGGACTTCTTCCATGCTGATGAAGTGGTTGGATAACATCGTAAAGAGCATGGGTTCTGGAGGCACTGGCTTCTGTTTCAAACCCTCTAACAATCTTTATGGTAATGTGCCTTGAGCAAGTTACTTTATCTTGCTGTGAAACAAATCTCTCTGGGCTGTGCATTTCCTCAGGTCTTATGATTGAGGCACATACTGCACTTTGTTTAAAATTATCTTTTCAAGAATATTTGTATAGTAAACAGTCTTTGAAGATAGAGATAGTGTCTCCCACTGGAGTAAAGGGCATGCATGCTTTCAGGACATTATTAAAGCTTCCCTAAACTCACGGTTCCTCTTCTATAAAGCAGTCCACTGCAGGTGCAGATATCATCTGACTCTGCTGGCAAAGCCCTGTAGGAAGCAGATTTTGGGGGAGCCAGTGCACGAAAGGCTGATACTCTGGCTCTTCCTGTTACTGTGAGCAATAAATTGTACTTCATCTAACCCAGGAGTCTCCTGTCTTCTACAAGTATCCGCGAATCTTTGGCAGGCTAACTTGTTAGCTTGTAAGTGGAATGAAATCTCAGACCTTCACACTTGTTTGCAAATGTCTCTTTGCCTGATTTATTTTTCTCATCTGTAGAATAAGTGTGTGTGTGTGGGGGGGGGGGTGGTGATATTTTCTATTCATAGGACATTATTATCTAAATTAAAACTGTGAAACATTTAGAACAGTATCTGGTACAGAGCAAGTGCTCAATCTGTTTTTGTATATACAAAGGTTCAAAACACTATAAAGAATTACTATGTATTTTATGGCTATATTTTATTATATATATATATACATACATATACATACATATATATACATACATATATACATATATATATATGGCATTTAAAAATGTTAATAATAATAGACTCTAAATCGATTGTAGTTGTTAATTCTGAGGAGGTAAGAAGGCAAATAGGATTAGGAAATTGACACAGGATGCTTCAACTTGGTTGTGTTTTAGTGTTTTTAAAAGTGTCTCTGAAACAAATATAAAAAATATGTTAAGATTTTAAAAGGCTAGATATTGTATACATTGTTTTGCATTTTATTATTATGCATACTACCGTATATTTAAAATATTTTATAAAAATAAAATTTAAAAATATGTGCAAGACCCAATTATTTTGAATGATAATTTTAAGGCTCCAGAGTTGTCATTCCATTATGTGGAAAAGCACATTTAGAAAGTGCGTTCTACTTTTTTGAAATAGAACCTAAATGACTGTGACTATTGTATCCAATTTTTCCATTTCCCTATATTTAGATATGATTTTTCTTTCTGGCACTTAATTGATGTGTTATATAGTGCTGTAGTTTTAAAGAAGTGACACTTTGTAAAGTCCCAAAACTAGATCACGGGGACCTTACAGCTTCCACCCTGTTTGCTGGAATATTCGCTCTTGGAACCCAGAGCCACCACGGAAAAAGGCCAAACATCTCTTTAGTAATCTTGCTGGGAGTGCAGGCGCTTTGGGTGACCCCCGCCCACTGCCAGACAGGTGAGAGAAGAAGCCTCCACCTGATTCTTCCCCTCAGCCATTGGCCCATCCTTCCCGTCCCACCTGAGGCAGCGGACTGTATAGAAGTGGCAGGCCATCCCCTCTCTTCTCTAATTCCTGAGAGCAAAATCTATTGGTTATTGTCACTCACTAAGTTTGGAGATGGTTGCATGTGGCAGCAGGTAGCAGGAGCAAGCTCCTCTTAAAAATACCTGGTTTGCTGCTTACAGTGATGGTGGAGCTACGTGGGATACATACAATTTGAACATTTTCAGCATTTGTTCAGAGGGCCAGGATATGAGAGGAATCCTGCACACGATAAGAAGCACAAAGGATGGTTAAGAAGAAAAAGAAATGAAACAAACAGAAAAAAAATGTAAAGTGCAACGTATATATAGTTGGTACATAATTGATTAGTTCATATATATAGTTAGTATTGTATATATATTTTCCAGGCTAAAAATCTTTACAAAGCAGCTGCTGAGATTTGAGAGCTTTCATCATATCCATCTTTTTATTTTTTTATTTTTAATTTGTAGAAGTAATTTTTAGAATCATGTATTTTTGTTTTGGAGTAATCCAAATTTTCCACTGAAAAAACATCTCAGCCTGCCCATAAAACCTTCTTCTTCTCAGGTGCCTATTTTGATTAGGTATTTCACTCTATTTAAAAAAATTTTTTTTCAACGTTTATTTATTTTTGGGACAGAGAGAGACAGAGCATGAACGGGGGAGGGGCAGAGAGAGAGGGAGACACAGAATCGGAAACAGGCTCCAGGCTCTGAGCCATCAGCCCAGAGCCCGACGCGGGGCTCGAACTCCCGGACCGCGAGATCGTGACCTGGCTGAAGTCGGACGCTTAACCGACTGCGCCACCCAGGCGCCCCTCACTCTATTTTAAAACATTACTAAAAAGAGGGCAGCTTTATTCTTTTCCATTGATTTTAATATTTATCACACAGAATGTTGGTTTTCTAGATTCTTACCAGAAATTATAATTTTATACTCTCTGAAGCCAACCTTTACCCAAAACTATGTGTGAGAAATAACTTTATGAAAGTGTTCCCAAGGAATAAGCACCCTGGTTATTCCTGATGACTGTTTTTAAAACTGGGGTTCATGGATCAATTGCTAATAACCATTTTGGTAGTTGCTAGAAAACAAAACTGCAGATTTGTGACCCCCACCAAAGGCCTACTAAATCAATATCTTCAAGGACACTTCGTTATTCACAAGTTGGTTGAATACTTCATATATATATATAAATATAGAGAGAGGGGGAGGGACAAAGAAAGAGAGGGAGAGACAGAGAAAGTAAAAACTCATGCTGTAAACATTTTGAAATTTATTCTGATTTAACTTGATCAAAAGAAGGTTTATGTATCTTGGAGTGCCTAGGTGACTCAGTTAAGTGTCTGACTCTTGATTCATCTCACATCATAATCTCATGGTTCATGGGTTTGAGCCCTGCATTGAGTTCTATGCTGACAGTGTGGAGCCTGCTTGGGATTCTTCCTGTCTCTCTCTCTCTCTCTCTCTCTCTCTCTCTCTCTCTCTCTGCCCTTCCCCTGTTCCCTCTCTTTCTCTCAAAAAATAAACTAAAACAATTTTTTAAAAGGTACATTTATCTTTATCATTTTATATTGAAGATCTGCTAAATTGTGTTCCCCATGACCTCATTTTCTCAGCTTTCATTCAGCAAAGTTTTAAGATAGAGCCATATTAAATTTCATATCATAGTTGCACTTCAGTTGCTGTTGAGAGCATTGGGTAACACATGATGAAGATTCACATGAAAAATGTCCCATTACTTTAGTACTAGTAAAAATGGATTTCTTCTGAGTAAATTCGTTACCCCATGGTGTCATGGAAATTATTCTTCTCCATTTGCTTTACCATTGACCCCATTAAAAAATTTGTAAAAGAGATTTTGTTCTATTAAAATTCTTTTCTTTTTAATTTAAATCCAAGTTAGTTAACATATAGTATAAAAACAATTTTAGGAATAGACTTTAGTGATTCACCACTTACATGTAACACTCAGTGGTCATCCCAACAAGTGTCCTCCTTAATGGCGCTTGCCCGTTTAGCCCATCCCCCCACACGACACCCCTCTAGCAACCCTCAGTTTGTTCTCTGTATTTAAGAGTCTCATGTGGTTTGTCTCCCTCTCTGTTTTTATATTATTTTGCCTCCCTTCCCTTATGTTCATCTGTTTTATATCTCAAATTCCACATATGAGTGAAATTAAATGATACTTGTCTTTCTCTGACTTATTTCAATTAGCATAATACACTAGTTCCATCCACTTTGTTGCAAATGGTAAAATTTCATTCTTTTTGATTGCCAAGTAATACTCCATTGTATATACATACGACAACTTCTTTATCCATTCATCATTTGTGCTTTTTCCATATTTTAGCCATTATCAATAGTGCTGCTATAAACATTGGGGTGCATGTGCCCCTTTGAAACAGCACGCCTGTATCCTTTGGATAAATACCTAGTAGTGCAATCACTGGGTCATAGGGTAGTTCTACTTTTAAGTTTTTCAAGAACCTCCATACTGTTTTCCAGAGTGGCTGCACCAGTTTGCATTCCCACCAGCAGTGCAAAAGAGATCCTCTTTCTCCACATCCTCGCCAACATCTGTTGTTGCCTGAGTTGTTAATATTAGCCATTTCAACAGGTGTGAGGTGGTATTTCATTGTGGTTTTGATTTGTATTTCCCTGATGATGAGTGATGTTGAGCATTTTTTTTCATGTGTCTGTTAGCCATCTGGATGTCTCCTTTGGAAAAGTGTCTATTCATGTGTTTTACCCATTTGTTCACTGGATTATTTGTTTTTTGGGTGTTGAGTTTAATAAGTTCTTTATAGAACTTATTATAGAACTTAGTATCCAAAATACTAACCTGGATACTAATGTTTCAAAATGTTTACAGCATGAGTTTTTACTTTCTCTGTTTGAAAATATCTTCTTCCATTCCATCAGTTGCCTTTTAGTTTTGCTGATTGTGATTGTTTCCTTTGCTGTGCAGAAGCTTCTTATCTTGAGGTCCCAAGAGTTCATTTTTGTTTTTGTTCCCCTTGCCTCTGGAAATGTGTCAAGTAAGAAGTTGCTCCAGCTGAGGTCATAGAAGTTGTTGCCTGTTTTCATATCTAGGAGTTTGATGGCCTCCTGTCTTACGCTTAGGTCTTTCATATATTTTGAGTTTATTTTTGTGTATGGTGTAAGAAAGTGGTCCAGGTTCATTCTTCTGTATGTCGCTGTTCAGTTTTCCCAACATCATTTGTTAAAGAGACTGTCTTTTCTCCATTGTGTATTCTTTTGTGTTTTGTCAAAGATTCATTGGCCATATGTTTGTGGGTCCCTTTCTGGGTTCTCTGTTCTGTTCCATTGATCTATGTGTCTGTTTTTGTGCCAATACCATAATGTCTTGATCATTACAGCTTTGTAATACAGCTTGAAGTCCAGAATTGTGATCCCTCCAGCTTTGGTTTTCTTTTTCAGGATTGCTTTGGCTATTTATAGTCTTTTCTGGTTCCATACAAATTTTAGGATTGTTTGTTCTAGCTCTGTGAAGAATGCTGATTTTATTTTGATAGGGATTGCATTGAATATGTACATTGCTTTGTGTAGTATCAACATTTTTATATTCTTCCAATCCATGGGCATGGATTTTTTTTTCATCTTTTTGTGTATCTTCTTCAATTTTTTTCATAACTTTTCTATAGTTTTCAGTGTATAGATTTTTCACCTCATTGGTTCAGTTTATTCCTAGGTATTTTATGATTTTGGTGCAAGTGTAAATGGGATTGATCCTTGAATTCTCTTTCTGCTACTTCATTATTGGTGTATAGAAATGCAACCGATTTCTGGATATTGATTTTATATCATGTGGCTTTGCTGAGTTCATGTATAGGTTTAGCAGCTTTTTGGTGAAGTTTTTTTTGGTTTTCCACATAAAGTATCATATGTCTATGTCCGTAAAGAGTGAAAGTTTGATTTCTTCCTTGCTGATTTGGATGTGTGTTATTTCTTTGTGTTGTCTGATTGCTGAGGCTAGGATCTCCAACAGTACATTAAATAATAGTGGTGAGACTGGACATCCCTGTAATGTTCCTGACCTTAGTGGGAATGCTCTCAGTTTTTCCCCATTGAGGATATTAGCGTTGGGTCTTTCATATATGGCTTTTATTATCTCGAGGTATGATCCTTCTATTGCTACTTTTTTGAGGGTTTTTATCAAGAAAGGATGCTGTATTTTGTCAAATGCTTTCTCTGAACCTATTGAGAGGATCATGTGGTTCTTATCCTTTCTTTTATTAATGTTATATATCACATTGATTCATTTGCAGATATTGAACCAGCCCTGCACTCCAGGAATAAATCCCATCTTCTCATGGTGAATAATTCTTTTAATGTATTGTTGGATCTGGTTTGCTAGTATCTTTGAGAATTTTTGTGTCCAAGTTCATCAGGGACATTGGTCTGTAGTTCTCTTTATAGTGCGGTCATTGTCTGGTTTTGGAATCAAGATAATTCTGTCCTTATAGAATGAGTTTGGAAGTTTTCCTTCCATTTCTATTTTTTGTAAATGCTTCAAAAGAACAGATGTTAACTATTCCTGGAAAGCCATCCAGCCCTGGACTCTTGTTTGTTGGGAGCTTTTGATTAGAGATACAATTTCTTTACTGGTTATGGGTCTGTTCAAATTTTCTATTTCCTCCTTTTTCAGTTTTGGTAGTTTATATGTTTCTAGGAATTTGTCCGTTTCTTCCAGATTGCCCAATTTGTTAGCATATAATTTCCCATAATGTTCTCTTATTATTGTTTGTATTTCTGCTGTGTTGGTTGTGATCTCTCCTCTTTGATTTGTGATTTTATTTATTTGGGTCCTTTCCTTTTTCTTTTTGATCGATCTGGCTAGGGGTTTATCGATTTTGTTAGTTCTTTCAAAGAACCAACTCCTGGTTCATTGATCTACTGTTATTGTTATTGTTGGTGTTTGCTCTAATCTTTATTATTCTCCTCTAATCTTTATTATTTCCTGTCTTCTGCTGTGTTGGGGCTTTATTTGGTGTTCTTTTTCCAGCTTTTTTAGGCGTAAGGTCATGTTGTGTATTTGAGACCTGTCTTCCTTCTTTAGGAAGGCCTGGATTGCTATATACTTCCCTCTTATAACCACCTTTGCTGCATCCCATAGGTTTTGGGCTGTTGTGTTTTCATCTTCATTGGTTTCTATGTACTTTTTAATTTCCTCTTTAATTTCTTTGTTAATCCATTCGTTCTTTGGTAGGATGTTCTTTAATCTCCAAGTATTCATGTTTTTTCCAAATTTTTACTTGTGGTTGATTTCGAATTTCATAGCACTGTGGTCTTAAAATATGCAAGCTATAATCTCGATCTTTTTCTACTTGTTGAGGGCTGATTTGTTCCCATTATGTGATCTATTCTGGAGAGTGTTCCATGTGCATTCGAGAAGATTGTGTATTCTGCTTTGGGATGAAATTCTCTGAATATGTCTTTTGAGTCCATCTGGTCCAGTGCGTCATTCAAAGCCATTGTTTCCTTGTTGATTTTCTGATTAGATGATCTGTCCATTGTTGTAAGTGGGGTGTTGAAGTCTCCTACTGTTATGATATTTTATCAGTTTCTTTATGATTTTGATTAATTGATTTATGTATTTTGTTGTGTTCAAGTTGGGGTATAAATATTTACAATGGTTAGATCTTCTTGGATATACCCCTTAATTATGATATAATGCCCTTCTTCATATCTTGTTACAGTCTTTGTTTTAAAATCTAGTTTGTCTGATATAAGTATGACTACTCTAGCTTTCTTTTGACGACCATTAGCATGATAGATGGTTCTCCATCCCCTTACTTTCAATCTGAAGGTGTCTTTAGATCTAAAATTCATCTCTTTTAAGCAGCATATAGATGGGTCTTGTTTTCTTATCCATTCTGATACCCTGTGTCTTTTCATTGGAGCATTTAGTCCATTGACATTTAAAGTGAATACTGAAAGATATTAATTTAGTGACATTGTGTTACCTGTAGAGTTGGTGTTACTTGTGATATTCTCTGGTCCTTTCTAGTCTTTGTTGCTTTTGGTCTTTTTTGTTTTGTTTCATCTTTTCTCCACTCAAAGAGTACCCCTTAAAATTTCTTGCAGGGCTGGTTTAGTGGTCACAAACTCCTTTAGTTTTTGTTTGTCTGGAAAACTTTATCTCTCCTATTTTGAATGACAACCTTGCTGGATAAACAATTCTTGGCTGCATGCTTTTCTGATTCAGCATGTTAAATATATCCTGCCACTCCTTTCTGGCCTGCCAAGTTTCTATGGATAGGTCTTCTGTGAACCTGATCTCTCTTCCCTTATAGGTTAAGGACTTTTTTTCACCAGTGCTTTCATAATTCTTTCCTTGTGTGCATATTTTGTGAATTTGACTATGATATACCTTGGCAATGGTCAGTTTTTGTTGAATCTAATGGGAGTTCTCTGTGCTTCTTGGATTTTGATGTCTGTGTGTTTTCCCAGATTAGGAAAGTTTTCCACTCTAATTTGCTCACACAAACCTTCTGCCCCTTTTTCTCTCTCTTCATCTTCTGGGACTCCTATGATTCAGATCTTATTCCTTTTTAGTAAGTCACTGAGTTGTCTAAGTGTTGTATGGTGCTCTTTTGCCCTTTTTTTAATGCTTCATTATTCTCCATAATGTTATCTTTTGTATTGCTGATTTGTTGCTGCTCAGCTTCATCCATCTTTGCCATCATGGCATCCATTTGAGTTTGCATCTCCTTTATAGCATTTTTAATTTCGTTCTGACTAGATTTTACTTCTTTTATCTCTGCAGAAAGGGATTCTATGCTTTTCTCAACCCCAGCTAGTATTTGTATTATGGTGGTTCTAAATTCTACTTCAGGCATCTTACCTGTATTTGTGTTGATTAAACCCCTGGCTGTTATGTCTTCCTGTTCTTTCTTTTGGGGTGAATTTCTTAGTTTTTGTCATTTTGGAGGAAGAACAAATTAATAAAATTAAAAAAATGAAAATTAAAATATTAAAAAAACCAAAACAAAATATCCAATAACAGAAGATCCTAGGTGTATTTTTGTTTGCTTGTTGAATAAAATCTTGATATAATAGAGAAAAAAAGGAAAGAAAATAAAGAAAGGAAAAAAGTAAGAAAAATTTTAAAAATTAAAAGAAATTTATAGAATAAAATAGAATAAAATGAAAGAAAGTGAAATAGAATAAAAAATTAAAAAATTAAAATAAAGTAAAAAACTAAAAAAAACTTAAAAATAAAAAATATATAAAATTTTCTCTTTCTGTATCCAAGAAAAAGAAGTAAAAGGAAAAAATAAGAAAAACATTTTAAATAAAAATAGAAGTAAAAAAATGAACTAATAAATGAACCAACAAACAGAATGAAACCTGAATGAAGTTACATCCAGCGTCCCCTAGAACTGAAACTATGAAGCACTCTACAGACCATACACTAAGCAGGTGGAGGGACTTGTGCTGGTCTTCTGTGCTTGGAGGGCACAGTTGGGCAGGGCTTGGTGTAATGGCTCCATTCTCCACTAGGTGGCGCTGCTTAGCTTACTGGCATGGATTAGCGTGGTGGACGTGTGTGGGAGAAGTGGAAATGGCTTCACCCAGGTCTTTAGTGTCTGGTACAGGAACTTCCGCATTCTCATCGACCTGCAATCAAGCACTCCTTCTTTGTCTTAGGCCTCGGTCCACTCATAGTCTCTACCCTGTCCATGTTCAAGCCATCTGCCTGACTGGCAGCACCTCCCTCCAGAGTTTTATCTCAGATGGGGTTGTGTTTCAAAACCCCACATTTCAGAGACCCCTGCACCTTGGACCAGCACTGGCTCTCTGGAGGAGAGTCTTACTGAGCAAACCCGGGTGCCAGGTTGCCCCAGAAAATGTTCCTGTGATCGTACAGTAGCAGGGGAGGTTCAGAGATGGTGGCAAATCACAACACACAGCAGGTACCAGCTTTCACTCCACTCTGGCATCTTTGTCTCAATACCAGCAAATGTGGCTGCCAGGCACTGACCTCCAGAATTTCAGACTCTGTGCTCCACTGTTTATAGAATTCTTGTGATGTTGAAATCCTCTCCTTGTCTCCCATCAATGGTTTTGGGGAACATATTTCTTGTTCAGTGCCCTGAAAGTGTTTTCACTCTTCCTCTTTCTCTCTGGCAACTTTCAAGGTAGTGTTTTTTTTTTTTCCTGCACTCTCCTGATATGCTGCACTCTCCCCCGTTCTCTGTCCTCTATCCACAAAAACAGCTCCCTATACTCCACACCTTTCTCTCCCCCAGTTCACCTCTCTACACTGTATACCTGCTGAGTTCTCTGGCTCAAGTTGTTCAGATTGTTGTGTTAATCCTAAGATCAATTTCCTAGGCGTGCAAAATGGTTTGGTGTTGATCTAGCTGTGTTTTAGGGATGAGACAAGTGGAGGGTCTCCATGCTGCTTCACCATCTTCCTGGAGATCTCTACAATTCTTGTTTAATACTGAAATTCTATTTTCCCACTGCCACAAATGTTTTACTTCTTAATCTTATATCATTAAATTTAATATTATCAGCTGCCTTAAATTCTCCTTTGCAGTAGTTTAGGGAAGAAGGAAGGAAGAGAGAGAGAAAGAGAAAAGGAGGAGGAGAAAGTAAGGAAGGAAATCTTTAGAACATTAAGTCTAGTTTGGCTTACTACTTCTTACAAAAATATAGACAGTAAATAGTGTCTATAGGAAGCAGTAAATAGTGTTTGCTAAATTACAATAAATAATATCATTATTTCCTATGCTATAAGAAGTTAATAGTTCATATTTCTTACTCAAGTTATTAACTTTCCTTCTTCACCAATAAGACCTACCCAAGTCCATCAATCACCAATGGGCTGGAGGGAGGTGAACAAAAACAATGTTCCCAAAGCTGGTGTTAGTTTTGTATGAGCCACCAGGAAGATACCTACAGATGTCAGTCAGCCCCTCTGTGACATTTTCAAGCCCATAATATTCCTAGTACCAAAAATAAATTTACTACAAAGGTTTATCCAAAACTTCATGGGCCACTTAATTCTACCCACATCTTGGACACCTACCTCACCTCTTTGATTACTTGTCAGAATTGCAGCCACTCCTATTTCTTAACTCTGTCCTTCTCTTGTACCACAAAATTTGTTCTTCCTCTTCTGATATTTCCTGTCCTCACACAAGACAAATCCTCCTTCAGAATATTCATATGTGGGTTTACAAAGTCTAAAAATTTCCCCACATTTTTTTTTCTTTTCATAAAATGTTTCTGTTTCCCAGTCCTTGCGGGTATCTAGATTCTCCTCTAGGACCTACCGCTCCTTCTGGCATTTTCTAGTGCTCAGTCTTCCAAAATCGAGTTCCCACTATCTCCACATTTGAACAGGAGAGAAAACAAGAGTGGATGAATCAGAATTCTTCTCACAATGTCATTCTTTCTTTCTCATCTCATGGGTAAATCTCCCATTTTTTTAATCCATGGTATCCAGCTATACCAACATCTACCCACTGTTAGCAGTCAGGTAAAAAAAAAAAAACAACAACAACCAACTACTTTATTTCTTGATACTTTTTGTTCTCTGTTCAAAGTCTTCACCTACATTCTAATTCTATTGTCACCACTGACTCCTTGTTCCTAATTTCCTCCTATTTGAGCTCCTAAGGTCATAGATAGAGCATATAAAAGATTAGGAGGCTTCTCAAAAACTTCTGAATGTTTGAAAAGTAGAAAGCAAAGTAGAAAGCAACTTATCTATTAGTTTTCTCTTCCCTATGCTTCCCTGATTTTTCTTGTCCGTTCTAATAATTTTCTGTAATTTAATATTATGTACATATTTCTATAAGCGCAGATGGTGTGTGCACCTAGAAATGTTCAACGCCAAACTGGGGATATGCTTAGAATACTGATCAAGTGACAGCGTTGGTAAGTGTGGAAAAAATGGCATCCTATAAAGTAGTAAAGGGCACGAAGACTTACAGTCTTGAAGGGAGGGAATGAGGGTGATGGAGAGAGGGTCCGATGGGAAGGACCCCAATCCCCATACATATATACACACATTACCCTTTCTCTCCTTGTCAAGGTTGCAAGCCAGCACCTGAACCCCAGAATACTGGCAATTGCAGAAGAGCAAATAGCAACTTAGAATTTAAAGTATTATGTAACAACTCCAAGCACATCTGTTCTATATCAATTTCTCAAAGATACAGTTCATTAAAATCAGTCTCACCAGCCATTGTCATTTAGTCACTTGACTCTGTCATTCTTCGACTGCCACCTCCCTGACAGGATTCTGACAAGATCCAGAAGGTCAGTTAAGCTATTTGCTACTCTTTTCCATTAATGGTTTATTAACTAGGCAAGGCTATATATATTCTTTTCAATTATGTGTCTCCAGTCAAAACTAGCTCTGCAGAATGGTAAATTTCCCCCTAAATTATTTTAAAACTATCAGGTGTCTTCCTCCCCATCTCAGAAAGAATATGCATGCTAATGTTTTGAGTTACTTTTATGCATAATGTTGGTTGTATTAACTACACTGGACTGGATAAATCCTTTATTTCTGATAAAAATCAGCATTCTTTGAAGAGTTTTCTTCACCTTATCTGAAAATGTTTTCTTTTTCATTTTTCCTTCCAAGTTTTTTTTTTTTCTTTTCTCTCAGGGCCTGATTTAGAATGTCTCTCTTACTGTTAATTATACTCAGTAGAAGTCACTAAAATATCTCCCTCAGTTAACATCCAATTAGCTGAATTGCTTTAGAGGTAAACTCCCTCTAAAGCATAATCAGCATATTCGTGGCTTGGTTTCCCTCATTCTGCTTGTGCTACAGAATTTACCTCGTAGCAGAGCCAACACCGTGTATTCCCCATGGTCCGTTCTATGAGGATCTGCTCTTCGCGTTGCCTCAGTCAGAGGGCTTTCCCTGTTTTCAAAAGCAGGACCACTTGCCATCAACGTGTTTTCTAGAAACAGATTTTGAAGGTATGGCATTCATAGAAACTGGGAGATATCCAAGGGCCTTTATCATAAGTACAAACCCTTTGAAAGTACATGCCAGAGGCAGGTTTAACTGTAAATCTCTCTGTGTAAAAATCCACAGATTTTTATCAAATTCTCAATGAATCTACAGTCTTAGAAAAACTAAATACTCTAAAGACAGGCACAGTTCTTGCATTTGCCGATTTAATGGATGGCATGTGGTACCATGTGTAAGTAAACTTTTCAGCAAAATCGTCAATGAAATTCATACCTAATTTAGATTTTTTGTACCATTAACATGCCTTCATTCCTTAGTCTGGTTGAAAATGGCTAATAACTTCTAACCTTTACTTACCCTGCAGCACATTGGCTGGAAGTTCATGCCAATAAATACATACTGCTACATTCACATACACACACACACACACACACACACACACACATCACAAAAAGATTTAGCCTGGAGTTAAGAATAGCCTGCCACCTACAGTCCTATACTTTATTGATTCTTCTACATCTATCATTTTATAAATTCTCTTTCAAAGATTCTATGGTAAAAAAATTATCTCATTCATGGTAACATGAGCTTTTGTTTCTTTGTTTCAGATAAATATGTTCTTTGTTTTCAGACAAGCTTTTGGTTTATTCTGGTTTTTCTTGGTTTTTTTTGTTTGTTTGTTTCAAAGGATTGTGTTTCATTTAATGCATCAATACTACAAATAAGCAATAATTAGTAAACTCCGGTACTAAAAGACATCAATAGACTGGGGCCAGTGGAAAATTAAACGGATGCAAAAAATAGAAAGTATGAATTAGTACAGAGTGTTTGATAATATTAAATTTTTGGATACATTATGTTCATTTAAAATGTTCTTTTAAAATTTAAAAGCTGCTGAGGAGCAGTTTCAGTTTATTTTGGGGAAGCTGTGAGTCTACCAGTATGGCCAATGATGTCCACATGAAAACAAAATATCCTGCCAGATTAAAAATCAAACACTCTACTTAGTGAAAGCAACTGATTGGATGATGATTGAAATGTCCCTAAATGTGGTAGCCTTCTTAATTCTTCACAACACCTTTCTTTTTATTTCATTTCATTTTACATATGAAATTTCATTGTAACTAATTTTGGGGAATCCAATTACATTTTTCCTCTCTGCTTGGTAAGTGAGAGTCAAAACAAAAACAAACAAAAAACATTAAGGAAAATTCACGTTGTCTTTGTAGTCCAGTGGCTTGGTGAGTGGAGAATTATCCTGGTAGTAGGACTAAAAGATGAGTAATGATGACGGACATTTTGAGATCAGAAGAAAAAGCGTCACAAAGTGGTGTGCACACAAGAGAAAGGGAAGGAGGGAAAAAATAAAAAGTCTCAATGAACTTATTTTAGAATATATGTGTATTTTATTCATCATGTAAGACGGTTTGTAGCTTTGGGAGGAGGAGATGTGTCATATTATATTTACTGCTTAGACTTCTCAGGCTCTTCCTTTGCCCTGGATAGAGTCTGTCCAAATTTAGATATTTCTTCTCAGAATGAAATTAGTCCTTTAATTTAACCAGATATTTTTACTCTAAAGTTATTGGAAGTTATTTACATTAGAGATAAATGAAAAAGATGAATGTATTCAGCAGTTAAATTGGATACAGAGGGTACTTACATAAAACTACTTGGGTTTGATTTTGATCATCACTCCATTTTCACCGAGGCTTGGCTATTATTATTCTAGCAAGACTTTCTTAACTTTGGCTGTCACTGCTTTTCCTGGTGCTCCATTCTCCATTCTTTCTGATGGTTTTGCAAAGGGCTGTCTCATACTTCTCCATATCATGTTTCAAATAATCTCATGGGATTTGCCAGAATCTAGATTAGGGATAGAATGACAGTGTGAAAGCATCCCAGCTGATGATGATTCACCTTCTTAGCCACCCCCAACTTGGATGGGGAAACAATTGCAGCTCACTCAACATCCAATGTCCTAGTACAGTAAATAGTATGATGACTTTATTATCCTCACCGAAAATCCATAAATACAAATATCCTTCCTCTTCTCTGAGCAATTGATGCCTTGCATCTCTTCTACCTTAGAACCCCCAATGAGAACACGACCTGTCAAACGACATGTCACTGGTGTTGTTGGGCTCTGTTAGGACTACATTCTCTATTTTTTAAATATTTATTTATTCACTTAGTAAGTGTGTGAGCAGGAGAGGGATAGAGAGGGGGGCGGAGAGAGAGAATCCCAAACAGGCTTCTGGGCCGCCAGCTCAGAGCCCGATGCCAGGCTCGATCTCACCACCATGAGATCATGACCTGAACCTAAATCAGGAGTCAGACGCTTGACGAATTGAGCCACCCAAACACCCCAGGGCTATATTCTCTAGTAATCAGCTAAGAAATTACTGAGCACCTATTATATACCAGGAGGTATGATGAATGGGTGCTAAGAATAAAATAATAGACATGACAAATACTCCCTGCCCTTATGAAGTTTTCAGTCAGGTGGAACTAATAATATTCTGAGGACATCTTTATTTTCATCAGGGGATATCTTTGTTTATTTAGGACTGAATTACATTCTTTTAGGGAAACTGTCAACTCTTGGTCTTTCTCCTAGGCAAAAAATCAAATATACATTCTTGGTGGTTTTTGTCACTTTTTATCAAGCAATACTGAACACTGTACTTTCCTTGAATTCAAAATGCCTCTAATCTAAGAACACTGGTACTATATTACCGTGGTAGAATTTTAAATGTGGAAACAGCATCTGCCTTGTATTTTAATCCAAATCATTAATTACAAGTGCCTTATCTATTCTGTTCTCATGCTGCCTTTCCTGTACAGGTCTGCAGTGTGGGCACCTCTAGGGAGTCAATCAGTTGTGAGATGATAATGTGGTCAACCAGTAATCAGTATCTTTGATTGAGGGTTTATTCTCACTCTATTCTCATTACAATTACTATAGACCGCAGATTTTGCCTAGTAAACGTCTCTCAGATCTATCACTTTCCCCTCCATTCTTACCTTGTCCTCAGATTCAGGTGTGGCTAGAGTAGTCCCTAAACTACACTCTTTGATCTCTCAAGATCTTTCTTTACATATGAATCATCATAATTTAAATGCAGTTTAAAGCATATTATTCCATGTATAAAAGTCTTCCAATCAGTCTTCCCACTGCTTACAGGATTAAGTCCAACCTGCTTAACACAGGCTGTGTTCTTGCATTCTGGTCCTGGCCCTCGTCTGGTCAATGGCCACCAGGAACATAGCTGTAGTCAAAAAAATTGGGTTTCGTAGTTCTACAGTAAGGGACACTGCACACCATGGATAATGATAGGTCATCTCAGTAAGAAAGTTTAAGAAGAGTCTGGTTAAAGAATTGTGTTTATGTTCTGTAATTTGAAGGAAGTTTGAGAAAGCAGGAAGTTTGCTCTGCTTTGGGTGCTGGCAGGAAGTAGGCTAAATGTAGGATTGGGCGTATTAATGACTTTTTTTTCCCCAATCCAGGAGGATAAAGGATAGGGACTAACGCTGTGATTAGTTAAGAAGCAACAGCCACTCATGTTAGGAAAGGAGGATAATTGGTCGTTTTTGTGGTTTACAGTGTTCCCATTTTTGTCTCTGCACAGATACCACATTTGTTTACTCGAAATGTCTCTTTAAACTACAGTTAGCTGTGAAAGTTTCTCACATTTTCCTTATTCTTGATGACCTTGATGGATTTGAGGAGTACTGGTCAAGTCTTTTGCAGGACATCCCTTTACAGGAAATTATGTCACAAGTAGAGGGGGGTGTATTTGCGAGGAAGATCACAGAGGTAAAGTACCATTTCTATCACACCACAGCATGAGAATATATAGTCAACACAATTAATCATGGCTGATATTGACTGGCTGAGGTGGTAACTGTCAAGTTTCTCCACCATAAGATTATTATTCCACCCCCACCCCCTCCCTTTTTTTTTTTTTTTTTTTTTTTACTGAGCTCTTTGGAAGGAAGTCACTATGCACAGCTCACACCTACAGAGTGGAGATTTATGCTCCCTCTCCTTATTAACAGAGTATCTAAATTATTTGGAATTCTTAGGCAAAGGAGACTTATCTCTTTTCCCTCCTTTTTTTCCCAATCATTTACTTATGTCACTACGGGTTCATGTATACTTATTTTGTACTTTGGGCTATAATCCCATATTCCTTTATTTATTTTATTAATTTCCTGTCCAAATAGTTCCAGCTTTGGCCACTGAGAGTTCCCTTAATTGGCTCCTGTGTCCCTTTGACATACCTCCCACCAGTTTTTTCTTCTTATTGAGTACTTCCTCACTTTTGGGCTCCCTAAGATTCAACAACCTCTTATTGTATATTTCCTGTACCAGGGAAATATATCCCATAGAACTAATCATTTACCCTAGGACACTGGTTTCTTTTTGCTGGAGAAGGGTATTAGGAACTAAGCTCTGAGCTCTAGTTGTACTCCTACTGGGGTATCAGGCCTTCTCAGCTGTCACAGCAAAGAAACACAAGTGTGTATGCTAACCCAGGTACATACATATATTTATAAATATTTTTATATGCAACCATCTTTAACTCTATTAAACCCAACATGAGTTCATATTAATGTCTCCAACTCTAATCCATTACTACATAGTTAATTCTAAACTCCTCCCTGGCATATTAATAAATTTTCACTGTGACTATGAGATATCTGGCTCCCACCATCTGCCTTACGTTTACTTAATTCTTTACTTGCAATATATATGTATAGCAGAATCTGAATTCTTAACCCATATCCCCATGGGCAACAATTTAATCAATTAGAATACAGTCATGTGAAGTTTCTTTGCCTTTACTCTTAGAGACTCTACATATTTCCAGTTATTTAGGTCAGCACCTTTTCCTTCCATTTCTTTCACTGAAGTGGTTTCATACATTTGTAACACAATTTGATCCTCTTGTTACAGTTTGCATTCCTTCTTGGAGCTCCCAAATTTTTAAATACTTTTTGTTCTTACTTTTGCATATATTAACATTTGTACTTTGTGTTGTAATTGTCTATGAGTTTTGAAGAAAAATGTATTGTCATGTATCTACCATATTTATTATCCATTCACCTATTAGAAGATACATTGGTTGTCACCAGTGTTTTTGTGACTATAAATAAAGCTGACATGCCTCTTTAGGTGTAACCATTTCCAGGTTGGCTTAGAAACTTCTCTGTGTTTCCATAATGTAATTTTCATAAAAGTATAATCTTCTATTATACTTATTTGCTTATCATTTTTTTTTCTTTTACAGTCAGCTCCTTGGAGACTTAGACCATAACTAATACATCTTTACATCTTTCACTCTCAACCTAGGTTTCAGTGAATATTTTTAATTGAATGAACTTACCAGGTAGTATATACAACAATTTATATTTATATACCTTATGTAATTTAACATCACGCAGACACACTCATAAGTAGATTGAATGTGTCACACCAGATAAGTTAAAACTCCAAATGCTTTTCTAAAATGATATCCATACTCATATTTTTAAATATGAGGCTCCTTTTGTAACCGTCATCTACTATTTAAAAGAAAATGACATAACTATGGATTTGAAACTATTGGAAAATATATTATAGCTTCTCTTCATCTGGATCACTTGAAATAATGTAGAATAAACACATACATATGAAGGGGATTAGAGGTTTCTTCCATTTGAAAAATAGTTATTCATTTGGCTTCTTTATTCTTAAAAAAATATTGTTTTGATTGTGCTTTTTGTGTTATTTCCAGAGAATATTAACCCTTTATGCAGTAGACAGTTGGGATATATCATTCCAGATTATTGTCAAAAAAACCCAAAATGCAATTTCCTTCTTTTTAACTTTATTCAGTTCAAGTTATAAGTCATCTGGCAGATATCATAAGCCACGTGACACTTTTAAAGGCCCACAGGTAGAGAGTGAAGGCAAGAATTAATTTATACTTGAAAAAAGAGAAATATTCAGCATTTCAAAAGAAGTTTCTAGGTTATCCAGATACACATTTAAAATAGAGTGATTTATATAATCACTTGTATATCAAATTATTTTATTTTATTTTTTTTAGTCATGTCATTAATAATGTAAAGGTAAGACACTAGCTACAGTCAGTTCTCATTTTTCACAACAGATACGTCTATACAGTCACTGCAAACAGTGAATTAGCTAGGTAATATTAAAGCATTTCTCCTAGAAGAAATACAGGGTTAGGTTCTTGCAAGCATCTGGTTACAACATTTTTATCAACTGATCAATATACTACCTATTTTATGTGTCTTTCTGTTTAAAATATTTTATTCAATATATATTGTTGCTTCATTAATACTGAACTCGGGGATGACAACACTTAACTCATGTTTGAACAAAGCTTATCTAGGGGCCCCTGTGTGGCTCGGTTGGTTGAGTGTCCAACTTTGGCTCAGGTCATAATCTTGCAGTTTGTGAGTTCGAGCCCTGTGTCAGGCTCTGTGCTGACAGTTTAGAGCCTGGAGCCTACTTTGGATTCTCTGTCTCCCTCTCTCTCTGCCTCTTCCCTGTTCATGTTCTGTCTTTCTCTGTCTCTCAAAAAATGAATAAATGTTAAAAACATTTTGGAAGTTTATCTAACATGTATAGGGCACATCACAGTTTTCTCCTGCTTAGAAACACTAGGTAGCACTTTAGCACTATGCTTGGGGGCCAGCTTAAACAGAGAAATCAACAGAAAGCACAAAAATGAAAAAACACAACACTGAATAGACTGAATAGGACACCTGTTTACAGTCTGAGAGCTGAACCAAGAAAGCTGTCTCCTTGTTTTGGTTTGGTTTTTGATTCTCTTTTTTGTTTGTTTGTTTGTTTGTTTTTTAAGTGTTTATTTTAATTCCAGTTAGTTAACCTACAGTGCTATATTAGTTTCAGGTGTAGAATATAGTGGTTAAACAATTCCATATATCACCAGTGCACATCATGACAGGTGGACTCTTTATTCTCCATCACCTATTTCACACCCCCTCCCCATGTCCCCTCTGATAACTGTCAGTTTGTTATCTATAGTTAGGAATTTGTTTCTTGCTTTCTCTCTCTCTCTTTTCCCTTTATGTGTTTGTTGTATTTCCTAAATTCCACATATAAGTGAAATCATATAGTGTTTGTCTTTCTCTGACTGACTGACTTTCCTTCTTCACCCGTTTTACCTACACACCACCCTCCCCTGGATAAAACCACCAAACTATTCTCAATGACCTGTTTTGTTCGTTTGTTTTGATTTGTTTTGTTTGTTTTGTTTTTAGATATCATATATAAGATCATGTTATTTGCTTTTTTTCTGTTTGACTTATTTTACTTAGTACAATGCCTTCAAGTTCTATCCATGTTGTTGCAAATGTCTCCTTGTTTTGACCTCGGTTGGAAATGTGTGTGTTGGTGACTCAAATTATTTCCAACTCTGTGCATGTTCATGACAGTCTGAAAATGCCATGAGTATGGATTTGGAGGTTACAAATAAGTTTTAATGAAGAGGTTAATTCACAAATACAAACTCTATGAATAATGTGAAGCTATATTAAGTATAAGTGGCCCATATAATATGCATATGATATTAAACCTGATGTAAAATAATTTTATACTGATTGACAATAAAGTATGCGATATGAAATGTTTGCTTTGCAAATTTAAACAGCTTTTTCTTAAATGTAAATTTTCTGTTTGTTTAGAAAAGTGTAGAAAGCTCAAAATACTAATAAAACCATTCTCCATTAAAAATGTCAGTGAATAAATTACTCAGTATTATTAATCACTTAATTGTGAGAAGCAGAATGATAGTTGTGAGGGGAAAAAAGGTTAATAAAATTAAAAAAAACACCATCAAGGTATGCCTATTTGGTGAAAAATCAATGGTGAAAAATACTGTGAAATTAATTGCTAATTTATGTCACATGGACTATGTGTTGTAAGAATTCAGAAGAGGTGGGATCAGTGAGGGTTAGAGACACCAGAGAGTTTGGAGATAATGACTTGGGCTGGATACAAGGGGATAGAAGTATCTAAATGGATGAAAATTATGAGAAGAAAGAAATTTCAAAGTCCAGTAATAATGGGAGAAATGAGGCAGAGACTTGGAAATCATGGAAATGATTGTGAATCGTAAGCAGAATGAAACTAAAGAATTGAAACTAGAGAATTTGTTTGTGAAATCAAAACTAATAAATCAGATGGGGAAGATGGTACAAAATCAGATTCTACTTAACCTTTAGATCACAGAAATTTCACCTGCATGCAGTAATAATCAAAATGGTTAAAATCTATTGAGGGCTCTATGTCAGGAAAGAGCTTAAAACTTCATATGCCTGGGGGATTTTCTTTTTTTTTTTCTTTTTTTAACAATGACCCTGTGTGGATGAGTATTATTATTTTGCTTGCTTTACAGATCAGAAAACTGAAGTTTGATGAGGATTAAGGAAATGAGCTTAGAGAAAGTAAGACTAATATAAAATTTGGGGTTAATCACTGAATCAATATGAAATAGAGAAAAATAAACCTCTTTTACATTGACTAATGGAAGAATGGCTTAACCAGAACAACACAGTCTACAGCTAATTATTCGCCAATATTGAGAAACTGCCTTTTGAGAACTCTACCTAATGTCCTGTGAACTATGAAATTTTCCAGTCTAATTTCCAAGGGTAGGAGAAAGAACCATTTGAACCAATTAGAGGGGGATCAATTAGGTCTAGACTGTGGAATGCATGAAACCCACCTAACATCTCATAAAAGCAAGACCTGAGAGAGTCAAACTGTCTCTAAGCAATTTAACTACACCCTAGAACAAAGCCGAAGAATGGTCTTAAGAATACAAAAATATTTAGCACTTACAAATGCAAAGTTCATAGTTTCTGGTATCCAGTGAAAGATTGTCAGGCATACAAAGAAGCAGGAAAACATGACCCATAGTGAGAAGAAGAATCAATCAATTGGAATGCACCCAAAACTGTCACAGCTGTTGGAATTAGCAGGCAAGGACATTAAAACAATTTTAACTGACAGCTATATAAAACACAGACGTTAAGTGGAGTCAATTAACCTTAAAAGGTGATTATTGAAGAAATGAGGTAATTAGTTCTTGGACTAGAGCCCCAGTATTAGAAAACAATATGGTAAGATGGATGTAAAAACCAACATTGAGATGGGAAAATCTAAAGAAATTCTTATGGGATTGTGTATAAGAGACAAAATTATTGTAGGAAAAAAAAGTGTCAGATTTGGAATCATTCCAAAATGAGTCTCAATCTCCATCATTTACAACTTCTGTGACCTTGGACAAAATATTAACCACTATGAGTCTCAGTTTCCTTTGAGTGTCAGTTTCCTTATATGTAATAGAATGATAATAATAATGATGCCACATTGATATCAAAGTGCTTTAAAATCAGGGCACCTGGGTGGCTCAGCTGGTTGAGCATCTATCTGGCTCTCGATTTCATTTCAGTTTATGATCCCAGGGTTGTGGGATCAGGCATCACTGTGAGGAGCCTACTTGAGATTCTCTCTCCCTCTGACCCTCTTCCCCCATCTAAAAAATAAATATAAATATGTATATATATATATATATATATACACACACACACAAAATGCTTTAAAATCAGACACACTACATATATATTACACATATGCATATGTACACATATACACTTATACACTTCACAGATACAAGTACACACACATATATGCATATTCCCATGAGTTTGACATATGATGTGTTAAGAAACATAGCAAATGAGTTTACATGGCTAGTATGACATATTGAAAGAATTGAGCACAACTTTGTCAGCATTGAAAGACCTGTTATTTAAATACATTTTATAAAGTCTATATTGCTAGCCAACGAAAGTTGTAGATTTTTGTTTGGGACATGTGGCGAACACAAGAGCTTTAAAAATCAAAGGATAACAGAGAGGATGTTCATCTTACAGCTTACAAATAAAAATGGTTCAGGGAAGCCAAGATGGTTATCCAAGTTAAAAAAGAACTATTGTGAACCCCTACAGGCTGTCAGAATTATGGCGGTGGAAGACTTTAGGAAGTTAATGAATGGGGAAAGAAAGGAAGAAGACGTGCTCATTTTAGTGCTAAGGTCACAGTGGGTCTATCAGAGTCTGAAGAAATACGATTAAAAAGAACAAAAAAGCAACTGTGGGAGGTTGGATTGTGAATTTCTGCTATCCTTTCAATTTTTGAGTTCTGAAGCAACCTAGAAAAGAGCTTTAGGAGGTGGGTGGGTAAGGCAGACATTACTGGGTATGTCCATTGCTGTGTTTATAATTCTTTAGAGAAATAGGCATTCTTACAGCGATTTTATAATTGTCCAATCTTTAGGGGATTTGTAAAAACATGCCAATGAGCATTTTTAGTGGCATAGATTGGCTGTGTAAATACATGACTAGGATAAATCAGTGTTTTCATCTGACTTACAGTTTTTTTCCCTCCAACGTAAACATAATTTTAATGAGCTACTTGAAACAAAGATTAGCTAAGAGGCATAGTAAATGTGGTAGATATCTCAAAATCAATGTGAATTTTTATGCTACATACAGATGTGATTAAATAATAAAATTCAAAGGTAAGCCAAGTATCTTAAAATCACAAACACAAATAATTATACCTGCTGCTACACTTGATAGAGTACTGGCCACTTTTAAGAACATTCTTTATTTGGGGTGCCTGGGTGGCTCAGCCAGTTAAACATCTGCCTTCGGCTCAGGTCATGATCTCACAGTTGGTGAGTTCAAGCCCTGTGAAGGACTCTATGCTGACAGCTCAGAGCCTAGAACCTGCCTCAGATTCTATGTCTCCCTCTCTCTGCCCCTCCCCTGCACATGCTCTGTCTCTCGAAAATGAATAAACATTATTTTTTTTAAAAAATAACATTTTTGGGGCGCCTGGGTGGCTCAGTTGGTTAAGCATCCGACTTCAGCTCAGGTCACGATCTCGCGGTCAGTGAGTTCGAGCCCTGCGTCGGGCTCTGGGCTGATGGCTCAGAGCCTGGAGCCTGCTTCCGATTCTGTGTCTCCCTCTCTCTCTGCCCCTCCCCCGTTCATGCTCTGTCTCTCTCTGTCTGAAAAATAAATAAAAAAACATTAAAAAAAATTTTAAAAATTTAAAAAACATTTTATAATTGATACAGCACCCCCTTTCTCTCTCTCTCTCTCTCTCTCTCTCTCTCTCTCTCTCTCTTTCTCTGTGTGTGTATAAAAGAAAATAATTTCAGTAAGAATACTATAATTAGGTGCAAGTGTCATTGCCATATTTTGGATCTTGTTATTATTGATAATATTACTGGGGAAGGGGGGCTCTGGATTCTGTAGCTTGGTTTTAATGCCGGTTCTGACTTACTAAATTTAAGTAAAAGTATGGACTGATCTGAGGCAAGAAAACAAAAGCTTAGCTGGGTTTTATAATTGTTCTTCATCTATGGATCTTTTCTCTGATGTGCCTCAGAATTTTCCATTAAGTATTTACTTATTTATTTTTGTTTTTTACTTTTGCAATAAGTAGAAGAATATTGTAAGCATTCTGAATCCCTTGATGAACACTTTGAAACTGAGTACTGCCACAATTCTAGAACTATATTTGGGATTGTCTTTCCTGTTGCACGCTGGGGACAAGGAACTACTAACATGGCAGTATGTATGATTTAATGTGTTGCTTCTTAGAATGAAATCTTCACATACACCAGGGTCTACTAAGGTATTGTGACAATCAGTAAGTTCTGTTTCTTTACTGCACAACACACACACATTCTTGGGTCAGGGGTTTATTTAGCTCCTTTATAAAAATGGATGTGGGGGGCGCCTGGGTGGCGCAGTCGGTTAAGCGTCCGACTTCAGCCAGGTCACGATCTCGCGGTCCGGGAGTTCGAGCCCCGCGTCAGGCTCAGGGCTGATGGCTCAGAGCCTGGAGCCTGTTTCTGATCCTGTGTCTCCCTCTCTCTCTGCCCCTCCCCCGTTCATGCTCTGTCTCTCTCTGTCCCAAAAATAAATAAACGTTGAAAAAAAAATTATAAAAAAAAAAAATGGATGTGAAAACACTGTTGACTCTGGAACCCAATTAAACATGCCTCCTATTCCTCCTCTCCTAACTTCTACACATCCACTCAGAAGAGAAAAGAAAAATGTACCACATGCTGGTTAGGAATGTTGGCAAGAATCCCATACTCACAAAACAATGCTTTTAATGGTAAAGCATGATACTATCCATATTTTTTAATTAAAATTGGCAGTGCATAATACAATGATGGCACTTTGTGTGAATAAAAAAGTGTAAGTCATTCCACCAAATAAAGAGTAAGGCAAAGACTCCAGGGATATTTATCTGAGTTCCAAACCCATGCTTATTCACTTGGTGTGTGACAGATACATAGCACTTCTCTACTGAAGTTGATGATCGTCTTGAAATATCTGACTTATAGTGCTTTTTATCTATTGTGTTACACTCAATAAATATGAATGAGTTGGACATCTGAATTCAGAAGAGTATGTTACACCTTGAAATGTATAATCCAACACCTAAAACAGAAAAAATACCATGACTTCAAGAGTATTTCCGAATATATCTAAGCATTAAATGAGGGTAGCGTATAAAATGTAGTTTTGGTCAAAATGTCCTATTTTTGTGCAAATCCTCAAAACCCATTGCTTCCCGCTCCCCCCACCCACCATTCCTTCTGCTGTACACAATTCTCCTGGGTGATAATTAGGAGCCGGACAGCAATTTTAGTAAACATCTGATACTTTTTCTCTGATTACACACCCATTGGCACAGATCATAAGGACATTGTATTTCTGTGGTTACTAGTCTGTGTCCTTCTAAGCATTGGTGTCAGTGGATAGAATTGTCTATACACGATGGATCTGCAGCTACATAATTATCTATAGTGACCTTGACTACTGTGAGTAGTAGAGAAAGAAATTGTGCCATATCAAGAGACTCTAGCATATAAACTGAACCTAGCTTCCTAATCTTTTATAAATATTTCAGATTAATGCCCTCATATCCTTTCTCTTTTTCTGGCACAATCCATGTCAGATTTCTCTCCAGATTTTCCCCATGAGAGGACTAGACAGCACATAGTTCTATCCGTAAATAGTATTTATTAAATTTGCATGTGGTTTTCCTTATAATTATATTACTGTATAGTAGGAACCCCATTGCCGTGGCAACCAGGAGTGGCAACATCACATTATCTAGAATATAAATAATGCTTACAAAACCCCCTCTTGCATTCTGATCCCACATTGTTATAACAATGTATAATCGCTGCAGTTCTTGCATCGTTATTTTGTTTGTTTATTTACAAAAACTTAGTAACTTTTACACACTCTCTTGATTTCACATATTATTTCATATTTGATTTTCTACTAACATTTCTTTTTATCCACAGTGATAAGTTCTCCTTCTGGTCAATATCGTATATATGTTGCATCTTTAGTGGTACAAACTATATTAATTTTAAGTCAACAAGTTATAGTGAAAAATTCAAAATAACTTTGATCCAATTCAGATTATATACGTATCTATAGAAACAGCTGATGTCACCCCGATATCAGAAGTAAAGTAATCTAGGTAACACATTGGAGTTCAGGCTGGCTAATCTGCATTTATAGTATGTGTTATGTAAATAGTATCTGGTGATAAATTGGGGCACCTGAGGGATTTAGCACAGTTCACCATGGATACGAGGACTGCAGACACATCAGGATATAGATCGTGTTATGTGTTTATCGGAGTGATAAGCATAGTATTGTTTCAATGTCAGTGCTAGAAAGTGTAGACCTATTTCGATTCATGTATTTTTTCACTCTTAAGTCTCTGCTGTATGAGGGCCAAAGAAAAATGACAAGAATTCAAAGGTGAATAAAACAAAGTCCTATTTCTCAAGATCATTTCATTGACAACTCTAACTACTTATTTTGTCAATTATTAAAAAAATCATTTTTCTTTTCATTCTGACAATTTAAAAACCAACGCTTATCTTAAAAAATCAGGTATACATGTACAGTTTGTCTTTTTCCCCCTGAAGAAAAGTATGAATCATATTTTCTCGAATTGATTATGCATCAGAATCAAGGAATACTTCATTACTGTTCGAAAGAAACAAAGCAATATAACATATGCTATCTCTTTAATTGTTATAGCAAAAAGAGTCTAGGCTTTACAGCGAAGTAAAGTTTGAATCCTTGAACTCTCACTTACTTCCAAAGTCTGAAGTATCTCTCCTATGCTTTCTGATCTCTGATTTCCCTTTGTTACAAAATGAGCATAATTGATTATAAGTGGTCATAAGAATCTAATCTCATGAGTGTTTGTCACATAGTGTTTACTTAGTAAGTAATAGCTAGCCTCATAATTAGTATTTCATCCTAACAAAATATATTTTATTATGAATATGGAGGACAAACAGAGGTCCAAAGAGATTATGACTCTTAATTATGTATTTTAAAATCACAGTGATTTATACCTTTAATTTGTTGTTTATCTATTTAATTTTAATTTTTAATGTTTATTTTTGAGACAGAGAGAGCAGCGGAGGGGTAGAGAGAGAGGGAGACACAGAATCTGAGGTAGGCTCCAGGCTCTGAGCTGTCAGCATAGAGCCGGACGTGGGGCTCAAACTCACGAACCGCGAGATCATGACCTGAGCCAAAGTCAGACACTCAACTGACTGAGCCACCCAGGCGCCCCTGATTTATACTTTTTAATTAATTTGCCTCAGGCTATATTTGCCAGGAACTTGTGTTATATGTAGAGTTATTATGTTGAGGAAAAATAAGATGCCAGATACCATTTAAAAAGAAAATAGGGGCGCCTGGGTGGCTCAGTCGGTTAAGCGTCCGACTTCGGCTCAGGTCACGATCTCGCGGTCTGTGAGTTCGAGCCCCGCATCAGGCTATGGGCTGATGGCTCAGAGCCTGGAGCCTGTTTCCGATTCTGTGTCTCCCTCTCTCTCTGCCCCTCCCCCATTCATGTTCTGTCTCTCTCTGTCCCAAAAATAAATAAACGTTGAAAAAAAAATTTAAAAAGAAAATAGACATTCTTCAGCAAGATTACAATCTAAGTAGGAGAATAAACTTTATAAAACAGAGTTGGTGAGGGGGCACCTGGGTAGATCAGTCAGTTGAGCAGCTGATTCTTGATTTCTTTTGGCTCAGGTCATGATCCTAGGGTCATGGGATTGAGCCCTTAAATTCTCTTTCTCTCCCTCTGCCCCTTTCCTGGTTCATGCTTTTGCTCTCTCTCTCTGTCTCTAAAATGAAAAAAAAAAAAAAAAAAAGAAGAATAAAAATTTTAAAAAAGTTTTTTTAAGTTGGTGAGAATGTGAAATGATGCTATCATATGATGAAATGAAATAGTTGACATATACAAAATTAACAGGATGGTCAATAAACGTTTGACAAAATCAGAAGTTAAAGAGTTAAGGAAGGAGCCCCTGGGTGGCTCAGTCAGTTAAGCATCCCACTTGGGCTCAGGTCATGATCTCATGGTTTGTGAGTTGGAGCCCTGCGTGGGGCTCTGTGCTGACAGCTCAGAACCTGGAGCCTGGTTCAGATTCTGCGCCTCCCTCTCTCTCTGCGCTGACCCCCCACCCCCCCTCCCCCCCCCACTCTGTCTCTTTCTCCAAAAAATAAATAAGCATTAAAAACAATTAAAAATAAAAGAGTTAAGGGAGATCAGGTCTCTATCACCTCACATGTGTGTACAGGGCTTCAGTGTGTATGAATCATGAGGCAGGACTGCAGAGAAGCACGTGGGCTGAGGAGACAGACAGCCCTGTGTTGAGCCTGGTTTAACCAACTATTAGCTGTGTAACCATAAGCAGATTACTAAACTCTGAGCCTCAGTCTCCTCATTTATACAGTAGGTTCAATAATATAATAATAGTTCAACATGATCTATTGAAGCTATTGTGAAAATTAAATGAGTTAATGCATGTAAAGTTCGTAATACTGTGGAACGCAGTAAGCATTAAAAAAATTGTGATTACAACTCCAGTCAGAGGAAGCAGTTCAGTTCTAAGGCATGGGTAAGAAAGTATACACTGCGTACAAAAAGAAAAGCAAAAAATAGATAATTCTGGCGAAGCTCCGTGCATAAAAATTAAGTAGTATATTAGTTTGAGGTCAGATTGTAGTAACCTTTGAGTAATGGAGATTTTAGACTTTATACAGTAGCCATTAATGAATTTTTTTAAATTTTTTTTTAAATTTTTTTTCAACGTTTTTATTTATTTTTGGGACAGAGAGAGACAGAGCATGAACGGGGGAGGGGCAGAGAGAGAGGGAGACACAGAATCGGAAACAGGCTCCAGGCTCTGAGCCATCAGCCCAGAGCCCGACGCGGGGCTCGAACTCCCGGACCGCGAGATCATGACCTGGCTGAAGTCGGACGCTCAACCGACTGCGCCACCCAGGCGCCCCAATGAATTTTTTTTTAATTGAAGTCTACCTGACATACAAAGTTATATTAGTTTTAGGTATATAACACAATGATTCTACAATTCTATACATTACCCAGTGCTCACCATGATAATTGTAGTCACCATCTGTCAGCATGAATTATTACAATATCATCGAGTATATTCCCTATGCTGTATTTTCATCCCATGAATTATTTTATAACTAGAACTTTTTACCTCTTGATCCCCTTCACCTACTCTACCATCCCCAACCCCCTTTTGTACAGTAGCCAGTGATCATCTTTACAAAGTTTCATGTCGTAGATCAACCAAGTATCTGTGTAATCACTAAAAAACAAATTTAAGGAGCATAATTATAAACAGAGTAGGAGTAAGGCTACAAAAGATCTCCTGCTGTGTCTTAAGTTCCAAGTAAATTGAAGCTCACGTATTAAAGAAAATGATCAACTGGTAAAATGGAGCTGGAGGAGGGGTGCCTGGGTGGCACAGTCGGTTAAGCATCTGGCTCTTGACTTCATTTCAGGTCATGATCTCACGGTTTGTGGGTTTGAGCCCTGTGTTGGGCTCTGCGCTGGCATTGTGGAGCTTGCTTGGGATTCTGTGTGTCCCTCTCTCTCTGCCCCTACCTTGCTCGTGCTCTCGCTCTCTCTCTCAAAGTGAATAAAAAAATGGAGTTAGAGGAGGGACTTGATATACCTACTGTCCTCTGCACAAACTACACTAGCTAATTAATTAAGCTCTAAATTCCTAAAGAAGGAGAGATCATATTTTTACTGAAATATGTGAAAACTAGAGGAAGGGACTGAGGTAGCAATATTTAGAAGCATAAGACAAAAGATTATCGGTCCAGGATTCCTGTCCTGTTTCTACCAGTGAGTGTCCAAAATTCGCTTACTTTTTCTAGACCCTACTTTCTCCATTTATAAAATAATGAGAAAATTGAACCAGGTGATGTGAAAGGAGCCAAATATAAGTTTAATATTAAACAGCTCTAACTTGATTAGTAAAATAGTTCAAACATTCTTGAAATAATAAATGTAAATATAAATTTGCTTTTATATGAAACAACGTCCCCCCAAAGTAATTAACTCACCCTTATGTAATTACAGCCTTGTGTTAGCCATCTTCATTTTTGCTGAAATGTTTTCTGCTACACATTGTGAAGCTCTTTGGAGGTATATGTATGAGTTGGGATGCATGCATGTGTTTGTGCACATATGTGTGCACATATGTGTATGCATATGGGTATATGAGTATATGTGGGGTTGTGCATGTGTGTTTGGAGGCATACAGAGCTGCATTTCACTGTGTTTAATTTTTCTTTAGATTTTGTCATGGCTTTCTCAACTTGAGTTAAGACACAATTCAGAAGTGTAAACTTCTTAAGTTTTTTAGTGGCCCTTTGTATTAAAAAGTTTTTAATGTTTATTTATTTGAAAGAGAGAGCACATGTGCACAAGTGTGTGCACATGAGCGGACAAAGGGCAGAGAGAGAGGGAGAGAGAGAGAGAATCCCAAGCACTGTCAGTCCAGAGTTCCACTTGGGGCTCAATATCATGACCTCATGATCAGTAAGATCATGACCTGAGCCTAAATCAAGACTCAGACACTTAACTGAGCCACCCAGGTGCCCCTATACTCAAATATTTTGAAGAAAAAACTATGATTCATTTTTTCATAAAAATGTATATCATATCGTATTTTGTACAATAATGTTGTTAAACAGTGACTATCTCATTTGGGGCCTATGTATAATATGTGTTATTTCTTCATTTCTGTATATTATCAGGAAACACAGGGGAAAGGGGGGATTTTATCATCTCTCTTCCCCCAGTAGCTACAGAGCAATCACATATTCTTTATTTATATTTTTAGCACCTGTTTTGTCAAAAATACATTTCATCTTTCTTCCATAGCTTTTGTCATGTGAACGAAAAGTTGTGGCAGAAAACAGAAAGCCAATGAAAGGCTAAAAACTCTTAAAATGATGTAGAGTCTATAACTAGCTTTGGGAAACAGGTTAAAAATGGTGACATTATTCTTTATTTCTTGTGCTTTTTATAATCCAGGTTGAATAAAGTAGCAGTTTAATTTTCTTGCAAAAGCATTGTTTATCTCAGGGATTTGAAAGACAAATACCAATAATTATCTCTTTTTCTCCCTACCCCCATAATTATGGATACCCAGCTAAACCATCTGATCTTGAGTTCACCAGATTTCCTTAAACCATAATGGTCAGTGTGTAGATTTTCACAGCTTTAATATCAATATCAATGTTCTTGATCAGTGAATCTGTATTAAAGTTTAGAAGTTGTATTAGAGATCCACTACCTATCACAACTGATACAGCTAGAGATGAGTCCTAACTTAAGTTGTCAGAACAGAAGGAATGGGGAGATTAGGGAGCAGGTCCAAATATGTGCAATCACTTCATGACTGAATATGAGCATACGAATCCTTGATCTGCAAACCTGAATATAAGCTGTCAGTGTAGGATCAACTTGGATCAACACTAAATATGGATAACAATAGAAAAAGAAGAAATTGGAAAATGAGACAAAAATAAGGACTGTAAAATCTCCAAAAATGTAATGGTTATGGTAATAACTTCCCTATTTGGGGGACTGTATTCTTAGCTATCGACAAGAGTAAGGATGAAGTTTAGATGCCCTTGAGGGAAGGAGACCATTGAACCTAATCATACTGGAATCTGGCATGGAAATTTTAGGAACAGACAGAAAACTGTCTCATTATGAAACAAAGTCGGACAAGTACCTTATGCACAGGTAGGACCTTATGCACATACTGAAAAAGAGACCCCATGTTGATGTTAAACATATCAGTAAAGTCTTTGCAAAATATTCCTCATGCAAGGAACCCAGCCACTCCTTATCTCTTGCTAGTTACTATACCAAAAGGTCAGGAGCCCCTCCCCCAAAGCCATAAAAATATCTTACTTCTTAGACCAATGTTTCAGTCTTCAAGTAATATATGTAATGTGGCATCTAGGGGAGGTTAAAAAAAAAGCTAAAATTAAAACACAAGGCAGAAGTCAGAATTTTCTTCATTTATGAGATATAGAAATTATAAACGAAAAAGGTCTATTAGCTGTTCTAATAGATCTTGTTTCTGACAGGAAAATGATGCCCTTGGTTATCCTTACTTCAAACTGAACCATTTGCAAAATATATTATTATTGAAAAAAATAAATTATCCCTATGACCATTAAGATTTTCTTAAAATGGGATTTGGCTTTTACAGAAAATTGTATTACATTTCATCCTTAGTAAGCACTTTATTTCTATGCTTGATATGTATTTGAATTGCCACATTGGTGGGAAGCCATATTTTAGGATGGTTGGAAAAAACTTTACTCTTGTGTCAAGTGGCTAAGGCTAATCTTTGTGAGAGCTTAAACTGAGGTTTTGATGAAAAGAATATTTAAATACTTTTGAGGTGAGTCCTTTTGCAATTTAATGATAAAAGAACAAAAAGGACTGAAGGATTCTTTAACTTATTTAGCTCACCTGTTTGTTTGTTTGTTGTTTTTTTACTTTTCTATCTTCCCCCCCACCCTCTATAATATCCCCACTGGAATCTTCTCTGGGGCGTTTCAGTGACATCTTGAATTCTCATTCATCTTAGGATGTCTTTGTCTTCTTTTGTGGCTGGGCTATGAAGAGTTAGATGTGTACATGACATTTTGATAGGGCTCTTTTGACCTATATAGCTTCTTTGACAAAAGCATTTTGATGCTAGAAGCTTTCTGACATGCCACTTTGATGTGCAATTTTGATGCAAGGTTGTTTTTGACATGGCTTAAAAAAGGCACTATTAAGCTTTCAGCCTTTATTATTATCAGTCTCACCCTATCCCTGAACTAACCTCACCCTACAATAAGGAAGAGGGATGGGGTGGGCTCTGTTCAGAGAGCAGTGTTAGGGCTGGACAGAATCTTAAGCAGAGGGTTAGAGACCCTGGGGATGAGGCCCGGTCTGGCACAACCTGCTGGCGTCTGGGAGTCAAAACTTGACCGCCATGCACACATGACAACATCCACCAATTGTTATGATAAGCCCGTGCTCATTCTCTCAGGACTCACCCATATCCATGATTGCTTTATATTAAATTCTCTGATTTTTTCCCTATAAACTTGAAGACCTATTTAAAACAGTGGGATCACTTATTATTATTGTCTTCAAATGGCCTAGAGCACCCAGTTTTTTTATTACATTTCTCTCTCTCCAAATACTTATTACATATAATATTATAAAACTTCTGTAAACTGAAAATTTGGGAAACAAAATCGATGCTCCCTTAGAAACTTACACACATTGCAATCCTAGCATATATCTTTATTTTGTCTTGTGATAAAGGTAATATCTGGGGCACCTGGGTGGCTCATTTGGTTAAGTGACTGACTTGGGCTCAGGTCATGATCTCACGTTTTGTGAGTTCAAGCCCCGTGTCGGGTCTGTGCTGACAGCTCAGAGCCTGGAGCCTGTTTCAGAATCTGTGTCTCCCTCTATCTCTGCCCCATGCCCATTCATGCTCTGTCTCTGTCTCTGTCTCTGTCTCTGTCTCTGTCTCTGTCTCTCTCTCTCTCTCTGTCTCAGAAATAAATAAATGTTAAAAAAATAAATAAAGGTAACATCTAATCGTAGACATTTGCGAATAAGGTATGAAGTAAAAGGCCTTGGGAATTGAGGAACAAGAAACGAGATCTAAATCCAATGCTTTAACAAGGCCATTCTTTCCTGCTATATTAAATCGACTATCAAAATAGCTATGTCAAAATGTATTCTGTTTCAAAATGATCAAGCAAAAAATGATTGCTTTTAAAGACGTGAGCATTGGGAAAGGTAAATACTACTGAATTTCTCCACCTATTCCCATTTTTCTATATCAGCTTTATTAAATCTTGTGCCTTGATCTTGGTTGAAGTATGAGGGCTGGTTGGCTGTTCTTCACACCAAGATACCATCAACAGCATCATGGTTCAGAAGAGGGATTGCAAATTGTGGTTAGTGCAGCAGCGCTCTGCCTAGCAAAGGGCTACTACATTACCTGATGAGACCCTTGTGAGGGAGACAGCTCTGTTTCCTAGTAATTTCTGGCTCCCATCGCTCGTATCCGGCTGTGGGCAAGAGATGAAACAGGAAGTAGTTGAAAAGATCTTGTGGAAAGACATGGGGACCACATACAATTTAAAGAACTTCTATTTCCCTGAGATGGGATTGAGACATTGCCTCCTCCCAGGAATCCTGGGGTGCGTCCTGCTGTCAGTAAAGTCTACATAGGATATAAACACCAGAGTATTCTCTTCCTCCCCAGATCCTTATTTACACCAGGGTGGCTACAAGTACAAAGAAACAGTGTCGTGTTGGGAGAGATCTGTAATGGGAAGTCTTTGACAATAAAAGTTACGTTTTATTTTTTTTAATTTGTAGTTTCATGTTTATTCTTGAGAGAGAGAGAGAGAGAGTAGGGGCTGAGGGCAGAGAAAGAGGGAGACACAGAATCTGAAGCAGCCTCCAGGTTCTGAGCTGTCAGCACAGAGCTTACGTGGGGCTCAAACTCACAAACCGCGAGATCATGACCTGAGCTGAAGTTGGACCCTTAACCAACTGAATCGCCCAAGAGCCCCAAGTTACCTTTTATTTTTAAAGTGAGTTGCTGAATAGATTAGTCACTGTGCATGATACTTTGGGGACTTCTTGATTACAAGTAGTAGAACCTGAACTCATCATTTCTTCTTTGGGGATAGCTAGCCTCTTCTTGACTTATTTTATTTGATTTTACTTTTCCCTTATTGGCTAGAGGTTAAAGATTGTGAAAGAAATAGAAAGCTATTTTTAATATCTTTGCATTCTGGCAGACCTTAATCTGGCATTATTGTCCCCGAACACATGAAAACATATCCACACACAGAAGCCATACTCACTCAGACCCACTCCTGCCTCACTCTATGAACTCGACTCACTATATATTGAAACACAGACCATAAAGGTATCTAATTTGTGACAGGTTTATTTGTTTGAAAGTAGTTGTATATGGGTAGGATATAAATTATGATTTTATAAATAAATGAAGAAAAAGACCTAAAACAGAATGAAAGCCTCATATATGATAAGACGCCCTTTATATGGCCTGAAACACCAATTCACCCATCAAAATTGTGTTCAGCTCTGAGGTAAAAATGATATGGAAAGAAGAGAGGTAAATCTAACCTAGGCTGGTGAGTGTCTCAATGAAAACAACCTAGATGTAATAAACATGGTTGTGTTACTAAATAATTTGTTCTTTTTAGTCTAGAAATCTGATTCTCAAGGCTTTAGCATTTATATTTCTATAAAAGTGGAGCGCCTGTATACAAAGTTCTATTTTGTTTCCTCCCACAAGCATAAGGAAGTCAACCTAAAAGAAGGGATTAGTGGAAAATGCAGGGCAGGGGGACACCTCTAGCTGAGGTCAGCTGTTATGTTTGGCACATAGTAACTGAGGGCAAGGGTAGAAGATGGTCTTCCAGGTAAACTAAGACATAGGGAGTCTTCTGGTCAGGGCAGAGGTGGCACTTCATTCCTTCAGTTGAAAAAGTATCAGCACAGCCAGAAACAGATTTTGCTAAAAACTACCCCCAAGATGAAGCATAATCTCCTTCTTTATTTTTTTTTAATGTTTACTTATTTTGAGAGAGAGAGAGAGAGTATGTGCGTGAGTGGGGGGAGAGGCAGAGAGAGAAGGAGAGAGAGAATCCCAAGCAGGCTCCCTGCTGTCAGCACAGGGCCTGGTGAGTACCTTGATCTCATGAACCATGAGATCATGACCTGACCCCAAACCAGGAGTCAAACGCTTAACCACCTGAGCCACCCAGGCACCCCTCCTTTCCTTTATTTATAAATCTGAGGCTAGCTGTGGTTCTTAAACATCATAATTTTTACATATGTATTTTATGTATGTATGAAGTGTTTCATAATCTTCTTTATCGTGATTAACCTAGGACAGATATCCAAGAACTGGCCCAACACTTCCATCTTTATTACCCAACCATTTACAATTTCAGGACTACTAATTCCAGAAATTTGTTTACAACTTTGGTGGTTATCTAAGGGGAATTTTATTGTGTGGTTTATAGATGAGGTGATATCACCTGACAGGAAATCATTGAGAATTCTCACTGGCAGCATACTTTTCTTGTGATGGAGAGTTTTATTTGTAGATTATTTTATAGTTGCCAAATGTTCCCTTATATGCTTCTTAATTTTCACAACCACTTTGTGAGGGAGGGAAACTATAGCAGCTCTGAAAACAACTTGGTCAGGTAGTGGCTTTCGCACACTGTGCTTGGAACAGAGATGACATAGTGACCCTCTCCTTTTTCCTGACCTCTGGGTAAAGTCCCAGACATTATGCCTGGTTTCCTTTTAGATGTGGTTTAGTGCTTGTCACAAGTAGAATGGGAGACCTGGAAATAAGCACGCGCCTTCCGCACCACTCTCACCTCATTGCCCTGATAATGTTCCAAGAGGCAGAGCTCAGAAATGGTTGGAGGAGTTTGGGAACCAGAGTAATATCTGGAAAAGGAGTCTTAGGGGCGGTGACCTTGGGCTCAAAAGCCCAACACAGTTTTATTATTGTTCTTAATATTGCTTTTTCCCTCTCAATTTCTCTCTGCCCAGCTCCCAGCTTAAGTACCCAACAAAGAGGCTGTTGTTCCTCTCTCTTTATGAGGATGACAAGAGAATTGAGCTGCCCTTGAGTACGTGCCTCACCATTTTTATGTGCTGTAATTTGAACATTCACTATAAAGCCACTCAAAATAGCTCCAGATGCCACAGGTTACTCATCTCTGCAATGCAATTTGAAAAAGCTTACAGTTCAGTTGCTAAAATATTTATGTCACATAGATATGGTTTACAATGCATGGCCCCTTTATGTGCTTTAAACCTTGTTTATTACCAATTGTTTAAATCCTTTAAAGGAAATGATTATGTATTTTCATACTTACTGGTTTCACTAGTATTCATGAAGGAAATCAGAATAAGACACCTCAGATTATAGAGCAAAAACTATAATTTTTGTCTATAAATGAATTTTGTATATTTGTGTACTGTAAAGTTTTATCTTATTTTTAAAATACAGTATCATTGTGTAGAACCCTCACATTTCATAAATACTAGTTTGTGCCTTAATTCCTCTTAGATCTCTGTGACCATGCTAATATATCTGACTGGGTCATAATATAGTGGTTATTTCCATCTGATTGAAAGCTGTAAAATGCTTAGAACCAGAAGCTGTATTCAGAAAACCCATGGTTGTCATGGCAGCCATGAAATCCTTCGGTGTTTCACAGTGAGTATTGATCCAACAGGCAAATATAAGCTGTTTTCAAAATTTGGTGACCTTATTGTCCCGGGTAACTTAAAAAGTTCCCATTAGTAGAAATATGTGTCTTTGAAAAAACACAGAAGCAAAATAATAGAAATGTGTTACTAAAAATAATGTATTTATTTCTTAGATACTAAACTTCTATATTCTATTTTTCTCATGATTAGGGAAGAGAAGGATATTTGTATCAATTATGCTTTCAAACACAGACCATAATACCTAGAGCATTTAATTCAGTAATTTTCAATTATCCATTTTACACATTTCTTCCTACCAAAAAAAATTGTGTAAAAGAACGTAATAGCTATGATTTTGGAAGTACCATTATCACCATCATTTTATACGTGGAGGAATCAAGGCTAAGAGAGGTTAAGATGGTTCTCTAAGTTTCTTTTTAAGCATAAATATAGAATCACTGAAATTAGGGCAAAGACTTCAGGTGGCAAGATACTTTCCCCTATATATCTTCTTTCTCTTCTTTACTTTTAGCAAACTTACCAGTTTCATAGATTTTAAAGTAGCTCAATCTGATTTTAAGGGAAACTAAAAGTAGTACATCATCCCAAGCTATTATACACATCTGTGATATTGCCCCCATGTATTTTATTTCCACGTATATTTTTAAATAGGGGCACCTGGGTGGCTCAGTCAGTTGTGTCCAACTTCAGCTCAGGTCATGATCTCATGGTTCGTGTGTTTGAGCCCCGCGTTGGGCTCTGTGCTGACATCTCAGAGCCTGCAGCCTGCTTCAGATTCTGTCTCCGGCTGTCTCTGCCCCTCCTCCACTTGTGCTCTGTCTCTAAAATAAGTAAACATTAAAAATTTTTTAAATATAGTACCATTTTTCTCGTGTGAATGATGAAAAAAAAACCTAAAAGAAATATTGATCAACCAATTTAGGTAATATGAATTGGAAAACCTTTTTTTGTTTTAAACTATCAACCAAAGCTTTATAAAGCTTTTGCTTGCTTTATACCTTAATAAATTTCATGAGCATATTGAATAGCCTCCCAAAGGGTTTATAATGGAAATGCTAACATAAACCAGACTCTAGCCCAGGTAAATATCATTTCCTATTTAACTTCCTAGGCTGTTAAAAAAGAAGTGACATTTTAGGTATGAGGTAGTCAATCTTCGGTACTTCTCATCACCTTATTATACTGCAGGGTGATTACGTGGTTTCCATGAATGGCAAGGCCATCCTTAAAGATAAAAAATATATATAGTTAAGAAAATCAGGAAGCCTCAAGGAATAATTGTGGAGATAGTTAGGCTATTCTTTATGCAGGTGTAAGATTGGGGGACAATTGCTTACCTATGAACGTAAGACCCTTTCTATATCCAGCTGATGAAGCCCTGTGCATCCTTCCAAACTTTAGCCTCCCGTTTTAAGTCACTGCTCAGTTTTGAGTTCTGGAACTGTAAGGTAGGAACCAAGGCCATCCTGCTGTCAGGACAGGGAACAGAGATGAAGTCTTTTATTCATCTAAGAAGACACATTTGCAGTTAAACCAAATCATGTATAAAATGTTAATCTGTAGTATAGGGGATTGTGAGCACTTGATTTAATACTGGCTGTTGAGAAGCCCTGAGAACTGTTTGGAAATAGTAATCAAGACCCTATATTCCTTTTCCCCGTTCTGTACCCAGTGTAACCAACATGAGTACAGCCAAGTAACACAGGAAATGCAATATAGTGCTACTCAGAAACTCATCTGCTCTTGGAGGCCCAACATGGTTGTAGCACCAAAGTATGTGCTACCAAAGGTTTATTTTAAATATCCAGACCAAGACTTTCAATTTAGCATTCTCAATCAAAGCTCCGTATTCTATGATACCTTATATATTTGTATTGCTGGTGTTTTCCATACTGTTTCCTTGTTCTCCCCTGTAAACCTAAGTGACAGTTAATGATCTCCTTCCCTGTAGTCCTTCCATCAAGTGCTGCCAGAGAAATATGCCTATCATCTCTATCTGTTCATGTTTCTGTCCTCTTCAAAATCCTTGGTTGAATGGCACGTAGAAACACCTAATATCTGTTCAACAAATAAAGGTATCCTCAAGTCTAACAGCAAAGATTCTTAGCTGGGAGATGAAAAGAAGTGTCTCATTCCTAAGAAATTAGAGAGAGGGATTGGCAGTATATAACATAAGGAAACATGTTCAATAACATTCATTATTTTCTTCATGCAAACTACTGAAAATCATTTTTGCCTCATAGGGATATGTAGAAGATGGCCAAACAAAAAGCAAAACAAAACAAAAAACAAATGACAGAGGAAACATGATTTTTTTCCTTTTTTCTTGTTTTTCTTAATTTTAATTTTATTTTGATAAAAATGTTTAGTACCATTTACCCTCTTAGTAAATTTTTAAGTGTACAATAAGTATTGCTGACTGTCTTTACAGTGTTGTACAACAGATCTCTAGAACTTAATCATCCTGCTTAACTAAAACTTTATACCTGTGATTGATAACTTTCCTTTCTCCTTTCCCTCTCAACTTTTGGCGACCACCATTCTACTCATTAATTTTATGAATTTGACCACTTTAGACATCTCGCGTAAATGGAATCATGTAGTCTATGTCTTTGTGTGACTGGCTTATTTCACTTAGCATAATGTCTTTGAGATTCATTCATGTTGTAGAATATTGTATATTGTATATATTGTAGAATTTCTTCTGATTGGCTTTTTTTTTTTTGAGTGAGTGAGAGAGAGAGAGAAAGCCAGGAAGGAGCAGGGAGATAATAGCAAGCAGGGTCCTATACTATCAGTGCAGAGCCCAGTGCGAGGCCCCAATGCCGACTGAGACACCCAGGTGTCCCCTCAGGATGGCTATGTTAAAAACAAACAAAAGACAGGAAGTGTTGGTGAAGATGTGGGAAAACTGGAACCCTGTACACAGTTGGTAGGAATGCAAAATATACCACCACTATTGAAAAGAGTATGGAGGGGTACCCGGTGGCTCAGTTGGTTGAGGGACCAACTCTTGGTTTCGGTTCAGGTCTTGATCCCAGGCTGTGAACTGAGCATGGAGGCTGCTTAAAATTTCTCTCTCTCTCTCTCTCTCTCTCTCTCTCTCTCTCTCTCTCTGCCCCTCTCCTGCTTGCACTGTCTCTAAAATAACATTTAAAAAATTAAAAAAAAAAGAGTATAAAGGTCCTCAAAAAATTAAAAGTAGGACTACAAGCAGTCCCATTTCTGAGTATTTATCCAAAAGAATTAAAATCAGGATTTCAAAGATGTATTAGCCCTCCCCTGTTCATTGCAGCACAATTCACAGTAGCTAAAGATGTGGAAACAATCTAAAAGTCCATTGACAGATGACAGATAAAGAAAATGTGGTATATGCATACTATGTAATATTTTTTCTTAAAAAACGAAGAACATGCTTTTTAGAAGGTTAAGATAATTAGGACTTTTAGTTAAAAAATCAAAAAAAAGTTTTTTTTTTTTGCTTTGCATTTAAAGACTTCAATACTGCCCCCTGTGAACAATACAGGCTCACGCCACAGCTCCACCTACATATACTGCTCTTTCTTCCTCTCCTAACTGGATGCACTATGAAGAGAGTCACAATTTCCTGCAACATACAGGGCCTCTAACAATTTCATCATGAAGCTTTTCCTAAGTCTCTCGAGCAATTTTAAGAGCACTGTCTTCTATTCTCCCAATTTAGCATGGCCAAGAATAATCAATGAAATTATATCCAGAGTATGGTGGGCTCAATATTAATTAAATTAGGATCAAATATAAGGTTAGTTGTGGTAATAATTGAAACATTTTAGCACCCCTTTACTATACACATCAAAATCAGGTGTTGGCGTTTTTAAAGACGTAATGAAAGTGACTTTAGTTTGATTAGCTAGACTTTCCATATGAAATGTATCAAGTTGTGTTTACTTTGGATACTGTTTATAGGCGATACATAATAAAAATAGATATGTGATTAATAGAATATCCTGAAATATTCATAAGTTATTCTCAGCCAGGTGTATCAGACATTGACAATTCTTTTTTAGTGAAGTTTAACTCAGTGTTTTTAGGTATTTTGAAAAATGGCAAAATTTTAGTGTAACATTCTAATTTAAAACCATATTTTTGCTTACAGGAACATATTTGAAACTGAACATTAATACATTTCACATCTTGAATTTACTGTTGAAAAATCTTAAATGCATTATATCACCTATCACCTTACCCATCACCTCTTCTTTGAATATTAGTTGACTCTTCTCACTTATTAATTTGTCAAATAATATCTCCCTTGGAAGATTGTTCTAACAGCATAAAAAGAGCTTTGTAAGAAGTCTTGAAAATAGATGAATGATCAGTTTTGCTGTGGTTAAAATTATGATACTTTGGGAGTATATAATGTGTTCCGAGAGTGATCATTTGTTGTGAAAATACGGATTTAATCACAAAGTATATTACTGTAATTTATTGCTAAAAATCCCACTTAAATATACAAGCCAAATAAATAAAATATAAAAATTGTAGGAAAATAACTCTGTGTGTATATACATTTTTGTACAACAAGACCTAGTCAAATTTGTGAACTGTATGTTTTGATCACTTAAAAATATTAAGTATTTTTGAAAATAGAAATGTTCAATATTTATATAAGCATTTGCTTTATCTATGACTTTTGTGTTTTTTCTTAGAATAGCCTTCTACTCAGTGATTGTAAGCACATTTACTGATATTCTTCTAATACATTTACGAGTTTGGGGGAGATGCATATGGACTTTATTTGGGGGGATGTCATGTAGTTATGGAATGACCTTTTCCTACTTGTTTATTTGTTTGCTTATAAAACAAATGTCAGTTACAAACTTCATACCTCAAACTTCTTATGAAAAATATCCATCTTTTCTTCCCACTGAATTAGTATGCACTATACTTAGATTTTTTATTGTCAGGAAAAAATGATTTTTAAAAAGCAGTTAAAATATAACAGAAAAGAGCTTAACTTTATAAAATAAAAAAATGCTCTTATTAATAAAAAGATGTGCAACCCAGTAAAAAACTAGGCAAATGATATGAACAAGAAGTTTTTATAAAAAGTATGAACATGCATACCAATACACATGAAACAAAATCTCTCTTTACTCTTAACCCAATGAAAGAAAATGACATAAACAGCAAGATAATTTTTTTCTTTCCTTTAGAACAGAGAAGATCAACAAGTTTAATTTTAAACACTGTTTAGGTAAGTATGTACAAAAACAAACATTTTTTGTACATGTTGCTGAAGAAATGAGTTGATAGAGACTCTTTGAAAACAACTTTGGGGGCACCCTGAGTGGCTCAGTTGGTAAAATGCCTCTTAATTTTGGCTCAGGTCGTGATCCATGGTTCACGAGTTGAAGCACCGTGTTGGACTCTGTGCTAGGATTTTCTCTCTCCCCTTCTCTCTGTGCCCTCCCCTACATAGGTGCTTGCCGTCTCTCTCTCTCTTTCTCTCTCTCTTTCTCAAAACTTTAAAAAACGATTATAGAAAACAACTTCCATAATATCAGTCACTTAATTGACAATTTGGTAATAATATATGTCTTGGCAAATCTATCTTAAAATATACCTGCAGTCCAGAAAATGCAAACTAATCTGTAGTATCAGAAAGCAGGTCACTAGTTGCCTAGGGAAGGGACTGAGGGGTAGAAGGGTAGCATTAACTAGGGAAAATTTGGGAGGCTGATGTATATATTCACCATTTTGATTGTCGTAGTGGTATGAAAGGTATACACATACGTCAAAAGTTACCAAATTGTACACTTTATGTGCAACTTTTTTCATGTCAGTTATGCCTCAATAAATGTTAGTGAAGAGAGATATGCTCAAATATGAAAAAAATATTAGCCAAAATTTTTTCCTTGCATCACTGTTTGAAATGGCCACAACCTGTAAGCAATACTCTGCATGCATTGTATCTAAAACGAAAATAACATCCACCAGAAATGCTCATAAATGATCTGGGATGTAAAAGTAATTTTTAAAAATAATAAGCAAAACTTTTCAACAGAAAAAGATAAGACTTGAGGCAAATGGGCGAGAAATCTTTAGATAATTTTTCCTTGTTTTGAAATAGCAAAATTTTAATGTAGCATTTTAATTTAAAACTATATTTTTGCTTATAGAAACATATTTGAAATTGAACATTAATAAATTTCACATCTTAAATTTACTATTGAAAAATCTTAAATGTATATCACCTATCACTTACCTATTATTTTAATTTAAAAAATAAATAAGGAAAAGTGAACATTTTAACAGGTAAGAGGCAAACACTATGAACTATTACAGTCACAGAGGCCATCATATCAAATAACAGCAGCTTCATTATCACAGAGTAACTATACCATTAGAGTATGCTCTTCAATAAGAAAGGATTTTTATTTTTGCAGAGCATACAGCAAAGTGTTGATCTCATATTTCTGGAAAAAAATGATAGCTCAGTGGGCATTTAGTATGACTGTGGTTTCAATGTCAGTTCAGTTAAAGCCCGTGCATTACTATTCAGTCAGTGCTGAGCTATTCACTCAGTGACCCTTATGGGCCAGAGAGGTTTTCTATTAGTTCAGTTCTCAAAGACGTAGTTTGCTGACTCGGATCAGAATCATGCATGTACAGCTCTGGGAAAGGAGCCCAGGAATTTTATAAATAACTTTATGGGTTTGCTTTCCTGAGCCCTCTGCAATTTCCCCCATACTTTCTGGTTCCCTAGGGCTTCCCTTTTGGTCCTTTTGCCAGAAAGCTGGGGCTTTAGTTACCCCTCTCTGGTACCTACTTCTCTAGCTTTGCCAACATCTGAGGCTAAGAAAAAATTGCAAGGAGAAATTGAAAAGGTAATTCAGCTCTTTCTTTTGGGACTGCAATTGTACTGATTGGGCAGGGAGAATCTACTCTAATAATTTTGGTTCCTGTGGGGTCCCAATGCAGTGCTACAGGATTGTTTGCAACCAGGACCAGAGAACCTCTGCTAGAGCTCTCTGTTTACACCCCCGTCCCTGCTTCCAGGTTTGGGGCTACATAGGGCTACAGGCTGGGCACACTGCAGAAAAACAAAAGTGATAGATAGACTCACTACTGATCCCTTGGTATTTCAAATTGCCATCTACTTCACCGATCTACCTGCTACTATTTAATTTAGAGTCCTCAAATAGCAATTTCATGCCTTTTGCCCAGATTTTATACCTGTGTTCAGAGGGAAAGACATGATGGAGTTTGCTTACTCTGTTAACTGGAACTTAAACTCAAGCAAATGCTTTCAGTTAATAAACTTACTAAAATCCTTGGTATCATCAGTACAAGAGTGTCCTTTCGCTGTTGCTTTGAGTGAAGTATACAACTGAAGTCAATGAAAATTTACATATTATTAGACTCTTACTTTATGTAAAAAATATATGCACATTAATATTGCACTTTAAATTAGACTTACGAATATCAATTTATTTCTTAAGCTTTTTCTTGGTTGACCTCAGAAGTGGCACAGAATTAATTGTCCCTTTAAGTATGCTTGCTTGCTGTTCATTAATGACAATATGCAGTTCATATCAAGCTTTATTTATTGAAGTATAATCAACATATAACATATTAGTTTGAGGTATACAAGATGATGATTTCTTATGTGTATACATTGTGAACTGATCCCCACAAGAAGTCTAGTTACCATCTGCCACCATTCAAAGTTCACTTTTAGAATTTGCTACCTTAGCAGCTTTAAAATATATTCTACAGGGGCGCCTGGGTGGCTCAGTCGGTTAAGCATCTGACTTTGGCTCAGCTCATGATTTCGCGATTCATGGGTTCAAGCCCCACATGGGGTTCTGTGCTGACAGCTCAGAGCCTGGAGCCTGTTTCAGATTCTATGTCTCCCTCTCTCTCTGCCCCTCCCCTGCTCATGCTCTGTCTCTCTCTGTCTCGAAAATAAATAAAAACATTAAAAAATAAATACATAAATAAATAAATAAAATATATTCTACAATATTAAAGACTATGGTCACCATGCTGTATATTATGCCCCCATGACTTATTTATTTTATAACTGGAAGTTTGTATCTCTTTACTCCCTTCACCCATTTCACCCACTCCCCAAACCCCCTTCCTGGCTGGCAACCACCATTCTCTTCTCTGTATTTAGGATTTTGGTTTTGTTTTGTTTGTTCGCTTTTTTGGATTCCAAATATAAGTGAAATCATATTGTATTTGTCTTTCTCCATCTGACTATTTCACTTCCATAATTCCCTCAAGGTCTATCCATGTTGTTATACATGGCAAGATTTCGTTCTTTTTTATAGCTGAATAATAGTCCATTATATATATATGGAATCTGTTCCATTATACACACACACACACACACACACACACACACACACACACCCCTCACATCTTTATCCATACCTTGATGGATACTCAGGTTGTTTTTGTATCTTGGCTATTGTAGATAATGCAGCAATAAACATAGGGGTGCACATATCTTTTCGTATCTTTTTGAATTAGAGGTTGGTTTTTGTTTTGTTTTGTTGTTGTTTGCTATTTTTCTTCTTTTTTATAAATACTCAGAAGCAGAATTGGTGGGTCATATGGTAGGTAGTTCTATTTTTAATTTTTTTAGGAACCTCTGTATTGTTTTCCACAGTGGCTGCACCAATTTACATTCCTGCCAACTGTGCATGAGAGTTCCTTTTTCTTCATTTCCTCACCAATAGTTATTGTTTCTTGTATTTTTGGTATTAGTCATTCTGACTGATAGGTGATATCTCAGTGTAGTTTTGATTTGCCTTTCTTTTGATTAGTGATGTTGGACATCTTTTCAAGTACCTGTTGGCCATCTGTGTGTCTTTGGGAAAATGTCTATGCATATCTTCTGCCCATTTTAAAATCAGATTTCTTGGTTTTTGGGTTTTTTTTTTTTGCTATTGAGGTTTTTACGAGTTCTTTATTTTTATTTTGATATTAGAACCTCTTGGCAAGACTTATTTTAAATTTAAAAATTGTTTTTGCATTTTAGAAGCTTTTAATTTTTTTTATTTTGTTTTTTTTTTCGTTTTGTTTTGTTTTGTTTTGTTTTTAGAGAGAGGGAGAGAGCATGAGCTGGGGAGAGAAGCAGAGGGAGAGAAAGAATCTCAAGCAGGCTCCATGTTCAGTGTGAAGCCCAAAGTGGGGCTTAATCCTACAGCCCTAGACTCATGACCTGAACCAAAATCAAGAGTCAGATGCTCAACCAACAGATCCACCCAGACACCCGTTTTTAAGAACTTTTACAACAGACACTCTTCCTCTAGATGTCAGACAGTCTGTCATTTTCTTTACATATTTCTTTTAAACACACCTGTACTGAATGTGAAACAGGGGCCAAAGGGAGTTCTAAGGATACAGAATGAATCAGCTAGAAAAGCTTTGAATATATACATGAATGTTGTAGTATCCTGGATAGGGAGATGTCTTACTGATTGATAGGCACATGTCAATCTATACAGTTTAGCTAGTGTTGTGCTATGCTTAGGGAGAAAGCTCAACAAATTTCGAGACTGTGGAACACTGACTGGACCCAGGGGAGATGGAGTATCTCGACAATCTGGCTTAATTTAAGTTCACTTTAAGATCAAAATATTCACCTTTTATGCCTGTATAACAAAAAGAATAGTTTTCATGAGTAACTGAGGCTAAGGAGATTTCACCTGTTTTCTATCATCCAACAAAGAACAGGGCTTGACCACTTCTCATCACCTCCACCACTATCTCCCTGGTTTATGTCAATGCCATCCATTTATTACCCCATCTTTGCAACAACCTTCCAACTGATCTCTCTGCTGTGCACACAACTGCCAACGATCCAATTCCCACAGCAGAAAGAATCATCCTTTTAGAACTAAAGTCACATTCTGTCTATCTTCTCAAAACCCTCTAATGGCGTTCCTTTTCCACCTGAATAAAAGCTGAACCCCAAGTCTTTACAGTGACCAACAGTGTCCTACATGATTTGGAAAAAAGATGTCTCTAATATAGTCCCTACTAATATTTTCCTACTCTCCTTTCTTCAGCCATACTGTCCTCTCTACACATGTTTGAACATGGTAGATGTACTTCTGTCTCAGGGCTTTTGCACTTGCTGGTGCCTTTGTTGGAATTCTTGTCCCCTCCACCCACATAGTTCATTTCCTCCTCTCCTTCAAGTCTTGACTCAAAGGCCGTCTTTCATTGAGGCCTTCCCTGGCTACCCTGTTTGAAATAACAACTCTCCACCTCCCTGACCTACACTATCCCCTTTCCCTGCTTTATTTTTTCCATCGTTCTCATTATCATCAAATATATTATTTCATTTTTACTTAGCTTGTATATTGATGTATTATCTGTTTTCCTCTCCTACATAGTATGCTACATGATGTCACAAAATAATTATTTTCTTTACTGCTGCTATATCCCCAGAGCCTGGAAAGGTACATAGCATGTAATAAATAGTTTATAAATACTTACTGGGTTAATAGGTATATTCTTTAATAGATGCTTATAGATATAAAAGTGTGGTACTTGCTAAACTTAGAAACCAGAGAGTACATCACTGATTCTGAAAGCTTTCTGATAATGATAGATTTCTAATCAAGAATATCCAACAAAGTTCTTTGGATAAGAAAGTAAAGACCTACGTTTTCTGGAACTTCTTTTGCAATACCAGGGAATTTGATTATAATTGTATAGAGTTGTTGCAACACCACTAGGGTCCATCTTTGAAATATTTCTCATATCGCTTCTCGGCCTTTTGGCTAAGATCAAGTGTGAAATATTTCTCATACACATCCTTGTTTTTCTAGTCTTGTAGTAATTGTCCTAGTTTCTCTTAGCTGCTTTATTATCGTGATTTCATAACTGGCTTTCCTATGTGTCTTATCCCCAAATCTATCATACACGTTGCTTTTTAAATAATCTTTATAAAGAATGGCTACAGTTTTGTCAGCCCCCTGCTTCTGTGCTATTTCATAGCATTCATGGCCCTTCCTGATCTGTCATTTTTACTTTAACTAGTAGAAATTATTCCCCATTAAATATCTTTTTCTTCTGTGCAATTAGAATCTTTTCTCCAAACCTACCTGGTATTTTCTGTCTTCTGAGCTTTTGTTCAGCATTCTTCTTGTGTTCCTCAGTTTGCAATCCCACCCAAATGGTTCTTAATCTGGAATGTGTGAATGAAATTGAAACCTGTGCTGATGTCACTCTAGGGGAGCAGCACATCTACAGCTGCCTTCATGTTACCCAAGGATTGTCTAGCAGGAGTGACCGCATAATATGCTCTTTCTACTTAAGCTGCCCACTCTGGATTGTTTTCCATCTTCAGCCTCCAGGATATTTTTAGATACCTCCATCCCCAGTCCATGAGGACATGAGAGATAAGTGATGGAGATCTTCTTCCTCACCAGTATTTGGAATTAGTAATTAGTTGGTGCTAATATGAACTAGCTCAAGATTTCCTCATAGCCAAGATCATAGAAAAATCCACACTCATTACACACAGATTAATGGTTCAAAAGTTTGTAAACTTTGTGACTTCCCTGGCTTGGGACTGGGGGCTAGGAGTATCCCTTTAACAAATTATTGGATAACTCCAAAATAAAGAGAAGATTATAAAATAAAGATCCTGTTACAAAGGTATATTCAGAAATGTGTTTTGCCTACAAAGTGGAACAATTGACTTCATCTGAAAGATTGAGGAAAGGCTTTATCAAGAATTTTACTTCCTTTTTTCTTTTGTTCTTCCTTTTCATTTTTCTGTCATTGTCTCTGTTTCTGTCTCTCTCATCCTTTCTTGTGTGTGCTTATCTTACTGAAAAATTGGGAGCAGGGTGCATAAGCAGAAAGGATGGTTTTAAAAAATGATAAGTCAACTTTTACGAAATAATTCATGTGATAAACCAGGAGCAAGAAACTATGGGTCTATGTGTAGAGGGCAGAATGTGAAATGAAGAAAGAAGTTAAAAAAGAGGTTGTGACTTAATCTGAAGGTTGGAATGAGAATTGCATTTATCATTGTTACAAAAATGAGAATTTGGAAACAACTTTCAAATCATTACAGGATGAAATAACCTATATAAAGCACATATGGTCAAATATATATGGCTTAATTATCAGTCATGCTGTCAGTGGCAAGGGTGTCCACGAAAGACCTGAGACCTAAGAGTGGCACAGTTATTTAAAATGATGATTGAAATAAGGGGGATAAAAGGATGTGAAGCAAAGTGTGTAATGTAGGAAAATCTCCAGATTTAAGTTTCTGTTGGGTCTCTGTTTTCTCTCTTTGCAAAATAAATGTTAGGATTCCAAGGCGGTTGCCTGGTTCACAAGGCTGCCATCAAGATTAAATGAGAAAATACTTGTGAGAAGCATTTCCAAAAAACTCATACATTTTCTACAGATTAAGGTATTACTAGCAACTTTTTAAAAGGCAGGGCACTTGTCATATCACAAGGTATTAGAGAGATAAAGTATTTATTCTCAAAATTAAATTTAACGCCATGCACAGTTACCCAGTTTTTAGTTTGTTAAAATGATTTCTAAGCTTGGAAGAATTTGGGGAAAATCCCTGAAAGGCTAAAATGTAGGGATATTCCGTAACCTCAGGTCTCCTAAAGGATACTAATATCCTCTGTTCCCAGACCAGTCCCCTGTAGTGAAGTCAGTGGAGAAGGGTTAGCATGACCGTGGAACTTTATAATCCAGACCTGGGAGAATTATTATTAAGGGATGACGTAATGTTCTTTTCTTTTAGTGGATTATGTATTGTTGCCAGTTCTTCTTTGCATTTCTATTTCTGGATGCTTTGCTCTCTTGCTTTGTTTGTTTCCCTATTTATCTACATTATTGGAATAATAATAATATAGTCAGAAATATAAAAGAAATTGAATCAAATAAAAACAGTAAATATATAAAATTTATAAAATTGAAAGATAATAAAATAGAACCAAAGAAGCACCTTTTCTGCATTTCCTTTATTGTTATATTTCCTTAATTTTAGCCCTTTTAAAATAATTTCTTATTTCTTATTTTATTTGACTTCTTTTTGTTTATACTTAAAAAAGAATCTCGGGGAACCTGCGTATCTCAGTAGGTTAAGCATCTACCTTTGGGTCAGATCACGATCTTGTGGTTCGTGGGTTCAGGCCCCACATGGAGCTCTGCACTGACAGCTCAGAGCCTGGAGCCTGCTTCAGATTCCGTGTCTCTGCTCTCTGCCCCTCCCTCACTCACACTCTGTGTGTGTTTCTCTCTCAAAAATAAATGCACATTAAAATTTTTTTAAAAAATGAATCTTAAGTTTGAGGACTTCTCTTCTTTATCTTTAATATGTCTTTAAGGTTGTGGGCATTTTTTGAACGTGTAGTTTTCTATATAAGTTTTGATTAAATATTTTATCTTCATTGTTTTCTAGATAATGTGTAATTTCAGCTTTTTAATTTATTCTTTGAACAAAATATATTTATGTTTCCTAATTTTGAAAGAGAGTGTTTTAAGTTAACATTTGTCTTTTATTTCTAAACTTTTGGAGTATACTTGTGAACTGTGGCTTTACTTTTTAAATTTTTAGTACTTATTTGTGCTAAGTACATAGTGTTTTGTTAAATCTTGGTATATTTTCGTGGCAAACCAAAAATATACATTCTTTATTTTATTTTGATTTATTAAATAGTTTGGTGATTTTATTTATTTGGTGATATTTATTTATTTTATTTATTTAATTTATCTTCTATATCTGTGCTTATTTTTAGTAGCTAGTTCTGTTAGATTTTGGGATAGTTATTAAAATATTCCCACTATTTTATATTCATCATGTTCTAATTGCATTTATAATAGTTTTTGGATTAATATTACTATTAATATGCTGTTGTTTATTTGTTACACTGTTTATATTCTTCATAAAGTAAGCATTTTGATGGGGTGTCTGGGTAGCTCCATCAGTTAAATGCAACCAGTTCTGGATTTCCGCTCAATTGATGATCTCACCGTGGTAAGATTGAGCCCTATCTCCGTGCAGGGTGTAGAGCCTGCTTAAGATTCTCTCTGCCCCTCCTCCATTCTCATGCACCCACGTGTACACGCGTGCTCTCTCAAAAAACCAAAAAACAAAAACAAAAAAAAATATTTTGCCATTGTATAATTTCCCTTTTTGCTGTGTCACATGTTTTTATCTATTCTTGTGTTTTGTTCTGTTTTGGGGGTTTTGTTTTTGTTGTTGTTGTTGTTGTTGTTAAGTATTATCTCTCCTCCATCCCTTTTTATTTTTGTGAATTTATTTCGAGATTCTGCCCGCAAAATCTTTCCTTTCATGACTTCCATCTCAGATTCTCAATCTCCCAAGTATATAAATCAGGTCTCAAACATGGCCATCTTCTCCTTCAATTCATCTCTAGAATAATTTAATTCTAAAACAGTGTTCTTGATTTTCAAAAAGATTTGTTTTTATATCGTAATTGAGCAAATGCCCTTGTTATTCTTTCTTTGTTCAAGGTGTTAACCGTCTGTTCATATAGTTACATTCTATTTGGAGTGGCCTTTATGATTTGTCTGCCTCTTCGCTTTCCTACTTTGGCTTCGTCACTGGGGTTCATGCCTAACTGCTGCCATAGTTTATGCAGGAAGGATCTTTTACATAAAGGCAGGGCCAGCATCTCTCCCTGGCAGCCAGCTGCCTACAGACCTGAAAATTACCATTTTTCCATCAGGACGTCAGCTGCAAAAGCTGTCCCCCTCTATCCCTCACAATTCAGGTTGAATCTGCTGACCGTTTCAGCTTCCACACCTCTCTTGTAGCCAGATCATCCCAAAGAGACTCACGGATATTTAGCTTCTTTTCAATTTAGGGCAAAATTGCAACTTGTAATCAGTTTTGCAAAGAAAAAAAATCCAGGCCAAAGCCTGGCTTTTGTTCTGATCCCAGAGTTTGCACACCAGGACTGGGCTATGTCCACCTGGAAAAAGGGGTACATGGTTTTCTACACACAAATGACACCATCTGGCTACCAAGCTGTTTGCCCAGAGGGCATGCTTTATTTCTAAGCATCCATCCGAAGTGGGCACCTTTCCCTAGTTTCCCAAAGGCAGAGTGTGGGGTGAGTGGAGGCTTTCCCCCTGGGGTCCACAAATTCTCATATACAATTCACTCACTCTCATTTGTTGATTCTCTCTCTCTCTCTCTCTCTCTCTCTCTCTCTCTCTCTCTCTCTCTGTCTATCTCAAACTCACACTAATCATTACTTCAGAATTCTCAACAGCAAGTCTCCTGTGTCATTTCAAGGTCTGGGAACAGGAGGAACAGCTCTTGTCGTCCTGGATTCTGGGAGGGCAAAAATTCTCACCTGAACCCTCTATACCACTGCCTTTAGACCCAGAGACAGCTTATCTCTGTAGAAGTAATTAATCACTAAACTGGAGTTGGAGGGGTATGAGCAATGTAGATTCATTGTGGTGTCACTTACCCCGAATCCCATGGAATCTCTCTAGATATTAAATTCCCAAAGGCTGTTTAAGTGTCAGATATGGCAGTATAAACTAAATAGCATGACGTGCCTAAGGGCCAGATCCCCACTCACTTCTCCAGCTCCATCTGGCACATCTCTTCCACTTGCTTTCTGCCAGTCCAGCCACTTTGACTGCCTTTCTATGCCTCAAATGGGCTGTGCTTCCTCAAGTTCCTGGACTTTTTGTTCATGTTAATTCCTACTCTTACGGCACATCTCAGGCCAGGAATACGCCTGGCAGACAGCTTTCCTGAAGATCCCAGCCAAGTGAGGTCTTATGGAGGAGGCTGTCATCTTCATTGCTCTTATCGGAGCATCCATATGAACACTTATCCCCTGCACTAGATTGGAAGTTATATGCAGGTGAGCCTGCTGTAGTTCCCCTTGTGTCTGCAGCACCTGGAACAGTGGGAGCCGATGGTTTTTGTTGTGTAAATAAAACCAGGAGAGAACACAGACACGGCGTAAAAGTTTTCCTGAGAAATCACAAGTCTCCGTCATCTGAGTGCAAAATTTGCTAATAAACTGTTGAGCAGAGAAATCTCATACTAGATTTTCTCACATTGAAGAATGGGATCCCCCATCATTAATTTGTGAAAATTTTTAAATATACAGAAAGTCAAAAGCATTTTATAGTGCTCATCCACATATTCGTCACATAGAAACCATTAACATTTCACTAGGCTTGCTTTGTTGTAACTCTATCCATCCCTCAGTCTATTCATCAATTCATGATATTTTATATACTAAGTAAGTGGCAGACTTGAGTATATTTCCCCTTAAAATCACTCACATGTATATCATTATTGAAAGCTTAACACTTATTTATAGACAGTTTTCACTCTTCTAAAGTTAAATTTTATAGGCAAATACATAAATTGTAGCTGTAAGTTTATGAAATTTTTGATGAATGTATATACATGTGTAACCCAAATCTGTATCGACACATATACATTATCATGATCTCAGAGAGGTCCTTCATGCAGTGTAGCTGGGTCATTTGTGTATATATCTCACTGGGCTTTCCACAAAGCTGTCGTGAAATTTAAATGAGATGAGGTAAAATATAAAGACAATAATACAACTAAGTAACACTATCATGGAACAAAACATTTAAGTAAACACAAATCTTAAATAAATGGGAGAATAGGCACCTCATAACTTCCTTTTAAAGTTATCTCCTGCTCTATAATCATCAGAGTTCCTATTATTTTAAGGATTTCACTTTAACATAAAAAAAAAGGTATCTGTACTCATTTCCTATGTGAATCAGGCTGGTAGTCTTGCCTTTGTTTCAGAGGCTTCCGGGTATAGTAGAAGAAACATAGGTTTTGGTGCATAAGGTATTTTATTTTATTCAGTGACTTTAATAAATTATCTAACTCTTTGAGATTTAATTTTACAATTTGTAAAATGTAGAAGGTAAAAATAGCCACTGATAGAATTTGGGGAGAGGGGCGCCTGGGTGGCGCAGTCGGTTAAGCGTCCGACTTCAGCCAGGTCACGATCTCGCGGTCCATGAGTTCGAGCCTCGCGTCAGGCTCTGGGCTGATGGCTCAGAGCCTGGAGCCTGTTTCCGATTCTGTGTCTCCCTCTCTCCCTGACCCTCCCCCGTTCATGCTCTGTCTCTCTCTGTCCCCCCCCCCCCCAAAAAAAAAAGAATTTGGGGAGTGAGGAGAGAAGAAAATGTTGATAATTATATGAAATAACATAAAGTCTTGGAATCGAGTTCCCTTTACCCCTCCCTATCCTTGAGCTTTTTGGTTTGAGTGATGCATATATTAAAAGATGATAAAACAAAATTAATTTATAGTTGAGCAATAGCAGAAGGAGACAAATGAAGACATTTTTGAAGTTTTTTTTTTAAATATAAGCACCAAAATCTGTATTTTTTCTGCTATATTCTGAAGGCTTTTAGAAGGAGGTAAGACTAAAAGTCTGATTTATATATTTCGAGTCTTTCAAGAGACCCTTAGGGGCGCCTGATTGGCTCAGTCAGTTGAGCATCTGCCTTTGGCTCAGGTCATGATCTAGCAGTTCATGGTTTTGAGCTCCACATCGGGCTCTGCGCTGACAGCTCAGAGCCTGGACCCTGCTTTGGATTCTGCGCCTCCCTCTCTCTCTCTCTGCCTCTCCCCAGCTCACACTCTGTCTCTGTCTCTAAAAAATGAATAAACATTAATTTTTTTTTAAAAAAGAGCCACTTAAAGTGTACTACATAAGCAGCTCTACCTACAGCACTATCAAATGTTCCTGAAAATAAGTGTTTTGAATCTCAAAAAAGTTTAAGCTGTCAATTATTTCACAATGCTATAGTAGTGAAAACATGAGTGGCTGGAGAGCAAGATGGCTTAGAGATGATTCTTCTTCATATGTGGGCTCTTGTCTCTATGAAATATATAAACATGGGCATGTTACTGCCTTCAGGTGCCTCGGTTTCCTCATCTGTGAAATAGAAGCAATAATATTTCCTATCTCAATGGATTATTGTATAGATTTAATGTGTTTATGCATGTAAAGTTCTTAGAACATCACTGAGCATATAGTAAATTCTCAATAAAATGAGCTCTCGTTATTGGAGTTAGGCAGACATACATTCAAATACCAATTCCATACTGTGTGATCTTGGACAATTTATCCTCTCTGAGTTTTAGTTTCTATGTTAGTAACATGTGATTAATAAAACATTAGATAATAATACTTGTAGGGTAGTGCCTCACATACTGTAAATACCCATTGGTTGTTCTTACTGGATTTTTCATCCTAGCTTCTAGTTTTAGAAAGGCATGGCAGATTACCTGCATTTTTTTAATTGAGGAGGAAAATGCAGAAGATATTTCTATTTCAAATAAAAGGAAATTATTTATTAAAAAATATAATCTCTGACACATTGATGCCCACCAGCTGCCAGAGATGAGAATTTTGGGAACCACTATCCCAGAGAAGTCATAAACACTGGCAAGGGATAATAATTGAATCAAGAGATGTTTGGGTCACATTCCGTTCTGCTGCATTGTCATCAATTTCACTATATTATTGCAGAAAAAAGTTGGGGATTGAAACTTTGTTATTCTAATTATTAGTATTATTTGCAGAGCTCTTGGGAGTGCTGTTTATTTCCCTTCTTATTTTTCACATAATGAATTGCTTTTGAATTCACCTTACATAGCTGCTATGGTTTTAAAAGATTATATCTCTGCATAATTCTGCTTAAATTGCCATCTTTTCTAAATCATATAAACTCTCTTCAATAATATCCTACATGTATTTAATCTCACCAATTTTGGCAAAGCTTCATAAAATTATTGTATTATATTTTTATCCCTGGTGTCTATTAAACGTTTTTAAAACCAAGATTTAAAAAAACAAAAGGAAGAAGAAAAGGAAAAGCATTTTCAATGTTTTCTGTGCACATTTGCACTGTGAAATCACTTGTAACAGACTCACACAACTAATTAACAGATCTTTATTTTGTTGTGTTTCTGGCCGAGTCAACGTGACAGGATATGGGAAGCCATACCAATTAACAGGCCTGAGCAAGCTCTTCATTTGACAAACATTTAATAAGCAATAAAATAGGAACTTGGAAGTTCTGAAACTCACTGATGGAAAAAAAAGAGAGAGAGGAGCTCTGTTGCTTATCTGGAATAAAGGAGGAACTCAATTAAGCTAACAAGATGCAAGCTGTAAAAAAAAAATCAGGGTTGAGTTGAATTTTAGTTTAGCAAGCAACTTTGAGAGGTCACCTCGTCCTTCCTTTCCTTCCCAGTCTGCATTAAAGCACAGCTGTGCAGCCCACGGTCTGCTTTCTTTCTGAGAAATAGTCCTCCTTAATGGGAATGGCTATGGTAGAATATTAGATTTCTGCTTAAAATGCTAATGAAGATCTGGTACTTGAAAACCTAGTTTCAAACTTTTGTAAATTTCTAGTGATCATCTTTTAATAATCGCAAGGGCTGATTCATGGCTGTGCCTCTCCCTGCCTCTTCCTGTTAGATCTGTGTGTGTCTGATTCTAATGCTGTTCCAGGCACTAAACCTGAAATGAATTGATGCCATTGGTATTCATCTCCAGGCACCTCTTCAGGAACCAGTGCTTCCCACTTCGCTTTATCATCCAATTAAAAGCTTCCGTATTTCTGAAAGTCAAAAATTAAAAAAAAAATCAATACCTCTATGTCTTGACTATGAATATATTTGCAAGAAAATTTAATGGACATGTTGTCTATACTCACTTATAGCTGGTATACTTCCAAAAAATTTATAGAGCATGTGAACTGACAAGATAAATTAAGTAGACGTTCATTATTCAAATTAAAAATTATTTTCTGTCAACTGAAGGCACCTATCATTTTTATAGCAAGATTTTAGTGCATACCAAGTATAATTAAATGAATTTTAAAATAAAATAATCATTAATATTGATATCTTATAACTTAAGTCAATTATAATATTTATTTTTTAAGTTAACTGAAGTGACATTAATGGCACTAATAAAACTAAGATTAATCAGTGTGTGACTTTTTAACTGATTCAAAATTCATTTATTCATTCAAACATTTGTTATTATGTACTATCCAACTTCATGCAAATTAATTGAAAAAATAAATTTATTGAACACAGACTCTGAGTTAGGCTTTTTATTAAGCACTAGAGGCAGAGGTTAGCAGAATGATATGGCCACTGCACTCTGAGAGCTAAGAAAGGTATAATAGAAAATCATTTAGAGTGGGAACTTAGAGCCCTAGATTCTAGCTCAATGTAATGATCTTTGGTTTTCTACAGAGTTGGTTTGTGTTCATCTGATCTTTAATGCTCACTTATGATTTGTAAAGTACATACTGTATACCAATTCTGTAGTGTTCAGCGAAAGATCATAATATTGTAATGGCAACATTATTAACAAGAACAACAAAGAACTGTGAATGCCTACTTTATACAGTACAACAAATTAACAGTTGGCATATTTTGATCTTTAGACAGTTGCTTTTATATGCCACAGAGTGTTCTTGTAAGCTTCTTATTGAAATGCATTTATGCTTTTTATTGATTTTCCAGGTGCAAAACTGATCTCAAATTCATTAATATTAATATGAGCGAAACTAGCTTGCTGAACATCAAAACACTATTACATTTTGAAAGCAGGAAATTCCCTTTACAGTGAATTGGGAATATTTCCAGAGCAAAGGACTCCCAATTAAACATTATCCTTTAGTAGAAAATGTCTTCATTCACTTAGATAAATTTATGGTAGTCTTTAAAACTGTAAGAACTTATCTATTCAGGACAGTGCTAGGGGTTTGCAATTGGAAAATTTAGAAATGTGGAATACTTCCAATACTGGAAAACAACACCTGTGCCGTGTGGTATATAAACCATTTTTTTTTACTTATGTTTCTGTTACTCTGTTTCCACTTGTGATTCTGTTATATGCCAACCCTTAGTATGTTTATTCATATGTTCACTAACATTAAATATAAAATAAGTTCCTTACAGATAGGAGGCATTAATAATGTCAGAAAGGTGGAAAAATAAAGGAAACACAAAAGAAAAGAGCAAGAAAGGAGCTCTAAGATCTTTCTGTTTTTCTGTGATGTCGTATCAGGTAAAATGAAAACAAGGGCAGGAAAATCTCACAATAATCTAAAGTGTTAGGCAGATGTGATGATGAATTTGCCAGTCTACTGTGGCCAGTTCACTTATGCTACATGGGATGGCAGGGAGAAAGCTCCCAAGCTGTGGAGGACTTTTTCTCAGAGTATTCACTGCAGAGCAAATTTGTGTATTTCGCAGCCATTTTAACTGTAACAATGCTACAAGGTTGCCCACAGAAGCTGCTTTATCACTGACATAGCTATTTGTATAGGCAGTCAAGGTTTCACTGGTGTCAGTGACTAAGTGTGAACTTCTGCATAACATGTTATTCATAAACTTTCAGTTGAGGAGAAAAATTATTTTTCGCCAGTGTAGAGGACTCTATCCGGGCATTCTAGAGTTTTCCATTTTCATCATTATGCTCACTTATTGCAGGAGGTCATAAAAAACACGCTCTGACTGAGATCTACCTTGGAGAGTTAGTTTTTCATTTTAATTGAGGTGAAAGAAAATACAAATTTTCATTACTAAAGACAGTTTATGTTATGTAAAACACTCCCCAAAATATATTTTTTTATAATATATAAACTGCAGTTTGCATTTACATATTAAATAATAACACTTAAAAGGCAAATATGAGCAATAGCTTTCAAATCTTTGAATAACAAAAATAAATATTTAGGTGATGTTTTGAACAATGCATACTTACTATTAATGGTGACATGTCATCTGAATTGGATTCCCAAATATTTCTCAAAGTTATTAATGATAAAGTAAGTGTAATTGGAAAAATAATAAACTATTTTAAATAAAATTTCTGAAAACATGCACTTTAGTTCTTCAGCTTTATAAGTGGATAGTCATTTATTTTAAACATATCCTATTTTTAAAATTTTTTTAATGTTTATTTATTTTTGATGGAGAGAGAGAGTGCAAGCAGGGGAGGGACAGAGAGAGAGGGACGCAGGGCAACCCAGGGCGAGAACCCACCAGCCTTAAGATCATGACCTGAGCCAAAGTCGGATGCTTTACTGACTGAGCCACCCAGGTTCCCCTATTCTATTTTTTTAATGTTTATTTTATTTTATTTTATTTTATTTTATTTTATTTTATTTTATTTTATTTTTTGTGTGAGAGAGAGAGACAGAGAGATAGAGAGGGAGAGTGCTCACACACAAGTTGGGGAGGGGCAGAGAGAGGGAGACATAGAATCTGAAGCAGGCTCCAGACTCTGAGCAGTCAGCACACAGCCTAACGCAGGGCTCAAACCCAGAAACTGTGAGATCACGACCTGAGCTGAAGTCGGACGCTTAAGCGTCCTACAGAGCCACCCAGGCGCCCCAATTTTAAACATATTCTAACTTGAGGTTATGTGCCCTGGACTGGACATTTAAGTTATGAGTAATCATTGCTACAGATCTGTAGGCAAAGTTTACTAAGCATGGGTGAGATATGTAACATATGCGCGCGCGCGCGCGCACACACACACACAGAATGAGTAGTTAACAAGAAACATTTTAAAAGGTTAAATATCATCATTGAAGCATTGCATAGCAGAGACAAAGAGGAAGGTAGAAAGTTGAGTTTGTGTTCTAGAAAGATTATGCTGAGCTTGTGAGACCTTTGAGCAAAGTAAGCAAATATTTCCCAATTGTAGTTAATTTGAAGAGTTTAAAATTTAAACAAAGCTAGCAATGATGATGCAGATCTCTGCCAAGTCTCCTTAAAAGACTTTATGGTGCGGTTTGATTGAAAGTACTAGTGTGATTTATTTTCATATAGTACATACACACCATAGCAGTATATAATGATAAAAATCACTAAAACAGGACATTGTATTACATTTTCCCTTCTTTCCAAATGCTGTCCCATACAACAGTCTAATATCTATTTCCTCCAGGTGTTGGTCAATTTGAAATGTCAAATTTGCAAAAATACCGCCTAGGATATTGCCCCATAAAGCTATGATGATTCAGGGCTTATTTTTTTTAATCACAAAATCTTTTATAAATGTAAGATATAGTAATTTTCTATTTATTTTAGTTTATGTTATTTTATATTTAAAATAGTTCTTGCCAGTTTACAAAAGATTCTTACTGTGTATTTGCCTAATGAGCCCATGGTTATTAAAAAAAAAATTAAACTCATGAGCAAGTTAGACTTCCAAAACTAACCAGAGATTTTATTTTTTATTATTATTTTTTTAAATTTATGTCCAAATTAGTTAGCATATAGTGCAACAATGATTTCAGGAGTTGATTCCTTAGTGCCCCTTACCCATTTAGCCCATCCCCCCTCCCACACCCACTCTAGTAACCCTCTGTTTGTTCTCCATATTTATGAGTCTCTTATGTTTTGTCCCCTTCCCTGTTTTTATATTATTTTTGTTTCTTGTCCCTTATGTTCACCTGTTTTGTCTCTTAAAGTCCTCATATGGTATTTGTCTTTCTCTGACTAATTTCACTTAGCATAATACCCTCTAGTTCCATCCACGTACTTGCAAATGGCAAGATTTAATTCTTTTTGATTGCCGAGTAATACTCCATTATATATATATATATATATATATATATATATATATATATATATCACATCTTCTTTATCCATTCATCCATCGATGGACATCTGGGCTCTTTCCATACTTTGGCTATTGTTGATAGTGCTGCTATAAGCACTGGGGTGCATGTGTCCCTTCGAAACAGCACACCTGTATCCTGTGGATAAATGCCTAGTAGTGCAATTGCTGGATTGTAGTGTAGTTCTATTTTTAGTTTATTGAGGAACTTCCATACTATTTTCCAGAGTGGCTGCACCACCTTGCATTCCCATCAACAATGCAAAAGAAATCCTCTTTTTACGCATCCTCGCCAACATCTGTTGTTGTCTAAGTTGTTAATGTTAGCCATTCTGACAAGTGTAAGGTGGTATCTCATTGTGGTCTTGATTTGTATTTCCCTGATGATGAGTGATGTTGAGCATTTTTTCATGTGTTGGTTGGCCATCTGGCTATCATCTTAGGAGAAGTGTCACTTGATGTCTTTTGCCCATTTCTTCACTGGATTATTCATTTTTTGGGTGTTGAGTTTGATAAGTTCTTTATAGATTTTGGATACTAACCCTTTATCTGATATGTCGTTTGAAAATATCTTCTCCCATTCTGTCGGTTGCCTTTTAGTTTTGCTGATTGTTTCCTTCGCTGTGCAGAAGCTTTTTATTTTGATGAGGTCCCAGTAGTTCATTTTTGCTTTTGTTTCCCTTACCTCTGGAGACATGTTTAGTAAGAAGTTGCTGCGGCCAAGATCAAAGAGGTTGTTGCCTGCTTTCTCCTCAAGGATTTTGATGGCTTCCTGTCTTACATTGAGGTCTTCCATCCATTTTGAGTTTATTTTTGTGTATGGTGTAAGACAGTGGCCCAGCTTGTGCATGTCACTGTCCAGTTTTCCCAGCCCCACTTGCCGAAGAAACTGTCCTTATTCCATTTAACCAGAGAATTTAAAGAGTCCTTGAAACATGTCATCTCTTACACATGTAAATTTGACTTATAACCTATATTCATCGAAAACTGAAAAATATTTTTGTTATTTATTAATGTTCTTGAAAAATTCACTGAAGAACTTTTTAGGGTGGAAAAAGATCTCTGTTAAATATGCAAGAAAATCCACTTTGTAAACTTTTTTTATAAGGATACCAGTGTTTTAAAATAAAATATATTTTCTTATTAAACAAAATAATGTAATATTCATGGCATGCTGTGAATAATTATGGTATTTCCTGAGAAAGAACCACCAAACCAACTTTATGCAGATTGGTAGTTTGCTAATATTAGTATTAGCTTGCTAGGGCTGCTGTAATAAAGTACCATAAACTGGGTGGATGGAATGACAGAAATTTATTGTCTCAGTTCCTGAGGCTAGAAGTGCAAGATCAAGGTGTCGGAGGGTTGGTTTCTTTGGAATGCTAGGGAGAATTTGTTCCATCCCTCTCCCCAGCTTCTGGTGATTTACTGTCAATCCTTGGTGTCTCTTGGCTGTAGAAACATCACCCTGATCTCTGCTTTTATTTTCACATGGTATTCTCTCTATATGTGTGTCTGTCCTTTTTAAAAGTACACCAGCTATATTGGATTAAAGTCCACCCTAATGACATTTTAACTTGATTGCTTCTGTTAAGACCCTATCTCCAAATAAGGTCACATTCTGAGGTGCAGAATTCAACACGTGAATTCCAGGGGGACACAACTCAACCCATTAACAGCAAATTGGCAATTTAAGGATAAGTGTGATATCTTGAAGTATAACCAGCAATAAAATCATTTAAAGAAATTGCCAGAATTCATTTTATGAATTGCAAAAAATAAAAGGTTGGCAAGCACAGAAATTTTAAAAGTGCTTTTTGTTATTTTTATTTCTGAAAATAATTACCATTTTAGGTTTTAAAGATATTCTTAAAGATGCTCATATATTTATTTTATATAATGAACTGTTTGAGCCACTCATGTTTATCAGGGGCAAATATATTTTTAAAAAATGTTTTCACCCTCATGGTCTTTACAGTATGGTAGAAAATCTTGTTCTAATGTCGAGACTTTGACGTTTTGCATGAAATTAAAAAATACATAATAATTTTAATAGCTTTAAGATATTGATGCAGGAGACCAATTACCCATACTGTTTTACCACTATCACATAGGGCTTTAGTACATGCTGTTCAAGAAAACTGCGTTTAGTAGGGTATCAAATAAGGAAGGATTTAATAATTTAGTTTTAGATTTAGCTAAACTTCTTTTGCTTTTTTTTTGTATGTCGCATGTCTTTTGCCTAGCAAATTATAATTAGAAAGATAATATGACTTCCCGCATTATATCTAACGCCTTTGCATGACAATGTTTTGTTGAAACTTACTATCGAAACAGACTTTCAGCCATGTATTCTTAAACCTGAAAACACAAATATGGAATGTGCTTATAATTCTCTGGTAAAGTTTTTATAATATTTCCATTCCTGCCTTTATGCAGCCTTCAAAGATGTATTTCACCTCTCAGGCAATGATGGAATTCTTAATATTTCCTTCTAATGCTGAAACTGGGGCGAGATGTGGTGCAGTAAGCTGAGCTGCCTCGGGAAATAGCATCATAAAACATGGAGGCTCGACTCATGTTCTAGTCCGTTGTATTTTGAAAGACTCTATTATTATAGCTCAACATAGTTGTACTTAACAAATATTGAAATTCATAGACACAAAGGCAAGAATGTAGGAAACAGGCAACTGGGGGATAAGGTTGCTTTTCACTTTGTATCTCAGCCTTACCCGTACTTAAGTATCATCTTTTTTTTTTCTTAATCTTCACACAAATGTTTTGAATGACAGAACAATTAGAAAGAAAGCAGATTGCAGTATCTATATCTGTCACTATAACTACGCTCTGGCAGACATAAATTCCCTGCTGATTTTGCTGCAGTGTATTATCTGAGAAGTAAGCTAAATCTTAACCTAGTTCCCCCCCCCCCCCACCCAATGTAGCGGTACATTGGAAGAAATGCCTTCTTCATCCTACTCTGAAAGTTGCATTTTTCCCTACTGTATGATTCCTATTTGATGGATAAAATCTACTTTGTTACAGAAAGTTGCTGTAAAAAAAAAACAAAACAGTGTGGGATGGCTGACACAGGCAGCTATATGGTGCACCGTGGACTGTGTGAAATTGACTAGGAGTATCCAGATAATTTCAGATGAAATGAAGACCAGTTCTACAGGAGCTTGAAAATACCAGTGCTCTCCCTGGATCACTAGCCTCGGTCCAATTTCCAAAGGCAGTTGCTCCTTTGGCTGTTGTGGCTTCAATGATGCCAATGATAAAAATGTATATTTTTATCAGCTTACATAATATTCTGACAGCCTGGTATAGTATACTGACTTAAATAATTTTTTTTGTACAAATATACACAACTCTGAATTAATTGGCACCAAAATCAAGTTAGCATTTTGTATAGACTATATCTAATTAGTAGATATAAATTCAGCAACTTGTGCCTCCAGGAAATAACACAAGATGACCTTTTTTGTGACTTAGCTGATTTCAATTTGTCACAGGTGTTAAGGAAAAAGTTATCTTTCTCATTTGCCAGAGACATGCTCCTTTCTCACTTCTCATCACAGAGTAAATTAAGGCTGGTTGGCTTTTGTTATTGAGAGTCTGAAGGTGAGTGCTTTTACACATAGCAGGAGCTATGGGTATGAAGATTGTTCATCAGACATCAATGTACACAGTGAACAATTCTGACCCTGGCAGTTGGATGCCTATAGCTAAAAAGCTTTTCCCAGTCATCCAATTAAGAAGGTAGCAACTGTTCATAATTACGCATATCTGATGCACAACCAACCCCTTTATTCTTTAGTTGAAAATATTTGCTGTCTTCATGTCTCTCTATTGCTTTGAATTGAATGAGCTCTGATGTTATATAGCCTTGATCAATATTTCCTACCCTTTTCTGCAAAATGGCAAATAGAATTTTCAGATACTTTATTGTGCTGCAGAGGTCTCAGCCATCAGCTGCAGCAAGCACATTAGTGTTCAGTTAATTGGTACAGATGGCCACAGCACTGATTCTACCATTTCATTCAGCGGAGATCTGGAGACTGGGCTGGAACACAGATGTCAGTCCAGGGGCTTTATTAGTATTTTCTGGTGTTGCTTTTGAGTGCCCCACCCCTCAGTCCCTCTCTCAGTACCCCCAACAATCTCCCCCACCCTCTCATTATGTAACTCTTCTTCCCTCTTCCCCTTCTTCCCTCTTCTCTTCCCTTCCTCTCTCCCTCCCTCCTTTTTCTGCTTCTCATATCTTTAAAAAATTTAAAATATAATACATAGTTCATATAATCAACATTTTTTAGGTATGGATTGATTTCTACATCACTGTTTTGTTTTAGAATATTCTAGATACAATGAAAAGAAATCAAGCACTTATAACTTGAAAAACACTGTGTAGAGTTGTTAAAAACCCAAGTTATAGGAGAAATGGCACCTAATTATAGGAGGGAGATGCAATAATTTGTAGGTTAGGGGTGCATGTTGTAAAAATGGGGAGCTATTCCAAAATATTATTTAACATTTGGAGTTCTTAAAGCCAAAAATAAATGAGACAAGTATGATACATGGCAGAATGTCATCCATGAAAATTACCAAAATAGAAGAGGAGAGGGGCACCTGGGTGACTCAGTCAGTTAAGTGTCCAACTCTTGATTTTGGCTCAGGTTGTGATCTCACAGTTCCTGAGTCTGAGCACTGCACTGGGCTCTGTGCTGGCAGCACAGAGCCTGCTTGGGATTCTCTCTGTCGGCTTCTTTCTCTGCCCCCCACCTCTCTCAAAATAAATAAATAAACATTAAAAAAAATAGGAGAAATAAAGTTTGTTCTAAAGTGAAATAAAATGATTCAATAGAAAGGGAAGGTTTTGAATCAGGGACAGAGGACAACGGGTAGGCTTTCCATCAGGAGCAGGAATAGGATGGAAACTCTCTAAATTTGGGAGAATGATGAGTAATGGAACAAGTTGTCTGGATTTGGTGGTTTATGACATAGGAGCTCCAACTGGGAAGTTTGGTTAGTGCTAGACTTAGGAGTTTCGAAGTTCTGGCTTGGGAATTTAAACTTTTTTCTTAGTCATTAGCAAGTCACTGAAGGTTACAGAAAGAAATTGGAAAGAAATTGAAACAGAGAAACAAATAGAGATGGAAACCGTTAGCATAGACTGCTGAAGATGGAGACTGTAACAATTATGATACATATATGATATGTAGATATATTTTGTTTGAGGAAAGTATGTTTTTGGTTCAATCATCTACCCTGGAGGTTGGAAAAATGTTTCTATAAAGGTAAGGCAATAAATAGTTTGGGTTCTGTAGCACCTATCATCTCTGTTACAAACACTTAACTCTTGTTGGAACTTGAGAGTAGCCGTAAGTGTACCAAAGGGTGTAGCTGTATTCAGTGAAACTCTTATTTACGGACACTAAAATTTGAAATTCATAAAATTTCCATGTGTCATAAAATATTTTCGTCTGTTTATTTCAACCATTTTAAAATTTCAAAACTCTTCCATCAACTATTTAAAAACAGTCAATGGCCATTGATTGTCAATCCCAATCTAAACAATGAAATGATTCTCTTCCATTGTATCTTCCATGATGTTTATTCTTTTTAAAATTTTTTTTAATGTTTATTTATTTTTGACAGAGAGAGAGAGAGAGAGAGACAGACAGACAGACAGAGCATGAGCAGGGGAGGGGCAGAGAGAGAGGGAGACACAGAATCTGAAGCAGGCTCCAGGCTCTGAACTGTCAGCACAGAGACTGACACGGGGCTTGAACTCACAGACCACCAGATCATGACCTGAGCCAAAGTTGGACGCTCAACCAACTGAGCCACCCAGGCGCCCCTAGTGATGTTTAGTCTTTTTAAGAAAATGTAGGCTCTCTCATTTTATAATAAAACATTATTTATTTTTATTTATTTATCTTTTAAATGTTTATTTGTTTTGAGAGAGAGAGATAAAGAAAGAGAGAGTACTTGAGCATGAGCAGGGGAGAGACAGAGATTGAGGGAGGGAGAGAATCCCAAGCAGGCTCCATGCAGTCCATAAGGAGCCCGACGTGGGGCTTGAACCCATTAACCTTGAGGTCATGACGAGCTGAAATGAAGAGTTAGACACTTAACTGACTGAACCACCTAGGCACCCCATAATAAAACATTATTCATAATAAAACATATTTTGTAATAAACATTAAGCATACTTCTGAGAAATTTACTTTCAAGTCTTCAATTTCGTTTAAATTTGGATGATATTGATATAATTAATTATTAATTTATTTTGTCAAACTTCTATTTTCTATGCTGCATATAGCCTATGCAAAAAAATAAATGTAACAGATGCATGATTCACTATGGAAAAATTATTTGGAATATATGTAATTTAATTGTGATTCTTTACTTCCAAGTAAGGTGAGAGAGATATGAGGTCAGCTGTTGGCTGGATTTTTACACATTAGGAAAAGTCTGGAGTTGGGGTTGCAACCTATCATGCAACAGTGATTTCCTCACTAGCAGCAGGAGAATAAGAGACAATGTAAGATTATTGAAGAATTCATGTTTTATTAGGATGCATTGTGTTTGTTTTCATGCCATCATTTTCCTAGGTCTATGGACTGCATAGTCATGTTATTCTAGAAATGTAAGTGTGTATTTTACTACATGTGTGTGACAAGCATTTAAAATGGGTCTCCTGAACTAATCTGCTACAGTGCATTGTTGTAGTGAAATAGGTATCCCTTCTGAATAGCTACCATTAATTCCCAAACACACATGGGCCTGATTAAAGAAGTTAGCTTTAGGGGCGCCTGGGTGGCTCATTCGGTTGAGCCTCCGACTTCAGCTCAGGTCACGATCTCGCGGTCCGCGAGTTCGAGCCCCACGTCAGGCTCTGGGCTGATGGCTCCGAGCTTGGAGCTTGCTTCCGATTCTGTGTCTCCCTCTCTCTCTGCCCCTCCCCCGTTCATGCTGTGTCTCTCTCTGTCTCAAAAATAAATAAACATTAAAAAAAATTTTTTTTAAATAATAAAAAAGAAATTAGCTTTATTGTGAAAAAATGACTTGGAAATTCACATAAGCTAAATGTCAACAAGAGAAGAGAAAGTAAGATACCTTTTGATTCTCCCATTTTCCTGTAGAGAAATATGTTGAATCTGGGATTTGCTGGGCCTTAAGTGTGAATCTCCAACCTGGCACAATGCAAGGACCTCTTTCTCACTAAAAGTTAAAAAAATGGCGGGGGGGGGGAGGGGACTCCAAAAAGTATCCAAAAAATCACAGATGTTACCTGATTTGAAAAAAAACAACAAGATCTTTTCTGATGTGATTAGGGATCTTGAGATGAGATAATCCTGGATTATAACAGTAGACCCTAAATTCAATGACAAGTATCCTTGTAATAGAAAAGTAGAGGGAGATTTGAGACAAATATAGGAGGAGACACAGGCAGAAGAAGAGAAGGCAATGCGAAGACAAAAGCAGAGATTGAAGTGATGTGGCCAAAAGCCAAAGAAGCCAAGGAATGCCAACAGCACCAAAAGCTGAAAAGGGATGGAAAGATTCTCCCCTACAGCTTTCAGAGAAGGTACAACTCTGCCAATACCTTGATTTCAGGCTTCTGATCTCCATAAAAAATAGGAGAGTACATTTCTTGTCTTTTAAGTTACCCAGTTTGTGGTACTTTATTACAGCAGTCACAGGAACTAATATACTCATATCCCTTTTTATTCTGACACAGCAAACATAAAAGCAAACAGTGTGTGTGTGTGTGTGTGCGCATGTGCACACATGTGTGGTTGTGGGAAGGGGTTAAGAGGATGAATTTAGAACCAGAGAAAACAAAAACACTACTTTGAAAAGATATATACACCCCTATGTTTATTGCAGCATTGTTTATAATAGCCAAGATATGGAAGCAACCCAAGTGTACATCCACAGATGAATGAAGGGTGTGTGTGTGTGTGTGTGTGTGTGTGTGTGTGTGTGTACACACACAATGGAATGTTACTCATAAAAAAGAATGCGATCTTGCCATTTGCAACAATATGGATGGACCTAGAGAGTATAATGCTAAATGAAATAAGTCAGATGGAGAAAGACAAATACTATATGATTTCACTCATATGTGGATTCAAGAAACAAAACGAATAAACAACAACAACAAAAAAGAGACAAAAACCAGATTCTTAAATACAGAGAATAAATTGGTGGTTGCCAGACAGGAGATGAGTGGGTGTGGGTGTGTGAAATAGATAAAGGGGTTAAGAGTACACTTATCTTTAAATTTTTTTTTAAACGTTTATTTATTTTTGGGACAGAGAGAGACAGAGCATGAACAGGGGAGGGGCAGAGAGAGAGGGAGACACAAAATCTGAAACAGGCTCCAGGCTCTGAGCCATCAGCCCAGAGCCTGACGCGGGGCTCAAACTCACGGACCGCGAGATCATGACCTGGCTGAAGTCGGACGCTTAACCGACTGCACCACCCAGGCGCCCCAAGAGTACACTTATCTTGATGAGTACTGAGTAATGCATAGAATTGTCGAATCATTATATTGTAAAAGTATGTACTTGATTAAGAATGTAAAGGATTCAATTCCATTCATCTTTATGATGGGGAAAAATCTAAATTGAAATACCTATTGATGGTAGATTAACATTTTGATTCCTATTAACCTATGAAAATATGCAGTTATGAAAAAATAGCATTTAGTTTGAATAAGAGGAATAAACACTCTCTATAGCCCAAGTATACTTACAAATACAAGTGCATAAACACAACATATATATCAGCAGAGTGACCGCAAAGAAAGTCTCACAAGTAGAAATTTATACCGTCACTCACCCCAATGCATACAGAAATAAACAAAAAGATGCAAAATAGTAGAGATAACATCCTATATTTTAAACTAAGAAAGGGTCCAATATGCCCTGCAAATAACAAATGCCCACAGAAACACATGGTTTATATTACACTGTAAGGGAATTTGGGGAGCATATAAAGAAGTGGGGAGCACGTTGCAGTGAGGCAAGAAAAGAGGTAACTCAGATGGTCCCACTAATTTTTGGCAGCAGAATGGTGAGAGTTGATGGTGCTTCAAGAAGGACAAGAAATACTCTATTTCAAGGCCACCACTGATAATTGACAACATAATGAACTGGGGAAAGTCCTGTCTGTCAAGCACAAGTTGGAGCAAAGCTGATTGGACATGCAGGACTGTTCATGTTGCCTTTTTGCATAAAACAGACTTATAGAGCAGTTGGAGAGTAGCAACCAAAAAGACAGGGAAGAACATGACAGCCATGAATGGATAGTGAGTAGCACCAGCACTTACCATCAGGCTTTATTTGATGTGGACAACATTCTGGGTAAAGGGAGACTGGGTTGTAGGAACACTGGCCCTTCCTCACTTTTCTGAGAGTCAGACGTGAGGTTGTCCTGGGGAAATTGGACCAAAATCTATGGGGCTTATCTTATTGCTAATAAGCCCCATGCTAGTGACCAAATTTAATCATTCCACACCTTTGTAAATATAAGCAACTAATAAACCCCATTCTATCATTATTTCTATTGCTATTATAATTGTTATGTATAATGGAAATGTTATGTATAAGGGAAATCATATTTTCTTGAGGGTCTCTACTTCTGTGATTCCATACAAAGTATGCCTGTGATTTATTTTCTTTGTACTTCCCAATGCGCTTTGCTAATCAAGGTGGCCATAGTTTTGTAAAATAGATTGGAAATGCTTGTTTTTTATGACTTGCTGTAACAACAGATATAAGACAGAAATTACATACACCTTTACACTTTCAGAAGAGTATATACTTATATCTATAAAATTAAGTCTGGGCCTCTTTGGTGTATGAGTTGGTCTTTGGCTACCATTTCAATTTGTTATTTATTAATGTATTTACCTGCTCTTATTCTTTTCTACACTTATTCTTTTAAAAAATTTTTTAAGTTTATTTATTTTTGACAGAAAAAGAGTGCGAGCATGAGCTGGGGAGGGGCAGAGAGAGAGGGAGACACAGAATCCGAAGCAGGCTCCAGGCTCCGAGCTGTCAGCACAGAGCCCCACGCGGGGCTCGAACTCATGAACCATGAGATCATGACCCGGGCCGAAGTCCGATGCTTAACCGACTAAGCCACCCAGGTGCACCTACACTTATTCTTTTATTTTAAAATTTTTTGCATTTTATGGGTTTTTTTTCCCATTTAATGTCGGTTTTCTAACATTTTAATTTTGATTTTTATACTAATGCTCAGATATAATTTATATAAAATAAATACATCTATTTCAAGTGTATAATTTGATGAGTCATGCCACACACATGCACATACACATGTACACACACACACACACACACACACACACACACTTCTGTATAACCTCTTGCACAATCAACATTCACTCAAACCAAAAACATTCTCTTGTGCCTGGCCCTTGTTTGTCAAACCCTCCCAGATCCCATCCCAGCCTAGGCCCCAGACCACCGCTGAAGTGTTTTCTGTAACTACCAAATCCATTTGTCTCTTCTAGAACTGCATATTTGTATCACAAAGTATGTGTTCTCTCATATTTGGCTTCTTTCTGGGTGATTCTGAGATTCATCCATGTTGCTATGTGTATCAGTACCTTCTTTTATTTTATGGCTAAGTATTCCATGAAATGGGTATAGCACCACTTTTTTGTTGTTGTTGTTCTTTCACATGATGCTGGACATCTAGGGTTGTCAGTTTAGGACTACTAGGAATAAGGCCGCTATGTGCTTTATGATATAAAGATTTGCATGTGTCTTAGCTCAGGCCGCTAAAATAAAATACCATAGACTTGGGTGGCTTAAACAACAGAAATTATTTCTCATAGTTGTGTAGTCTGGGAAACCCAAGATAAAGATAAATCAATGCTGGCAGATTTAGTTCTAGGGGAGGGCCCTTTTCCTGGCTTGTAGAACCCACCTTTAAACTGTGTGCTTTCATATCCACTCCTTGGTGCAAGCGTGTGGAAAGAGAGGAGGCTCTGGGGTCTCTTCAGCTTACAAATGCACCCATCTTGGGAGTGCCACCCTCAGCACATCATGTAAACTTTCATCATCTCCCAAAGGCCTCAACTCCAAATATCACCACATGGAGGTCTAGGCCATTAACCTATCAATTATAAGGAGACACATTTAGTACATGGTTGTGTGGTATGCATTTCAATTTATGGGGTGAATTTCTCAGACTGGTATTGCTGGGTTGTATGTATATAGGTATTTATGCATGTTGTGTGTTCTATGTTTCACCTTTTAAGAAGCTGCCAAATTGTTTTCCAAGTAGATGTACCATTTTATATTCCCTGGCCTCGGCAATGCATGATGATTTTATTTTCTTTGCATTATAAACGACAGTTGTCAGTTTTTGAAATTTTCAAAGACAATGCTGTGTATTGATATTTGATTATTTGAAATTTGCATATCCCTGTGGCTAAAGATGTCAAATATTTTTTATGTGTTTATTATATGTCTCTGTGTCTTCTTTTGCGTAGTGTTTATTCAAATATGTTGCCCTTTTTTGTTAGGTTTCTTGTCCTCTAAATATGGAATTGTAAAAATTCCTTATGCCTTTTATGTACAAGTCTTGTGTCAAAAAGATGTAGTACAATTATTTTCTTCAAGTACTTTTATTACCTTTTCATTTTGTTCATCAGTATATAAAATTAATTGTATCATTCAAAAAGATTTTCATTTTCATGAATTCCAATTGCTCAGCTTTTTTTCTTTAAAAATTCATGCTTTTGGGGGCGCCTGGGTGGCGCAGTCGGTTAAGCGTCCGACTTCAGCCAGGTCACGATCTCGCGGTCCGTGAGTTCGAGCCCCGCGTCAGGCTCTGGGCTGATGGCTCAGAGCCTGGAGCCTGTTTCCGATTCTGTGTCTCCCTCTCTCTCTGCCCCTCCCCCATTCATGCTCTGTCTCTCTCTGTCCCAAAAATAAATAAACGTTGAAAAAAAAAAAAAATTAAAAAAAAAAAAAATTCATGCTTTTGTATCCTAAGAAATTCTTGCTTATTGAAAGGTTTTTCAACATTTTCCCTGAAATACTTTCATTTAGAAGTCTCATAGTTTTGGCTTATATGTTTAAGTCTATGACCCATATTCAGACAATTTTTGTGCATGATGTTACCAAAAACTTGAGGTTTATTTTCTTTTACATACAGACATTCAGTTGTTTTGTCACCATTAGGTGAAAGGAATGTTTTTTCTCTGTTGAGTTACATAGACACTTTCATCAAAAATCAGTAAAATTCAATCTGACTATTGTGTTACATTATTTTAAGATTTTGTTTTCTGTTTCATTGGTCTTCATGTCTACAGATACACCAAAACCATACTTTATTATTGTAGCTTTATACTAAGTCCTCCAAATTTGACTTTTTAAGAAAATTATTTTGGTTCGCCTAGGTCATTTGCATTATTATATGTTTCAATTTTTCATTAATTTCTACTAAAAAAGTTTGCATAAATTTTAATTGGATTTGCATTGAACATATAGGTTATTCTGGGAATAATTGGGTCAGAATAATATTCGGTATTTCAATCCATAAATATGGATATGCCTTCCTTGACTAATTCTTCAGTTTCTCTCAAAAATATTTTGTGATTTTCAGTGTATAGGTATGCACTTATTTTGTTAAACTTATCCCTAATTATTTCCTGTTTTTGATACTCTTAAATAATATAAACTATTTTTATATATCCAATAATTTATTGCTGGGATGTAAGATCACAATTGATTTATATATATTGTCTTTGTGCCACTGATTTTGTTAAACTCACATATTTATCGTTTCTTTTTAACTGTTTATTTATTTTTGAGAGAGTGATAGAGGGAGAGACAGAATCCCAAGCAGGCTCTACACTGTCAGCACAGAGCCCAGCACGGGGCTCGATCTCACAAACCATGACATCATGACCTGCGCTGAAATCAAGAACCGGGAGCCCAACCACCTGGACCACTCAGGTGCCCCCACGTATTTATTCTGATAGATTTTTGATCATCAAGATTTTCTGTGTACATAATTGTATCATCTAGGTATAAAGACAGTTTTATTTCTTTCTTTACATATGTTTTTGACACATTTTTCTGTTATTACATTGGCTAGGACATCCAGTAAATGTGTGAAAAGAAGTGGTGGGAGTAGAAATCTTTGCCTTATTAAATATGAAACAAGCTGCAGTAGCTTTCATATGTCCCTTAGCAGATTGATAAGATTTCCTTCAATTTCCAGTGTGCTGAAAATTTTGATCAAGAATAGATATTGAATTTGGTCAAATGACTTTTTCTGAATCAATGGCAATGACGATGGGGTTTTTCTCTCTTCTATTTTCTTAAAATACAGAAGTATATTGATTGATTTTTTTTAAATGCTAAAAAAAAACCCCTTGCATTCCTGGAATAAATCTTTCTTGTCATAATATTTTACTGTTTTTACATATTTCTGTGTTGGACATGTCAATATTTTTAAAGGAATTTTGTTTGTGTATTCATGATAGAAACTAGTTTCAGTTTCCTTTGTTTACATAATCTTTGATTGCTTTTGGTACAGGAAAATGTTAGCCTTATAAAATTAGCTGGTAAGCTTTCCCTCTTTTTATCTAAAAGAGTTTGGGGACGCCTGGGTGGCTCAGTCAGTTAAGCATTGACTTCTGCTCAGGTCATGATCTCCTGGTTCAGGAGTTCAAGCCCCACGTCTGGCTCTGTGCTGACAGCTCAGAGCCTGGAGCCTGCTTCAGATTCTGTGTCTCCCTCTCTCCCCCTCCCATCCCCACACACTGTCTTTCTCTGTCTCAAAAATAAATAAACATTAAAAAATTTTAAAAAGTAAAAGAGTTCATATAGAACTGTTATTGTTTTCATTCTTAAATGATTAGTAGAATTCACTATTAAACTGCCTGTGCCTGGATTTGCCTTTCTAGGAAGATTTTTAACTGCACATTGAGTGTGTTTAATAGCTGTATGGCTATTCAGGATATCTAATTCTTCTTAAGCTAGGTGTTTTGTTTCTTTCAAATAATTTGTCTATTTCATCTAAGTTGTCAAATTTATTGCCATTACCTGGTTTATAATATACCTTTTGTTTATCCTTACCATGTTGTTAAGATATATAGTGATATCTCCTCTTTTTTCCATAATTCTAGTAATTTGTGTACTTCTTTTTCTTGATCATGCTGATTAGGGGTTTACCAATGTTACTGATCTTTTCAATGATCTTCTGGTTTCCTTGAATTATTGTTGGTTTACTTTGTATTTAATTGATTTCTGCTCGTATCTTTATTATTTTCCTCAATTTGCTTACTTGGCTTTAATCTGATTTTTTCTTTCTAGCTTTTTAAGGTGAAAAATTAGGTTATTAACTTCAATTTTTTTTATTTTTATAATTTAAGCTACTAAATATTCAAACTTCTTTCTAAATACTGTTTTAGTTGCAGGCTAACAATTTTCATACATTATATTTTTATTTTCCTTTATTCCCATATATCTCTTTCTTTTCAACTCCCCCTGCTCCCACTGGTGAATTCTACCAAACATTTTTTTTCTATTAAAATATAGTTGATACACAATGTTACTTAGTTTCAAGTGTACAACAGTCAGATGATTGTACAACTCCATATATTATATTGTGTTTGCCACAAATGTAGCCACAACCTGTCATCATACAACACTATCAAAATACCATTTACTATATACATAATATCTGGTTTTGATTTTGTTGACTTGTGGATTATTTGAAAATAATTGTTGTGGAAAACGCAATTGTATGGAGTATTTCCAGGTATTTTTTACTTTACTTTTTGATTTTTAATTTAATTCCAGTATGTTCAGAGAACACAGTCTGTATGATGTAAACTTTAAAAATTTTATTAGGCTTGTCTATGGCCCAGCATATACTCTATTTTTTGAATATTTCATGTGTATTCTCCCATTGTTAGGTAGAGTGTTCTATAAATGTCAATTAGGCCAAGGAGGTTGATAGTGTTATTCAAGTCGCCTATATCCTTACAAATTTAATACTTGCTTGTTCCATCAGTTACTAATAGGGGAGCCTGTGCTCTTCAACTGTAGTTATGGTGGTCAGTACGTTGTTGAATATTGGAATTTTGTTGTCCTTTCTAATACATTGTTTGCTTTTATTTTGTCAAATGGCCAAGTTATGGAATCGGTTTGATCCCTTGAGGGAATATTTTAAAGATGTATTAAGGTCAACTTACATAACCTTTTCACTCCAGAGATAATTCACATTACCAAGGTGTCACTTCTTATGGCTCTCTAATGAATGTCTCAGGTGATTGCTAAGGATTCTTAATTCTGGCTGATAAGAACTCAGAAGTCTTTCAACCTGTTGGAACCTTGGATATTACTGAGCTGAGAGCACCATAACTATCCTTTGCCTGGCTTCACAGAGTTTTTATACCTTGTAAGCATGTGGCCTCATATTCAGTAAAATCTCAAGGAGGCTTCTGGCAGATGTCAGACACTCTTTCTTGACAGCTGCCTCCTTCTCTCAAACTCCACAACTTCTGTCCTCTGCAGGCCCCAGAACTCCGGTCTCTAGCTCTTGAATCCATTAATATCACTGAGTTCACACTCTCTCTGTGTTAACCAACCGTGCACTAGCAGTCTAGAAATTGCTGAAAGTCAGAGTGATAGTATGGGTCACCTCATTTACTTTCCACTTTCCTATTTTCATAGTCTTGAATGTCTGTTTTCTAGTGCTTGCAACACTATATATATATATATATATATATATATATATATATATATTTATATTTAATTTTGTCCAGATTTTTCTCTGGTCACAGTGGGACATTGAGTCTGATACTTCTTACTCCCTCATAGCTAAAAGCAGAAATTCATACTCTTAACATATTTTTATACTTTTAGTAGTTTTACATCTTATTTTTATCTGTACATATTTCTCATTTTCATTTCAGAATACATTTATTTACATTTGCCCTTTCTTTTTGCTGTCAGTGCTCTAGATGTTTGATTACCTTTTCAAATAACTAGTTTTTAAGTTTTTTTAAAAAATTATCCCTATCACAAGTATGTGTTATTTTTGCTCTTTTACTAACATCTCTTAATTTTTTTTTTTAATTGATGGTCTCAGATGGAAACTGTGTAGAGAGGTTGGGAGATTCTTAGTGTGTTGGGAGATGAGTTGAGGCAAGGGCTCCCCAGCAGCTGAGGGCCTCTCTCTTCTTCTTGCTCTCGCTGGGACTGATGGTCCAGAAGGCTCTTAATCCTTGGAGGCAATGTGGACCATTAGGCCCACCACCCAGTTGCTGTAGCCAAATTCATTGTCATACCAGAAAATGAGCTTGACCAAGGGGTCAATGAGACCAATGCCGGAACCGGCATTGAAGATGGAAGAGTGTCACTGTTAAAGTCGCAGGACGCAGCTTGGTCCTCACTGTAGCCCAGGATGCTCTTGAGGGGGCATCCTCCAATGCCTGCTTTATCACCTTTTTTATGTCATTGTCTTTGGCAGCTTTCTCCAGGTGGCAGGTCAGATGTTGAGGGTGGGGACATGGAAGGCCATGCTGATGAGCCTCCCATTCAGCACAGGGATAAACTTGCCTTCAGCCTTAGTAGGGCCAGTAGAAGCAGGGATAGTGTTCTAGACAGCCCTTCAGCCAACATGGCACAGCTTCTCAGAGGGCCTGTCCACGCTCTTCTGGGTGGCGGTGATGGCATGGACTATGGTCATGGGTCCCTCCATGATGCCAAAGTTGTTGTGGATGACCTGGGCAAGAGGGACCAAGCTGTTGGTGGCATAGGAAGCATTGCTGATAATGTTGAGGGAGTTGTCATACTTCTCATGGTTCACACCTATCACAAACCCTTCTGCATCAGCAGAAGGGACAGATATTATGACCTTCTCGGTCCTACCCTTCAAGTGAGCCCCAGACTTCTCCATGGTGGTCAAGACCCCACTGGACTCCTTAACATAGTCAGTACCAGCACCAACCCATTTGATATTGATGAGATCTCACTCTTAAAAGATGGAGATGGGCTTTCCATAGAAGACAAGTTTTCCATTTTCAGCCTTGACTGTGCTGTTGAATTTGCATTGGTTGGAATCATACAGGAACGTATAGACTGTGTAGTTGAAGTTAATGAAGGGGTCACTGATAATGACAATAACCATTTTGTCAGAGTTAAACACAGCCCTGGTGACCAGGCACCCCGTACTGCCAAATCTGTTTACTCCGACCATCACCATTGTGTCTCAGGGATGCAGCTGGCACTGGCACCTGGCACAGATGTGGTTGCCTGTCAACAGAGAGGAGCAGAGAGCCTCTTCTTACATTTATAATTTGTGAGCTTCTTTCTTTGAGTTTTCTCTGTTGCACTGTACTTGTAACTCTGTTGAAAGCCAGATTTTTTTTTTTTTAGTTTCTAATCTTGCTTATCCTTGATAAATGTATTAAAGGCTATAAAGTTTCCCAAAAGTAGAATTTTAGCTATGCCTTGCAACTTTTGACACATAGAGGGGTTTTTCTAGTATTAATTTTTTATTTGGTATTTTTTTATTTAATTGCTATTAATGTTCTATCCAGGTGCTCTAGGAGAGAATTTGTTGTCTCTTCTGGTTTCTGGTGGCTGCTAACATTCCTTGCCTTGTGGCCTTATTACTCCATCTCTACCTACATGGTCATGTTGCCTTTTCCTCCTCAATGTTTCAAGTCTTCCTCTGCTTCCCTTTACAGGTATGCTTTTATTGGATCTAGGGCTCAGCTAGATAATTCATAACTCAAGATCCTTAACTGAATCACATCTTCAAAGTCCTTTTTTGGTTTTGTTTTTTCCATAGAAGGTAATATTTCCCAGGCATAGGAATGTGGAATTAGAGACTCAGACACAGATATCTTTGGGGGGACATTTCAATTTACCACAGTCTTCCCTCTGGCCTCCAAAGATTCATATCCATCCCATATGCAAAATACATTTATTCCATCCCAGTGTCTTCAAAAGTATCAACCTATTACAGCATGTATCTAAATATCATCAGCTCAAAATTGTCAAATATCATCATTTAAATAATCTAAATCAGCATAATTAAGATTCTGCATGTTTCATCCTGGGAACAATTCCATCCCCATCTTTGGACCTGTAGAACTAGAAATCCAGCTAACTGGTCCCCAAATACAATGTAGAGCTGTGTTGACACAAAATGAACCTTTTTTTTTTCTGGAAATTTTAATGAGGGAAGAAAAGAGTTTTATTAAAGCCTAAGTTAGGATAGCTGCCCAAGATACATAATCTTCACAAAGAAGAGTGTACTCCGGGGAAGGAACATTTGGTATAGGGCTATATATGTATTTTTACATGAAGAGTTACAAATCATCACGATGAAGGACATTCCAGAAAGTTGTAGATGTTCTTATGATTTTAATATGTCCAAGTCTGTATAATCTTAATCTTTTGGAAACCAGGGAGGTTTTTCTGTTTTTTCTTATCTTTATGTCTGGGAAGCTACTGTTTTGTTTTGTTTTGTTTTGTTTTGTTTTGTTTTGTTTTGTTTTTAGACAAAGCAGACATAACAATGTGTGCTCAGGGCAGAAATGAGAGTCTATGCTTTGGAGGTTTTGTGGAGTCATTTTGACCTTGGTAAATGGTAAAGTATAGCTTCCCTGGGAGCCTGGGAACAGAGCCCACAAATGTTAAAAGTTGAAAATTTCTTTTATCAGCTGCCTTAGGATAACAGGTATAGACAATTCTATTCCAAATGGGATAAAATATAAGGAGGAAATAAATCAGCAGTCTCAAATAATTTTGAAATCCAACAGGTAAAATCCTATCCTGGTGTATGACTTAGATATAATTCTATGTGGCTTTAGGTTCTGACCTCTGGGCTCATGGCTCATCTGTTTCCTAAATTTGGTATCTGCCTCTGGGCCTATAACTCCATTCTTTGGGACCATGGCTGTGCTGTCAATGTATCATTACCTTTTCTTGAAAGGTAGTACATGTTTTCAGATGAATAGTTTTATGACTATGTTTTCTACTTAAAGAGTTTTGGAACTCTGGCAGTTTTCCTTTATTTTGTCCTATCTCTGTCTCTTTCATTCCAAGAGTGTTTGTGCAGACACAACGTTCTCAAAAACCTATTGGGTCTTCTATTTATCTCATGGGATTTAGAACATTAGCAAGAGAGTCCTCCACAGATCTTTTCTGGATAATTCCACTTCCAATCCTGGCTTGTACTGAGATAATTGAGCGAATCCATGGGTAACAAACCTAGTATCTTCAGCAAAAATTTTCTAGTCATACACTTGGCCTTCTGTCCAGAGCACAATTTCCCAACGCTTGGTCTCCTAATTTTAGCATCTTTTGGTATCTGAACAGGCTTAGAATTTCCCAATTCATTAAGTCCTGGTTCCCTTTTTCTCAACAATTCTTTCCTCAATTTCTCTTTCCCTGTGTGTTTTGCTAGAAGAAACAAGGTCACTCCTTCAACACTTTGAAATCTCATTGGCCAAGAATCCGAATTCCTTGCTTAGAAGTCCTGCTTTTCATACAGGTATAGGACACATTCAGCCAAATTTTCTGCCAGTAAATCACAATTTCTAATAACATATTTCTCATTTTCTTCTTAGCCTTCATCAGAGTTGCCTTTCACCCTCATACTTCTGCAGTTTATATTCTGGTCAAGGCAATTCGGCTTTTTCTATCCTCTACCTCAATTTTTTCCCAAGTCTTTGCCCACAAACCAATTACAAAGCCACTCCACATTTTTAGGTATTTGTTACAGCAGCACCCCGTATCCCCCTACCAAAATCTGTATTAATTCCCTAAGGCTACTGGTACAAATTACCACAAATTGGTTGACTTAAAGTAACAGAAATTTGTTCCCTCATTCCTGAGGCCAGAAGTTCAACAGAAATTTGCTTGAGATGAAATCAAGAGCCACATTTCCTCCAGAGACACTAGGACAGATTCCCTGTCTTGCTTCTTCTAGCTTCTGGTAAAATTCCTTTGCTTATGGCTAAATCACTTCAATCTTTGATGACTTATCTGTATTGCCTTCTCCATTGCATATATCTAATGTCCCTCAGCCTCTTATGAAGATGCTACGATTGAATTTAGGACCCACCTGGATAATCCAGTATAATCTCCCCACATCAAGATTCTTAATAGAACTGTGGAAGATTCTTCTTCTTTATAAGCTAACAGGGTAATTAGGACCTTATATCTTTTTTTTTTTTGAATTTTTTTAATGTTTATTTTTGAGAGAGAGTGAGAGACAGACTGTGAGTGGGAGAGGGACAGAGAGAGAGGGAGACACAGAAGCAGAAGCAGGCTCCAGGTTCTGAGCCTGATGAGGGGTACCAACTCACAAACCGGGAGATCATGACCTGAGCCGAAATCAGATGCTTAACCCACTGAGCCACCCAGGTGCCCCACGAACCTTGTATCTTTTGATGGCCATTTTCCCTCTTACTAGAGATGGCTAATACCCTTGGGGCTAAGCAACTTCATGTGTGGTGTTCTCTTTAATTAAATGCAGACTATTACAGAAGGAGAAAGTTCTCAGAAATTTTGAAATGTACATCATTAGCATTGTGATTAGCATATAGTAAATTCTCAAAAAATTGTAGCTCATTTTTAATTGATGTTATATTCATCATTAGGCAGCTCGAAATAAAAGCCAAAAACAACATCTAAAATACATTTAACTCCTCGGATTGTTAGTTATGGATATTTTAAATTCAGTCCTTCTGTGAATACTGCTTTTAATTTGTAAATAGTATTATTTCATAAAACTTTTTATTATTTTTTTCAATACACAAAACTATATGCTTTATTACATTATCCGTTGAGACAGCTACAGAGTAATGATTCTTAAAACTTAGGCAGTAGAGGGGTGCCTGGGTGGCGCAGTCGGTTAAGCGTCCGACTTCAACCAGGTCACGAGCTCGCGGTCCGTGAGTTCGAGCCCCGCGTCAGGCTCTGGGTTGATGGCTCAGAGCCTGGAGCCTGTTTCCGATTCTGTGTCTCCCTCTCTCTCTGCCCCTCCCCCGTTCATGCTCTGTCTCTCTCTGTCCCAAAAATAAATAAACGTTGAAAAAAAAATTAAAAAAAAAAAACTTAGGCAGTAGAAATTCATATTTCTCTAAAATTTCAAAGGCTCTTGGAAAGACAGTGTAATCATTGTGGTTTATTAATTGTCAAAAATATGAACAATTGCTTGTTAAAAAAAGAAGGAAAACAGGCTTGGATAATTTCCAGCAGTTTAAAATAAGGTTGAATTTACCGTGAATCACTCTAAATTCTACTCCTGAAACTAATATTGCACTATGTGTTAACTAACTAGAATTTAAATAAAAATTTGAAACATAAAAAAGAAAATAAGGTTGAAGTTTCTTTTACTTCACACTTGCTTTATAGTAATGTGGAAGAAAGCATAAAATTTAGTCCCAGAAATCTCTAAAACTAGTTTAAATTTATTTCTAATATTTTTTTCAGTTTTTTAACTTTCCATTATACCTATGAACAGACACAATGTGTTTATCTCATTTTTTTTTTCAAATCCTGTCACTGTCACCTCCCAGTGAAGTGCAAAAAGGATTGAGAAGCTGCATATCTACAGTAAAATACGTTAAATTAATTAATTATTTTAGCTTTGGCTTCTTGGAATATTTGCTATAAATACTATATAAATGCATTCTTATGTTTTTAGACCATCAAAATAAATATAGTCAGATAAACAAAAAATATATGATATTCGGGGTATACATGTTCTATCATGCTATTTTAAATGTACCTATTAGTCAAAAATTTAAATTTATCAATTTGACAAATATTTATTTTATGTATTGTGTTGTAGGACTGTTTTAGGTGCTGAGGATAGAGTAGCAAATCAAACAGAATATAACCCCTACCCTCCTGAAGTTTATATTCTAGAGGAGAAGAAACATAAACAAACAAAGTATGTAATATAAAAACAGACTATTTGAGGGGCACCTGGGTGGCTCAGTCATTTAAGCCTTTGACTCCTGATTTGGGTTCAGGTCATGATCTCATGGTTCGTGGGTTCATGCCCCATGTCAGGCCACACTGACAGTACAGAGCCTGCTTGGGATTCTCTCTCTGTCTCCCTTTCTCTCTGACCCTCCCCTGCTTGTGCTCGCACTTTCTCTCTCTCTCTCAAAATAAATAAACTTAAAAAACAGGCTATTTAAAATAATGATGTGTATAAAGAAAAGTAAAATAAAGACCAGGGATGAGTGGTGATGGAGATGTAATCAGATTAGAAGCTATTGACAAGAGGATACTCAGGAAAAGACTTAAAGAGGGGAGAGCAGAGTCCTGTGCACATCCATGGAAACACATTTAAGCAGAAGAAATCATTAAGTGCCCTGTCTGAGAAACAGTGATATTGCCACTGTGTCTGGATAGAGTTGAAAAGAGGTCAAGGGAGTGGCAGAAGATAAGGTTAAAGAATAGGTCAGTTCTGTGGATCTTTCAGGTCACTGTGAAGATTTTGGATTTGACTGTAATTGAGCAAGATTTCTTTGGAGGGTTTCAAACAGAAGAATATCCCGATCTGTCTCTAATTTTAAAAGGATTAACCTTGTGGAGATTGAATTAGTTTGTGGGGAGGGAGGGAGGAAGGACTGACAGAGTAGACCTGCAGGAAGTTGTTTAGAAAAAAAAAATTAATCAAATCAGACTGCTAAAGATGCCATTGATGTTGAGTAAAATCTATGATGAGTAAAATTAATTTCAAAGTGAATACCCCAGTGAATATAGAATTGCAATTCATATTTTTATTAAATAATACTGACAAACTTTCTAGGTAGTAACTAAATGAGACAACTGTGAAATTTGCTACATGCCTTTGGGCCTTATTCAAGAGAAGTTAACTTAAGCTTTAGAGAACAATGAGTAGACCTAGCTCAATTAAGGGTGCCTGGGTGGCTCAGTCAGTTAAGCATCCGACTTCGGCTCAGGTCATGATCTCACAGTTCCTGGGTTCAGGCCTTGCGTTGGGCTTTGTGCTGACAGCTCAGAGCCTGGAGCCTGTTTCAGATTCTGTGTCTCCCTCTCTCTATGCCCCTCCCCACTCACGCTCTGTCTCCCTCTGTCTCAAAAATAAATAAACATTAAATTTTTTTTTTTTAAAGTAGCTTAATTAGATGCTTGGTTGTTGGTTAGTAAGGTTGTATGTTTTACTCCATCCAAAGTTATTTCCCCAAATATATCTTGAATTCATGCCACTCTGACCCTGAAAAGTTCTTAAAGGCTACTATTGTATGACTCTTACAAAGAAGATCATAAACATGATCTTCTTTCAATACATTTACTGTATTTTCTTCTGCATTTACTTGTCTATGCCTGTACTATCCAACAAAGTAGCCAGTAGACACATATGGTTGTGGAACAACTGAACTGTTGCATATCTGAATTGAGATGTGCTCTGTGTAAATTACATGCTAGACCTCAAATATTTCGTATGAAAAAAAACGACATATTAATCTCATTAATCATTTTTATATTTGAATACGTGTTTATTTTTTATATTTTTTTAAAAAGTTATTTTAGTTTGAGATTGAGAGAGACAGAGAGAGCAGGGGAGGGGCAGAGAGAGGAGAGAGAGAGAATCCCCAGCAGGCTCTGCACCAGCAGCACAGAGCCTGACTCAGGGCTCGAACTCACCAACACTGAGATCATGACCCGAATGGAACCAAGAGTCAGACACGTAAGGGGACTGAGCCACCCAGGCATTCCTGATTACATGTTTAAATGCAATTGATAGCATGTGAAAAAGTTTTAGGCATATTGAGTTAAATAAAAACATAAATACAATTAATGCCACTAGCTTATTTCACCTTTTTAAAAATAAAGCTATGAGAAAATGTAAAGTTACAGATGTGGCTGAAATTATGTTTCTATTGGACAGTGCTGATGTAGATACTAGATGAGCTCTAAAGTATTTTTCAAAAGTATAACACCATCGTAAGAATAAGAAGTGGAATAAGGTACATAAAAATAGACATTGTATTTGGTGATTATGTGTATGTTAATGATAAATGAATGAATCATTGGAAAAATATAAAAATTGTATTACTATGACAAGTGGATAGCTATGTGTAAAAAAAAATCTGGATCTCTTATCTATGAGAATCAGAGTTCTCCATGGCCTATCAACATTTAGGGGAAAAAAAAAACTTAAGAATGAAATGTCCCAAGGAAAGGAACTTGATTGCCTGGCAGATTTTGGACCGAGAAAAATGTCAGTGTAACCTATGGCTGCAACAAATAGTTCCAGTCATTTTATTGTGATTTCTTTGGCATAAGCCTTTTTTTTTTTTTTTAACACTTCACCATTTTTTGGAAGTTACATCAATTATTTCAGAAAGAAACTATCCTAGTTGAAATTATATTTTAAATAAATTCAACCTTATGGCCTGAATGGATCAAAATGTCCTATTGCTTTACTTCTGTTTCATTTAACAAAACTTTTTTTTTCTTTCCTGAAAAAAAAGTAATCTTGAATAATATTTAAAAACTTAGGACTCTATTTTCTATTTGTGCACATAGCCCACTTTGGGGTACAGTTATGGGGGAGGTGAAATCGAACACAATTAGTCAGCAAATATGAGTACAATATTTTGTTTTAATACCGATATATTACAATTTAATTTTAAGGTTTTGTTTTTTGTTTTTTGTTTTTTTTACTCTGTCCCTTTAACCCTGCTTCTCATGCTCTCTTCTCATCTGTCATTGGTTTGAACTGACAGAGACATAAATCCATATGACAGATTAATAGGGGAAAACTGATACTGGCTAAAAGAGGTTATACTTCTTTTTAAATGGACAAAGTGGCAGACCTGTATTCACAATGTAAGAATGTTGGAGAGACTGAGCTGGGACATGAAAGCCAAATTCTGTCCAGAATCTTGTTCTTGTCTCACATCAAACTTGTCAAATTGTTCTCACCATCTCAATATCCCTGTTTAAACGATAGTATTAAATGCATGATTTTAAAAGGCAACTATTGGGGCGCCTGAGTGGCTCAGTCAGGCGTCTGAGTTGATTTCCGCTCACGTCATGATTTCATGGTTCCTGGGATTGAGCCCCGCTTCTGGCTTCACACTGAGAGACTGGAGCCTGTTTGGGATTCTTCCTCTCCTCTCTCTCTGCCCCCCCCACCCCCGCACACTCACAATCTCTCTCTCTCCCTCTCTCTCTCTCTCTCTCTCTCTCAAAATAAATAAACATTTAAAGAAATAAAAGGCAACTATTAGCTTTTAAAATGGATTAAATGAAGGAGAAAAAAAATAAGGAAATAATGGATATTAATTTAGATACTGTTAATACAATGTATGTTATCACAAAGATTTAAAAGACTACGAGCTTAAGTTTACCTAGATAATACATTTTGTCAAATCATTATAAGGGTTTTATATACTTATAAAAATAGTGTGCATTTATAAAAAATAGAAGAAAAAATGTAACTTTTGTTGAACTCAATATATGCTTAACACTATTAAACATACATTCTATATTATTACCATGGCCTTGTCTGTTGGCCCTCAGATACATTTTCTCTGCCTTTCCTTCCCTGTCCTGTGCTCAGGAGGCTAACACTTCAGACTATATCACCTGAAATATGTTGCAAGTTGGCTTTCCAGCTATTTTACTATTATTTTTTATGGAGTTGTTTAAGGTAAGTAGAGCATCATATTAAATGATGACATTTTTCCATATCAACCCCACTTAGGGCACATAAAGTAAACTTGAAATCTGAGAGATTAGATAACAGGAATTTATTTTGGTTATTATTTTGCAATGTCCCAAAATAAAAGCAAACAGATGGAATGACAAATTACATAACAATGCTTATAAATTAAATAAATGATTACAAATGGCTATTATCTAAGGAAGTCAAATCTCGATCATAAATTTCATTTGAAATATGAAATGCTATATACACTTGAGTCCATAAAAGACTGTTGTTATTATCAAATATTTAGATTCAGTGATGATCTCCAAGGATGCATATTTAGTGAAAAATTATGTAGAATCAATTTCATGTACTGATATTTTTCTTAGAATTTCATCATACATTTCTATACATTATTATTGAACTTTGGTTCGATACATTTATTTTTATTGATTTATTAATTAGTTGAAAAAACTCATGATTTTTTTAGTTTTTTTTTAACTTGTATTTTGTTTTTAGTTTTATGTTTTAGTTTTGTAATAAAATGTTAAAATATGTTAAGATTTCATAAAGAAATAATAAAATAATATATCACTTATAAATGTATTCTTCTGAAGATTTTACTGATACTGGCACACTCCCATGTTTGTGTGATATATTTTAAGAAAAGAACCTACAGATACAAATAAAAGTCTACCCTCCTTCACAGCCCATCTCTTCCCTTTCCTTCACCTACTCAGCATATGATATATATGCTTCTTGTGCAAATTTTTCATACTATTTATAATATATATGTATTTTGTTTAGGGAGTGCTTACAATTACATAAAGGATGTCATAGCATTTGTAGTGTTTGTCACTACCCTCACTATCGTATATTTAAAATATTTATCCTTATTGATACATATACTGATATACTTGGATTTATTTCTAACATTTTTTTTAATTTCCTTTTAATGTGCATTTGTTGGATGTTTCTTTTCTTTTTGTCATATGGATCAAGTTTTATTAAATTTTACTTTATATTTTGCTTGTGGAAATTATATATTCTGTACTTTAAGTGGTTACTCTTAAATTTCTGACATGAAAACTTCACAACAAAAAGGTTCAAATTCATTACTTTATCTTCCACTCAAACCATAAAAAAGAACTGGAAGAATTTAATAACTTTAGCCACTTTTTAAATCTACATGTTATTGTCCCCTAGGAGTTATATACCATTATGATTATTTTTTAATTCCCAGAATTAGTTATTGATATGCTGCTATCGTTGCTGCTGTTTTAGATTTTATTTTATCAATACTTGTTTGGAACTCTCTGACGTATTATTTAGAACAGAATCCATTTGGAGGTTGAAGGCATGGAAAATGGTTCCCTTAATACAAGTAGTTTTGTTTATTTAAATGTTTTTATTACTATCCCTTGGAAAGTCTTGTTTTTGTGTACCCAGTATTTCTGTATCTTGGTTTAAAGGATTTGGTTAAGCTTGTCTGTGACTGTATAAGACATTAATCTGTAGCACTGTTTTGTTTTGTTTTGTTTTGTTTTGTTTTGTTTTGTTTTTTCTCTTATAATTGCTGAATAGATATAAAGCATAGGTACAAAGATACTGAGTGATGAAATGATTCAGAACTGGACTTTGCTGGGTAGCTGTGTCAGAGAGATGCAATTTTTATTGACATTAAAAAGAAATGGATTGAAATAACATACCATGAAACTGATGAGGCTAGAGTGGAGGCAGGAAGGGTCTGAGAGACTGAGAGGATATGGAGAAAATAAAATCTGGGGTCCCTTTGAGGCTGAAGAGCAAGTCTTTTGGGTGATTATAAGAGAGACCCAAAGGGGGACAGAAAAGAGTTTTTGGAAAGTGATATTTTTTATTATTATTTACATTTCAGTGAAGAAGCAGTTTAGAGTTAGCCAAAGTGCTTTAGTGAGGTCATGAGACTAGGTGGCTAAAAGGGAATAGGGGAAGTGATAGGAACAGAAAATGAGAAATTTAAGAAGCTAAGACTACTGTTTGGATCATCTCTGATTGAATAGTAGAGCTGTGGCAGAGAGGAACATCATGAGCCAGGGCTAAAATCTTTTCTCTGAAAGAGAAGGCATAATCAGGAGGTCAGTAGTAGCAGTAACAAGGTGGAGTTCAGACTGTCCTCAGTGTCCTTGGAGGAAGATTAATATGAGCCCTCTATGGAAAGAGTCTGGCAGAAATGCTCAGGAAAAGTAGGATGCTACCTTTTCTCTGAAACTTGAGTCATGTGAAATGCAAAGCCTCCACTTTGGGAAGCTCTGGAAAAATCAGTGGCCCCACGTAAGGACCAGAATCTACTTATGTCAGGAAGGTGGAAGGGGATTCTCAGTAAAGTGGTCAAGCTAGTTTTTTTTTTGTTTTTTGTTTTTTAATTAATTTTTGTTGGTATGTTTGTTTTTAATTTCTCCTACAATGAAAGCAATGCTTTAGGGAGCATGGCAAAAGGTTTAGAAGAAATGAGAGTGGATTAGGGAGAAGACAGTGCAGATTGAGGGTCAAAGACAGTTTCAGGAAAAGACAAACAGGGACCTTTGTATTTTGGACCATAAACATGACCTGATAGATTTAGTAACTGGGCAAATGACTAATAAATAATTAATCTCAGAACTACTCTCTGATGGTTAGTATGTGGCAGTAGCCTTGTCCCTAGATACTGAGGCCACAAAGGGTGAGGTCACTCATGCTCTCCGTGATCTGGGAATACGTCCTGGGACTCCAGTGGTCTTGGCTTCATTAGTAGAATTAGCACAGAGCCTGGTAATCTGCTTCGTACTGTAGACAGTGAAATGAACCAAGCAGAGTCCAGAGGGCACAACTTCTCCTTTGTCAGTAAAGAAATATGTTTGCCAGTGAATATCATGGGTCTCTAGACTGGCTGTAAGCACTAGTGTAGACACTTTTAGAAAAATGAACACCAGAGTCTTCTTATTTAAGGCATCTGAAGTACTCACCATCTTCATGAGATCTTATAAAAGCCAAGTCACAGGTACCTTTAAAGAGTAATTTCTTCCCATGCGGTTGTGCCCAGAAGTAAAAAAAAAAAAAAAAAAACAACAACAACAACAAAAAACTAATCATCAATTAAAATTATATAAAAATAATTGAGAGGCGTTATAAATAAACTAAGAAGTTCTTTATGAAATATAAAAAAGCAAAGGGCTGGAGGTGTATAATTTTTGTTTTTCCCTGTAATTTAAAATGCATGTATATATTTTACACCAAGTACTCAGGACTTGATGCCCATAGAATGAGAAACATAAAAACATTTGCTTGTCTTACCTTCCTCATGGAGGTTCAGACCTCAGTGTACTGACCTGTAAGTTGAATGTAGGTAGTCACGTATATATCAGGCTTACTCTGGCTCCAAAGACAAGCCAGACTTTCTTGTAGAAGAAAAGTCAAACACAGAACCACTAGCATAATTTTTTTTTTTTTTTGATACGAGGCATGAGAAAGCCCCAAAGGAGCCAGAGAACTAACTTGGAGAAGCATGGCTGACTCTCCTTGGCTAGTTTTGAGACTAGATGGCCAGGGATGATAGGAGAGGAAGGAATTATTTTTGCAGACTAGCAACCATTGTTTGGGTTTTATCAAGGGCAAGAGAGGAGAATTTGAGGCTAACATCATGTGCTGGTGGGGCAGGGGAGGTAAGCTAACAGCTACAGTGGACAAACACAGGCAAGGACCACAGTGGGTATTTCTCAGTCCTCAGTGGATTATCTCTCATTCTCTTCTACTCATATTTTAATAAATTTAATAAATAATGAAGAAATTAAAGGAATAAACAGTAAATAAATTAGCTTATATCCTTAGGAATATTATAAACCAAATGTAAAATTTTGGATTGGACACCCATTCAGAGTTCTGGGTTCTTCATATTCTGAAAAGAAATCTTTTTCTCTTGTGACTAAATCATATGGTTAATTTTGAATCTATGGTTAGTATAGATGCCTGAGTCATTCATTCATTGACTTTTTCTTTCATTCATTGAAAAATATTTATTGGAGAACTTCTGTGTGCCAGGTTGTTCTAGGCAAGTAACAGTGTATGTGTGTGCACACGTGTGTGTGTGTGTGTGTGTGTGTGTGTGTGTGAGAGAGAGAGAGAGAAAGAAAGAAAGTCCTTCCCCTAAAGAACTTGTGGTTTTAAGCTATTAGTTATATTATCTTGTCAAGCACAGTGACCTGATAGTAAATTAATATCTCACATAATAATAACCAAGCTTAACAACTGCTAAATTTAAATATGTAAAATTTAAGTCATTTTTTGATAAATTCACATTTCAAGCAAAAGGGGACCTTCAAATGTGTGTATCTGCCTCATGCAGTTTACATTTGTGGAGTCCCTTTTTACTCTAAGGAGAGATTTAAAAATTATGTAGAACTGAGGTCAGTCCATATAGGTAGCACCAAAAAATTACTTAGTTGCAACATGAGAACTTGAAACATAAAATTTGTAACATAGAAGTTTGTTGTTTACCACCAGGTGTCCTTAGTTTTCCAAATAATCTGGAGCGTTTTAAAAGTTCCTTTAATAACAGTTTTGGTAGAAATGCATGTAACAGAGGCTAGAAAGTTGAATGAGATTCAAATGTATTCTACAAACCTCTTATTCTTCTTAGGGAGAAGGGAAAAACCTTGTGAAAGATTGAAAAGCCTGAGGGAACCTTAACTTGCATGACCAATACTTACTGACCTTGGCTGTTTTATAAGGGGTCACATTTTATTTTTGTGCACATAAACTGCTGAACAATATTTGCAATGCACTGGAAGAAAAAGTGTTTTTCTGCATTTATCATGCTACCATAACCACTCCTTCTACCCCCTGTTCACTGATGTGTTCATTTCTTTTTTCAGCTTAGAGCAGGACAGAAGTTCAATGAGAAAATTCATCCCATACTTCTTACCATGACCCAGGGATATAACACAACACAATTTCCCTAGGTGGAAATCTTTTTTTTTTTTTTTTTTTAATTTTTTTTCAATGTTTATTTATTTTTGGGACAGAGAGAGACAGAGCATGAACGGGGGAGGGGCAGATAGAGAGGGAGACACAGAGTCGGAAACAGGCTCCAGGCTCTGAGCCATCAGCCCAGAGCCCGACGCGGGGCTCGAACTCACGGACCGCGAGATCGTGACCTGGCTGAAGTCGGACGCTTAACCGACTGCGCCACCCAGGCGCCCCCCCCAGCTGGAAATCTTAACCCATTCTTAAACCTAAGATAAAAAGCCTTCACAACATTTTAACTCCTCATTTATACATTTATATTTAGCTGCTTGTAGTGAAAATAAAAGTTATCCTGAATATTAAGTCATCTGTGTAATACTGCAACATTCCACAAGGGGGTTTTCCTTTGTTTAGTATACTGCTTTTTTCTCCTTACTCCCACCCCCTTTTAACTACTTGTATGTAGTGATTTTTTTCCCCCTGTGTCTTTGGTTCCAGAATTTAGTTTCATAATGGACAAGCAAACAGTATTCTCCAGTAATCTTTGAGATTTTCACTTGGGGGGGCACAAATTTGATAACCCTCCGAAAGGATGTTTTAGGAGCTGAAAGATAAAAGTAAAGGAATTCAATAATGTTAAAGCACAGTAGTCTCTGAATTCTTCAAATCTCAGTAAATGGACGAAGTAAATCAAAGATTTAGACTTATTATAATTTTAGCGGTAAAAAGTTTGGCTCCATTTTGTTTGCAAAGACCAAAATTAGCAATGCCATGAAGCTGCAAAAACAATTGCATAATTCGGCTTTTGATATGCAGTTGAAGTCTGTTAATCTTTATGATAATTCTCAGAGTCAGATTAACTCTGACCTCAATTTGTTTCCCTTGTAGATTCATGTAATGACTTTTCAGTCCTTGCATTTCTTGAATTTTCAGTTACATGGTGGTGCTGGGGAGGAAAAAAATCTTCCTATGTCCTTCAGAGTTTCTTCTTGCGGCTCTAAGAATTAAAATTGACAAGAGACAGATTAACAGGAGAAAATCAAATTTAATTTTGTACATATGAGAACTCCACATACATAAGAGATTCAAAGACACAAAGATAAAATGAGGTATATATGCCATTCTGGGCTAAGGATTGAGATAGGGGTCTGGGCCTTTGATGGTGAGGAGGGCAATTCATGGGCAATTTCTTCAATAAGAAAAAGAGCAGATTTTTAGTAGTGAGATATTTACCCGACCATGCAGATGGGTCACTCAGATAAAATTTGTCTCTGGTAATAACCTGTATCCTGGGAAAGAGAGCCACTCAAGATTCTTCTAGGGAGTTAAGGGAAGGGTAAGAGTTTCTCTTGAGACTTCAGGCTCTTGATTGGCTTCCACTCAAAATAGTCTACATGTCAAAGTGGCACATTTTGGGAAGACTTGTTATGGACCTCTACAGTGGCAATAGTTTATTTTTGCAAAGTCTTTTCTTAAGCCTTTGAATGTATTTGATTATATATATATATATATGTATGTATGTATACACACACACAGTTATAACATTTTATAAACCAAACCTCATTAGCTGGCATTTAAAAGGCTACAAAGATTGACAAAAGACTCGGTTTTTGTTTATTTTAGCTTATATTCATTCTTTTTTCCTGATCCTTTTATTTTATTTTTATTTTTAAATTTTTATTTAAATCCCAGTCAGTTAACATATGGTGTAACAATGATTTCAGTAGAATTTAGTGATTCATCACTTACATATAACACCCAGTGCTCATCCCAACAAGTGCCCTCCTTAATGCCCATCACCTGTTTAGTCCATCCCCCACCTCCCCTCCAGCAACCCTGTTTGTTCTCTGTATTTAGAGTCATGGTTTATCTCCCTCTCTGTTTTTATCTTATTTGAAAGTTAATCTCTTTATGGTGAATTTACCAATCCTGTTATTATGTTGACTGTATGGAATTGAAGTGATTTTCCTCTGAAACTGAGATAAAACTTTAACACACACTTCCTTAAGAATGTATGATTTATGGTACCACAATTTCCATTGCTCGTGTCTTCATTACTGTCCTATGGACACTTTTACTTAACAGACATCCATTGTTCCTATTCCTCTGTAGCTAGCATAAGAAGGACAGAGGTGAGGAAGGAAGTAGACATGAAATGAATGGTGACTGGTTTTTCAACACCTTAGAATTAAAGGTTGACTCTGTTGACTCTGCTCCTTTTTACGGCCATTTTTAACCTTGCATTTCACTGCTATATTTTAGTAACTTGTCAGTAAACACTTACTGAACATACAGTAAGTGCCAAGTTACTGCGCCATAAGGAACAGCAAGTTCAGAAGTTCATGATCCATCCAACAGTACTCAACAGTATTCCAGTTTGGAGGATTAATCATATGGTCAATCTAGTTAGAATGCTTCTCCTTGGGAGGCTCTTCTTTATTTCTTTACATTTGCCCCTGGATCATTTATTTTAAAGTGCCTGTAGCTAGTTTTCTGTATAATACCATGCAAGTTGGGATCTATATGAATAGACAGATTTCTGAAGTTCTTGCTGTTAGTTTGGTTCCAACTCCTTTGATGCACTTACTGAAAATGCTTGATTTCAAGGCACATGATAGCTCCTAGGCAGTTTCTCAGCATAATAATTAGTCAAATTTGGACAATAAATGGCCTCATTAGTTACTCCTTTAAGCATTTGGAATACAAATACCTATTTGTAGAATAGATTTCTTTCTGCTGTTAATAAATTCATAGTTGATAAAAGAGAGCTTTATTTTTGTTAACAATTAGCATTTGCTGCCCTTAAATAAATACACTGAAGTGTCGGTGGCCTGAGGCTGAATGGCAACAGCCATCAATATCATTTGGATTACAAAGAATATAGTACCTACAGTCACCTCTCCCACTGTGCAACTTCCTAGTGTAGTCAGAGGAATTCTTTTGTTATGCAAATGCCCTATTTAAAGATAACATGTGTACAAAGGAAAGTAATGGAAGGTCATTTCTAAGACTGGACAGATGGATGAAAAATTCCACAGAGTGCTTTGCCAAGCACCTGGCATTATATGAATGACAACTGATGATTAGAATCACAAAGAAGAATTTGTATTATCACAGGTGACAGTGCGACTAATTGAAGAGGTTGCTTGTTACAGAATTGGTCGGTTTCCGTTCAGCTACACTCAGGATCCAAGGGCTGCAGAAAATGAATACACAGCACACAGTGTTTTCTTAGGGAACTAAATGAAGGTAGGAAGAAGAGGGAGGGAGTCTTGCTGAGGGTGTAAAGACTCACAGCGGGCTTGAGTTCTGTGCTGCTGAGAAGATGCTCACAGCACAGTCTCAAAGTTGCAGAGGAAATAAGAGATAACAGACCTTTAAGATAGACTTTTATGTCATTTCATAACACTCAACCACAGCTTCTTTTGGAAGTATAAAAATCCGATGGATCTGGGCCTCATTATGATATGTATCACTGTTTTCTAGATAATAGCATGCCATCAGGCATGTTGACTGAATATGTTAAGAAGACAACAGTGCAGGCTGTAACTATCTGCGCCTCCATCAGAATATTCAGAAATCTCACATCTTTCAAAGGGGGGTTGCCAAAGGCTTCCCCAAGCTGCACACATTGCTGCTTTGTCTCTCCTTTATGCCATATTGAATCTATTAGAAGACAAACACATCTCTTAGTCATCAGACTGTTTGCTGACAATACCTGTCAGTCATTCCCCTTCAAAGAGATATATTGTAGGTTGTCCCTGCCAGGATTAGAAAGAAGATGGGAAGAAACAAATCTGAGATAATTGTTCTCATAAAAGAAATGATATAGCTATTATTTGAAAAATAAATTTAAGGAACCACTTTAGGAAATAAAGATTAGAATGAGTTTTTCCCTAAGTACTCATCAGTGGTATTAGAAATCATGTTGAAATTTCAAATACAGTCGAGAAACTTAAAGGAACTTAGAGAGTTTGGATCAATAATTGAATATATATCCTTTTTCAAAATCCATTTATATTGAAAGGCAAACATTCTCACAAAGTTTTTGTTTGTTTGTTTTATTTTTCGTAGGTCTAGAATATTAAATATTTGAGTGTGAAAACAAGTTTTAGAAAACCAGTTGACTTCAGGGAAGCTTTGAGAATTAATCTTACTGAGCAATTCAAAGCTTACCAAGTAATAGATATATCCAAGAGTGATGATTTTTAAAACAATGTTTTTAGAGATTTCTAATATTGGTTCTTTTTTTTATTGGTTTATCTTTTATTCATTCAGTAAATAGTAACATCAATCTTGACATATCATATTTCATAATATTGCCTATAAATAAGAAAGAAATAACTTTTAAAAAGTATGCAGTTGGGTTCCTCTTTATTGCTCTTTCAGCTACTTTCCTTAAAACTAAGCCATTGCATAATCAAAGAGTTTTAATGCCAAGAAACACACACACCCTCACACAGATATTTTAAGCTATTGTGTTTAATTGCTTTTGTTTTTCTTTGTCTCATTGGTATAGCTCATTTACTTTACATGGATCTATTTTACATAGAAGAAATCAATCAGGGAATTTAAATTTTTTTCATATGTAACAAACATCTCCTACTCTGTGAGTTACAGAGGAGTGAGCCAAGTACACTGATTTTTCCCCTTTGGCCCCTGACAAAGATTTTTTTTTTTTATTTTCTAGTTGATTTGTCGTATTTTTCTTGAGGATAAAAGGTCAACCATGGCCTCCACAAGGAAATATGAAAATTAATGAAAATGAAACCCAAACAACCTGTTTCTCATAGAACTATGTCTCTTAGCTATGGTTTTGTTATTAATATTATACTTCAAAATGGATGATATATCTCTGCTAGATATATAGCCATCCTACAAAAATCAGTCCCATAATTCCTACAATTTATAATAGCAGAAATAATGCCTGAAGTGTAACAAATTAAGTATTTATGCTTTTTTTGACCACAAATGACTGTTGATTTTATCTAAGTTTACATAAGAATATATTTCTGCAGCTCGGTATGCCTTTCTTTATGTGTGTGTCTATGTATGTGTGGCTATCTATGTGTCTGTGTCTATAGCTTCTTTCAATCTGTTTATTTTTGTTTTTGTTGAAGAAATTTCTACAAGATGATAATTCTAATAATGACAATAAGTAGCTTTTAATTTCACATAAGGCATGCGGTTTCCTAACGTTACTCCGTGTTATATCTCCATTAAAACAGTACTTGTCAAAATAAATGATTTCACCTATTTTCTGGGGAAAACGTTTCTGAGTCCAAAGTTGCCCACTTGTTTTCAAAGTATAGATATAAGTTCAAAGACAAACCCATTACCACATTACTTTACCTAAAACACCTTTTAACATGGAATGGTTTTAATTGGAGAAGAAAGATAAAATTTCTCCTCGAAAAGTTCTTGATCAGTAAATCAGAAATGAGAATTATGGGAAAAGAGACTCAAGAGCTTGTCTTTCAAAAATGCCTCAGCTGATTTTAATGTATACTAGTATTTGGCAATCACTGCTTTAAAAAATCTTGTGTTTTCTTTTTTATGTAAACCTCAGAGCAAATATGCTTTTGAAGGTAGCTAGGTCATCCAGAAATGGAATTCTATGTCCACATCTTCATTTAATCTGATTACTTTTTCTTTCGGTTTCTGGTTTTTTAGTGTGTTCTATCTCAAGTAAGAATAGTAATATTTTTCTCTATGTTGTTTTACCTAAAGTTACTTTTCTGAAAACAGTCATTTTCCTACATTACTACAGACACTCTTTTCTAGAAAGACATCTTTCAAAGTTATTTATCTTTCCTTAGCATCTACCTAGAGATTACTTGTCATTTTTCACAGCCAAATCTCTGGGCATATGTGGCTGTTGAGATGCAGGTGGGTAGGTGTCTCAGTATGATGAATGAGCTCACAGTAGCCTTAAGTTAAAACCAAAGGTGACTCTGCTCTAGCCCATTGTTCCAGGCACCTGCCCTGATCCAGATCACCTCAGCTGCTTCCTGACGCTGTAGAAAGTCCCCCACCCTCCTGTATAACCCTCCACATCAATTATTGGCAGGCAACTTTTATGGGGTGCTTCGGAGATGTTAAGGTACACTTAGAATAACATATTGAGGAATATATATCTAATAAGACCAAGAGTAAGATTGTGAAAATTTGACGTTTACTATATGGCATGAAGCCGTAGAGATACCAAAAGTTGGGTCAATCATCAGTTTCACACTAGTATTTTGCCCAAGAGGAAGTTTATTTAACATGTTGGGAAACTATAAAAGAGTGGACTACATAAGTAATTACAGTATTACAAGTCATTCATATTTTTTTTTCTTCAGGATATACTTTTTAGAAATCTTATAACAAGATGACTGTTGTTACCTTCGCAAAGAAAGGGCTAGGATGATTATGTTTAATACTTGATGTAAAGTGAACATAGCATCTAGATTCTGATTATTCCAAATCATTTTAATTACTTGATAGTGTACATATCTAAATTAGCCTTGATTTGATTTCCTTTGCAAAGAGGTTGACTTAACAAGCCAACAAGATTAGAGTAAAAGAATTGGTAAAGAAAGTACAATGGTAGTGCATCATGAGGGTAGAAAAATTGCCACTGATTGTGCTCTTAAAATTAGCTATTTTATGTAGGTGTTAGTAGACAACAGGTACTTTAAATTCAAATCTTTTTAGATATTCTAAATCATATGACCAAGACTAACCTCTCTACAACAGGAATGATTTTAAGAGGTCCCTTCACAATACCTCCATATATTGTCTTGCTTATATAATTTTAGCTATTTCACACAGAAAGAATGTGAATACCTTCTGTATGTAGAAAATTTGCTAAATGTTGGAGATATGGAAATGTGTGAGGAATACAGCGAAGCTTCAATGGATGGATACTCTAGTGAAGAAGACATGAGAACAATCAACTATTACAAAAGCAAAGTGCCATAAGTACCTGGTTAAAAATAAAAGCTAAACACTATCGGGAAAAAAATAAAGTAGGTTTGATTTTTATTTTCACTTTGTTCAGTAACTTTGATCATGTTAATCATTCTGTGTGCAGCAGGTGATGTGTCATGGGATTGATACTGAAATTTGGATTTTAAAATAATCTAGGCTAAGAAATCTGCACATTTGACATAAAACATGAAGAAAATGGTTGCAAATGTGAGCAGAAAGATCGTATTCATTTTTCATTTGTAGGGAGATTTTGGCAAATAATAATTTAATTATTTGTGATTTTTTATATATTATATATTATATTATATTATATTATATTATATTATATTATATATATTATATACTATATATATTATTTATATAAAAACTAGACATGTTTTTATATTCACCATTAAGAATGAACTTCATCAAAATTGATTCTGTCTTGGGAAAAATATGAAGACTAAGAAGAATTTATATATATGTATATGAATTATATACATACATACATTACATACATACATAGAGAATTTATGTATATGTATATAACATATATATACATATGTACACATATACAAATAGATATAGATATGTCTTTCAGAGCAAGAAGTAGAAAGAGTGATAAGGCTGTCAGAGAAACAATATATGAATTGAAGGTGACTTCCCTATACAACTTTGGAAGAAGACTAAGTGTACAGTAAGAAAGGAGAAGTTAGTGATCATATTTCAATTCAAATAATAGCAGTAAAATAGACTTAAATTAGGAGACCTATTTTTTTTTAAGAAAAACATTGATTTCTTTCCCCTCGAATTATAGACAATAGGGTCGGACTTTACAGGAAGGCCATTAGACAGACGGTCAAAGCAAAACACATGAATCTGTCAATCATTTTTATCAGTTCTGACACCTTATTAAAAATTCAAAGACATGTTTTCATTTCAAAAGGAAAAACTTGCAAGGTATACTTTCTCTAATAGTTATTGGACCTAGCTTTAAAACCCTTCTTCAAATCGCTGTAACCGAAGTAGATCTTTGGGTGGAGAGTTTTTGCCTGCAGAAATGCATCAGACAAACTGCGTTAGAAATGGTTTTAAATGTTTATCTACAAATCTATCAAGGCTGGATGTTTATAAGTATTAGGCAGAAATTCTTCTCAGTTACTTCTGGTGGGTTTAATGTAAAGAGCTATTGTGAAGGGAATTTATTCTTAGTGTTTAACTAGCTATAAATCAGGTTATGACAATTTTATAAGCCTCTATGCACCCTGCACCCTTCACCAGACGTTGTATAATATAGCTTCATGGAGAAGATAGTGAAGATGAGACCTGTGATCTTAAGGCTGCAGAAAAGAGTAAAGTGAAATCATTCTCACAGTGCCAAACTTCCTGCTGTTTGTAAACTAAAGCTGTAAGGTAAACTAAAATTCATTATGAGCCCCTACTACATAAAGAGTATTACGTTATATATTGAGGAAACATGGCAAACAAAACAAAACAAAACAACAACAACAAACAAAACAAAATAGAACAAAATATGCGATCCTGAGAAGCTGGATGTTGGAAAGTCTGAACCAGCTCCAAATTCCTTCTCTATGCCCACACATACATACCCCACTCTTTCTGACCTCTGGACCTTAGAGCATAAGGCATATTCTGCCTTTGTTGGCCTGGCACTGGCCCCCTTTCCAATGGGATAATGCTTGCTTTTTCCTATGACAGCTCATGTAACTCCTAGGAGACCACCCCTTTCAGTTTTCCTTCCCCTGCCCTGGCTTTTTCTGCTCTGGGTCTCCTGTCCTGGATTATGAGTAATGTGGAGGCAGAGATCCTGCTTCTTGCCTTTCTATGCTGAGTATCTAGCCCTGCATTTGGCACCCAGTTGACATCCAAACAGCGGCCATGGAAGGAGAGGTGAATGAATACACGAAGGATGCTTCCAGGCCTTGCATTCTGGGAATGGGACACCATCCCAGTCCTTCTAGGGCAGAGAAGAGCTTGAGACTATTGAGGGAAACAAAACACAAGTCACACTTCTGCACAACATGCAAGTCTTTCTGTTCCAGGATCTTTTTTTTTCTTTAAATTCACTTTACAGCTTCAGGTTTTTGTTTTGCCAATTGGAATGACATAAGGAAGAGGGCAGATGTGGGTGACATTGTCAGGAGACGCTGCCACTTGCCTTGATAGAATCGTATCCAGAGGCAAGACAGGCAACTTGAGACAGGCACATCTTTTCTCTCATTTTTCAAGTGCATGGCTATGTGTTTTCATCTTTTTGTGTTAGAAGCTTCAGAAGGGCAGATACTTTTTTGCTTGCAGTAGTTGGGGTCAGAGTAAAGAGGGATTCAAAGCCAATCAATAATAGCATATAAGCATGGGCATGTTGGAAATGGCTTTCATTTTCTGTTTCTTTATTTTATGACCTGGGTATAGTCAGACTTTCAGTATGTTGTATTGTCAGTCCTTTTGAATAGAAATGAATTAAATTGAAGCATGTGTTTTCTTCACTACCTTGTACAAATTGCATCAGAAATATATGTGAAAACGTGTGTTTGGATGAGTGTGTGTGTGTGTGTGTGTGTGTGTGTGTGTGTTTTGTATAGAGAGGGAAAAGAAGAGTGAGAGAGCACTCTTTCTCACTTTTCTAAAAGGGAAATCTGGCTATGAAAAAAAAATGATCAGTTATATGATCAAAGTCTTTAGTAGCTCTACAGACTTGAATGTTCTGTCCTGTCCTCAGAAGCAACTGATGAAGCCAAAGAATAGGGACAAGGAAAGGGAGAGTGGTAGATGGTCGTAAAGGGACATGATTTTCATCCATTGAAATATTGAGCCTGGGTGGCTCAGTTGGTTGAGCGTCCAACTTTGACTCAGGTCATGATCTCATGGTTTATGGGTTCAAGCCCCACGTCGGGCTTTGCACTGGCAGCACCAGGCCTGATTTGGATTCTCTGTCTCCTTCTCTCTTTCTACCCCTCTGCCCTCCTTTCTCTCTCAGAAATAAATAAACATTCTAATAGTTTTGTTTTTTAAGAAGAAATATTGAGCTGCCACCAGACTGTCATGGATTTAAAGGACCTCTTGTCAAGTAGTGATCCTAAGTTGATATGACCCTCACACTGTTGCCTCCTCTGCAGATATTTGTAGCCTGCAGCATGTGGAATGTCACTGGAAGATCAGACAACAGTGCTTGTGCTTCAGCATACAAATCATTAATGTTTTTTGTCATGTTCTTTAAAGACTGGTTGTCTACGGGTCCTGCAGTTGTGTGACGAAACGTCTAAAATACCCACTCTCACAACCTCACCCACTAAAAGGAGAGAAAGAGAAAGATGGTGGAAACAGAGAGGAAAGTGGAGTTGGGTAAGGGGCATGTCTTGTGTGAAGTGAGAATGTTACCAGTACTGTCTCACTAACATCGTCACTCTAGAGACAGTGTTTGTTGTAGACATTCAACTATGTGAGAGAAAAAGCCAAACTCAATGGAAAGCCATTTTGTAATGGGACATAATAATACTGATAGGCTCAGTGGATGTGACAGGGGCAGTTGATGCCAATAAACTTAATTCATAGTTTCAGATCCTGAAATATTTAGCAGGACAAACCAATACAGCATTCCATATATTTAATCATTAGTAGGAAATGGAACAAAAAAAAATCCACCATGAGCATTTACAGTCTGTAAGTTAAAGTACACATAAACTACACAGGTAGGTTAAACATACATATATTCAAATGATGTTTGGAATTGAAGTAATAGTTTTTGATCATTAAATAAACAACACATGCATTTTGTTTGTCATGGGTATTGAAAGTTGAGTTGAAAGTATGCTTTTAGCAGATGTAAAAATTAAAAAGAAAGCTACATGCCATATACAGCCTACATTAGCTCTTGATTTTGGACGATTTGCTTTACCATTCTGAACCTCAGCTCTTGTGTAACAAATTTTTTAAACAGTCAAGTGGTAGACATATAATAGTGCACATTTAAAAGAATTAATTATATAAAAAAGCTATATGTTCATCTTTAAACAAAGGAGTAAAATTGGATATTTCATTGCCATGTTTTTGAAGATATTAATACTAGTTATAATCCTCATGAGTCTTACCAGGTCCTCTGACAACTTCCAGTAGAAAGAGCAGGATTAGGTGTAAGGTCGGGCTATTTAGAAACTCAACAAATATTGTTTATTTCTTGATGCACCAATAATAACAAAAATGCTCTCAAGAATATATTGTTCCTGGGGCGCCTGGGTGGCGCAGTCGATTAAGCGTCCGACTTCAGCCAGGTCACGATCTCGCGGTCCGGGAGTTGGAGCCCCGCGTCGGGCTCTGGGCAGATGGCTCAGAGCCTGGAGCCTGTTTCCGTTTCTGTGTCTCCCTCTCTCTCTGCCCCTCGCCCGTTCATGCTCTGTCTCTCTCTGTCCCAAAAATAAATAAACATTGAAAAAAAAATTTAAAAAATAAAAAAAAAAAAAGAATATATTGTTCCTCTATTAGATGGTTCCTTTTTATGATCTCTCCAAAGACTATGTTATAAAGGAAAGAAATGATATTTCGAACAGTTTAAGAATGTTAGCATTACAAAAGTTGGATAAAAAAAAAAAGACTGAGACAGTATATTTTTGAGTGGAAGAATTTTATACATGTCCATCCTTTGTATGATCTTAATCAAGAGGAAAAATAGTTTGTTGAGCGCTTGGGTGTATTTTAGCCACATATTTGGATGTTAATTCATTCTTAATTATCTATGAATCATCAGATCCACTGATCCCCACATCAGGTTCTCCTGGAATTCCACTTGAGTTCACATTCCCTTCAGACTAGTGTCTCTATTTAGTAACTGCTTTTCTTTCATCATAGTTGAGGTTATATGAGAGAGATGGGTGTTTTTTTCTTTTCTTTTTTTTTTTTTTTTTTTTGAGAGATGTTTTTTCATTCAAGATGGTTGACTGTTTTGTTTCATGGTTTATATTACTACGCTTTAAAAATATGGTCTGGATTCTTGATTCTTTATTTTATTTTAATTTTCCACCTACGCGTTATTAATTTAAGGAATTATAGTTCCAAGTCAGTAACGATTCTCGGCGCTGTCAGGATCACGGCAGTGTTCGCATGACAAGTGTGATGAAACCTCTTGCCAGTCCCATGAGGCAGCTTTTGAAAGCTGTCAGGCTAAATGCAGGAAACCATTTTGGCTGCTGTTCGGGATTCCTTACAATTGCTGACTATGCCCTGGCAGCAGAGTCTGTACTGGCGTTGGCCTTCCCTCCTGGGTACGTTCTGAGCATTGCTGCCATTTAAATTCTTGAAATAGAATGGATCAGTTCCAAGTGGCATGATTGGTACAGGCGGTACAAGTTTATTAGAGAGACTGGGGTTTGCCCTTGGTCCTGCAAGAACTAAAGAACTATTACTTAAGTCTTAAACAATCTTTATTGTTGGGTGAAAGAATGAGGTCCACAGCATCCATTTCATGCTGCTAGGACTGCAATAACAACAGGCAGAACGCCGCAGTGCGCATGCGGAAGGCATGATTTAACCTACCCCAATGAAGCTTAACACGATGTTGCTAACAAAATGAAATGAAGCCGAATATCTATTTTTATTAATGTGTTCATGTTTAAGCAATTTAATATTGGGAGTGCTGTATACATTTGATATATCTCTTATATGAACACGATCACGTATCTTGCTAATGTTAAATAAAGTCTGTATTGAGATGCTTTCTTTTAGCACAAGATGGCACTTTAACTTCAGAGATCCAAAGTAATCTCAATGAGCTTTCTCATTGCAAATGGAAAGCATGTGGTAGTTCGTCCTCTGAAAGCAGAAACCAGAGCTAGAAACAGGCAAAGAAAAGCTACTCTCTAGCTAGCTTCGCAATAGAGAAGATGCTTGCACTATGATGCAAGCAAGGGGGGGGGGGGGGGGGAAGGAGCAGGGCAGGGCAATTGGTGCAAAATCTTGTGTTTAGTGAGTTTGAAAATTGACAGGCAAGTTAATGTTATCTTACATGTGAACAAAGAACACTTCTGGAAATATTTTCCATTGTAAAACTCATATAGTCCCTCATCGTTGTAATTTTCTTAAAGCACGTCTAAGGTACGCTATCGAATTTTTTTTAATCCAATTATTATGTTTGTGTTATGTTACCTGATCTGTTACTTGTAACCATACCATGGCCACTACTGCTGTTGCTGCTCTTGGGTGTGCGTGTGTATGTTTTCCTTTTATAAGGAGTGACAATTCTGCTCCCTTGCTGATTCCTGTGGGAGTTGACTGTTCTCATCTACATGCATGTAATGTTTCTGTATCAATGCACCCTATTACCAGATATCTCCATTGTCTAGTGCTCTTTAGGCATCCTCTTGGGAAGGAGCTTAGAGCGGTGCTGAATTTAAGATGCACGAACTTGTCAGAGTCACTCTTGCCCTCACTTTTATAGTGAGGAAGCGTTGTTTGCTCGTGGCATTCCTTGTTCCTCATTTTCTTGAACAATTTCAGCGATGACACTTAAAATCTTTGGGATTTTTGTTCTGTTCCTATACCCAGTGATATCCATTATAAAAAAGGAGATGGTAGGGCAAAATAGCTTGAAAAAACTAGCATAATGGGAATTTTTATAAAATAAATGCATATTTGCTTCATTGTTTTTAAGAAACATAAAAACCAAAAGTATACTAGGGTCACAGATCAGAATTATTTAAGGGCATATAATAATCACGACAGAAATTGCACCATCTTTTGTTAATATTGTGCCTAAAGTTTTCCTGACCGTTTTCATATGTATCGTTTCTTTCCTTTGTTATTTTAAACTTTACACCTACTTAGTAATCCTTAATTGAAACAATTGAATTCGCTTGTGCAAAATTTAAGCAAAAAGTGGTTTATGTCATGATGTCTGATATCTCATGCACCCTGCAGCGCTGGGGATTCCAGGCTTGGACTCAGTACAAAGTCGTCAGTAACAGCACTCCCACCACCACACGGCCATCAACATTCTGGCAGCTGCTTAGGGCTGATCACTCCGTGCGCACATGGAGCTTCTCCAGAAAAGGCAGGTAACCTCTGCCACTCCGTTTGCCTGGAGATAGAACTCCTGCACGGCTATTACCTCCTGTTTGTCCCTCTCACATTGTCATTTGCAGAGAGTCAGGTGACATTGGTGAAACTTAGCTAACTATACCCTAGATGCAAGGGAATCTGGGAAATGTAGTTGTTTTGTTTTGTTTTGTTTTGTTTTGTTTTGTTTTGTTTTGTTTCTTTCTGTTGGAAAAGTAGACGTATAATATGGGAACTGCCACAATGTAGAGAGATGGTTCTGAAGGTTTGGAGCAGATGTGAACTCTATGTAGTTAAAACAAAACAAAACAAAACAAAACAAAAACACTTTTATTATTGTGTTTTTTCAGATGAAAATAATTGGAATTCAGAAATTTGGGGGCTCCCAGGTGGCTCCATCAGTTAAGCAAACGCCTCTTGGTTTTGGCCAGGTCATCATCTCATAGTTCGTGGGATTGAGTCCTACAGCAGGCTCCGCACTGTCCGTCTCTGTCCATCTCTCTCTGCCCCCCTCCCTGGCTCATTCTCTCTCTCCCCCCCCCCCTCTCTCTCAAAATAAATAAATAAAGTTAAAAAAAAAGAAATTTTGATGGGGCGCTTGGGTGGCTTAGTTGGTTGAGCATCCGACTTTGGCTCAGGTCGTGATCTTGTGGTTCATGAGTTTGAGCCCCATGTGGAGATCTGTGCTGACAGCTTGGAGCCTAGACCCTGCCTCAGATTTTGTGTCTCCCTCTCTTTCTGTCCCTCCCCTGCTCATGCTCTCTCTCTCTCTCTCTTTCTTTCTCAAAAATAAATAAACATTAAACAAAAGAAATTTTGAGGTTTAAGTTTTTTAAAGAACATCAGATCACCCCTGCAATTATTAATATGCTCAAATTATAATATTTTAATGTTTAAAGTATGTACCTTATTAAGATCTCATGGGAAAATGTCAGCACTGAGGTTATCTCTATTTATTCAGTGTATTCACTTTAAAATGTGAAAACTCAGTTTCATTTTGGTAGAGCTATGCTCATTATGTATCCCTAAGCCTAGAAGAATTTATGGCACAAAGGCAAAATCAGTTGGCTCTGGCTCCTGCAAAAAAAAAAAAAAAAGTAATAAAAAAATCTAATTTCTTGCCAAAATACTGGCCTTAGTCTTTCAGAAAGAAAGTTTTATTTTAAGAAAAAATAATTATTTGATAGCAGATCTTTATGGAGAAAACACAATAGCCTAAAGTATGACAGATTTATAACTCAAATGCTCTCCATGCTACTTAGAAATTTTGGTTGATGTATCTAATTCTTAAGTTATTATAATATTCTTTCATGATTTCTTTTATACCCTCTACAGTGATGCTCACTCCTGTCCTCCCCTCCCTTCCTGGGCTTTGTGAGGTTATGCGTTTTCTGTTGCATTACTTTACCCTTTTCCAGTGCTGTTTTTTTTTTACAGCAAATACAAAGAGTATCCTGGGAGGTACTCCTTTGCTGTGGTCAGTCATCATGGCTTCATTAAATTATAAAACTCTGTGAAGTATATGGCATTATCTTTTACAGACACGTCTACCTTTGTTTAGTCCTAAAATCCTGAACTTTCATCATTGGCAGGAACCCAATGCAACAAATTTATGCAAAAAGGAAATATTCTGATTCATGAAGCCGGGGAGGATGTGGGAATAGCTCAGTACAGGTAAAAGAGACTCAGCTACTGGAACAAGGGTCTTAATGCACCAAAAATCTTCTTTCCTATCCCCACTTGGATTAATTTTGTATAGTTTCCGTATGCATGGCAGGGACCATGACAATTGGCAGTTTCAGGTTCTTACCATTCCAGCAAGTTGCCTCTGAGGGAAAAGAGTATCTTAGTCCTAGAAAGCAGATTACTAACTTTAGAGGACAATGTAATTGAGCATATGTGGGTTAGTTGGCAGTGGACCAATTAGAATAACAGCAGTCGGGGGCATGAGAATTTTCAGGTGACCGTTCTTATAACCTAAGGAAACAACCCCACCAGGACCATAAAAAATGAAGAAAGTCTTTCCCAAAAGAAAGTTCCACTGTTTAGAACACAATCAGGATGAGACCACCACAGAGCTCCCCAACATTCTGCTCTATACTCTCTTCCCCTTCTATAGACTCAGATGAGTCTCCTCATGCCATTAGTACATGCTTCTAGCGAATTCCAAGTTTCACCAGCCTGGGACAACAAATAACAAAATAAACATAATGCATATTTCATTGGATTCAAGCCTCCATCTGTCAGCTCAGCAAATAGTTTAATTTTCTTTCATAGTTTTTTGGGGAAGAGTTTATAGAGGGTAGAGAAAAGCCATATGGGTTACGGTAATTGAATATCCATTACATGAAAAAAAAATCAGAAATGGTGAAAGTTACTTCTGCTGTGGCATTTCTTTAATGTCTAAATTAAACATTTTGTCATTCCATTTCACACAAACAAATACAAGATTATATCAAGCCTCTTCTTTATGCTTCCAGAGCACTGTTTTCATGATGTAAAGAAAAATGGAGAAGACTTGAGGTTCTTAGAACTTGTGGTATCTAGCCACTTCCCCTGCCCACCTACAGAAGGCTGATCAAATTAAGCATTGCATAAAACCAAGGCCCCCAAATGAAGTTTAAATAGATAAATCATAATATCTTCTCCTTTACCTTTAGTCGTGCGAGAGACTTATGAATGTATCTTATTAGGGTTGGTGTCCTGTAGTACAGAAATGGTGGGAGAAATTATTTTTGTACTCCTCTTAATTGCTAGATGTTATAGGATAACCTTAAAACTTTACTTAGGAATATTCTAAAGAGCAGTGTCTGAGTGATTTCTGGGATGAACATAAAATACCCATCAGTTCAGTGTAATGAAGAGTGTATGTGGTTTCAGTGCTGATATGTGACCTGGAGATTATAGGCAGTTCCAGATTAGTTAAGGGGTAAAGCCTCTGGATTTCACTTTTGAAATTTTGTTCAGGGGGGTGAGGAGGAAAGTCTAAAAACACCTTTCTCATGAAAATTTACTTGACACATAATCTCTCCAAGCTATGTCCATTTATCCACACAAGCCATTTAGACACGTCCCAGAGTCAGGGTATTACAAGCCATTCAGTGGTTGGTTAACATTTCCCAAGTACTGCTTCGATCATGAGTGAATCTAAGATGTATAATCATAATCTATTCATAAGAAGAGACCCATACATGATTCACTGGCAATAAATAATAGGGCACATCTCAGGGTTAAGTATTTTCTGTGATTATTTTATTCCTTGGCAACCTGGTATATAATCTTATAGTAATATTTATAACATTCTTATAAATATATGTGTGTCCTTATGTGCCACGAGCTAATAACACACATTTTAGAAACATTTTTATAAAGGTAATATGTGTACATACTTTTGAAGGCAGTAATGTATTCACAGTTAATATGAAGAGTCCTAGGCTTATGTTAAAGACATAAGAGCAAGCTATTATGCCTTTTTTTTTTTACCATTGAATTCTTATCATTTCTCATAATGACTAGGTCATAGATTAGTAGGGTTTTTAATAGATGGATGATTTGTTTTTTATTTTTTTATCAAAATAAGATCATGGGCATACTCAGAGTTAACCATAGTGTGTTCTTTGGGTCTCTTTGTATTCTTTTAATAGCAGAAAGCCACCTATGCAGTCCCTTCTATAGGTCGAACTGAAAACATCTTTAAGTGACTCTCAAAATGATTTGTAATAATCGTTAGGGCTTTTCAAAAACATTCTGGTTCTTTCTCTTCTAGATGTGGTAGAATTTCCCTGCTTCTTAGAATATACATAGGGCATGAGACTTGTTTTGACAGTAAAAGATGAATGTAGGTGATACATGTGATTTCAAGTGGTGGCGTTAAGAGCTCGAGCGTACAGCATGATTTTTTAAGTTAAAATGAACTTTATTATAGAAACAGTGAAAATGAGATAACCAATCAGTATGGAATATTAATAAACAAAAAGATTCAATTATGAGTAAGATTTAGAGAAATGGACTTTTTATGTATTTATTTTTAATTTTTTATATGGGTATAGTTGGCATACAATGTTACATTAGTTTCAGGTGTACAAGATGATGATTCCGTGTCTCCATACGTTATGCTATGCTCACAAGTGTACCTACCATCTATGACACTATTACAATATCATTGACTATATTCCCTAGGCTGTTTCTTGCATTCCTGTGACTTATTTATTCCATAACTGGAGGCTGTGTCTCCCACTCCCCTTCACTCATTTTGCCCATTTTCCTCTGGAAAATATCAGTTTGTTCTCTGTATTTATGGGTCTGATTCTGCTTTTTTGTTTGTTTATTCATTTGTTTTGTTTTTTTGGATTCCACATATAAGTGAAATCATATGGTAGTTCTCTTTCTCTGTTTGACTTATTTCACTTAGTATAATACTTTCTAGGTCCATCCATGTTATTGCAAATGACAAGATCTTATTCTTTTTTTATGGCTGCGTAATATTCTAATACATAATACAATATAACATAATATAACCTAATATATATGTATACACACACACATCTTCTTTACCCATTCATCTGTGGCTGGGTACTTAGGTTGCCTCTTTATCTTGGCTATTGTAAATAGTGCTATAATAAATATATGAGCGCATATATCTTTCAAACTAGTTCTTTTGTTTTCTTTAGGTAAATACCCAGTAGTCAAATTACTGGATCATATAGTATTTGCATTTTTAACTTTTTTGAGGAACCTCTATACTGTTTTCCATAGTGGCTGCACCCATTTACATTCCCACCAATGGTACACAAGAGTTCCCTTCTTTCCACATCCTTGCCAACACTTGTTTTTTGTCTTCTTGATTTTAGCCATTCCAACAGGTATGAGGTGACATCTCATTGTGGCTTAGATTTTCATTTCCCTGATAGTGAGTGATGTTGAGCATCTTTTCAGATACCTGTTGGCTATCTATCTGTAGGTCCTCTTTGGAAAAATGTCTGTTCAGGTCCTCTGCTAGTTTTTAATCAGATTATTTGTTTTTGGGTATTGACCTGTTTAAGTTCTTTATCTACTTTAGAAATTAACCCCTTATTGATATACCATTTGCAAACAGACACAGTTAGTATTTATTAAACCCATAATCACACTTTGAAATTATAAATAGGCTTTATGTTGTTTTGCCCTCCTCAGACACAGAGACTTAAGTTGTACTAGGCTAACAATAGCTTCTTCTTCTAGCTCTTATGAATTATGTACCTTTTTAGAATAATGTATAGTGTTTGCTAGATTACAGATGACCACTTCATTATTCATAATACTTCGGTTATCCATTACTGATAAAAGTTTCTCTTGCTGCATAAGGTCTTGTTGATAAAATCTCTCTTGCTGTTATTCCTTATATTTATAGTTTTATTTTAAGGTTTTTTTTCCCCTGTTGTTGTATTTGTGCTTCTTTTCACAAAAAAGTAAAAGGAAAAGATCTGTTACTCAAGATTCCTTTTCAATTGTATGACCATCTACCTTCAATAAGAAAACTATTTTCTGTTCAACTTCAAGCAAAAGCAATTTCTATTATATCTTTATATTATATCTTTTCCTTAAGCTCTCTCCTGATGACTCTTTACAAATAAATAACGTGTTGTCATACAATATGTTCTTTCATAAAGAAATCTAGTGATATTTAATCTACTCATTTTTAATTTCCATAATGGAATATTTAAGAAAAAGATCTTCATAAGACCCATTAACGTACCTTGGTGTTGTATGGATTAAAAAAATAAACTCTTCGTAATCCCAGGAATTTTTTAAATCACTTACTGTTCAATATGTACTTATAACATTTGTTCTTCCTGTGTTGATTTCATGTCCCTGATTAGACAAACTTTTCCATCAACTATATACATACAATTTGTTTCTCTCTAGTAGGTAAGAATTATGTTTCTTTACTTTTCCAGGACTACTTCCAAAACCTGTTTTCTAATTCTGCCGTACACTTTACTGTTTGTCTCCCTAACAACAAAGTTATAGACAGCTTGGAAATTGGGGCACAGTTTTAGCTATTAATTTTTTAAAGTTGATGTGGTTGTTAATGAAAAGACCTTAGAGCAGAATTATAAAATGTTGTTGAGAGTAATTAAAGACTGATCCCCTTTAACATGGTGGTTCCTAAGACTACTCCCACGTTTTATAATTCCTTAGAAGGACTCATATGACATAGCATCCAGTCAAACTTATGGCTAAAATATAGTGAAAGATATAAAGAAAGAGCACATAGGTCAAATTCCTTCTGAAACTGAGCACAAGCATCCCAGAATGTGTCCCATTGGAGTTTTACAAGCTGTGCTTAAATTCCTCCAACAAGTTATGAAACACATGAGTGTCTTCTGCCAGAGAAGCTGATTAGAGACTCGATGCCAAGTTTTATTGGGTCATGTAGGCACTTTTGGCCTATCACATACCAAAATTCCAGACTCCCAGAAGCAAAGTTAAGTACTAGGGTGAATCGTATTATTTGTATAGTTTACACACAATGAGACACTCTTATCATTACAGAACATTTCATATCAGTGTGGGTGCCCTGTTTACCAGTCATGTTTGCAAATGTAAGCCGAGAGCCAACCCTAGTGGCTGGCCTATTTAATGAAGGTAGTCCAGGTCTATGCTTTTCATTTTTTTCTGTACCCATATTCTGCCCTTTTCCCTACTTACAACTCCCTTGATTTGTTTCCTACATGTTTGAATCTATGTGTTTGTCCTCAAGTATTATTTTTTTGAGTATCATCATCAACTTTTTTTTTTTTTATTGTTCCTACAAAATATCTTCTGGATACAAGGTTTGCTTTTGGGTAACAAAAATGTCCTGAGGAGTGCCTGGATGGCTCAGTCAGTTAAATGTCCAACTCTTGATTTCGGCTCAAGTCATGATCTCATGGTTTGTGAATTTGAGCCCCATGTGCTGTGAGCACAGAGCCTGCTTGGGATTCTCTCTTCCCTCTCTCTCTGCCCCTCCCATGCTTGCACTCTCTCAAAACAAATGAGTAAACATTTTTTTTTTAATATTCTGGAATTAGTGGTGATGGATGCACAACTTTGTAAGTACATTAAAAACCACTGAGTACTATACCTTAAAAAGAGTGGATTTCATGGTATGTGAATAATACCTTAAATATTTTTAAAGACACCTTTTCTTTCGGCTGTATTTGAAAAGTTTCCTTGTTTGCTTAATGATGCTTTTTAAAATTTTTTTTTCAACGTTTTATTTTATTTTTGGGACAGAGAGAGACAGAGCATGAACGGGGGAGGGGCAGAGAGAGAGGGAGACACAGAATCGGAAACAGGCTCCAGGCTCTGAGCCATCAGCCCAGAGCCTGACGCGGGGCTCGAACTCACGGACCGCGAGATCGTGACCTGGCTGAAGTCGGACGCTTAACCGACTGCGCCACCCAGGCGCCCCTAATGATGCTTTTTTAAATAACAATACCATTATACTTAGTTCCCCTGGTTCCAGACTAAATGTTTTCTAATCCAAAGGGTTTCAGAGAGAAAAGTATTCATAAAACTTTGACAGCAGTAGTACCTTAATTTTGGCATGTATTTTGTACTTCACAAAGGATTTATGAACATTACTCAACTCCATCCCCCACAACCACTCTCTCTCTGTTCATTAGGCAATTGGAAGACCAAACACGTGATAGTCTTATCTATTAATGCAACGGTTTGTTCACAGGGCATGACTAGACACTTGTCACTTAGAGAGGTCTTCAGAGTCTGATGTCAAGACAGGTCTCCAGCTTTGCACAGAATTGTGTCAATTTCTTTGAACAAGCAGTTGAGAGTTCTCCCAGTTGGGTACAAGGAACAGGTTACCCAGGCTGCTGAAAATGACACAACTTCTCTGTCATTCTGGTTATTAATCGCCGCAAGATACACAACCCCAAAACTGAGTGTCTGAAAATAATAACCATGTTATATTAGCTCAAGTTTTTTGTAGGTCAGACATTTGGGAAGGGCTTGGCTGGGTGATACTTCAGACCTACATGGCGATGGCGCAGTAAACTTGGTGCTATTCAGCTGCCAGATGGACTGATTTGGAAGGCCCCTGTCAGTTTCACTTAAATGCCTGGCATCTTGGAGAGGAGAGAAGAGGGACTGCCTGCAGCTGCTCTCTTCTATCTCAATGTGTAGACTTCTCCTTCAGGGTGGTCAGACATTTTACATGGTAGCTTTAAGTTCCAAAAGAACAAAACAGAAGCCCTCAGTCCTCTTAATGGCTGGGCCAAGTGTTTCCTGGTGTTACTTTGGTTATACTCTCCCGATCAAAGCGGTCCCACCCAGCCTACCTTCAAAAGAAGAGAGCACCCACTATGTCACAATGCAGAGCGTCAGAGAATATGTGGTCATTAGAAATCCACCACAGTTATTCACACATGATTTTGTGACCTCAATTATGCTTACTTTCAGGGAATCTCAATGTCTTCTTCTAGATCCTTAAGCATTCAGCAACGGCCTAGACTTGACAGCCTCGAATTTTTCTAGCATATCCTTGGTAAGTAACAGGGTACGAGCATGTAAACTGGTGAACAAATCGCCCAGAACCATTGCTGAAATAAACCTTTAGGATTCCCCACTGCTGCTTTTCATGGTTTCCCTCGAACCACACTTCCAGGCATGCATGCCAAACTGCAAGTGAAAATTTAGAATAAACAATTCAGCAAATTTTTGCTTATGTCTGGTTAAAAGTAAGGATTTATCAAAGATCAGGAAAAATATACCCATTGCACTGAGGGAGCCACTGTCTCTGCAGTGCATGAGGGATTCATTTAGCACATGACCTCTTTCGAGCCCTCATTCAATGAGATAAAGGGTGAATATACTTTAAAGATTTGAAGAAAGTTGAAGTACAGATTTAGAATCCATGAAAGTTCGAATTTCAGGTAAAAAAAAAAGAGCAGGAGTTAAGTTCTGTGGTGTCCAGGACAAGGCATTCGTTAGGAAATTGTTCTGAAAGAACGGCATCACAGAGGCAAATTTCATTTACTTTACCCTTATTTTGTTTTTATTATTATTATTTTTAACGTTTATTTATTTTTGAGACAGAGAGAGACAGAGCATGAACGGGGGAGGGGCAGAGAGAGAGGGAGACACAGAATCAGAAGCAGGCTCCAGGCTCTGAGCCGTCAGCCCAGAGCCCGACGCGGGGCTCGAACTCACGGACCACGAGATCGTGACCCGGGCTGAAGTCGGACGCTTAACCGACTGAGCCACCCAGGGCCCCTACCCTTTTACCCTTTAACTATGACATTCTCTGCCTGTGGTCTGAGGTAAAATACTATGACTTAGTTTAAATATTTATATTTCTGGGGCACTTGGGCAGCTCAGTCGGTTAAGCCTCCCACTTCACTTCAGGTCATGATCTCACAGTTCGTGGGTTCAAGCCCCATATCAGGCTCTGTGCTGACAGCTCAGAGCCCAGAGCCTGTTTCGGATTCTGTGTCTCCCTCTCTCTCTCTTTACCATTCCCCTGCTTGCACTCTGTCTCTCTCTCAAAAATAAGTAAACATTAAAAAATATATGTATTTACATTCTCTAACTTTTCATGCTTTGTAAATGGGGATGTGATCTTCAATTATGACTTATATTAGGAGTTTTGCAGGTCTCAGAGTCAGTGAATATTGTTGAGTCACTGGTGTTTCACTATAAACTATTCTATATATCCTTTCAATATTTCCCAGTATTAACCTTTTCTATAATTTATTTAATATATATTGAGCCCTCAGTATGTGGAAGGCCCTGTAATTAAGTTGAAACTGGAAATTAGCAGTGTCTAAACCTTAACCATATGAATAGTTTCTTTCTTTCTTTAGCATGCTTTCTATATTTGTTGTAACTTTTGAATAGAATGAGGCTTTGAAAAAACTCTTTGACCTTCTTCAAGAAGTTTTTTCTCCATTAGAGAGACCTACACTTCATGGCTGATACCTGTGACTGTGAATTATGCACTTGCCTAAGGTGCTAGAAATATTGTCATGTCGTGTCTGTTAGCATTTAAAAATAAACATGGTCATGTCCGAACAAGTGGAAAAAATAGCTATTCCTGCTGTACTTCCAGCCCTCTTCTCTGTTTGCTGTCCAGAAGCTCTGCCTGGGGTTGAAACACTGAATGGTTCTCAGATATGTCTAAACGCGTTCCTTGCTGTGAAGCAGGATGGAGACTGGATGCTTCTTGTGGACTGAATTTCCTTGCAATGTTATTAACTTTTTCAACTTTTTCTCCCAAAGGCCATGATAGAAAGTAAGCAAAGAAATAAAGCACATCCTTCGGCATGTAGCATATTGTAGCTGCTAGTTTCCACGTCTTTTGCTGTGACTCCCTATGAATCTGTGACAATATGCTCTTTCCGGAAAAGTTCTCCTGGATATTCTGTCCGAGAGAGATTTACTTCACTCGGATCCTATTACAGTATTCTCCTGCATGTGCCATGTGCCCCTCTGAACAATATTTTTATCTCCTCTCTGTTATAAATTATTGGAGGCCTTGGAGTTATTATTTCATGTCAATTTTTGGTAATTGGTTATCTAGAAAAAAGAGATGGCATTTTTCAAAGACCTTTGCTATATATTTGAAAAAAACAGTTTTTGAGCTATAGCTATGGATACTTTTAAAAAACAATTAGAAACCCACTCACCACGAGAATTGTGTACACAGAAACACACACACACACATACACACATACACATACACACACTCTAAGATACAAATAATGAGTCAAGAGTTAAAATTGTTCAAATCTCTAAGTATGTGTAAAATCTAATATCAGTTTAATGCAACGATGAATAATTGGTGCTGTAAGAGATAAGGCTGAGGTTATTCAATGCCTACAGTCTCTACAGAATGTCTAGTCTCACATTCATGATTCTTAGCCCTAAATTAGCAGCATATTTGGAACAAATTGTCAAAGTTCAGAGGGTAAATACAAATTGCATTGTTGCTATATAAAACCGTAGATATGATGTTGGAGATATGGAGTAATAAGAAATGGAGAAAAAAGCAAGTTTTAGTAGGGAAAGTCCTGGACGATGGAAGTGACACCACTCTCTGTCTCCCTACATCTACTCCCCTGTTCTCCTGAGCTGCCCGCATCTGCAACAGCCAGGTTCCAAGGAGTTATGCAAAGCTCCAGTTCAATTTCAGGCATGTGTCAATATATAAGAAAGATCTAATTAAGGAATTAGTCAGGAGTGTGACCTTATGATTTCTGGAAAGTAGTGTGACTCTTTATCAATGCAGATAATGTTGCTTATCGAGGAAGCCAATTTGGTATGAAATGAGAGGGACTAGAAATTAGATACAATCTCCTAGGAGATGGAATTGGCCAAAGTGAGAGTAGCTATCCATAGTCCAGAAATACAGAGAGTTGAAAACTCATAGCTATCCTGCAAACACAAGAATGAGGATACCCAATATTTTAAAATTCTACACATATTTATTGTCGCAGGCACTACGCTAACCAAGTATGAAGGATGAAGTAATAAAGAAGACAAAAATGCTCCATCTTCTATTGAAGGCTAATTCTCATGGGAGACACAGACATTGAAAACATAAAGAGATAAAGTAAAACTTTAATATATGACAGAAAACAAAAATATAGCAAATTATCTGAAACCATGAAGGAGAGTTATTTTTTGTTTGTTTTTCATTTACCTATGGAATTGGGTAAGGGGAGGTGAACCAGGAAATGCTGCTAATGTTGCAAGGTATCATGGAACCATTGCCTTTTAGGGGACAAGCCTAAGGCCTGGCGTGGTTTCTGTCTGTTTTTAAGCCCCTTTTCCAGAGCTCTTGTTCTGCCCAGCTAGACTTCCTGGGTGCTGGGGAATTGACTGTCTGATCACTCATATATCTGCCACAGACTTAAGACTGAAGATAAAATTACATCATTGACTGACTCCACAAAGAAAATCTCATGGAAGAACTTTGTCCAAGGTACAACATATGATTGCAGTAGAGAGGGAGTCTGTTGAAGGTTGCTGTTCTTTCTCCTAGCCTATTTCCTATATCCTCCTTCATTTCTTTTCATTCTACCAGCAATACTCATTCTTAAGTCTATCATGACCAATGACAAATGACCTACTAATGATTCTTGGGCATTTAGAAAACATTCAGAGTTTGCTGTTAAAATACCACGCAGACATTGTGGCCTTAACCACAATTAACCAATTAACCAAAAGTTAATTTCAAAGATATTTTTTAAGGTCTATAACATAGCTGTTAAACTGTTTAAATAACCATCATCTCCCTGTTAAATTAATCTAAGGTGCTAATTGGAATAACACGCTGCCTTTGTTATGCTGTCTACCTCTATTTAAATTGATAAGGTAATAGGTTTGAGGCATTCTGTAAGGTAACATATATAGGTTAACATTTTGACTAACTTGATGTTAAAATATATATATATATATTTCTCCCTTAATATTTAAATTTTCAATGTCTCTGTTATTATAAACTATGTTTCCACCCTCCCCTTTGGTATGTGCAATTAACATTTTCAGCCAGAGTGAAAATAGGAAATTGTCATGGCTAAATTGCTTCTTTCTAAAGTCACCTTCCATTCCAGAGTATGTATAGTAAAACCTCAGTGTGCTCAATCATCTCTGGGAACAGAACCACTTTATGTTTTTCATCCATTTTCTTTCGGAATTTTGCTTTGATTAACCTGAAGGTGCCTGAACACTGGTTTCAAAACTGTCTCAAGTATCTTATGTCACCGGGGTATAGAAATGAAATATACACTTTCATGTTATCTTAAAATGCAGCATCCAGATTTTTAAAGTCCCAGTACTTCTGTGATATAGCTGCTGCTTTTGTCAGATTCAGACATCTCTAAAATCCACAAATAAACATAGCTAGATTTCCAAGTGAAGGAAACCATTTGAAATATGACTTCAGTTTCTCATGACTGAAATATATTTGTAGTGTTTTAAAGGTTTGTTATTAAATTTTCATCCCGAAAACTGCTATTCTACCATTTAGTCAGAATGATTCTGCTGTAGTGAAATAATTACATTTACTATTTGATCCTTTACGCATATGCTCCCAGAATTACGTGGCATAAGCTTAGGTTTGCTCAACTTTATCATCCGGGCTCTATGTTTCTCACCTCACCTCATTAGCTACGTGACTTAAGCAAGTTCATTAACCTACCTGGACCTCAATTACTTCGTTTATAAGAGGAAGGATTCAGATTAGAAGTCATCTATGTTCTAATGCAATACTGATGTTCTATGATGAATTGTGGCCTTTTGGTTAATAGTGAACCTCTTTCAGTATTCTGATTCTAAACAATTGCCATACTAAACAAAATTGCCATGCCATACAAAACGCCATACTATTTTAGGTATAGTTTCAGAACATCTCAGTAAGTTACAAATTTAGGGAACTTAGCAAACTATATTAGCTCATTAAGTAAGGTAATATTTCAATATTCTGAATATCTAAAATGTATTTTTTCCAATCTAAATAATTGGCATGCTCATATAAAACTAATTTGCTCACATGAGTGATGGGAGTTCTGGGGGAGCCCATTCATTCACCTTCCTCTACTCCAGAGACTGAACAATTGAACAATACATTAAGGAGCTAAGTGGGAATTAAAATACTCTGAGCACTCCATTGCTCGTAAAACTGTATTTAAGCACTTGGCGTGGACTTGAAGCTCATGCTTTCTCCCCTTAAAAGTGAACGTTAGGACCTGCCAATAAGAAAAAAATTCGGTCTTGGGCTTCCCAGACACAAGGAGAATAATAACTTGTAATGACATTGTAGAAGAGCCCTTTTCCAGTGAGGGCATAGTGAGGCAAGAGAAAAGTAAGTGTGTGTGTGTGTGTGTGTGTGTGTGTGTGTGTGTGTGTGTGTGACAGAGAGAGAGAGAGAGGGAATTCTTGAAAGTCTAAAAGGACAAGTAACTACTCTCCCCATCGTAAACTTAAGAAGGCACGAGAATGGTCTGATTTGTGCTGAAGTTGGTCAGCAACCCCACTCATTCCCACACTCTGCTGGTATTGTGTCATCCCTACCAAGTATGTCTTACAGGCACAAAATAGACCTGTATTGCTGCTTATGTCACAGCTACTAAGCAAGCCTCCACTTGACCATTAGATGCTATCTTACCCTTTGCAAAGAGATGAGCATTCTCAGCAATCAATATGATTCTAGAACCTGTGGGTAACCAGTGTAAAAACAGACGCAGTCAAATGGACATTGTTTCACTTTTTTGAGGTGGTAGTCTATGTAAAAATAGAAAAAAATGTATTTTGCAATATATTTTCATGTCAGATTTAGGATATCGAAACTAATTCTAATCCTAGTTTTTCTTCTGATAAGCACCAATGGGGAATGGGTTGGACCTGAGTACATTGCAGCTTGATCAGTAACATCCTTGGATGTACCCCAACAAAGGGGTTGCTGGAAGGCATACAATCTCTGACCAGGGTTGTGGGTAGATCAATATGAGGTAGGCATAATCTGTCCCAGTGTCTCAGTGATTTAACTCTTTTCATTGTGCAATCTATCTAACAAGCCTAGTAATAAGTGCTGTCAGGTTCCTTCGAAGAGAATGGTAGTTGCCTCAAGCCACAGGGTCACTGGTAGGAGAGGTCAACTTTGTCTTCACTAGGCTAACAGACTCCCCTTAACCAATCTGAAGCTTGGGAAGCACACTGGGAGACCCATTACAAGTTGAAGTTATGTTTTCATAAAATGCTTTTACTATGCAAAGAGTGACTTTATAAAATGACCAGGTTAAAATGCATGTAGACTGAATTATATTTCTCAGTGAACAATGCTGCAGCAAACTTGCCTTGGAGCAATGCCTGAGCAAGTATTTATTTATAAGTGAAGTTTTTTTTTTTTACGTAGTAACAATTTTTAATATATGTACATATATTATATTATATATAAATGAATCTATCATATATTTATACTTAATTACAAGTATTATATGTTATAAAATATAGTTTAATAAAATAGCTTAAAATGCTGCTTAAGTTAAGCAATATATTAATCTTGACAGTGGTTAGCCTACCTTGATATGTTAGCTTGTTGGAATTTAAGAATAGTACTATTATTTCATGAAATGGGATGGACTAGGGTAACCATTAAGACCAATAGCAACAGGTACAAAAGAAGAGTAAAGAAAAATATTAATGATTATATTAGAGTTGTCTCGTTTTAACCTTTGCTGTCATTTGGGAAAATATCTTAAGGCATGCCATCTTAATAAAAATTAAGAATGTTTGAAATAAAGGATCTACAATAAAATGAAGTTGATGTTTTGAGTGAAGGACAAGAGGGCTATAGGAAAAGTCTAGCTTTTAAGCATTAAGATTGTATTTTCAGGACTAGCGTGGAATAGGTTGAATGAAAGACTTGAGACTCTACTTCAAATGGCAGGACCATTAATTTCTGTTTCCATTATCCCTGCCTAGGTTGTACTTTAATAACATGAGTTACGATATTCAAAGTATGGTATATTGAACTTTCATAAGTTTCACTTGTATGGGAAATAAAATTGGGAAGTGTGTAATTAAAATACATGTATATTATTTTTCTCTTAACATATTTTCTCTTTTTAAGTAAGAATACAGACAAGGAAACTAGAGTATATAAAATCATTTATTTTAGTAAACACTGAAAAATACACAAGATGAAGGAACAGTTAATAAAAACTGAAATAATTTAATTATAGGGGATTGAAGACTTTTTTGTGATTTTCATTTTAGAGATAAAAAAAGTTATCTTTTCAGAAAAAAGTGCTATTCTCAGGGGGAAAAAAAGGTACTGATAATCAAAGTCCCTATTAAAATGTGAATTACAGTAACACATACATGCAAGTAGATACTTTATATGAAGAATCACAAAATCTCTGATTTCAACTGGTGACTTCTTTATCAAATCCTTAAGTCTACTCTTTTATATTTCAAGTTTTTATTTAATTCCAGTTAGTTAACAAAGAGTGTAACATTAGTTTCAGGTGTAGGATTTAGTGATTCATAACTTACATATAATACAAGTGCTCTCCTTTTTTTTAATGTTTATTTATTTTGGGGAGAGAAAGAGACAGAGCTTGAGCGGGGGAAGGGCAGAGAGAGAGGGAGACACAGAATCTGAAGCAGGCTCCAGGCTCTGAGCTGTCAGCACAAAGCCTTACACAGGGCTTGAACCCATAAACTGGGAGATCATGACCTGAGCTGAAGTCAGACACCCAACCAACTGAGCCACCCAGGCACCCCCGACAAATGTCCTCCTTAACCCATCACCCATTTAACCCATCTGCCTGTCCACCTCCCTTCCAGCAACCCTCAGTTTGTTCTCTATAGTTAAAAGTCTGTTTCCTGGTTTGCCCTCTTCCCTCCCCATATGTTCATTTGTTTTGTTTCTTAATTTCCACATATGAGTGAAATTATATGGTATTTGTCTTTCTCTGAATGACTTAGCATAATAGTTTTTATTTCCATCCATGTTGCTGCAAATGGCAAGATTTCATTCTTTTTTATGACTGAGTAATTCCATTGTGTGTGTGTATGTGTGTGTGTTTGCTGGTGTGTGTATACCACATCTTCCTCATCCATTCATCAGTCAATGGACATTTGGGCTGTTTCCATAATTTGGCTATTGTTGATAATGCTGCTATGAACACCAGGGTGCATGTATCCATTCGAATCTGTATTTTTGTATCCTTTGGGTAAATACCTAGTAGTGCAATGGTGATATCATAGGGTAGTTCTATTTTTCACTTTTTGATGATCTCCATACTGTTTTCCAGAGTGACTGTGCAAGTTCGCATTCCCACCAACAGTGTAAAGGGTTCCCCTTTTACCACATCCTTGCCAACACATATTGTTTCCTGTGTTAATTTTAGCCATTCTGACAGGTATGAGGTAATATCTCATTATAATTTTGATTTGTGTCTCTGTGGTGATGAGTGATGTTGAGCATCTTTTCATATTTCTGTTGGCCAACTGTAGGTCTTCTTTGAAAAAACATCTATTCATGTCTTCTGCTCATCTTTAACTGGATTATTCCTTTTCTGGTAAGTTTGATAAGTTCTTTATATGTTTTGGATACTCAAGCTTAACAGATATGTCATTTGCAAATATCTTCTCCCATTCTGTAGGTTGCCTTTTAATTTTGTTGACTGTTTCCTTCTCTGTGAAGAAGCTTTTTATTTTGATGAAGTCCCAGTGGTTTATTTTTGCTTTTGTTTCATTCGCCCCAGGAGACATATCTAGAAAAAAAAGTTGTTAACAGCTGATGTCAAAGAAGTTACTGCCTCTGTTCTCTTCTAGGACTTTTGTAGGCTCAGGTCTCACATTTAGGTCTTTCATCCATTTTGAATTTATTTGTGTGTGTGGTATAAGAAAGTGGTCCAGTTTCACTCTCCTGTGTTGCTGTCCAGTTTTCCCAACACCATTTGTTGAAGGGACTGTCTTTATTCCATTGGGTATTCTTTCTTGCTTTGTCAAAGATTAATTGACTATATAGTTGTTGGCCCATTTTTGGGTTTTCTATTCTGTTCCATTGATCTATGTGTCTGTTTTTGTGCCAGTAGCACACTGTCTTGATGATTACAACTTTGTAATATACCTTGAAGTCCAGAATTGTGATGCCTCCAGCTTTGGTTTTCTTTTTCAAGATTGAGCTAGCTATTTGGGGTCTTTTGTGGTTCCATACAAATTTTACAATTGTTTGTTCTAGCTCTGTGAAACATGCTGTTGATATTTGGTAAGGATTTCATTAAATGTGTAGATTGCTTTGGGTAGTATGGGCATTTTAACAATATTTGTTCTTTCAATCTATGAGCATGGAATGTTTTCCCATTTCTTTTCAATTTCTTTCATCCAGTGTTTTATAGTTTTCAGAAATACAGATCTTTTACCTCTTTGGTTAGGTTTATTCCTAGGTATCTTATTGTTTTTCGTGCAATTGTAAATAGGATTGATTCCCTGATTTCTCTTTCTGCTGTTTCATTATTGGTATGCAGAAATGCAACAGACTAGATTTCTGTATGTTGATTTTGCATCCTGAGACTACTGAATTTTCCGGTGGAGTCTTTTGGGTTTTCTATATAGAGTATCTCAAGTGTATTCTTAAATATTATTGGAAAAGAAGGTTCAATATTCAGATAATAATAACTCCATAGTTGAATACCATTTTTGAGGATGTTTCTCCTAATATTTATGCTAAATATTTCTGCTAGGAATGTACTGTTGAAAGAGTAAAATTCCAATACAAAACATTTAATATATTTCAGTTCAGGTGCTATTTTTGAAATATGTGATAACAATCTAAAGAAAGGAAGATTTTCCCATAAATTTAGAACCAGAAATATGGATGGCTGTGTAAAGGAAGATGTATTATGCAAACACCAGTTGGCAGCAATGGGAGAGAAAGAACAGCAAAGTGCTGGCTCTTTCAAGGTTCTAACCTTGAGAAACATAATATTGTTGACACCTCCTTGGAAGATGACTAACATTAGGGTTACCTACAAGGAAGGACTACTCGGGATCAGTTCAGGTTAGACTAAAGCCTCTGACATTCCCCATATTACAGTGTAAAATTTTGATAATGGAAAGTGTTGGTGCAGTGTTGTATCCAGAGTCAGGAAAGATTCCCTAAAAGAGAATATGGGTGGAAATGTAGATGTGGTAAGGAAAGGTGGTTGTTGTGGGATGAAGGTTTTACCGTTGTTTTGTTAGTGTTTTTATTTAATAAATCCAGTCTGAACGTGTGTATTTTGAATCTTCTCAGCGGCTGCAAGGCCTCTTCACAGGCCTAAGAACCACTCACTGTAAATAAATCAATGGTAGCACATTCATATTGCTTTGACCCCTCTACTGATTTGAGTTACTACAAACATATTATGCAGGGAAAAGGCAACCTTTACTTCCTTAGCAGGGCTTTGTGGTTGCAGAGATTGTAACAGCTTACACCTGTAATGGACCCACTTTCTCTTTTCCTCACTGTAGGAGTGCCAGGCCATCTTCAAAGGGAAAAAAGAGTGAGTAATGAAAATCCAGGTTAAACTGATCCTTCCTCCATTAGCTTCATACACCTTGCAGTCTAGTAGGTCACCTTAAAGATATTAACTATGAGGTCACATCTTAAGCTAGGATGACATCTGTGCATGTAATGCCACCAAGTGACACTAGCTGTGGCTTGAACAATGAAAGTAACTGAATTTTTTTTATCCCCAAAGTAGGCGTAGTATATTTGTGAGGCTCTAAATATTAAAAATTTCTTTTTTATTCCCATAATGTTCAATCCTATCTTACTGTAGCTTTTATCTTTCGTCCTAATTTCAATCCCTATGGCCAAGCACTGTGAGTCCAAATTCTCTGAAGACATATTTCTCTGAAGACAAATTTCTCCATATTTGTCCGCCTGAATAAGTGCCTCTAATTCCTCCAAGCAATAACTTCTAATATGATAGGGTTTCTATTTTTCTCACCATGCTGCTACCATCTGGCAGGTGTCATTTGATCAATATCGGGTATTTTGAGGAGTGAGCATCTCTGCTATTGTATTGTTCTCCTTTATGGTTCCTGGCTCACAACACCCATGATCCTTGGAATTTCCTGAGCAATGAGGGCAATGAGGACATCTTTTGTCAGAATATTGTCTCTTGTCCTCAATTCCTTACACTGCTTTGTAAGGGTGCAATAGGTTTCTTGTTATTCATAACATGTCACTTTTCACCACATCTGGGTTTGTGTCAGTGAGGCAGCTTTTGGAAAGATGGGACTGGTTGCCAGGAGAATCAACTATGAATAGAGAGCTGGAGCTTTCATGCCTAACCCCTGCCTTCCAAGGACGGCAAAGAGTTGGAGGTTGAATCATTCACCAATGGCCAGTGATTTACTCCATCATGCCTGTGTAATGGAGACTTTAAATAACAAACAAAAAGCGAAAAGGATGGAGTTCAGAAAACTTCTAGGTTGGTGAGCACATCCACATCCCAGGAAGGTGAGGCATCTCTACTCCACAGGAATAGAAGCTCCGGCACTTGGGACCCTCCCAGACTTTGCCCTATGTGTCTCTTCATCTTGCTGTTTGTATCCTTGAATAAACGGGTAAATGAAAGTAACTATTTCCCTGAGTTCTGTGAGCCACTCTAGCAAGTTAATCAAGCCTGAGGAGGGGGTCTTGGGTCTGTCATTATCCAGCAGACTAGCTTGAGCTTATTCACATGGTGGTGGCAGAGTTCTAAGAAAGTATGTGGATACTCTCAAGGGTTGATGCCCTGGCATAAACCTGGCCCACTGTTACTTCTACTACATTCTGTCTCACAGTTCAAGGGATTGAGCCCCACAGGGAGACCATGGGAGACCACCATGAGACCATGACCTGAGCCAAAACCAAAAGTCAGATGCTTAACCGACTGATCCACCCAGGCATCCCCAGATTCTTCCTTATATTGTTCACAAAAATGTTTCTAAATGTGATAGTCTCTTGGAATAAAAGTAATCATTATAATTAATAATAATTTTATTGACATCTGATATCTTGACTTCAATAACAAAACCAGTTGTCCAAATATTCAGCTTTTGTCCTATATTAATAATAAGTCCTTTATTGGTAGATGTTTCAGTTTTATTATTTTTTTGGTTTAGTATTTTCCACACACAGCTTGCAAAACACTTAATGGCAACATAGCACTTGTAAGTAAAATAATATTGAAAACTGAGTATATGGTAAAATGTATAAATTAGGAAACAAAAATCAAAGTTTTTGTTGTTAATACATCAAATTTGGTAGGAGAATAATATTAAAATTTTATAAGTTGAGTTCTAAACTTTTCTTTTTAGTCTCACGTATTTAGACCTAAAGATGAAGGAAGAAAAATTTTGATGGTAGTAATTCACATTGGAAAACCAATGTATGAGTGTAGCACACATTATTATTCTAAATTATCACCTGATATGAACTTTTATGGCAAACATTTCTGTCCTCACCCTTTGTGTCCTTTAAGCTTCCTTGAAATATTCAATAAATTTCCTTGACTATGCTGGATAAAGCATCCATAGTCAAAGTGAAGAGAAACTGAACACTGTGCCTTTAAGGAAAAGTTAAACTACAGTTTCTAGTGTTATGGAGGAATATGGCTGAGTTTTCCCCTGCAAACAACTAATATCCTGGGTAATATATTTTTTTCATGGAAATGCTTACATAAACAAGCAACAAAGTATGGAGTTTTAATATCTAAAATCTAAATAGGTAGTCAGAGAAGTAGAGCTCTGAAGCTGGCTTTGAAAATTGAGAGCATTTGCCAAATTAAACTAAAGCGTAATATTTTGTAGCTTCACAGGAATTAGGACCCAGGAGGAAAAAAAAAAAACATGTAGTGCAGGGGGTCTGGTAGGAGAGCCTCCCTTCAAAATACATTATCTGCAAAAGTCTATACCTTCAGTTGAAGGTTAAATAAGAACATCCAGGGGTGCCTGGGTGGCACAGTCGGTTAAGCGTCCGACTTCAGGCAGGTCACGATCTCGCGGTCCGTGAGTTCGAGCCCCGCGTCCAGCTCTGGGCTGATGTCTCAGAGCCTGGAGCCTGTTTCCGATTCTATGTCTCCCTCTCTCTCTGCCCCTCCCCCGTTCATGCTCTGTCTCTCTCTGTCCCAAAAATAAATAAACGTTAAAAAAAAAAAAAAAAAAAAAGAACATCCAGCCAGGGGACATAAAGGAGTCAAAGTATACTGAGCGGTGGGGAGACAATGACCACAACGGAATCACCACCGATGAATGGAAAACACAGATGGTCCCTCCCTTGCGTTTATAGCCTGAAATCTAATCTGGCTAGTTCCAAAACTAATAAATATTAGTATTTAATTTAGAACTATGGCAGACACTACTGGTTTGTTCCATTTTGTTGTGCAAATTTCTTTCCGACAGTAGAGTGCAGTGTTTAGTTGCTTATGGGTGACTCTCGAATGAGCGTGCCTGAATTTAAATCCTGGTTCTATTTTCCTACTACCTATGTGATTAGACTAAATTATATAATCCCCCTTTGCTTTGTCTTCCTTATTTGTAAAATAAGAATTAAGTGAATTATTATTTGAAAAGTTTTTAGGACATTGCTTGACACATAGTACATACCACTTAATTGCTATTTCAAAATTTAAGTATATTTATATTACAAATAATGCATTCAATCACGGAATTAATAGTATTATAATCAGGAAAAAAATATGACAGAAACTTGAGTTCTGGACCAATTGGCTTGGCAAATTAGTTTTTTTTATTTTAATTGATCATGAAACTTAATATGACAAGAAGCATCTTTTGTCAAATCAAGTATTTGAAACATTTATCTGATAATATTTCATCTTAAACTTCACTATTGAGTAAGGTAGTTATATCATTTGATTTAATCTAAGTGTTTAGATTACATTTAGTTGACAAACTAATACCAGAAATAATCCATTTAAATAATTTTCTGAAAGGTAAAAAATTATGCCCACAGATTATTATTAAAAAGCAATTAGAATAGTATACCAATGAAGAAAAAAATAATTTAAAATGTTGTTCTGTCAAAATCTTTATTGAATCAGCAGTGAAACAAAAGTATATACATGCATAATGATAGTGTAATTAGCAATTTAAATATTGAATTTACTACTACCAGGAATTAATTAATGAGTTTAGCCCAGAAGCAATAATAGAAGACTTTATAAAGTTGTGGAAATGAAAAATCCAAGTGATTTAGATTCCTTTGGAAGACCATATGTTTGCATTTTAATGTCTCTTGAAAATTATACTTGAATGACTGTTGCATCTATATACAGGAAATGAAAAACTTTATGAATCAATTATAATACATTGTTACATAATTAAACTTATTTCAAAGTCAGCTTTAAGAATAATCCTTAAAGCTTATTTAGTCAGTATCATTACAAACACATTGTAACAATCATTTCTTATGAATAGTTGAGAGACATTCTATGGATAAGTACTTCCATTTAAAAAGAGAACCACCTTGGGGCGCCTGGGTGGCGCAGTCGGTTAAGTGTCCCACTTCAGCCAGGTCACGATCTAGTGGTCCGTGAGCTCGAGCCCCGCGTTGGCTCTGGGCTGATGGCTCAGAGCCTGGAGCCTGTTTCCGATTCTGTGTCTCCCTCTCTCTCTGCCCCTCCCCCGTTCATGCTCTGTCTCTCTCTGTCCCCAAAAAAATAAATAAACGTTGAAAAAAAAATAAAAAGAGAACCACCTTGGGGCATCTGGGTTGCTCAGCGAGTTGAGCCTCAGGCTCTTGATTTCAGTTTAGGCCATGATCCCAGGGTTGTGGGATTGAGTCCTGTGTCTCCCTCTGCACTGAATGGGGACCCTGCTTAAGATTCTCTTTCCCTCTGCCCCTCCCCTGGTCACATTAGCATGCTTACAAGCTTGCCCCTTCTCGTTCCCTCTCTCTCTCAAATTAAAAAACAATAAAATAAAATAATTGAAGAAAACACCTAAGAGTGTTGCTTTTTGAAATCCTACAATTCACTAGGTTACTGTTTACAAATTGGTTAGACATGTGGCAATATATGAGAAGCTAAATTTATATCATACTAATTAAATAAACAAACCTCTCAGTTCTAATGAACAATTAATTTCTTTCTAAAGTAGAAGAAAGTGGAAAGAGGAACAATTTCCTATGTGGTTACAACTGTAACAAAATACCATAAAGTTGCTCCTAATATAGTTGAATTCCCTTAATGTCTTCTTTCAAGTGCAATTTACAATATGAAACTACTAATGATTTTAGAAAGTATAAATTATAGGCTGATGTAAATTCTTGATTCTAAATAAATGGACTTTAGATTGTATTGAAACTGTTTTGATATCGTTGACAGGAAAACTAATCACTTTCTGTTTTAATAGCAAAATATAAAGTAATTGGAAAATGTAAAATGTTATTTGCAATTAAATTAAATTTTGAAAAGAATACATTTATAGTCTATGATAGATAACTCACAGGAAATTTAATATCCTCATAAATACTGATATAAGTGGCATATCTTTGTTTGCTGACAGCTTAGCCTTCAGATAGAAAAAATAAGTTATTCTATCAGACAAATTTCATCCTAGCCCTAAGCCATCTTTTTCCCCCCTTTGTTTAATAATAGTAGCAATACTGTTGAAGGACATGGAATGAATGCATTCACATACCGTTATGGCCCCAAATCAGAACAACTGCTGTTTTCCTAACTTGAACTCTTAGAATGTCAGGGATTTTTTTTTTCCAAATTTGATTATAAGTAGCATAAAGTTACTGAGTTCAGTGGTGTTTGTTTTTACAACAATTTTTGGGTGAAGGGTGACAGGAACATAGCAGTGATATTATTTTTCCTTTTAAAAATTGGTGTGGGAAAATACAATGTAAACTGGTTAATAAAATCCAAATAGAACAACAACAAAAAAAGAAGTGCATTTATTTTAGCCAGACTCTTTTCCCTTCTCTATCATACTATGACATTTGCTCTGGTGTGAAGGTATATTCATATATATTTATATGTATGTTTATGTATATGCATATATATAAATTTTATATAGTTATATGTCATACACATCTATTCCATAATCAAATAGGCCACAATGTTTAGAGATATAGTTTAGCCTCTTTAATTTTTTTTTAACATTTATTCATTTTTGAGAGACAGAGAGAGACAGAGCGTAAGTGGGCGTGGGGCACAGAGAGAGGGAGACACAGACTCTGAAGCAGGCTCCAGGCTCTGAGCTGTCAGCATGGAGCCCGATGTGGGGCTGGAACTCACAAACCATGAGATCATGACCTGAGCTGAAGTCGGACCCTTAACCAACTGAGCCACCCAGGCACCCCTGGCCTCTTTGAAACATAGACACATTGAATAGGAATGATAGTACCGGCTTGGAAAACTACAAAGACTGGGGAACAAGGACATTTTTCATTTTTTTACGCTAAAAATCAAAAGCTCTCCAAGAAAAGAACATGTAGAGAGGCAGAAATAGTAGTAGAAAATAAGAACCATCTGGAAGCATTCCATATCAGTATCTTGGGCAGCCAGAAACTGACTTTGATTGAAAGGTGAGAGGAGAACCTTGGGATCATTCTAGTCTAAGGGCAGGCAAAAAGACCTAATCCTCATGTCCTTGTTGGAGGAACAGGGGAGAAAGGCAGAAGCTCAGAGTCCTGGGAGAGTTTCTTGGATTGATAATTGGACCAAAATAAATCTCAATTTAACAGAGCTGGATAAAGTGGTGGAAAGTAGAGGAGGGGTACACATCACAGTATTAAGCTAAAGAGCTCAAAGGATGCCACAGATGGTGACAGGCATTGTTTGAGTAATCCCGGAGTTTTGTCCAAGTAAACCAGGCATAACGAGTAGAGCAAGTAGAGATTTAAACACACACACACACACACACACACACACACTTCAGTAATGTGTTTCAGTAGGTGGAATGTGAAAAACAGATTTAAATACTTTTGCATCTATGGAAAACTCTGTCTTAACCTCTAGGCTAATAATCTGAATGGGAAGGCCTGTTGTGCAGTGACAGAAGTGGTGGCTAGGAAAGGTGCCCATGGAGTTCCTGAGAGGAAATGACCTGTGTCTAGGACAGCAACTTTGCAAGCTGATGGATTCAGAACAGAAAGACATAGCATTGTTTTGTTAAAGGCCAAACCGAAGAAACCAAAGAAGTCATAGCCTTGCCTTATCTTTGCACATGTGAAGGATTTTGTGAACAGTGTGGCTTTCCTCAGAGAAGTTAAGCCCTCAGTTTTTTCCTTTAGTAGCTATGTAAACTTGAATGTATTACTTAAACACTGAATCTCTGCTTCATCGTCTGTAACTGGGGATAATGATTCTCAGAGTTTTTGTAAGATTTGAAAGTGCTCAATAAATATTCTTAAAAAAACAGATTTAAAGAACATAAAGTATTGTTATATTGTGAAACATGAATTATAAATTAATGCAATTTTAGTATATGTGTTGCTGACGCAAGCACTAAATTAGTACAACTTACAAGTAAGTCAGATGGAAACATTTTCTTTTGTGAAAATACTCAGGTATATATTTTGTATAATTCATCAACACTCCTCTTTAGGCCATGTTTTACACCAATCAAATTCATTGTATTGCAATTTACTCTTAGAATGGGCCTGGGATTAATTTTTTTGTGATCATAGAATTTTAAACCCAATAATGTATTAATTTGCTTAGCTTGATTTATTTTGTGAATAATTGCTTCTGCAAGACTTTTGTTTCATTAATGCTCGGTATGGGTAGTATTTTTTATTCCCTAAACCCTTAGCTGACTGAGCCACTCAGGGGCCCTATCCCTTGGAATTCTGATTTAATTTTTTCTGATGGTGATGAATCTAATTAAATCAGTCATGAAGAGTAGGTCCCAAGATTGGTGTTTTTCAGTGCCTCCTGTATAGTTCTAACGACCAGTCGGGTTTACAAATCACATTCTGGGAGAGGGCCTGAAGGTAACCATGTCTGGCAAGAAAGTCACGATAGCACAGCACTGGCGTGAAGTGAATGGTTATAAGCTCCTGGCTTCCCAGATCTCATGTTGCAAGGATCCAGATGTTCTTGTATACCTGGCAGAGGGTGCGAAAGTATTGAGTGGGCTTTGATTCTACAGAGGTCCTTCCTTCAGAGGATAGGCTTAGGCAGGGTCCTGATGACCAATAGCAGGTATGGCAGGAGATTAGTAGTAGATGCCATTAAATGTCAAAAAGAAGAGAGATCATGATTTGGAAGACCTAGTCCAGGATATCCACCCAATCCAGGGCTCAGACTCACGAATGGTGACATCATGACCTGAGCTGAAACTAAGAGTAGGACACTCAACCGACTGAGCCAATCAGGTGCCCCAAAGATTGCATTACTCTTAAAATTGTATCTAGACATAGTACTTGAAAATTTCTCTTTGCTTATAACAGTAACCACAATATTGTTACCTGTAGATGTGGTATTATATTAGCTCACATAGATCAATCATTTCAACATTCCTTAATCTTTGTTTATAGAAGTAGAATTAACTCAGTGTGTCTCATTAGAGCTTTATTTTTTTCAGAGAAAAGATTAGGAAAAGGCTTAACAGATGTAGAAAATCATGAAAGGTTAAGTCTCTACTTCTAAGTAATTTGTAGATACATTCCCACAGTTTTCAAAATAGTGTGTGTCACTGAAATTATTATACGGAATCAAAGTGTGTTAGAACCATAAGGGACTCTCAGATTTGGTCCCCTATAATCTCCTCAAATATTTAATCAATGTGTAATTACAGATAGAAGGATGGAGTAACGTCATGGAAGTCACAGAATGTATTAGTGACAGCATTAAGTCTTTTGGTTTCATTCATTTATTTGTGTGTATCTTCCTTCATTCAGTTTTATGTTTATTTATGCTTAAGAAATAGGATACTGATGTCACCAAGACCTTTGAAAATCTCTGTGTATCCATCCATTCACAATCAGATCCCATGCCTTTGACTCCAAGGACAATCACTAATTTGAATGTCGTGTTAGCCCCTTGGTTTACTTCGTAGTTTACTATATATTTATTTACTAGTAAAACATATGTTAGTTTTGCAAGTTTGGGAACTTTATGTAAGCAGTGTCATATACATTGTATCCCTCTGAAATTTATTTTATCACTAAGCATCATATTTTTCAGATGCAACTATAATAACGTATAGGATGTAGTCCACTTTTACTGCTGCTCAGTATTCTGTTTATGGATACACCACTATTCATTCTTCCTTCTCCTTTCAATATGCATTTTGGGGGTTGTTTCTAGTTTCTTGTCATTAAAAGCACTGCTGTTATCATTCTTGTTTAGGTCTTTGGTTAACAAGGGCGAGGGTCTCTCTAGGTTATACATTTGATGTGGATTTGCTGGGTCAGGGTATGATCTTGTAAAGTTTTACTAGGTTATGTGACATTGTTTTCCAGAGTTACTGTATCAAGATTCTCTCCCATTTGTAATAAATGATTTGCAATAAACTGATGCCCTGTATCCTAACCTAATCTTGTCATTGTTTAACATTTTAATTTTGTCAACACGGTGTGTTTGCAATCATTTCTTACTGTTGCTTTAAGTAGCACTGCCCTTAATTTTAATGATATAGTTCCTCTTATATTTATTGGCCATTCATATTTTGTCTTCTGTGGAATACCTATTTGTTTTACCTATTGTACTGCTTCATTTCTTATAGATTTGTATGAGTTATGTATTTGCTACACAAATTATTTGTTTGGTTATTTATATGGTAAATATAATCTCCTTATCTTTGCCCTGTTCATCAACACTTATAAGGATAATCACATTTAAAATACTCATTTTATATGAATGAAGCATTCTTAAATAGGCCTTAATTTAAAAAGAAATTATATGCAGTTGATAAGCAGGGTAATTTAGGAAGGAAATAAACTTTCACTGCAGGAAAGCCTATACTGATATTTTAAGGCAAACTTGAAACTGTTAACATTAACTGTTCCATTTTGTTAAGGTTTAAAAATTTTTGCTTTGACTATGTTTAATGCCATAACTATATCCCATTTCTAAATAAGGAGCAGTCCCTGGGAATATAGGTGCAATATGTTAGTAGCCGAATCTACTTTATGAAAATAATAAGGTGCTCCCTAATATCTCCTTTAAAGGAGAATTTTGGTATGTCCTGTTTAATTTTTCTGATGAATGCGAGTGGGAGAGATGAATGAGGGAATCATTATTGGTTATTGGCAAATGTTCAGATGGAAGATTTCCAGGTTTGCATCTCTCTTTTTCTGGGTGAATTTACTGTTTACCTATTTTCATGTTTCGCAGCATTTCACTCCACCCCCTCACCTCCCTGCCCATAGCACCTGTTTACATCCTGAACATTTTTTTGTGTTGTTAAAATATGGAACTTTTGTTAATTTTGAACACTTGTTTTTCTCTATACTTTTCTGGTTTTGAGAGAAGACCTGACCATCACTTTATCTTTTATTTTGTAACAGACATTTTTGCAAAGATGAAAATGCTGATTCCTATTGTTTTGTGATTTAAAAAGAAATAAACTCACTTAGCTGTCAGACAGTAGTGATCTTCAGTCAGCATTAGGCCAACAAAGATTCAAATTTGTGACCTGAAGGTGATAATCTTGGGTTTCCTTCACCCCGTAGCAATCCCAGGAGGTTATATCCCTATCATTTGATTGTCTTAAACTGAGTCCTAACAGTTTCATTTTTATGCCAAATCTTATCTTTTTTTTTGGTAACTGAAAACTTTAAGTCAAGTAAAACTATTTTTTAAAATTGTATCCTTTTGTAAATAAAACTTTGTATCAATGGATTTTAACTTATTTAGGGAATGGTATTCATTATCATTGCTATATATTTTATGGGGAAAATATTTTCTTTGTGAAAACATGGGAATATAATTACTTAGAAAATAATTAGTACTTCTGTGAATTAAGTATACATTATATAATGCTTTAATTACAACACTTTATTTTTTATTTATTTATTTTTTAAAAATTTTTTTAGCGTTTATTTATTTTTGAGATAGGGAGAGACAGAGCATGAACGGGGGAGGGTCAAAGAGAGAGGGAGACACAGAATCTGAAACAGGCTCTAGGTTCTGAGCAGTCAGCACAGAGCCCGACGCGGGGCTTAAACTCCCAGACCGCGAGATCATGACCTGAGCCGAAGTCGGATGCTTAACCAACTGAGCCACCCAGGCACCCCCTTGTTTTTTTTTTTTAATACAACACTTTATTTTTAAAGTTTATTTATTTTGGAGAGAGAGCATGTGTGAGCAGGGGAGGGGCGGAGAAAGAGGAAGACAGAGAATCCCAAGCATGACAGCACAAAGCTCTACCTGGAGCTTGAACCCTTATACAATGAGATCATGACCTAAGCCCAAGTCAGACGCTTAACCACTTAACCTACTGAGTCACCCAGATGCCCTATGATTACAACCCTGTTTCTTGAATGAGTTAAGCCTGTGTACAAATATTGGCTCCCTGCATTTCACCTTTATGATCCTTAGAAGTTAATTTCTCTGAGCCTCGTTTCCTAATCAGTAAAATGGGCTTCGTAGGGAACAGCATCATAGAGTGCTTTTGACCATTAATCGGATGCTGGTTATGAACTGAAAGACTTTAAGAAAGGAGACTTCTGCATTTGGCATCAATACAGGGCTGTAGTTAGCAGTTTGCCAGCAACAAGTTAGGAGCAACTTAAATGTCCATCAGGAAGGGAATACACGTCTAAAACACCAAATTTTATGCTATGGACTACTATCTGGAAGTTGAAATGGAAGACATATTCTATATTAACACCAGAAATAGAAAAATATATATAATGTTAAACAGGAAGGCAAGTTAATGAGAATAGTCACAGGAACGTACACACAAAAACTCTATATATTGTGTCTGAATATATGTATATGTGGCAAAAAATAGGAACTAGAAGGATACGTGCTAAATGCCTTATGGTAGTTCTTTTAGGGGTGTTAATGAAGAAATGGACTGGGGGTGAATGCAAATAAGACTTCAATTTTTGTATGTATAATTTTTTTCTTAAAAAATTGGAAGCAAAAATATACACACGTGTATATATTCTAAGATACATAAACATACACATATATACTAAGTGTGTATGTGCATATTTATATGCATAACAAAATAAAAACATAGGACAAAAGAGATTTTGGGGTTAAAATCTAAAAATGATAGTCCTAAAGAAAAGATTCATACTTGTCTCCTCTTTCTCCTCCCCTCTTCCCTCTCTACTTCACTCTCCTTACCACTTTGACTTTTTAATTTCATAATTCATTTTCAAAGAGATGATGTATGTTATTCTATTTCCACACTGGATATAGTCTTTTGAATCCAATCCTTTTAACTTTGAATAATATACCCTCATTTGAGTTCACCACTATTTATGTATACCTTTCCTTAAGAATAAAATTTCACTGCTGTCTTCAATGGTGCTAAGCCTGACTGTGGAAAGGCTAGGACACTTTCTGTATGATGTTAGAAGTATCTGCAAAGTGATTGCACCTATTTATTCCCCCACCAGTGGGTATGAGAGCTCCCGTTTTCCTCACATCCTCACCAACACTAGGTATTATCAGTATTTTCATTTGACCACCCTTATGTTGAGACATTACATTTATCTCCTTGTTTTTATTTGCATTTCCTTAATTAACAGTGAGTCTGAACACATATAAGTTTCTTATGTTTATCCACCATTTAGCTTTCTTCTGTAATTTGCCTTTTAATATCCTTTTTCCCATTTTCATTTTGAGTTAATTGTATTTTCCAAATTGGCTTTGAGGTCTATTTAAAAGGCATTTTATAAGCTCATACTTTGTTACATCTTGCAAGTACTTTCCATCTGCGTCTTTTTTTCAAAACTTTGAGCAGTTTTTCTTGTTTTATATCACACCGGTACTTTTAAGTGAACAAATGTATGAATGTTTTCTTTTAAGGTTTATAGCTTATTTTCCCTTTTCAAAAAAGTAATTTTATACATCTGGATGATAAAGTCATTTTTGTAGTTAATTAAAATGTTACAAAGTTTTATTTTTTTACATTTGGATTATTAATATATCTGTAGTTTGTTATGTACTTGTTAATACAGATGTAATTTTTTCATTGAGAAAAATATTTTGTACTAATGCATTAAATTAATAATCTGTCTTCCATACTGCTATGAATACATTTTTACCTGTAAGTGTATAATTGGGTCTGCTTGGGAATCTATTGGATTCCATAGATCTGTTTGCCTATATGTTACTGGTTTCATACTATTTTTTTTTTTAATTTTTTTTCAACGTTTATTTATTTTTGGGACAGAGAGAGACAGAGCATGAACGGGGGAGGGGCAGAGAGAGAGGGAGACACAGAATCAGAAACAGGCTCCAGGCTCTGAGCCATCAGCCCAGAGCCCGACGCGGGGCTCGAACTCATGGAGTGCAAGATCGTGACCTGGCTGAAGTCGGACGCTTAACCGACTGCGCCACCCAGGCGCCCCTGGTTTCATACTATTTTAATTATCGTTTTCTACTTAAATCTTGGTGTGTCAGAGCCAGATCTATTCAGTATTTTTCTGTTTCAAAGTTGACCATTCATGGATAATGACTTTCACAAATTTAGACTCAGCGTCTTAGTTCCATGAAAATTCAATTTAAATTTTCATAGTAACATCAATGAATTTATAGATTATGTTAGGGAAAATCGGTGTGTAACTATTATTTACTAATACATTAGTGTCTTCAATTGTTCATAGTCTGTACTATGATCATTAATAATATATTTTCCTTCATAAATTTCTTTTGCTTATTTAAAAAGGTAATACAAGGTGCTTGTAAATAGTTGCTGTTATTTTGTCACATTTTTCTATTACGCTTTCTAATTATGATTGCTAATGGAAAGGAATGCCATTGATCACACAGATCTTCTATAGTGCAGTCTTACTCAACTCTATGGTCAGCTCTAATAGTCTGTACATGGATTTTTTTTTCCTTTCTATCTTTAGGTCTTTATTTATTTTTCATGGCCAAAAAATACCAGAAAATAATAAACATAACTGGAGATTGTGGACAACCTTGTCTTTACTTGAAATGGAATTCTGGTTTTATATTAACTTTGCTATTGATATTTTAGGAAAATATCTTGTATCAAGTTAGCAAAGTTTCTCTCTATTCCTAATTTGACATACATTGCTTTTCAATCAGAAATGGTTATAGATTTTAAAAATTGAGCATATCATAGCTCCTCCCTTAATGTTCTAATTTGGATAATTACCACATTGATAAATTTTTACACTGAACAATTTTATGCATGAATGAAATTTGATATACTTACTTATGTATGTCTTGATGTAATTTGTTGTTATTTTGTTTAGGATTTCCACAGCTTCATTCATAAACAATAGTAGCCTATAATTTTATTTTTTTGTGATGGCTTTTCTGTGAGGGTTACTGTAGTCTTGAAAATGAGTTAAACAGCCTTACTCTTCTTTTTCTATTTTCTGAGTTCTAAAGCTGTTAGTATGTAAAAAGGACCTTCACTTTTTGGATAGATTTGTGATAGCAAAATCATGAAACACCTGGATCCTAATGTTTTTGGAAGGGAGAATTTAGACGAAGGATTTAATTGCTTTAATAGAAATTGTCAGAAGCACTTGACTAGCTTACTTGGTAGAACATGTGACTCTTGATTTGAGGTTGTGAGTTCAAGCCCCAGGTGAGGGATAGTGTTTACTTAATTAAAAAAAAATTAAAAAAAGGAAATTGTCTATTCGTATTTTTGTATCAGTATTGAACATTTTAATAAAAATATTCTTTCTTGTCTAAGTTTTAAGATGCAATGGAAAATTTTGCTCAGTGTATGTATATATGCTTTTTTATTTATTTGCTTTTTTGCCATATCCTTCATATTCTTCTTAATGCTTTGTGTGTATCTTCTTTCTTTATAGCAAGATTTTATCTATGTTAATAATTGTCCTTTTTTTTTTTAACATTTATTCACCTTTGAGAGACAGAGCACATTGGGGGAAGGGCAGAAAGAGAGGGGGACAAAGAATCCAAAGCAGGCTCCAGGCACTGAGCTGTCAACACAGAGCCCCATGTGGGGCTAGAACCCATGAACTGTGAGATCATGACCTAAGTCCAGGTTGGACGCTTAACCAACTGAGCCACCCAGGTGCCCCAATAGTTGTCTTGAAAGACCCCATCCTATGCTTTTTTGGTAATCTCTGTTGTGCTTTTGTTTTATATTTTATTCATTTTTTTATATTAATTTTTCTCTAACATTTCATCATAAGACATACTTGTTTCCATCTTATTTATTTTCTTGTAATTTTATTGTATAATGTATGCAAATAAGTTTTTAAATCTCTCCCTGACTACCATTTTAGGTGAATTACACAGATTTTGAGGCATAAATTGTTAACATTTTCATCCAAACTGATTGATACTGTTAGTGTTCAATCAATTATTATTATTATTATTATTATTATTATTATTATTATTTTACTGGTCAGTCACACAAAATAATTCAAACATACTTAAAACATTTTATAGTTACTTAATAGAATGAGATTAACAATAAAAATTAAAATAAAAAACTTTCATCAATCTTTCCAGAAAATTCCAAGGCTCCTTTTTTTAAATTTATTTTTTATTTTTTTAATTCAAGTAGAATTATCATAGAGTGTTATACTAGTTTCAAGCGTATAATACAGTGATTCAAAAATCCTATACGTTACTCACTGCTCACCACCATAGGTGAACTCTGTGCCCCAACACACCTCCCCTCTTGTAACCACTGGTTTGTTCTCTACACTTAAGAGCTATTTTTGATTTGTCTATTTTTCCTCTGTTCATTTGTTTTGTTACTTAAATTCCACATATGAGTGAAATCATGTGGTATTAGCCTTCCTCTGACTGACTTATTTCACTTAGCATCATACCGTCTAGGTCTATCCATGTTGTTGCAAATGGCAAAATTTAATTCTTTTTTATGATGGAGTAATATTCCATTGTGTGTGTGTGTGTGTGTGTGTGTGTGTGTATACATACATACATATCACTTTTCTTTATCCATTCATCTATCAGTCGGCACTTGGGTTGCTTCCATAATTTGGTTATTGTAAATAATGCTGCAATAAACATAGGGTGCATATATCTTTTTGAGTTAACATTGGGATGTATTTTGGGTAAATAGCCAATAGTGGAATTACTACATCATATGACAGTTCTATATTTAACATTTTGAGGAACCTCCATTCTGTTTTCCACAGTGACTGGACCAGTTTGTGTTTCCATGAACAATGCAAGAGGGTTTCTTTTTCTTCATATCCTTGCCAGCATTTGGTTCTTGTGTTTTTGACTTTAGCCATTCTGACAGGTCTGAGGTACTATCTCATTGTGGTTTAATTTACATTTTCCTGATGATTAGCGATGTTGAATATCTTTTCATGTGTCTGGTGGCCATTTTCATGTCTTCTTTGGAGAAATTTCTATTCATGATGTCTTCTGCCCATTTTTAAATTGCATTATTTGGTTTTTTGGTGTTGACTATAAATTCTTTATGTTTTTGATACTAACCCTTTATCGAATATGTCATTGCAAATATCTGCTCCTATTTAGTAGGTTTTCTTTTTGTTTTTTTTTAATTTTTTTTAACGTTTATTTATTTTTGAGACAGAGAGAGACAGAGCATGAATGGGGGAGGGTCAGAGAGAGGGAGACACAGAATCCGAAATAGGCTCTAGGCTCTGAGCTGTCAGCACAGAGCCCGAACCGGGGCTCGAACTCATGGACCATGAGATCATGACCTGAGCCGGAGTCGGCTGCTTAACCGACTGAGCCACCCAGGCGCCCCTAGTTTTGTTGATTGTTTCCTTTGCTGTGCAGAAGCTATTGGTTTTGATGCAGTCCCAATAGTTTATTTTTGCTTTTGTTTCCCTTGCCTCAGGAGACATATATAGAAAATGTTGCTACAGCCGATGTCAAAGAAATTACTGCCTGTGCCTTGTTCTAGGATTTTTATGATTTTGGGTATCACAGTTTGGTCCTTACATTGTTTTGAATTTATTTTTGGGTATGCTGTGAGAAAGTTGTCTGGTTTCATTATTTTGTGTGTAGCTGTCCGGTTTTCCCAACATCATTTGTTGAAGAGACTTCTTCCCATTGTTGCCTCCTTTGTTGGAGATAATTGACCATATAGTTGTGGGTTTATTTCTAGGCTCTCTATTCTGTTCCACTGATCTATATGTCTGTTTTTGTGCCAGCAACATATTGTTTTGATTACTACAGCTTTGTAGAATATCTTGAAATCTGGGATTGTGGTACCTTCAGTGTTCTTCTTTTTCAAGATTGCTTTGGCAAGTCAGGGTCTTTTGTAGTTCTGTATACATTTTACAAACATTCATTCTAGTTCTATGAAAAATGCTGTTGCTTTTTTGACAGGTATTGCATTGAATGCATAGGTTTCTTTGGGTACTATGGACATTTTAACAATATTAATTCTTACAATCTTTGAACATGAAATATCTTTTTATTGTGTTATCTTCCATTTCTTTCATCATGTTTTATAGTTTTCAGACTACAGAACCTTCACATCCTTGGTTAAGTTTATTCCTAGGTATTGAATTATGTTTGGTATAATTATAAATGGGATTGTTTTCTTAATTTCTGTTTCTGCTACTTCATTATTAGTGTAGAGAAATGTGACAACTTTTGTCGTGCCTGGTTGGCTCTGTCAGTTAAATGTCTGACTCTTGATTTCTGCTCAGGTTATGATATTAGGGTCATGAAATCAAGCCCTGCTTTGGGGCTTCATGTCCAGTGTGGAGTCTGCTTAAGATTCTTTCTCACCCTCTACTGCTCATTCTCTCTCTTGCTCTCTCTCTCTCTGTAAAACAACAACAACAACAACAACAACAACAACAACAACAACAAACAGCTTTCTGTATATTGATTTTGTATCTGAAACTTTACTGAATTCATTTATTAGTTCTAATAGGTTTTTTTTTGGTGGGGTCTTAATGGTTTTCTATATATCTTATCATCTGCAAATAGTGAAAGCTGTACTGACTATCCTTAAAAAGAAGACAAGATTCTCTTATAATTGCCTTAAAATATGCTGTTTCTCTGTTACTTTTATGTCTGGATGGCACAAAAAAGTTGGCTTAATGGTAAGTTCAGATCAAAAGAAAGGAAAATGTCATAACCCTGTCCACCTCTAATAAGGACTATGTAACCAGTGATTCAGTATGAATACCTTTCAAAAACTATGTTGTTTTTCTGAAAAGAAAAATTTGTGTATTTCATCTGTTTTTGCTATATACATTAAAACTCATTTCTATAATCAGATCATAAGCTTTCTTTTAAACCTGTCTTTAAGAATTGGTACTTACCTTGGTTTCTGAATCACACATCTTCTTCTCTGTAGTCTAATAGTTAAACTATGTCATATGTTCATTATTTGGAATTCCTAGATATCTAGATATTCATAAAAGCAGTTTTGAAGTTTTGGCATAATATTTCAAATTGTCAAATGGAAACAATAGAATTAATAATAAACCATCCATACCAGGTAAGCAATTCAACAAATGCTACTTTTGGATCTTTTATAAATACAATGTGATATCATTTAATTAATTCTATTTGCCTGAAAGTTATTTTTAACGAGAATATTTCCTTTTATTAAAATATTGGAGAAATATTTTCACTTTCCATAGATTAGTTATGTTATGATTCCATTTAGAAAAAAAGTTCCATGTAAAACTTTTCTATGTATTTCATTTATAAAATATAAGTACATGAATATTTTGGGTTTTGCTTTTTATCTCATGCTGATTCTTAACTTGTGACTTCTGGACCTTGAAAGATTATGTTTCATGATCTGCCTTTAGAGACTCTTTCCCCAGTAACTCAAGTTTAAGCAGAGAATTGTTGTTAACTTTATCTTAAATGCAGCTCAATATTGTATGCTGAGGCCATTAATACATCACTGTATCATAAAAGTTGAATGAAAACATTATTTTAAAAATGGCTATGACATGATCCAAAGTCCTTTAATTCATGGTTTTACCTTAATTTACTCCTTAAGTGATAAATGCTTTTGTTTTTGTTTTTGTTTTGTAAACTTTAAGAATGAAAACAACACAATTTTTAAAGGAACATAATTAATTTTAATGGAAATGACATTACTTTATACACTATCAAAACAAATTCAGGAAATTTATCATTTATGTCCTCTGTTTTTCTTATTTCTCATCATTAGCTAGGCATAAGGCCTCAAATGAAATGCATTCTCATCAGTCTTTCACTGACAGGCCACTTTTATCAATTGCATGCTGTGCTTGTATGCAATAGATCAGTATGTGTGAACTTGACACTTTCATCACAAGATGACTCCTGTTGAAATGTTGTCACTGTGAGTCACAAGAACTATATACTAAAATTACAGCAGGGACTCTGACTTTTGAGAGTTCACCAGAGAGATAATTGAATGAAACTGTTCACCTTCAAAAAGGAAATTCTATCAACATTTGGAATGGAGGCCAATAAACAATAGCATGAAACTTAGTTTACTTGGCATTCTTTTTAAAAAATATTTATTTATTTTTGAAAGACAGAGACAGAGTGAGGGAAGGAAGGGGAGGGGCAGAGAGAGAGAGGGGGAGACAGAGAATCCTAAGGGGGGTTCATGACCTGAGCTGAAATCCAAGAGTCAGATGTGCTTAACCAATTAAGCCACCAGATGCCCCTACTTGGCATTCTGATAAGGATAATAAATGCCCTTTTTTTCTTTGGAAGAATTAAAATTGAAGTGATGAGATAAGAATCATATAAGCACCAGCTCTTTTTCTAAACAGGTTAAGGATTTTTAATATTAAGTTCTATCAAGTTATATTTTATTAATCATCTATTATATACCAGGGACTCTGCAAGATTCTGGGATACAAATATGACCTGTTCCTGTCTTCAGAGAGTTCATAGTCACTTATGATAGCTATTTAAAGAGATATTAACAATTAGTTGTAATAAAATCTTTGACTAATGAGAGTTGAAACATACTATGTATTCGTGTGAGAACAGAGAAGAGAATGTTCCAGGGCTTTAAGAAGGGATGATGGAAAGCCTTGCGAGAGAAAGGAAGATTAAGCAGACACATGAAGGACTTTCTGTCAATACTTACAAGCATGGAGCTTAACATTTCTGAAGTGTTCAAATTAGCCTGCATTTGTGATATCCCTTTCCTCTTCTCCTCCTCCCTCCCTGGATTCAAGGAATTGGTTATGCTGTCCATGAACTCTGCCACATGGATCTAAAATAAAACTCCTGGATGTAACCTGCTTTTGGAAAGGGCTCTTGGGCACATTCATGTCATTTCAAGCCTGAGGTGGAATGTGATGTGGGGACATGTGTGCTGGAGCTGTTCTTTTAGTCTTGTGAGAGCTAATTACTAAATATTTAGGAATTTATCAAGCCAGTTTGGGGAGCCTGAAATTTACCATAATTGTAGTATTTATACCATGGAAATTGGTGCATTGCTGGAAATCAACCTCCCCATCCTTCCCCATAACTGATTTACCAGCATACCACCAGATATATCAAATGGGCCAGAATTAATGGCCTAGGAAGGATAATATTCTGGAATCCACTCAAACCAGTATTCCTAAGTTTTTCAAGATTAATTTAGTGGAGCCATTAATGGTAGGAATGAGAGGAATGGAAAAGAATACATGTTATTGACAAGCTTGAACTTTTCTATATTAAGCAATGTGGCACTTTTCCAGACTTTCTTATTTCACTTAAAAAAAAAAGAAAAAGAAATAAAAGAAAGAAGGGAAAGAAGGAAATGTTGCTTACTGTACTGACCCTCTTTAGAAGACAGTTTAGCAAAATCCATAGTATCTAAAGCAGCATGTCGAATTTTGCTTTCTAATGAAATAGTTTCTCATCTGAGCAGAGTTCTGGCACATGCCTTTATCTGCATATTATTCTACTTCTACTCCTATACTTATGGTCCAATGATATTTTGGGCCGTTTATAGACCTGATCCTAGAACTAGTCAAGATGGTCCCCAGATTAATTCCTCTCTGTTAAGAGATATCTGGCAGTGAGTAATGAGTCACGTGGCCTATCTGCTAGAACTGTCTTGGCTGCTGGTGACTATTTTAAATGATAAATATTTAAAATTAATTTATAATGTTAATTGAAATATCTTTTATTTTACCTTTTCTATGCTTCTAATTCAGTGTTGCTATGCCTTTAATTCAATGTTGCCAGATAAAATACAATGCACTATTTTTTTTGTTATTTACATGAAATTTAAATTTAATTGGACATACTGTATTTTTATTTGCTAAACTTGGCATTCCTACTCCTCTCTAAATTTCAGTCTGACCCTTAGACAGCAAGAGAATTTTGGAAAGTGTATAAACTTCCCAGATTTATAAATAGAAGGAAGTGGACATGAGGGAGGAGATGATCTTTTTAATCTGCTAGTTCTCTGGAAAGTTGCAGAGGCTTACAGGCTCACCTCTAAAATTCCTGTTTAAGAATGTATTTCTAGTATACTTTAAGTTTGGAAAAGGAGAACATCAAGTTTAAATTGGAAAACATAAACATCTTTCTCAGAAAGAAAATAATTTTCTTTTTTTTTTTTAATTGTTTTTATTTTGAGAGACAGAGACAGACAGAGTGCCAGTTGGGGAGGGGCAGAGAGAGAGGGCGACACAGAATCTAAAGCAGGCTCCAGCACAGAGCATGTGTCAGCACAGAGCATGACGCGGGGCTTGAACCCATGAACTGTGAAATCATGACCTGAGCCGAAGTCAGACGCTCAACCAACTGAGCCACCCAGGCGCCCCTCTCAGAGAGAAAATATATCATAATACCTCCCCAAACAAATAAAACATAGGAATGAAAAAGGAAATAATCTAAACATATAAAAATGCTTTATTTGGAAGGGAAATTTCTGGGTCATGATGTGTGATTTAATGAAAAGCATTTATACACTCTGCATTCATGTCATTACAAGAATTCTGATATATGAGGCTTGGAACTTATTAAAAATAACTTTTGTTTCAGTTTCCTAAGGCTTGTTCCATCGGGGTGGTACTTTGCAGTGGTAAATTGCAGGTTTCAGGCTCCATCTGCACGTGAATTCTCTCATTTCCTATCCATTTGTGTGCCTTTGTGCAAATGACTTAATTCTCTGGGTCATGTTTTGTCATCTCTAAAATAGGGTAACCGAAGCAATTTTCTCACAGACTTCTTGTGGAAAACTAGGGTATATAAAGCACTTAGAACACTGCCTGGACCAAGATGTGTACTCAGGGCACAGCAGATGTTATCATCGATATTACTTGATAAAGTAAAGCCTAGGTACCAAACAACCAACTGAGAAAAATGTGGACCTGGTTAATAAAGAGTGATTATGAACATTTACTATATTCAAACAAACATAGGATTTTCATGATTTATATTAGTATCTTTGCAGTGCGTCCATGAAATAAATCGGGAATCAGGTGAAAAGTGTTCCATCCATTTGTTTCCGACAGCTTTCATGGAGTCTATCTTTTGTGGTGGGTGGTGATCAATTAATGGAAAGCCAAAAGAGTGTACTTTCAATGTTAAAATTTTTTTTCTTGATTGAGTTCATTTAAAAAAAATATTAGTACTAAGGATTTATTGAAATGTCTTGATCAGCACATTCCTTCCACTTTAATAATATATTTATAGAAGAAATGGCTAAACAGTCTATAATATCAGTACATTTTGTGTATTAAAACTGTTCAATAATACCAAAGTAAAGATCATAAATTGACTTAATTAAGAATAAAAGGGAGGCTTTTTAGCTGACATTTAACAATCACTGTTATTTTAGAGGAATGGCCCTATAGAAGTTTACCAACCTGCTTTTTGTCCACCAACAGTGTTCTTACTTTAGCTAAGACACATTTGCATCGGATCCCCTTGGTGGAGAATGTACTACTTCTTTTCATTCAGTGCACATACACAAGATACACTGATGAGAATACTACCACTGTAGCTTCTTAAACAATACTAGCAACCACAGGGACACTGTAACATGTATATGATTATGAAAATAAGCATGGTGATTTCTCAATATGGGCCTTTTTAGAACAAGGGGTGAGCCTGTTCAAGGTCCTCCTCCCTTTCTTTGGTAATTATTGGGAACATTTCTCCATGAGTTGTGGAGAATTACAAGCACAGTTCTATACTTTTAATTTAGAAGGTTTTTGCGTGGACCCAACATAATTTATTCACTAAACAGTTAAGGGGGAAAAAAGGAAAAGAAAAAGAAGGCTGGCTTATCCTAGCCCCAAATTGAGTGGATGTGTCATTCAAAATATATTATAGCTTTTAATAAAAATGTCTTAATCAGCCTTTGGCACAATTCTCAGTTTCGATGCCAGCTTCCGTTCATTTATTTTCATTTCTTTCACCCCACATGGCCCTATCCTTCTTTTCCTACCCTAATTCCATTCGCTACAAGTTGAAAAGGTCTGGTGAAGATTCTATTTCTAGTAATTTTTTCCCTCATATTCTAGGCTATAAAAAGCAGGGCTGAGCAAAAACTGACTTTGGTTCCTTATAATGAAAATGCTTTGTACTACCTGGTTGCATATAGGATTATTTTAATTATCCTTGTTTTTAAAATATTATTAGAATATTATTTTTCCATGAAATATTTGTAAGGTTAATTTTTTCTTGTTTAGTGCTGTATCTAGACGAGTATGGATCCCATAGGCTGTGCTCAATAAATTTGCTGAAGTTATTATTGAATAAAACTATGTATTTGTGTTTTTGTTTTCAATCCATGAAAAAATTTCCCCAATTAAGGCTTTAAGGTTCTTTTTTGTCTTTGTTAACTTTTTTAATAAGGATAATTTATTTTAGAGAAGAACCTATTGACATTTTCTGCCCTCAGTATGAATCACCTTTTTCATTTTCCATATATGTGTTCTTTTCCTCTATATTAGAGATTGCTATTTATCCTCTAATATCATTTTTGTATTTCTTAATGTTTTGTGAACAATTTGAAACATACATAGAGTAAGAGACAATGTTACAGAATGAGACAGAAATATTATAATGGACACCCCTGCTGATAATCATTCACCAGATTCAACAACTAACATCATGATGAATTTTGTTTCACTTAGACCACCAACCACTTTTTCCCACTCTATCAATGGATTATTTTGAGGCAAATCACAAACCTCATCTCATCTATAACAATTTCTTATGAATTTCCAAAAAGTAGAAACTCTTTTTCAACATAGTTCCAATAACATTGGCACACTTAGAATATGAACAGTAATTTCTTAATATCATCAAATATTGATTCATTGATCACATTTCCTCTGATTCTCTGATTTTTTTTTTCTTTGTTTCAAAAGCTATTTTTCTTTTCAGTCAGTTTTCATCATAATCCAAGTACCACAATGCCAGAATTGTAGTTGGACTATGTATAGATTCAAATATTTTTTAAATGAGTATTTCTTAAATATATATTTCAGTATTAAGTTTTTAGGTGTTCCTATTATATGGAGGTTTATGTTTTATTCGTTTTTAGGCTTTATGTTTTTTTCTAATTTAACATTTATTTCTGAAATAACAATTTCTTTTATTTTCAATTATGTCCTGAGTCCTATCAACACACTTTCGATTATTCTAATTCTGACCTTTCTTTAATACCTTATATCATTTTCTTAATGTCTCTTAGTTTGTTTTTATATGACTTGCTTTTCACAAATTTTTGAGCATGTTTCTGATAAGGTTGTATTGTCTTTAGGAATGTGTTTTCCTCCTGTTAATTCTTTACTTTCCTTTCCCTTTCCTTTCTCTTTCCTCTCCTCTCCTTTTCTTTCTTTCTTTCTTTCTTTCTTTCTTTCTTTCTTTCTTTCTTTCTTTCTTTCTTTCTTTCTTTCTTTCTTTCTCTTTCAAGAGGGCATGTGCACTTGAGCAGGGGAGGTGCAGAGAGAAAGGGAGAGACAAAATCCCAAGCATGCTCCACACAGGTATCGCAAACTACGACACTACGACCTGAGCTGAAATCAAGAGTCAGATGCTCAACCGACTGAGCCACCCAGGTGTCCCTGTTCTTTTTCTTTTAACAGCAACTTTGACCCAATCCCTGTGTTATCCATTTTTACAAGCAATTAATTACCTGAAATAAAAAAAAAAACATATTACAGAATTATTTTTCTAACTTCACATTTTAGAATTATGAGATCAGAGTGCTCTGGGCTCTGCAAACCTTCCTGTGGAACTATACAGAATGCAACTCTTCCCCTGCCAGCTGCCATTCTCCCGTTGGTTATCCAAGCTTCACAGTGAGTACCTCTTAGCTTTTTTGAACCTCTTGGTCTAGTCAGATGTTCCATTGCTCCTTCTTGCACAGTTGTGGGAAAAACACAATTCCTGCTGTTGTCAGTGTTTGTCATTCTCTGATTGTATTTTAGAGCTAAGGGGAACATACTGAACTAGCTTTATTTTTGATGTTGTACATGGATTTTTGTTTTGCTATCCTCACTTCCTACACCGGTCATTAAATGAAGGGATACAGGTGATTGTTGAAAGAAAGAAAGAAAGAAAGAAAGAAAGAAAGAAAGAAAGAAAGAAAGAAAGAAAGAAAAGAAAGATTGTTGCTTTTGTCTTCCCAGAATCCCTGCCCCTTACGAAATTTATTATGAAATGTGTTCAGTTGCCTAAAACACATTTTTGTGATCTAAGAAAGAAATTAAAAGGCTGAATTTTATTATTATACATTATTTTTAAAATATTGTGAAAAGTTGTAAGTACAAAAGGTATAAAGAATAATGCCTTAGTATTCATGGGCCACTTCTCATTGTAGAAATGTATATCCTAACACAGTCTTAATATTCTTATTTTCTTTCTGTCTGGAAATAAGTACTTTTTTCTCATTTCTAAGCATTGTTTTATTCTTTAAATCCCATATAAATGGGATGATGTTGTTTTAAACTTACCTGAAAATTGAGTTTTTAACTCATTATTTTATGGTTATAGCTCATTTATTTTCATTGCTATACACAATTCCATTTTTTCAATACACTAGAGTGTTAATTTTCCTATTCATGTACCTAAGGTAGTTTCTGTTTTTTGTCTTTTCAAGATTCGAGTTATCTTTTCACATTCTTGTGCTTTTATTTATTATTCAGAAAACTTGAATTTTAATGTGATTAACTTCATCACTTTTTTTAATGTCATTTTAGAATTTAGAATTTCTTGAGAAATTCTATCTACCCAGAGATCATAGAAAAAATTCCCTATGTGTCATTCAGAAGTTTTAAAGTTGACTTTTCACATCTAGTTTTCTAATCATTCTGGAGTTGTTCGTTGCATAACATAGGGATTCCTTTTTTTCCCTCTTTTATGAATAAGCAATTGTTATAGTATCATTTAAGTGTTCACCACTGATCTGTTGCAATCCAAAGTTTCATGTTTATTTGAGTCTGTTTCTGCAATAGTAAATTAGGTCCATTTATCTATTTCTTTGTTGGTGTGCCAGTGCTACAATGTCATAATCATGTATGTCATAATCAATGTCATAATAATGTCTCATTATATAGTAGTTCAAGCTCTACAAACATATGCCTTTCCTTGTAAATTGACTTGGCTGTTATTGACCCTTTGTTGAGTCCTATAAATCTTAGAATTAGCTTGTTAAGGTCCACATGCATATTCAAAAATCTTTTGTTACTTTGACTAGAATTGCATTGAATTGATAATATGTGGAGGAACTTTCAAGACATCATAAGTTATTGAGTTTTCCATACATTAACAAGGCATAGTGTCAATATATGTGGGTATTTTCTGTATTATGTCAAGACTTCTTAAGCTTCCTTTATTAATGACTAATTATTTTCAGACTGTGCATGCTTCTATTAAATTATTTAGCATTTTAAACTCAAAATCTCTCTATATCTTCATGGAGCCTAATGTGAGTTGAATAGTGTCCTCCTCAAAAGGCATATTGAAGTCCTAACCCTCAGTACTTGTGAATGTAACCGTTTTTAGAAATTGAGTCTTTGAAGATGTAATCAGTTATGGCAAGGTCATGCTAAATATGGATAGACCCAAAATCCAATGACCAGTGTCTTTACAAGAAAGATTGAGGAGATACAGACAAAAACACATACATAGGGGAGATGGCTACATTGAGATGGAAGCAGAAAGTGACAAGCCAAGTGCTAAGAATTACTGGTACCCACCAGAAACTAGAAGGAGGTAAGACAGGATCCTTTACTACAGCTTTCCAAGGGAGTATGACTCTGCTGACAACCTTGATTTCAAGCTTCCAACATCCAAAACTGTGAAAGGATAAATATATTTTGTTTAAAGCCCCCCAGTTTATTGTAGTTTCTTATAACAGACCTAGCAAACTAATACAAAGTCATATTTTTGAGTGTAGCCTTTCACTTGTTATTATAAAAGTATTATAATCAATAATACTTAATTTCACTTTGATATTATTACTAATTTTATCAAGAGATTACATGTTATGTATGACAAAAAGTGAAAGACCCCTGGGGGTATTTTGTGTGTGTCCACTATTTGCTGAGATCTATACTAAGTGCTGTACATGGATTACTTAATATACTATTCACATCAACTTTATGAGGCATTAACTTTTATAATCTTCTTATCTTATGGATGAAGTGATCAAAAGAGAGGGAGATTTCATTTCCCCCCTAAAGCTGGTTGAATAGCAGGGCCATAATTAAATCTTAGTTCTGGCTATCCTTGAGAGTTCTTAAACACCTACAATAACTACCTTTCCTTAGAAGGGATTCAAAGGTCATTACAAAGTAAAGGGGCATGGCTGTTAATCATGCTTAGAGGTTTAATGAAAAATATTGCATTCAAATAAATATCTCCCTAGAGCTCCAATGTAGGAAAGAGGGGCAGAAGGTTCTGGAACTGTGTCTGCTTGTCCTAATCATTCCCACTCTCAGCCTGACTCCCGTACTGCTCTATGGCCCCATGAAAAGTCAAGTCTTTTCAAGACATAGAATTGGAACTGACATCTTTGTTTTAGTAGTATGGAAAATGAGACTTATGGAGAAAAAGTGATTTGCCCACAATCGTTGTATCAGATCCTGACAGAACTGAGATCAATAGAAGTCCTACTGAGAAGGAGGAGACTAGCCAGCACTTTTTACAGCATAATTGATACGGGCCATCTGGGCTTCATCTTTTCTTCTCATAGATAAACTAGGAAGCCCAGGCATTACTAAGCAAACTATCCCACAGCTGCAGGCAGTACCACGAGCAGCTGTGAACAATGTGCATTTTATGAAGTAATACAGATGTTCTGCATTATAAATATTGCTGAGACATTAAATGCCATCTTAAATAGAGATTAATTACAAAGGTAATAATTGACAGTGATGGAGAATGTATGTCTTACCTATGTGTAAAATACATTATCTTCTATGTATTATGTGTTAGACTTCGTAATATATAGTTTTTGTAGCCTGAGAAGGAACTAATGAATTTGAGCCAACTGATGAAAATTTTCTTTTTCTTGTTCCCTTGCATCTAGTCATTGGGAAGGTGCACTGATCGTAGGTGAGCATAAACAAACATCTCATTGTTTTTTGCCCAAACTTTTAAATATGTAGAGCTTTGCAGTATGGATTGTATAACAACCTGGCTTCCCTAAGGTACATCAAGGCCTTCAAGTACCAATTGGCTATAAATTTTTCAAACTTCCCCATGATGGACACATGTTACCTAGAATGAGCTGTCCCTAACATACCCCCTCAAATGTCAGAATACCTCCTGTGGTCATATTTTCTGGAAATATGTTTGGGATGATAAATGGCTAGAAAAAAAATAAAGCTAGACCTTGAAGATTTTGGAAAAAAGCAAAATAATCAGGGTAGATTGAAATATATATCTAGATATGTATTACCTCTAATGCTGTCAGTATATCAAACAATCAGATTTGTTATTTTGTACAGATTTGTAACAAGCCACCAGTGATTGTCTCAATGTCTAACTTACTGGTATATACAGTAAACATTTGCAAATTTGTTTATACCTCCCTGAAATCCTCCACGTGGACAATTCGAATTAACTCTCTTGAGATGTAACAGGAGAGGAAGTCTATTATACCTGTGTGCTTTAAAAGCTTGTGCCTCAGACTACAGATAAGCTTGAAATAGCCTGATGTCAGCTTATAGAAATCAGTGCTATTGTAACAACTAGAGGGTTATTTTGACATATTGTAAATTTAACTCCTATTACTCTCATACATATTCTCAGATCATAATGAGACATTAAGTGTACTGAAAGCAGTTTTGCTCCTTCAAAATCTTAGTCCAGAGCACTCAAGCTCGGATCAATGTTTGAAAAGTCCTGCTTGGTCCTGTCTTGGTTCTGAACCTATAGCCCTGCCTGGTCTGATGGGAATTGGGAACTTTTTTCTATTTAAGTCAGTGGGATTTAGACAGAATCTTTTGCCCAGTGCCCTGGGTTAATTTATGTGGTATTTAATAATAGTTTTGAAAGAAAATTTACAGGGGAACATCTTTGTTACTTTGAAGTAGGCAACATTTATTAAAATGGACAGAAAAACACTAACCATAAATGAAAAAAATAAGTTGAACTATGTTAAAATAGCATTTGTAATCAAAAGGAACCAATAAATTTGTGTTACCACATACAGAGGAGGGAGAAATATTTGCAATGCATATCTGAAAGGGGATTTTCTGTAATATATGAACTCTTAATAAATAAGGAAAAAGACTAAAAATCTCATAGCAAAAATGGGCAGAATATTTGAAGACACAATAGTGAAAAGATTCAAATAGCCAACTTCATTAGTTATTAAAAAATGCAAATCAAAAGTTCCAATGTGATACCACCAGAATGGCTAAAATGAAACAGAAAAATTCAATTATGATGAAGATGTATATCCAACAAAAGTTTCCTACTTTCCTGTGGGTACATAAATTATTACAACAAATTGGAAAAACAGTTACCCTGCACTTACTAAAGCTGAGTTGCATACCTCATGATGAAGCAATTCTATATCCATGGATACACCTAGAAGGAATATACATTTAATGAAAGATGTGCGGTAGAATGTTTATAGCAGCAGTATTTCTATAGAAATCCTTTTTTTTAAAGTGTATTTATTTATTTATTTTGACAGAGAGAGCAGGGAAGGGGTAGAAAGAGAAAGAGAGAATCGCTAGCAGGCTCTGTGCTGTCGACGTGGAGCTTGATCCCATGAACCATGAGATCATGACCTGAGCCAAAATCGAGAGTTGGTTGCTTAACTGACTGAGTCACCCAGGCTCCCCATAAGCAGCACTATTTCTAATTGCTTCTAGCTAGAAATTACCCAGGTACCCAGTAAGAATAGTGGATATATGTGATATATTGACAAAACAGAATATTACTCAGCAATGAGAATCAATCTTAGATGTCAGACTAATGGGAACTTTTGGAAGATGGTAACAACTGAAAGGAACTCAAAAAACCTCTAGAGTCCTGATAACAGTCTGTTTCTTCTTATGAGTCCTGGTTACATAGGTGTTTTATTTGCAAAGCTATCCAGCTGACACTTACAATGTTTGCACTTTGATTTTATAGTACAATTCAATAAAATGTTGATAATATATATGTGCGAGTTAACCTACACACTCTTCTTTTTCTCTAAATCGCACCTCTTATTTTCTGGCTTAACTTCTCTGTCTTGAGATTCCGCTTCATATTTATCACTTAAATAAGGGTTTGTTTCAGAAAGTCATGCGTGTTGCCTAGAGCTCTCGCCATCCCCAGAGTTTCCCTTGTTTTCCTGGACTGGCTCATGCTTCTAATAAATCTTGTACATCACTCCGATGGCCTTCTCTCAAGAGATAAGTAGCTGCCACCCTGACATAAAGTTTTCCTCCAGTCTTAACAGTCTCTCCTGGTTCTGGGTAGAGACACAGGCACTGAGGTCTGCTTGGGGCATGGGTTTTCAAGAATTAATGATTTGGGCTATAAATTTCTCCCACAAAGAGATTAGTCCTTATTTCTTGGTTACTTTATTTCAATCTATCTAAGCCACTTCTAGGACATTCCTTCTCATACCCACCCCCCACATACATACTCAGATATACCTTTTACACCTCAAACACTGTAAGAAGACCCCCTGTAGCCTAGCTATGCATTTGAAAACTTATCCAGGTACATTATGTTTGGAATTTAAATTGTAAGATATATTGAACTGGTTCCTATACTGATATTTTAAAGAATTGAGGATTTATAATTTGTATGATGCTGAAACATTTAAAATTTAATACATTTTATATGAAGCATTTCAAGGCAGTATCAAATAAGAATAGCAGTTCCTTTCCTTTGAGAGTATGAAAAATTAATCTGTATTAGAAGAGAGCTTCAAAATCATTGGTGAATTGCTCTGATAAGTTACCTTTCACAGTTCAGCACATTTCCCGTTTAACAGGTTGTGAGTAGGCTGAAGTGGAATTACTGTGTTCTTTCTGGCCACATATTTAAAACAGCTGCTAATTTCCTGCCTTGTAATTGACATCTTGGGCAGGCCCCATAATATTCTGTTTACTTTCAGACATTAAAGCAACTTCATTTTGAGGAATTAAAATTTAAGGCAAGTCTAAATCAAAGCTTGGTTCTCACATCTATTTCTAGTTTTCTCTTGAGCCCTCAGCTCAAGCCTGATCTACTTTTTTAGGACAGGCAATAAGAAAGAATGTTGTGGTCTGTTTGGGATCTTCATTGTTCCATTTAATTCTTTCCTCAGTCCCTCACTCCAGCTTCTGGCTCAAGTAGAGGTGGGCTTGTAAAGCAGCATGGAAAGAATAAGGGCATATATTTCTCTCTTTAGCTGATACCTGCAGTTTAGTATTAGCCAGTGAAGCCTCTTTTTCAAAGCAGGTGTTCTAATGTGCAATTATTAGTCCATTCTTTCAAAGACTGTGTAAAGCCCCCTGAATCTCACTGTCCCCAGTTATGACAATATGCTCTCTTGGTTGACTTCATATTTATCAACCATTAGCTGTTATCCTGTAGTGGACCCCGTACAGATTATTTCTTCTGGGAAACCTTTTGCCCCAATAGATGTTTCTCTTGGATAGTATCCTTTTAAAATATATCCATTCTAGTACCTTTGTGGCATCTGCCTGGCCCTTAGGTAACTGAGGCAAGTTTGCCCACCAACCACAGAAGCATAGCTGTTCCCACTGTACTTTCGCTCTCTCGCTCTCTCTCTCTGTCTCTCTGTCTCTGTCTCTGTCTCTGTCTCTCTCTTTCAGGATGCTCAAGGCAACCACCTGTCCTCAGACTATTCTAGACAAACGCTATTATAGGTAGCTATGCCCTACCTCTAACCTATATGTGTAAAGCTCTCCCAAGAGTGTTCTTGACTTATGCTCTGGTGGCTGCCCCGGAGAAGCTGAAGAGTTTAAGAAGCTCAGACAGAATCCTCTCAGATAGTAATATAGAAGTTTCTCTTGAAGCATCCCCAGCCTCTGAAAGTGTTCTCTTGGTGCCTCCTTTACTTAAGTAGAGTGAAGGAGGGGGAGGATCCCTATGCTCTCCACTGTTGGGATAAAGAGGAAATGATGCAGCATTCTATACTCCTGCCAATTTCTTTGTTATAGCTCCCCCTATCCAATAATAAACACTCACCATGTTTGTGTACCTTGGAGACTGGTGTTAGTTACTAAATCTGTTTTCCTTATTCTCAGTCCTGAATTTATGTGTCTAGCTTTCCTGTTCAGAATTTTGTGTATTTGTACCTCTTTCACTTGCGCTTGGAAGCTGTGATGGAATTCAGTCCCAATTGACATGTTTTTGTGTATCTAACATTCTAACCCATATTTAGAACATATATTCCCATAAACCTCTAAACTCTGTGATCCTATAGACTAGTGTAGTCTTATAGGAACATAATGCAAGCCAAAATGTAATTTTAAATTTTTTAATGCAACTATTAAAAAATTAGAAAGAAGCAAGTGAAATTAAAACAGAATATTTAATCCTACATATTCAACATATAACCACTTCAACACATGATTAGTATACAAATATCAATGGCATATGTTGTATACTTTTTAAAAAAATCCAAGTCTTAGAAGTATGGTGGGTATTTTACACTTACAGTCCCTCTCATTTGTATGTAGCTATATTTCACGTGCATAAGCATACACATGCCTTAGTGGCCACCATATCAGATAGGACGGCCATAGATTATTTACTCCTTAAAGGAATGATCTAGGTCTTCTTTATCTCTTTATGCATGTGGCACAGGTAAGGAAGTTGGTAAATATTGGCTGAATACATACATGAATTGATTAATGGGTATCTCTAAGAAAAGTTATCTGTCATCATGAAGAAAGTTACAAGAACCTTTCATCCAAGTGCCCTGGTGTTTCATCAGTATGATGAAAGAGAAATATTTAAGTGTTCACTCATTAATATAATTAAAAGTAAAAGGAAGGAATAATACTGAGATGGAAACTATTGGATAAAATACCAAAGAGTTTGCTCTTCCTTAAAATATGATTTAGAGGTTGAATTTAGTCTTTGAAAATAAATTCTTTTCAAAGAAAAAGCAAAGCAAATGGAATTTTTCAGTAGTTTAATATGGTTAAGCATGTTAGTAGTGATCCTAGATCCTCCACTCCTGAGGCTAGGATCCTTCACCTCGTATCAATTTATGCTAATTCTAGTTCAAGTTTCTAGGAGGAAAATCCAATATTTTAAATTAGTCATTTGGTCTACAACCAACAGTGAGCAGCACACCAGTATGTCGATTAAATGTGCCTTTGGTAAAAAGAAGAGGGCACAATTTTCTCTGTCTTCCCTTTACTTGCTATTCGTGGACACGACTGTTTTAGGACAAGACTTCCCACCTCTCATGTATTCCATTTTTATTTCACTTAGTAGAATTTTGAAGTTACATGTACATATAGTCAAGTTTTACTGCCAGGCAAGCCTACCCAGAGATCATGACCTTAATATTCTATTAAATCCACAGGGGGCTGTAAATGTTTTTTTATTGCATTCAAGTGAAACTTGAACATATCCTATTGACATCAATCAAACAATTTTTAAGGACACTGTTAAATGATGACCAGAATAAGTGCAAGGGCTATTTTGAGATAGTCTATGTCATTTTGTTTTATCCAGAATAAAATAAAATATATTTGTAGAGAAAGTGTGAGATTTAGAGATTGGTATTCCTAGATTCAATCCTACTTGACCTTGTATCACCTTGAGCAAACTACTCTAGGATTCTAACACTTTTCTATGAAAAGTTAGAATTAAAAATAAGGCAGCAAGTGTTAGCAGATAGAAGCAACTCAGTAACTAGCCAATTTTTTTTTTGTTTCAAAATTTCAATCACTACCATGCTGTTTATGCAGTAATCCAAGTCCTAATAATATAAATTGCAGAATATCTTTAACATAAATGTGGAAGTAGATAGGCACGTGATTAGATGAAATAGAGATTAACTTGCTCTATTGAGGTGAGGTAGTAATTGGGAAGTTTCCACATTAGAGTTGGGAGCTGGTCTAGATAAATGGGTATAACTGTGATAGGTAGAAGAGAGGAGAAGGGAAAAAACAAAGAAACAGAGAAACACAGATGTAAAATGCTCTTACTGCAATTACATGGCTGCCAAATGTTGAAACCTAAAAATTTAGGGGCGCCTGGGTGGCGCAGTCGGTTAAGCGTCCGACTTCAGCCAGGTCACGATCTCGCGGTCCGTGAGTTCGAGCCCCGCGTCAGGCTCTGGGCTGATGGCTCAGAGCCTGGAGCCTGTTTCCGATTCTGTGTCTCCCTCTCTCTCTGCCCCTCCCCTGTTCATGCTCTGTCTCTCTCTGTCCCAAAAATAAATAAACGTTGAAAAAAAAAATTAAAAAAAAAAAAAGAAACCTAAAAATTTAACTAAACCCATTTAATGCTCCTTTGGTCCTCCTTGTCCTTAATGCCCCCCTTTTTACTAATTTGTCAGTATAAATCTTGAACTATTTGTGAACAAAGCAAAAAAAAAAGTTTAGTCTGTTATTTTTGTATTTGAGGCTGCCATTGAGATAATAATTGGAGATGTGAAAGTGTCTGTTTGTATTTCCTTGATAAGGTCTCAATGGTGTTACACCAATATTTTTTCTACTCCTTACTACACATTATTTTCTAGACACTCAAGCAGTACATCCTGAGCTGCAAAAATTATTGATGTTTACAAAATTATATGTATAAATAATTATCAAGTCGGTATTAATGTTGAAATAAAGATTGGGGGAAAAGCAAATATATTTCTCCTTTTCAATTAATGGTATAAACTACCGTAAGTCTAGGTTTGAGCACAATCTGATTCTAAATATATGGATTCCAGAGTGAGCTGAGTGATTTTCAGGATGTGATTTCATTATCAGATGTTGGATTGCATTGTTAGACTATATCTGAAATTTATAACATTTCAGCTTAATTCTATCTGCTTTTAAAAGTCAATTGGTTATAAGATGTAAGATGTAGACTTTCAGTTATAGTTTTCTAAGGCAGTAAAAGAAATCATTGGTTTAATCAGGGTATTATATCAAATAATATGTGTAATCATTTCCTGAATATTTAGATAGCATTTTAACATAGTCTTATAAAACTATAAGGATATACATTTAAAACTGCATTTTAGTTCATCACTTTTATTTTATAAAGAATTGACATTGTATTAGGGAAAAAAATGAGACTAGGGATGAAATCTTTATACTCCTAACCTGTTTCACTGTTTTATCAGATAATGCATTTTTATAAAAAGTGAAGAAAATAGAATCTTTGGAATTAAAATAGAATCTTTGTAATTAAAATACTAAACTCAGCAGAAAGTAAAAGATGGTGGAAAATTGTTCTTATTTCCATGGAAAATTGCACATGATCTCATTTATCTCCCACAATCCCTCCCCCATAAAGCAGTCATTTAGTAGATATATTTTATAGTTCTGTAAAAAAGTTTAGATTATAAAGTGCTCTGACCAGAAAATATTGTTGGAGGAAACAATCCTAAAGCTCTAGGCTAGAGCAGGATTAAGGTTCTTGAGAATGAAATAGCTATGTAATATTTTTGGCATTTGGGAATTTTCCAGACATTACACTGGTGTTAGGTAAAATAATGGAGTGATTTTCTTTTTAAAACTTTACTACTTTGCAGATACACTGAAAAATACAAAACAAAACAAAACTCCAACCACCAAATGGAACTTATATAATAAAGAATGGTGCTTATTTAGTTTTCCAGCCATGGGTTAAACCGCCCATGTCTTAAGACACTGACATTGGTTATTTTCTAGTGAAAATATCTGAAAAGTTAACTTCTTAAGGGATGTATTACTTTCATTTCTTTATCCCAGGTTGCATGATTTGTTACAATACTTGCAATGCATTTTTAGGCTGCTTGATCTGAAGCTAAGAAGAGGGGGGCAAATCACAGCTCTCAGGTGTTTTAAGTTCATACTAAGTATGACCTGTGTACTTTCCATATGCTTCGTTAGTCTCCACGTAGCATTTTTGTCAGGAAGTTGCTAGAAGGAGAAAGGAAAACAAAACCCAAACCCAAAAATCTCATCATTCCTTCGCTGCAAGCCTCATTACCTGTTTTATATCAACTAAAGAAAGAAACTGCAATTTTTCTTCTGTTTCGAAAGTCTCTTAAGTGTGTCTCTCTACCTGGAGGTTTTCCTCTGATCATGACTGGCATATAGATTCTCTTGAAGAGCATGCCTTCCTCTGTTGCTCTATGCAAAACCTTCCAGTAATTTCTCTGTGTTTAACTGACTATGCTTAAACTCTTCGGGTTGTCCTGGAAGTCCTTCTTGAGTTGATGCAACGACTTCACCTTAATCTTTTTTTTTTTTTTAAACTTTTTTTAAGGTTTATTTATTTTTGAGACAGAGAGAGACAGAGCATGAACAGGGGAGGGGCAGAGACAGAGGGAGACACAGAATCGGAAGCAGGCTCCAGGCTCTGAGCCATCAGCTCAGAGCCCCACGCGGGGCTCGAACTCACGGACGCGAGATCGTGACCTGGGTTGAAGTCAGACGCTTAACCGACTGAGCCACCCAGGTGCCCCCACCTTAATCTTTACATGAGTTCTCCTCGAATATATTTTGTGCTTTCCACTGACTCTGTTTCTTTCCGTGTTCCACACTACCTCTATCCTTCCCCTCGCTTAAATGTGCCTTATTTGGGGGCACCAGGGTAGCTCAGTCAGTTAAGTGACCGACTCTTGATTTCCACTCAGATCATAATCTCACAGTTTGCCTGCTTCGGGCTCCCCACTGGACATATAGCCTGGTTAAGATTCTCCCTCCCTCTCCCTCTGCCCCTTCCCCCCTTGCATGTGTGTCCTCTCTCTAAAATAAAATAAAATTAAAAAATAAATATGCCTTTATTTCATTGAAGATATATACTTTAATAAGTATTTGGACTATGGAGTGCAAGAAAACAATTGCAAATATATCAAAAATCATGCCATCAAAAATAACATTATTAACCCTAGCTGAACATTTTCTCAAACATTCTTCAAAGCATACTCAGAAAGTGTTAGATAACCATATAGGCAAGCAGAAAAGCAATTTGCCTTTATAGAAAGGGAAATCATCACAACTCTCCACAGACCCTCCATTTTATTTGATACTATAGTTAGTGGAGCAGTGTCTAGATATTTTTTAAAAATAACTTTTGCTTGATGAAAATTTTATTTAGTTACATGATTATTCAAGTTTAATGAATATATTCAGCTATTCCTACCCACAAAAGATCTCAAGAAATAAGAGTGCTCCTGTGCTCAACTTTAAAGAACACCTACAATGAAATCAATTTTAAAATTTAATAATTTGCTTTCACTGGAAATTTTAAAAGTATTTCTTCTGATGTGACTTTAATCTAAAGTTCATAAATTCCTGAAATATAATATTTTCCTGTTAAATTCTAGTACATGGTCATGTATTTACATGTAACATAGCCATAATTTTTAAGGGAAGATAAACAATGACTTGGAAAAATGGATGAAATGACAGTCTCTTAATGGTTGGAAAACTAGAAAGATTATTTGCCCAAGAAAAATAATGAATTTAGTCTTATTGAGATTGAATAGCTCATTCATTCACTTATTATTTGGATAGATTGAATCAAGTTGGTTTTTTGTTCATGTTGCTGTTTGTTTTGCTTTACTTTGTTACATGTTATGCCAAAAGAACTCACCAGGGTTGTATTACCTGAATTCTTTCATCAGTGAAAAAATTTATCATTTGTTTTCGCTAGTGAATAACAGCGTGGATCAGTGTCATATTCTAAGGTCAAGTTTTCATTACTTGAGACCTTTTAGGAAATTTTTCAAATGTCTACAGACTTTTACTTTTCTGATGAGGAGCAAGCTACCAGAATCTCCTTCCCCCAGTCTCTCCAACTACCACTTGTAGTCAATTATTGACTTGTTTTGAAAAACTAATATCCTCTTTCAATCTGAATATTTAGATTTTCTTTCCTCTCTTTTATTTTTGTCTTTGAATATTTCTTGGTTCTATTTTCTACTTTCCACTTCATGGAAGCCAGTTATTTTTGTAAAGTTCCTTTTTCTCTCTAATTGTTTTACTCTGTCTTTTACTGTTATAATCTCAAGACTTTTTTCTAAGTCAATAGTTGATTTTTCAGCCATACCTATTCTTCTACTTGTGGTTTCCAGGTTTGTTTGTTTGTTTGTTTTGAGAAATAGAAAAGCAGACTACTAGTTTCTGGTATGGCTTGTTAGGAACCTGGAAGCTGCCACTCTGTTCAAAAAAGACTAAAAGCCTGAACACACTTAAAATTTAACGACTCGTTTTAGATCTGTCAGAAAAGAGAGGCCATAGGGCTAACTGCTGCTCCCCAAATTTGAGAGCCAAATAGAATGGGTACAGAGAATCACAATGTACTGGAGCAGAAACCTGTGAATAAAAACTTGTGGCAAGCAGTCCCAGGTTAGGAAAACCTAAACTGGAACTGACAGATTTCCAGAAGCCTAATGTGGACAATGTTATACTTAAAAACTCCAAGGAAACTAGTCAAGATGATGCCTCCTCCTGAGTTTTACCTTCAGAGGCTGTACCCTATATATTTTGTAGATATTGACAGACTAATTCTAAGATTTAAAGGGAAAGGCAAAAGACCTAGAGTAGCCAACTAAATATTGAAGAAGAAAAAAGTTGTAGGATTGATAATACCCAACTTCAAGATTTTTTGTAAAGCTTTATAAATCAGGCTAGTGTGGTATTTGTAAAAGTATAAACAAATAGATCAGTGGAACAGAATACAGAGCCCAGGAATAGACCCACATAAGTAGTCAACTGGTCATTGACAGGGGAGCAAAGACAATGTAGTGGAGAAAAGGCAGGTTTTTCAATAAATGGTGCTGGAATAGTTAGAAATCCATATGCAAAGAAATAAAGAAAGAAAGGGAAAAGATGTAGGCATAGACTTTACATCCTTCACAAAAATTAACTCAAAATGGGTCATCAATATAAAATGAAAAGCTATAAGACTCCTAGCAATAACAGAAAATCTAGGTGACCTTGGGTAAGATATGACTTCTTTAACAGATCATCAAAGGCAGATCCATGAAAGAACAAATTGATAAGCTGGAGTTGATTATTATCTGCCCTGTGAAAGACAGTGTCAAAAGAATGAGGGAGTAAACCACAGACTGAGAGAAGATACTTGCAAGAGACATCTGATAAGGACTGTTGTCCAAAGTGTTCAAAGAATTCTTAAAACTCAATGATATGAAACATATTGACGACAAAATTGGCAAAAGGATGGAAAAGACACCTCACCAAAGGACATATAAATAAGCACAAAGATGACAAATAAGCACATGAAAAGATGTTCTACATCATATATCATTAGAAAATTCAAAATTGAAACAGCAATAATATCTCAGGACACACCTATTAGAATGGCCAGAATCTAAAACACTGACACCACTACGTGCTGATGAGGATGTAGAGCAATGGGAACTTTCTTTTTTTTTTTTCCATTGCAGCTTTATTTTTTACAGCACTTGCAGGTTCACAACAAAATTGAGCACAAGGTACAGTGATTTTTCCATACACTTTCTGCTCCCCATATACGACCAGACTTCCTGCTCTCAAAATCCTACACTAGGGTAGATATTTGTTACATCAAAACCCTAGAGGAGAAAGCAGGAAAAGACCTCTCTGACCTCAGCCATAGCAATTTCTTACTTGACACATCCCCAAAGGCAAGGGAATTAAAAGCAAAAATGAACTACTGGGACCTTATGAAGATAAAAAGCTTCTGCACAGCAAAGGAAACAACCAACAAAACTAAAAGGCAACGAATGGAATGGGAAAAGATATTTGCAAATGACATATCGGGAACTTTCATTCATTGCTGATGAGAGTGAAAAATTCCACTTGGAAAAACAGTATGGCAGTTTCTTATAAAATTAAACATACTCTTAACCTATGAGCCAACAATCATATTTCTTGGCATTGACTCACATAAACTGATAACTTCTGTCCACACCACAAATTTCACACAGCTGTTAGCAGCAGCTTTATTCGTAAGTGCCAAAACTTGGAAGCAAGCAAGATGTCCTTCAGGAAGTGAGTGGATAAACCAACTGTGATACATCAGACAATGGAATATTATCCCAAACTAAAAAGAAATGAACTACAAAGCCCTGAAAAGACATGGAGGAACCTGAAGTACATATTACTAAGGGGACAAATTCGATCTGGAAACCTTCATACTGTATGATTTCAAATATTTGACATCCTGGAAAAGGCAAAACTATGGAGATAGGAAAAAAGACCAGCACTTGCCCAGGGTTGGGAAGAGGGGGGCGGGGAGGACTAGGTAGAGCACAGGGTTTTTAGGTCAGTGAAAACTATCTTGTTTCTTACTTTAATGGCCAATCCATATACCATTATACATTTGTCAAAACCCATAGGATCAACAGTGCCAAAAGTGAACCTTAATGTAGACTATGAAGTTTGACTGACAATGTCATGTTAATGTGTGTTCATCAATTTTGACAAATTTGCCACTGTCCCATGGAATGTCAATAGTGGGGAAACGTGTGCAGGTGAAGGCAGAGCATATATGAAAGCACTCTATATTTTCTGCTCCATTTTGCTGTGAACCTAAAATGCTCTAAAAAATAAAGTTTATTGACTAAAAAGAAAAATCTTAAAAGAAAAAAGAAAGAAAAACAATTTCTGACAGCCTGGAAGTGGCCTAGCATTATTTTAGACCCTGATATCTTTAGGAGATGGACTTGCGTCTCAGCTTGGCATTAGCGTTCTCCTTTTGAACCCAAACAATTTCACAGAACACTGATATCAGCTGAAGTCCCTATGTGAACATAATGGATCAACACAAAATCAGATCTACTCTGCAATCATGTCTGCAGACAAAACATGGACTTCATCCACACAATAAAAAAGACTAAATGTTTTACTATCCTGCCTAATATAAATGACTGTTGCTTCCTTCTAATTACATGTTTAGTCTCACTTCATTATATCTTTCTTTCTGATAAAAAGTAAGATAATCATGAAACTACCCTACTTTCTGACAGCATCTAATCGAGAATAAAGTCTTGCTTCCTTGAAGTCTTTCCCAAAACACATAACACAAGCTCAAACCTTTTAATAAGTTCTTTCTAACATCTTCTTACTGAGACATCCCAGGGGGTCCCATGGTGTGATATCTCTATTTTTGAAAGGCATCAGTAAGTTCAGTGTTCAACAATTGTGTCCCTAAGTGGTCTTTGAATGAAGGCCATTTACCATCAGTCTTATAACCATGTGGGTCTGATTTCCTTAACTTTTCTATCTCTGCTTTCCACCCTGTCTGTATGATCATATAATCACTGAATTTTCTATTTACTTAATTCATTTTCATATTAAATTATTCTAGAACACAAAACATTTTTAGAAGGATGTATTGCTATTCCGAAGTCTATGTTTTATTCCAGACCAGTGTGTTTTTCTGTTTTCTCTCTTGTATTTTTCTTTTACTTATTTTCCTATGGTTCATTTGCAAAATTTCCCTTGCCATCTCCTTTCAAGTTGATGATGTTTCAATTGGCAACACTATCCAAACATTTAATTTGTTCTTAGCTAGTATGAGTAAATTATTGTTAATATCTATTATTAACACATCTTCTCCCTCTCATAACTAGTTCAAGTAATGAGTGCTGTTGTATTTACTTTTTGGTTGGAGATAGAATGTCACAGTACAGTACAACTTTGGTGGGTCTTGATGCCATGTAAGAGGCGTCATTATATATAGATGCATATATGTATATATGTGTGTATATATATACATATACACACACGTATATATCATTGGGTTTTATTCTTTCATTCTGGACAATATCTCTGAGTTATGGATAGATGTCTTATTTTAATAGTGAGCCTCCATACATAGTAATCCTTTGCATTTTTTTCTCTTCTGCTGAGATTCTGACCATCTTCAGTGGTTGTCACAGTTTGTTTTTCTAGAAATTAGATGATATTGAGTGGGAGATATTAGGATTTTATGTTAGGATTTTATTGGTGCACTCTCTTTTTCCATCTGGATAGAGGATGGTGGTTACCATATTTTCCATTGGATACAGTAGGAGATTTCCTTCTGCAGTTTCCTCTGAATATTCTTTTTTTAAGAATTATTTTCTTTTTTTTTTTTTTAATTTTTTTTTTCAACGTTTATTTATTTTTGGGACAGAGAGAGACAGAGCATGAATGGGGGAGGGGCAGAGAGAGAGGGAGACACAGAATCGGAAACAGGCTCCAGGCTCTGAGCCATCAGCCCAGAGCCTGACGTGGGGCTCGAACTCACGGACCGCGAGATTGTGACCTGGCTGAAGTCGGACGCTTAACCGACTGCGCCACCCAGGCGCCCCAAGAATTATTTTCTATTTCCTTAGTACTAAAGGAGGATTATCTGATTCAGCTATGTGTGTATCTTTTTACTATTTCTACCAAGAAGTTCAAATGAAGCTTCCTTTATATTTTATTAACCAAAAGATATTTTTCTTCTCATGTCTTCTAAAAGTTGTTTATCCTGAAGATTTCCTGAGTTTAGCTGAAATAAATTTTCCCTCCTCTGAAATCTCTGGCATGGCATTTAAGCGACTGACCAAATATGAACTGTTTAGGAAGAAAATATAATATTTTATGATATTTTCATATTATAGAAAAACTAGACAGATATTTACTATATAGGTTGTTTTAGGAGTATGTAATAAAGAATTTAAAAGTATGAACAAATTAGTAGGGACTCAATGCAACCACTGAAATGCTAAAAATATATGTATTTCTTAAAAAAATTAATAGTTTCCTCTTCATCTCCTCTGTTCTCTGATTTCCATGTTCATAATATAACAATGTTAATGCCCTGATCATTAGTTTCTACATCTTTTTTCGTCCTCACATACTAAATACGTAATCGTAAACATATAGTGACATATTCGTACCATGTTTCCTCATGAATTATTTTTATTTTTATAAAAAAAGGATTATCCATCATACTTTTTTTTTACAAGCTAGGTTTTATTCATTAATGCATTATGTACTTCCTTTCATCCATGCATTCATCAGTCCACTGTTTTCAATTGACTAATTTTTTAATTAAATGATTTTAAAGTATGAGTATGTAATTTACGGAAGGCTATTTGGATTCTTTTTTTTTCCTCTTTTACTTTTAGAAATAATGATGTGATATGCATATTTGATGAAATATTTATGTATATATTCTTTATTTCTATAGAATATTTTCTTTTTAAAAATTTTTTTCAACGTTTTTTATTTATTTTTGGGACAGAGAGAGACAGAGAATGAACGGGGGGGGGGGGCAGAGAGAGAGGGAGACACAGAATCGGAAACAGGCTCCAGGCTCTGAGCCATCAGCCCAGAGCCCGACGCGGGGCTCGAACCCACGGACTGCGAGATCGTGACCTGGCTGAAGTCGGACGCTTAACCGACTGTGCCACCCAGGCGCCCCTATAGAATATTTTCTTAAAAGTGAAATAGATCAAAAGGCGTGCATATTTATAATTCTAAATTGCTAGAATAAAGCCCAAACAGCAGTAGAAATTCATAAATGCATGATTAATATATCATTAATGTACAGACACACCTTGTTTTATTGCACTTCACTTTATTGTGCTTTATAGATATTGACTTCTTTGCAAATTGAAGGTTGGTGCTAACCCTGAGTCAAGCAAGTCTGTTGGTGACATTTTTCCAATAGCATTTGCTCACTTTGCATCTCTGTGTCACATGTGGTGATTCTCACAATATTCAAATTTGTTCATTATTGTGGTATTTGTCGTGGTGATCTGTGACCAGTGATCTTTGATGTTACTATTGCAGTTGTTTTGGGGCACTGTGAACTGTGCCTATATAAGATGGTGAATAAATTGATCAATGTGTGTGTTCTGACGGCTCCACCACTGGCTGTTCCCCATCTCTCTCCTTCACCTCAGGCTTCCCTGTTCCCTGAGACACATATTCCCTATTATTGAAATTGGGTCAATTAAGAACATTAAAATAGCCTCTAAATGTTTAAAGAAAAGGAAGTGTCTCATGTCTCTCACTTTAATTTTTTTTTTATTTTTAAGTTTTTATTTATTTTTGAGACAGGGAGAGACAGAGCATGAACAGGGGAGGGTCAGAGAGAGGGAGACACAGAATCTGAAACAGGCTCCAGGCTCTGAGCTGTCAGCACAGAGCCCGACGTGGGGCTCGAACTCATGGACCGCGAGATCATGACCTGAGCCAAGTCGGCCGCTTAACTGACTGAGCCACCCAGGCGCCCCACATGTCTCTCACTTTAAATCAAAGGCTAGAAATGATTAAGCTTAGTGAGGAAGGTTGGCTGAGATCCAACATGGGCCAAAAGCTAGGCTTCTTGTGATAAACAGTGAAGGAAGTTGTGAACGCAAAGGAAATGTTCTTGAGGAAAATTAAAAGTGCTACACTACTGAACACATGAATGATGAGGGAGAAACAGCCTTATTGCTGATATGGGAAAGTTTTAGCAGTCTGCATAGATCAAACCAGCTACAATATTCCCTGAAACCAAAGCCTAATCAGAGCAATTCTATATGAAGGCTGAAAGAGGTGAGGAAGCTGCAGAAGAAAAGGTGGAAGCTAGCAGACATTGATTCATGAGGTTGAAGGAAAGAGACCATTTCCATAACACAAAGTCCGAGGGTAAAGCAAGTCCTCATAGAGAAGCTGCAACAGGTTACCTAGAATATCTAAATATAATTAATGAAGGTGGCTATACTAAAACTAAAGATTTCCAGTGTAGATGAAATGGCCTTCTACTGAAAGAAGATGCTGTTTAGGGCTTTCAATGCTAGAGAGAAGAAGTCCACGACCAGCTTCAAAGCCTCAAAGAACAGGCTGACTCTCTTGTTAGGGGCTAATGCAGCTGATGACTTTAATTGAAGCCAGTGTTCACTGACCATTCTGAAAATCCTAGAGCCCTTACCAGTTATGCTAAATCTACTCTACCAATGCCCCATAAGTGGAATTACTAAGCCTGGATGACAGCACATCTATTGACAACATGATTTGCTGAGTATTTGAAGCCCACTGTAGAAAACTACTTCAAAAAAAAAAGATTCCTTTCCATTATTATATCTCACTGAGAGTGCACCTGGTCACTCAAGAGCACTGATGGAGATGTAGGATGGGATTAGTATTGTTTCATGGTTGCAAACACAATATCCATTCTGCTACACATGGATCAAGGAGTAGTTTTGACTTTCAGTGTTATTATTTAAGAAATACATTTCATAAAGCTATAGCTGTCAGAGATAGTAATTCCTTTAATGGACTTGGGCAAAGTCAATTGAAAACCTAGAAAGGATTCACCGTTCTAGATGCCATTTAGAACATTTGTGATGCATGAAAAGAGGTAAAAATATCAAGAGGAACAGGAGTTTGGAAGAAGTTGATTCCAACCCTCATGGGTGGCTTTGAGTTCAAGACTTCAGTGGGGGAAATAACTGCAGATGTTATAGAAATAGCAAGAGAACTAGAGTTAGAAAGGAGCCTGAATAATATTCATGTGACTGAATTGCTGGAATCTTATGATAAAACTTTAATAGATAAAGAGTTGCTTAATGTGGGGTGCCTGGAGGGTTCAGTGGGTTGAGTGTCTGACTTCGGCTCTGGTCATGATCTCGCAGTTTGTGAGTTTGAGCCCCATGTCAGGGTCAACCTCACATGAGGCTCACCTCATGTCAGGTGCTGACAGCTCAGAACCTGGAGCCTGCTTTGGATTCTATGTCTCCCTCTCTCTCTCTCTGCCCCTCCCCTGCTCATTCTCTTTCTCTCTCTCTCTCTCTCAAATAAATAAATGTTAAAAATATATTTTTTAATTTGCTTTTTGTGGATGAGCAAAGAAAGTGGCTTCCCGAGGTGGAAACTACTCCTGCTGAAGATGCTGTGAAGACTACTGAAATGACATCAAAAGATTTACAATATCTAATAGACTTAGTTGACAAAGGGGTAGCAGGATTTGAAAGAACTGACTCCAGTTTTGAAAGCAGTTCTACTGTGGGTAAAATGCCATCAGACAGCATCACCTGCTACAGAGAAATTGTTCATGAAGGGAAGAGTCAATTGATTTGGCAAACTTTATTGTTTTAAGAAATTGCCACAGCCACCCCAACCTCTGGCCACCATCATCCTGACCAGTCAGCAGGCATCAACATCAAGGAAACGTTCCCCCAACAAAAAGAGTGACTTGCTGAAAGCTCAGATGATAGCTAGCACTTTTTAGCAATAAGGTATTTTTAATTAATGTATGCAGATTATTTTTTAGACATAATGCTATTGCACACTTAATAGACTACAGTATAGCATAAACATAAGTTTGATGTACACTGGGAAACCAACAAATTTATTTGACTCACTTCATTCTGATGTTTACTTTATTACAGTGGTCTGCAACTGAATCCACAGTATCTCTGAGGTATGCTTGTGCAGGATTTCTTTTCCTTTTCTCTCTCTCTCTCTCTCTCGCTCTCTTTATTTATTTATTTGTTTGTTTGTTTTGCTACACAAAACTGTCCCTTCTTTTGTTGCAAAAAAAAAGTTTACACTCTATTGTAGTACTAAGTTATAAGCAAATAACTGTATACCAAATACATAGGGAAATAACTTCTTTAAAGTTATCAAAAATATATATTATAGGGGCACCTGGGTGGCTCAGTTGGTTGAGCGTCTGACTTTAGCTCAGGTCATGATCTCGTGGTTAGTGAGTTCAAGCCCCACCTTGGGGTGTGTGTGTGTATGTGGGTGGGTGTATATATATATACACCCACACCCACACCCACACCCACACCCACACCCACACACACACACACACACACACACACATATATATATATAATGAAAACATGTAATTCATTTAGGCAATATTTATTTATCATCTTTTATTATCATATTTATTATTTATCCTATTTTATTTGTCCTTTACCATCTTTTATTTGGTAAAATATGAAATGGCTTCCCTCTCTAAAGGACCTAGTATCTAAAGGATGACAGACAAACAAAAATACACACTGATAAGGGCTGAGTGGAGTATACTACCTCGTGGATCATTATTTCTCAGTCTCTCTTGTTGGCTCCTCAACCTCTGATCTCTCTTTTATTTTATGTTTTATTTTATTATATTTTATTGTATTTTAAATTCCAGTATAGTTAACACACAGTTGTATATTAGTTTCAAGTGTACAATATAGTGATTAAATAATTCCACATTTCACCAAGTGCTCATCATGACAAATGTACTCCTTAATCCCCATTACCTATTTCACCCATCCTTCTGTATGATACTTCTTAATTTTTTAAATCTCATGGGTGAAAAACTGATATAACACTGTACTGTTACTTTATGTTTCCCTGGATACTGGGCATTTCAGCTTGCTTTAAAATATTTATTGGTTCTTTGCAGATTTTTTTACTGGATTATTTCCATTTTTATTTTTAAAATTAGTATAAACTTTCTACATGATAATGTTAACTCTGTATTTCTTATGTATGATGCCCATGTTTCCCCATGCCATTATTTTTTAGCTTTTTAAAATTCTTAGTTAAATTTACATTGCTTCTTTAATACTTTCTGGGTTTCTTGATTGGATGTAGTCCTAAGGTCCATTCTAAAATAATTTATTATTTTTATTATATTTGAAATTGTCATTGATGCAGTCTAGAATAACTGAGGTGATATTAGGAAGGATTCCAGTCACTCCTGACTTTCAGATGCATGATTTCTAGTGCTAGCAGTGTTTGCTAAGCACACCATTCTTTTCCTAATGCATGAGGCATGTTTATTTGTTGGCTAATTGCCCTTACATACTAACATTTCTTTGTGGTATATTTTTCTGCTATGCTGATCTGTTACTCTTTTTATTACAGTGGTGAGTCCCTCCCATTTTTCATTTCAGCAGTTCTATATTTGTAAGTTTTTATGTCTCTTAAGGTACTTTTACACAAACTTTTAACCATCCTCAGATATTTTGGTACGTTAGAGATTATTTGACTTATTTGGTTTAAAGTTAATAAAGGGGGTCCAGTGCCATGAGTTCCATCATTTATGACCTTTATATGGAAGGAACCTCTAATTATAGCTCAGTAGGGTATACCTTCACCATATGAGAAGGGGCACCTGGGTGGCTAAGTTGGTTAAGCGTCTAACTTCAGCTGGGGTCATTATCTCATGGTTCATGAGATGAAGCCCTGCATCAGGCTCTGTGCTGACATTGTAGAGCCTGCTTGGAATTCACTTTCTCCCTCTCTCTGCCCCTCCTCCCATGCATATGCACTCTCTCTCTGTTTCTCAAAATAAATAAATAAACAAACTTAAAAAAAGTCGCTGAAAAGGAAGAAAGTGAATACAACAAAAAAGAGAAAAGGAAGTGCGTCAGGTATACCGTTAATGCTCTTCATACATTTTATTTTATAATCTCATTTTAGGAGAAGGTATTATTTTAACTTTATAGATGAAAAGTGGAGTTTGTGATAGCTTGCCATAAGGTAAGACAACTTGGATACTTTTATACTATTGCACTATGTCTTTGTCAGTATGCTCATATATGCAAGTGAAGTAGGCCTAGATGGTGTTGCTCTGGAGAATTGGTGACCTTTGTTAAATAATTAAATCCCTGCTGCTACTTGCCCTGGAATATGCTACATTGAGCTGCATGTGTGAGAAACAGCTAGATTGCAAAACAACCCTAGTAATTCTGAGTATTTACCTTTGGGGACCTTGGGTGTGAATTGTTTTGAAATCACACCTCTCCTCAATAGTAAATGTGTTGAATGCATGGCCTCATTCACATATTAAGTCCTGCATTTCCTGCAAATGGCTAGGGGAAACAAACATCTAATTTTATTTTCATGATATAGTAAAAGAAAATAGGAAGGAAAAAAAAGGTATCTTTTAGATAGTCTTAGATGTTATTGTGATGTCATTACACAGTAGGTCTGAATATAGTCTCTGACATTTGATAGATATACTGTCACTAAAATAACAATCATATTTACCATTGATGGCATTCTGGAGTGGCTCAGTATCCTCACTTGGTTTATTAAAAAAATTTGAGAAAGGGTAATTGAAGATACCTTTATATAGTTCATAGAGTTTTACCTATGAACTACAGATAGAATATATATCACATATAATTATTTTTGTAATTATTGTTTGGTATTAAAACTCATCTTAACCTGCATTGAGGTAAATGCCATTCATTCTCATTGAGCCTGTTCCTGAATTATGTGAACAAATGCTGTAATATTATTTTTCACAAATGTGGAAGCTTGTAAAGCCTGTATGATTTAGTGCTTATGAGCACTAGCTTTGGTATTAAACATGCCTTCTGTTTGAATCTTGGGTTTGCTCACTTTTTTTTGAGAATTCAGGTTTATAGAGATTGAGTAAATGACCTGCCTTTTCATCAGCAGAATATAATAATACTTCTTACCTATACAATTGAAGGCCAGCATGCAGTTATGTTTTCTCGGAGTAGCATGTGCTTATTTTTTATAACAGTTGTAATTTTATATTTATTTATGATTTATGTACTTCCTTATAAACTGGGAGTGCCATAAAGGTAGAGATCTTGTATCTGTTCTTATCACTGTAGCCTTATTGCCTTAAATCGGCATGACATATAGTAGGCTCTCAAAATTTATTTTAAATCAACAAAAATATATGAAAATGACTTATTGCAGTGTCTGACACGTGTTCTGTATTACTTATTAAAGATATCTATTCATTATAAAATACTTCATAGCCCACAATATATTAAATTTGGCCTTTGAGATTATACATGAGTACTTACACCTTGAGGAAAAATTTCTTCTAATTCTTCAAATTTCAACTGATTAAAAATGAATGATGAAAAAAATTGTAGTTCACCTAGAAACTGGTTTACTAGGTTTTAGCTGGAGCCCCCAAACAGATTTACTTCCAATCTTGTTGAATTAAAGTTATAAAAAATGGTGTTGCTAACAAGATACCGAGAGGCCATTAACTATAGAGATGCTAAAAGTCTACACAATAATAAATGAGCTCAGTTGAATGTCATAAGTGTTCTTCATTGATATGGCCATTTTAAATTATTGCAAACATACTGATAATTAATTACATTTCCTGAGACTATAAACTCATTTTCTATACTGAGAGCTGAAAACAAATCTGATATTTTATAGCAAAATGCCAAGTGGCATTTGTTGCTTTGTAAGTGTTCCCTGGAATAAGGCACTTGAACAGAATGAAGATAAAAGGGCAATGCCAAAAACATGATTTATTTCCCAATTGTTTATTCCTTTCCAGTAAGCAAACAACAATGCTACACACTGAGAGAATTCACTATATTTGACACAGAAAAGAAACCTATACTTCATCATGATATGTATTATTTTTTTAATGCCACTTCTCCTTTCTTTTAAGAATTCAAGCAAATTTTGATATTTTGAATGTCTGGGTCATTCTGCATCTCTCTGGAGCGTAGCTTTATGCTTGGTACATAGTATATAAGTAATAAGTATCCACAGAAGTGCTGATTTCACTTTATAAATAAATGTAAAAAAAAGAGTAGTCTCACATCATTAATATACAAATCTTGTTCAACAAACTCCTAATGCATAAAAGGACTACATGCTATCTGATGCTCTTGTCTGATAAAAATTAGTACTGTGGAGTGTTCCCATAGCCGGAATGTGCAACCAAGATCAATGGAAATCAGTCTCTGATTTGGGGGTGACACAACACTTACTTGGCAAGAGAAAGAAATTCCAGATTTGGGTTCCCTTGGATCTGTTCAGCCTGGACAGTTCTTGTTTCATACAGAAATTAAAACCTCCATCAGCTTGTTCAGATCACTCAGATAGTTGATGGCAGAGCCCACATTAATATCCAGGTTTCTCTGCTTCTAATCTAATGACCCTTCAATACACAGCAGAGACGCTATTAATTAGCAACTTGACTTGAGCTGCTTTGTCAAGACAAATCATTTCCTTCGAGTCAGATGTTCTCCTTTTAATAAATCCACATTTACCAATGAGATATAGAAAAATTTATTAACATTTCTTAAGTTTAAAATCAAATATTAATATGTTCTCTGACAAAAAATGTTTTCCTGAAATCATCAAATGATTATGCACCACAATTCAATCACAAATTTAACCTTGATTCATGAATAATCTAATTTTTCTTTCTATTTAAAATAATGCATTTATAATCTATTAGTCTAATAGCAATATCAAATAGGCACATGAAGATACATATTTGGATTTTTGAAAATTTCAATATGTACCATTTGTCACAACTGTAATTAATTCTTTTGTATTTTTTACTCAATTATTAATGTTGATCTTTGGGTTTCTTTCAGCATATTCTAAGTGACAGATGAATTGAAAACAAACATAGGACAAGTTATAAGAAAATGTTAAATCAAAGCTGTAATTTAATTTCCTTTAAAACATTTTTATCACATGGAGTTGTTACCCTTATCTGTTTCTTGTACTAATTTTCCTTTTCTACTGGAACACAGAATGTAAAAATCATTAGTTTGTTAATTTTCCTTCGGATTAAAGCTTCGATGAGTGTTCTAAGCATATGGTGGTTCCCTCATATATTTATTTTGTTCAGAATGTGTACCTTTTGAACTAAAAAGCTGGCCAAATTATAATGAAGTGTTTGGAGAATAATAAATTGAAAATACAACCAGAGGTTCCGTTATGTTCTCATTGTCTCACTAGTGCCATTATTTTGTCCAATAATACTGAGTTTGTGGAAACCATGAGGTATAGCCAATATATTTTACTTAAAAGTAAACCAGTTTCTAGGTGAACTACAATTTTTTTCATCATTCATTTTTAATCAGTTGAAATTTGAAGAATTAGAAGAAATTTTTCCTCAAGGTGTAAGTACTCATGTATAATCTCAAAGGCCAAATTTAATATATTGTGGGCTATGAAGTATTTTATAATGAATAGATATCTTTAATAAGTAATACAGAACACGTGTCAGACACTGCAATAAGTCATTTTCATATATTTTTGTTGATTTAAAATAAATTTTGAGAGCCTACTATATGTCATGCCGATTTAAGGCAATAAGGCTACAGTGATAAGAACAGATACAAGATCTCTACCTTTATGGCACTCCCAGTTTATAAGGAAGTACATAAATCATAAATAAATATAAAATTACAACTGTTATAAAAAATAAGCACTTAATGATTTACAGTGATAAGTATCTTCCCACAATATTGCCACCTCTATTTTCAAGAAAAGGTGCCAAATCAGGTGGAAGTCTAGTCTCACAGCCCCCTTAGCTTTCCTTTTATTTCTGCCTACCTTCAGATAATTTCACAATATCATGGCAATCCCCTTCTCTTCTTTACTCCAGATAAGAGCTAAAGATAGGAACAGCTACCAGAGACTATAGATATATTTTTAAACTCATGAAAAAAGAGACTAATTTATTTTCTTGTAAAATGTATGCATTTTTTTAAGTTTATTCTCCAGAATTTGAAAACAATTTGTGCTTTTCAGGTTTTCAAAGACTAGTCTGCTGAATTTGTTGGATGTGCCATTTATTCGGTAGCCTATGGAAACATCTTCATGAGTGATACTAAAAGGCAGTCTGGCTGGTGTAGCTTAAAAATTAATCTAGTAAATGTGATGATAAAATTCAAAAAATAAAAATTGATACAGTACACGGCCAGGAAGGATAATCCTGAGGGTTGAACTCCTTATTTCCTTTCTGTTCCTTCTTTAGCTATTTCTGGAGTTCTGGTGGTGCCTTTGTTTGCATCAGCTCTGCTATTTTGCCCCACGGTGAGTCAGGTTGTCATTACCCATCCCTGCATAACTAGGTGGATAGAACCTGTCCTCACGGTACTGTCATGTAGAATATCAAAGGCCAAATTTTAATATATGATTGACTATCAAGCATGTTATGACTTCTTTTTCTCATTATGTCTTTCCTATCCAGACCTGTAATGGCCACCTTCTAGACTATTGCGCTAACTCACATTGTTACCTCTAAGACACATATGCATTTTACTTAGAGCTGGATTATACATATGGCTTGCTTTGACTAACTACAGAAAATGAGTTTACTACAGCTTTTGCACTTGTACTGCTTCCTTTGCTCCAACACATTTGAGCAAAATTTTACATACTGTAAAATGTCCTTCATTATATCACCGATGTTATGTTTTCCATTCATTGATCGTTTTTCTGTTTTTTGGCCATTTTAAGAGAGGCCCCAAATGTGCCAGGGATATTGAAATAACCTAACTCTTGGCTACGTGGCTACCAGGTCAAAACCTATTGAGGGCTTAAAAGGTATGCATGTGTTTTGAGGGGCAGGGATTGGAGTTGCCCTGAGAGCTCCTGGCCCATAGCCACGCTGACCAGCTTGTCTTACAATTTGTATTTTCCAGGCATTGTTATCACCATCTGCAGGTTTTCCTCACTGTCATCTTTGGGAAGCCATCAAGTCTATTCTCAGTAAAGAAGGGAGGTTTTCTTATTTTTCCTAGAGAAACATCTCAGTGTTTTTTGTGTTTGTTTGTTTGTTTGTTTTTAAATTAGAAAATCTTTTTTGTGCCAATGGTTAGAGTACTTCTCCATGTAACCATAACTACGTTTTCTCTCCCCGTTTTCACTCACATCTTTCAATCAAATTCATAGGTTTGCAAATGTATGCTTACCTGCTAAGACAATCTGAAAAATACTCTTATCTCTTCTGATCGCTGAGTTATTACTTAGATTCCTATCATCCCTGCCACCAAATGCATGCTATACACACACATACACACATTCAGTTTCTCTCCTATAGCTACTTTTTTTGCTAGAAAAAGTAACTTGTCCAAGGTCACAGAATCAGTAAGTGTTAGAGCTCACATTTGAACTCACATCTTTCTGTCACTAAGGCCTGTGGCAATTTTACAGTAGCATCAAAGACACAGTGCTCTAGCAGAGGGCGATACATTGCTGGCCATTCGATTCCCTAGACCTGACATTTCAGCAGTGTTTTATAGCTCACAACACGTTGTCATCGATCTGGTCCCCTCTGAGCTTCTCAGCTGTAGCACAGGCTGTGAATTATCTCTCCAGTTTAGACAAGAGAGAAACTGGGGGAACTAGGGTTATGGGCTTCGAGAAAGGAGTCCCAGGTTCAATTGGGGGATTTGGAAGTGCTATCTAAAGTGCCCTTGCATTTTATGTTGAGACAATAACACCTGAGGGATTCACTTCTGAGAAACTTTGGCTATTGTAGAGTGCATGAATGAGCAGATGAGTGGATGGGAGGCCCTGGGTTGTGTCAGTGAGGTACTTGTCTTCTCTGCACTGGATTTATTTTGTGCCTTCAACCCATGGTGGTGGGGCTCAAGTGTAAACAACCAATGAAAAACCTGGTGGATGAATTTGTTTTGTTCTCCTCATTCATCACTCTTGTTTTCCAGGTCTTTCTGCATCAGTCCTGTTAACACTGTGCATGTGCCCAAGGCCCTCTTGGGCCAAACCCATTTTTAGTGTAACAAATTTATCCATGGTGACAAGCATCTCCTGGGTGGCCATCCTATAATAGAGCTTCGTAGTGGAAAGAAATTCCTGGAAAAGAATGCCTTATCAAAATAGTAATGTGATAATAGTAATCCTTGTAAGTAACATTTCTCAGCATTTTGGTATATTAGGCACTGTGCTAAGCACTTTAACATTCTCTTCTTTTAATCCTTTTCAAAAGCTGCGTGAGTTAAGTATGATTTCTATCTTTTTTCCTTTCTACTCTACATGAATTTTCTGATATTTAAAGAGATTATGGTTGCCTAAAGCCACATAAGAGGTGGGAGAAAGATTATTCAGAGTGATATGTTAGGTTTCAAAGTCTATATTTGAACCACTACACTGTACTGGGGTGGCAGGCACTGTGTAATGAGATCGTATCTTCATTCACCCACATGGGGAAGAGTCAACTCTAATTCATGGTAATTCTTTAGAGCTTTAATGTGGGTTTCCGATCTTTTCCTTTAAACTGCCACTGATGTTTATGTCAGCTGATTACTCCTGAGATTAGCTTTGTGTTGGGCACATGCATTTAAGGTGTGCACATGGCACAGAAACGATAGCATCCTAAAGTATCAGCACACTGCTGTAGGGCTACAGCAACGCACAGCATCACAAGGGGGGGCGTGTCACTGACGGACATTCTAAATAACCTTGCATCGCAAAAGGAGAAAATAATAACACGATAAAAGCAATCTGGCCTGCTGTGTGAGCTTCGTTCCCCCATACATGTATTCTGTGTACTCAAGTGTTTACCTTTAAAAGCACTCCAACCTGTGTGGTCCTCTAACCCACCAAAAATACAGAAACTAGATTAAGTTCAGTTGCCATAAAGAATCCATATGAGGCTTGAATCCATATGAGGTTCTGAAGGCATTGATGAATGAGGTCTGCCTTGCCAGTCTGCTGCTCTCAGAGTTAAACAGTAAATGGAGAAATCTAGCGGCGTGTCCTGCCCTGTCTGAGACATGATGTAATCATGGCCCTTTGAAAGCTCTATGTCTCTGTACATGATGAGGTGTCTCCTCCATTTCTCTACACCACCCCCTAACAAGACATTCAGAATCAAAAGCCTGTGCCGCGAAGACCTTTAATATCTGAGATCTTTGAAACTGGCCACAGTATGACAACAAATAGGAGATGCCCTTCCCTCAACTCTTGTTGGCAGTGTCTTTCTGAAATACTCTCGGGTCCCTCCCTGTCCTAAGTTGTTCCAGATATTAGCCAAGTGGCAGTGGCAGCCAGTTTTGGATTCAGTGTTTTGAGCCTTGGAAAAACATACTGGTTTCAGGCCATCATTTCAACGGCATCATCTCAACCACAGGCCACTAGGTGAGTCACTGCTTTATCATACTTTGTTGTTGTTTCTTCGCTGCACCCGTCAGCCTGTCAGACCTTGTTTTCCTGATTCTGACAATCACTGAGCCATGGCCAGAAGACAAATATGTGCCGGGATTCTGTTTCTCAGGAGGAAAAAAAAAAAAAGCCGCCCTAATAGACTAGCTGTTTCTCACCCTTGAGGTCTAGCCATGCCACACACCAAATGGTTTCTGTCGAAGCAGCTGTTCTCCTGGTTTAGGCAAGTACTTTCTGTTGCGCCACAGATCACAAAGGTTTCTGGGAGCAGTACCCTCTTCTTAAATTTATTGATATAGCTTGGCATCAAATGAAAAGCTAAGCTCAGTTTCTGTGACCCTTGGAACAAGCCTGTATTGCAAATAGCTATGGAACTCCAAGCCAGGATTTGGCTTGGCGACCTGCTGACACTTCTCAGATGCAGATTGCCTGTCAGACTTCTGTTTGCTGGGCCTGAGTAAACACTGCCAAATAAAGGAGGCCTGTCACTTGACTCTTTGGGCATTTATCTCTAACTCCTCTGTATATTTGCGAGATTATTACTCTGGTCGTGTTCACTGTTTTCTTGTTCAATATTTCAGTCTGAAAGAATTCAAGTTAAACAATAGAGTGGCCAGAAACGCTTTTATAGCAAAAAAAGAAACATTGTCCATAAGATTTCTAATTTTGACTGTAACATGAAATAAAAATAATAAGTTGCCAAAAATTTGGAAACAAAATTGAAAAGCCAAATTGCATGTTTTAAGCAGGCCAATTCACATTCCAGAGATAAACTCCAAAAGCATTTTGTGATTTAAATGTAACTATTTTTTGTTCCAGTTTGTTTTTCTAAAGGGGGCATCTGGCAAAGGATCAACAGCAACTTTGTAAATTTCTCTGGTACCTTGAGTAGTACAATATACTCTCATCTCCAAGGACGCTGTTCACCCAATATATGACCCCATTTGTGATGGAAGAGTCCCTCCTAGGGTTTCACATGTATCAGGTGGCCTTTTGTCACAGTTTGTCTAAATGTTGAAGAAAAGTTTATATTCAAAAGTGCACAGTTCAAATTGAAACAAAACAAAACAAAAATGGAGGACATGTGTTTTGCCCTCTCTGAGCTTAGGGTTTATTAAAAATAACAAAACTAGGTATGTTTATTGTAAGGTATCTACATGTGCTTATATGTGTTCCCACAATCTTTTGCATGTTTTCATACAGCGTTTACAGCTTAAAGTTTTCCAAGGGCTACCACCTGCTTCTTAAGCATTGTGGAATAGTATTGCCCTGGGCAATAGTATTGCCAACGATCAGAAGACCTGAATTCTCTCCCTATTTCTGCTGGTTAATAATTTTGTGACCTTGGCCCTATCACTAAATTTCTTTTAGTCAAGTTAATTTCATTCATTTTCACTGACATGAATAATTATTCCCTCTCTTCCATCTCTGTCCTCTACCATTCAAACTTAAGAATCGATAGAATCTTTATTAGTGTTTCAATTTCTGCCATTAAATATGCTTCAATTTCTATTACTTGGTTGGAAAAGCTATAAGAGGCATCCCTTGCCTTAATACAAGGGCTATTGTACTATCTTAATGATAGACGTCGGTGAGGTTATTAGCAAACTGACCCTACTTACCACATGCTTTCTCCCTTGCATTCAGTTTTGTTTTGAGTTGTATTATGTCTATATTTTCATTGTATACTGTGTCTGCATCCCGATCTGCCCACCACAACTGGACACAGTTTATGCACCACACTGGATCTGTGAACTAATTTGCTACCTGGCTGCAGTGCCCTCAGCAAGAGTTTGCTTTTCCAACAAGCATGATGTTAGGGTGTTGTTACTACTGCAACTCTGAAGACCAGGCATTCTGCCTTGGTGGATTGCTCCTAGGTCTTCCCAGTCACATAGAGTGAAAAATCCCAATGGTATGTCCTTCTGATGTCTGTCACTTGCTTCCCACCTTTAGCCCTTAGGCTTCCTTGATGATGCTGAGGCATGACAAACAGCAGAGTGTGTCCATCACCCATGGATGCCAATGCAGGCCCACAATTCGTAGGCAACAGTGGACAGATGAGGAGTTCACTGACATGTGCAGGGCCCAGGATACATCATCGCTCTGTTGGTCACTGCCTTCTACAGCAGTTGTTTGGGGAGACTGGTACAATTCAGAAGCATGGGAAAGTTGAAGTCCTATTTGGCAAAGTTTGATTGATAGTATACTGAAACCTACAGATAAATTCTCCCTCCCTATCCTCAGGACAAATAGTTTAAGGGTCCAATAAGGCCTCTAGGAAAATGCCCTTTAATAAAATAGTGAGGAATGCTTGTCACGATGATGTGGCCAGTTCGGTGAAGCTCTCTATAACTTTGGTTCTCTCTCATTCCCCTTTTCTCTAGCTCCTGCTTTCCTGAAATTGCACTCTCAAGTAACATGTTTGCATATTTCTTTTCCTTCAGGATCAGTTTTATTTTGTTTTGAAGACCTGGATTGGGACATATATTAATTCCCATACTTTAAGTCTTAATTATTTCCCATTTTCCTCATGTCATCCAGATCATTTTTTCAAATCCTTTTGTCTTTCCATTTTGACCCTGAATTCTTCATTTTCTGCTTTGTGATCTCCTTTAATAGAGGTGATTATGTCTTTACAATTTTGTATTCTGTTTTCGTGACAAATGTTGATCATAATTTTATTCTATGAAAAATATCTGTTGAGTAAGTTTACTGCATTTTTTTCCTACATGTTATTGCATTTAAAAAAATCTGCTTGTCAGTTTGTTTTTATTTCTGCTGGATGAAGGAGCCGAATATTCTGGTGTGGCTTTTTGCAGGAGGTTCTGGTGTGGGATAGGGAGGGGCCACATTAGCCTAGGCTGTTCAACTCCTCCTTTGTGGTCATAGAGAAAGGTGCTTCCTGAAAAAATTTCTAGTTTATGCAATCTTTAAGTGTAACTTTGCATCCCTATGACATCTGATACTGGATCTAGGAGGACTTCTGCCAAAGGCCGTGGTATACTCAGTTCCATGTTCATGCATTAAACAGGAAATTCAGCTTTTACCCTTCAGCATGAGCCCCTCCCCTTCTGCAAGATTATTTATGTAGACAGTTGCTTTTTAAGGTCTGGTCCTGTCAGGCCCCTTGAACTGTTTTGCTTCTTGCCTAATTTCCTTCTGCACATTTTCAGCTTCTTTTGTCAGCCCTTATATTCCATATATTTTGGAATGTGTGGGTCATATCTGGAAATAGGGATTTGTCACTTGCTTTTACGGATTGGCTAGGTCATAGGCGGTGTTTTCTGGTCTTACATAAAATGACAAGGTATATAATGACAACTTTTGTTCAAGAATACTAACACACATTTCAGTTGTTTAAAAGAAAAAAAAAACATTCAAATGACTGATTACTAGATTAATCACAATATATTATTCAAACATATTATCCAGGGGCGCCTGGGTGGCTTGGTCGGTTAGGCATCCGACTTCGGCTCAGGTCATGATCTCACCAGCCGTGAGTTTGAGCCCCGCATCGGGCTCTGTGCTGACAGCTCAGAGCCTGGAGCCTGTTTCAGATTCTGTGTCTCCCTCTCTCTCTGCCCCTCCCCTGTTCATGCTCTGTCTCTCTCTATCTCAAAAATAAATAAACGTTAAAAAAAATTAAAAAGAAACATTTAAATAAAAAACATTTTCCATATAGGGGCATACGTACTCATTTCTATTGATGTAATGTTTATAAGGAGCTAAATAAAATAGTAATCATAAATACACAGAGGAATATTATAAAAATAATTTAAAATAGTGCATGGTTTATCTGGCCCAATATGTTACTTTCTATTACCATTCTCTCAAAATTTCTGTTTGAAAAACTTCTGTGAAGTATAATTTTCTGCCTTAGAAGATCATAGATTCTATATTTGTGTGGCTATCATCTGTTAAGTTAATTAGTTCAAACTTTAAAAAATAACTCTGCTAACATAATGAATTATTAACTAATTAGCAACTAATTATTAATTAATTATTAGTAATTCATTAATTCATAGTAATTAATTAATCCACATTAATGCTGTGCTGCCCACATTAATGAATAGGAAAGCTTGATTCTTTTTTCTTCAAGGAGCAAACTAACAAACATGATATTGCTATGACAGATGTATCAGAATTCAATAGCACACATTTCCTCAAGTTTTTGAGTATATAACCAAATGCATGTATGCTTATTAATAAAATACATAAAAATATAATTTCTGTATGTATACTAAGGATTGGTAAAGCTAAGCTCTATTATTTCAGAATAATTACAACAAATGTAAATTAAAACTGCACATATGTGTATGAAACACATGTATACATTCATACACAGAGTGCAGTGCCTTGTGCGTATATGGTGTCTACTCAATGATTGTGGAAGGAATCAATTTCTTTTTTTAAAGACTAAGTTTATGACTTGTTTCTTCACAATTGTCTCCTCAGAGTTTAACGCAAGGCTCACATAAAGTAGATACTAATTAAATATTTGTTGTCTGACTAAAGCGAGTGGATGAAAATGTGTCATGACAGGAAAACAATGGTAGTCTGTATTTCTGCCTGGATAACTAACAGCCTTTTTGATAGAATAATTCTTTGTGGATTAGCAGCTTTAGGAAAATGGAAAATTTCTAGTGAGAAAAGCTATTCAAGTAGAGGAGATGGATCAGGGACCCCCTATTTACACTGCTAAATATGAACACGTTAAAAAAAATTGAAGCTGAAAAAGGTAAACATGATTAAAATTTTGTTGTTTATCCACGGACAATACAGAACTAGCTAGAATTTTTTCACATAAATGAAGATAACTGATAAGAGACTTTGTTTCTCTATGCTATAATCTTGTTGGGGGAAAACTATAATGCGATTTTTCTGTGCATTTTTCCTGTTAGTCTAAGTTTTCTGATGGGAATATTGTAATTACTCAGGTAAGTAGCTCCAACTGGACCTTTGTATCCAGGGAATAAAAAATGATACCTTTACTTTTTTCTTTAAACTTTAGTGGCTTTATGAATATTTCTTTCTTCATTATTAATTATGTCAATATTAATCCCACAGACAGTACCAATTAGATTAAAATTGGGCCTTTATGCACTCAACAATATAAAGGTAGCTTATTAAATGGGCTTTATGTGTCTAATTATACACAGTTGACTTTTTCTTTTGTTTTCATTCTCTTATGTTATTATAATCAGGGATATACTATCATACAAAAAAGTTGATTCCTCTTAAATTGCTGGTATGTATGTATATGTGTATGTGTGTGTGTCTATGTGTGTGTATGTGTCTATTAGAGTAAGACATCTGAGTCTGCAACATATAATTACATCAAAATGATCATGGCAAGTATTTTACCAATGGTAATGATATTATAAGGTAGGATAATTCTTTTTTAGAAGAGAATATGTCTTTATTAAACTGTATGTCTTTAAGATTGAAGAATTTTATTAAGAAGTAAGTCAGATCCCCTGCTGTATTCTGAATTATGTATTTCTTTCAGATGTCATAAATGTCCACAACTGAGGCGCTTATTAAAATTGCCTATTCTGGGTCTCTCCCAAATGAATAAATGCCAATTCAAGATGCATCGAATGTTCGAGTCATCAGACATAAATTTTAAGGCAGCTTTAACCATGCCTCGTGAGGTAAGAGTAAAAACTTTTAAAATGAATGGGAAGATAAATTTCAGCAGAGAAATGGAAACTGTAAAAGATAATCAAATGGAAGTTTTAGAACTGGGAAACACAGTATCTGAAATAAAAATGTTCACTGAATAGGCTCACTAGCAGAATTGCAATAATAGAGAAAATAGCAAATAGAGAAAATAGCAAACTTCATGGTATGTCATTAGAAATCATCCAAGCTGAAGAACAGAGGGGGAAAAAAAAGAAAAGAAAACAAGTGAACGAACCCCACTGTGCACTGAAATAATATCCAAATATATAATACTTTTTCACTGGAGTATTAGAAGGAGAAGAAAAAATATTAGTGCAGAAAAATCTTTTTTAAGTTTTTATTTAAATACCAGTTAGTGAACATGCAGTGTAATATTAGTTTCAGGTATAAAATATAGTGATTCAATACTTCCATACATGACCTGGTGCTCATCACGAGTGCCCTCCTTAATCCCCATCTCCTCTTTCGCCCATCTCCCCACGCACTGCCCTCTGGTAACCATCAGTTTGTTCTCTATAGTTAAAAGTCTGTTTCCTGGTTTGCCTCTCTTTCTTTTTCTTCCCCCTTTTCTTGTTTGTTTTGTTTCTTAAATTCCACATATGAGTGAAATCATATGGCATTTGTCTTTTTTTGACTGACTCATTTCACTTAGCATTGTTTATGCTCTCTAGATCCATCCATGTCCTTGCAAATGATTAGCATTCATTCTTTTTTATGGCTGAGTAATAGTGTGGTGAGTGATTCTTTTAATGTATTGTTGGGTTTGGTTGGCTAGTATTTTATTGAGAATTTTTGTATCCATGTTCATCAGGCATATTGGCCTGCAGTTCTCTTTTTTAGGGAGATCTTTGTCTGGTTTTGGTATCAGGGTAATGTTGTCCTCATAGAATGAGTTTGGTAATTTTCCTTCCCATTCTGTTATTTGGAATAGTTTGCGAAAAGTAGGTAATAACTCTCATTTAAGTGTTTGGTAGAATTTGCCTGTGAAGCCGTGTGGCCTTGGAGTTTAATTTGTTGGGAGTTTTTTGGTTATTGATTCAATTTTTTTGATGGCTATCTGTCTGTTCAAGTTTTCTATTTCTTCCTGTTTCAGCTTTGGTAGTTTATATGTTTGTAGGAATTCTTCAATTTCTTCCAGGTTGTCCATTTTTTTTGGCATAAAATTTATCATAGTATTCTCTTCTAATTGTTTGTATTTCTGTCTTGTTGTTTGTTATTTATCCTCACTCATTTGTGATTTTATTTATTTGGATCCTTTCTCTTTTCTCTTTATAAGGCTGGCTGGAGGATTATCATTTTTATTATTTTGTCAAAGAACTAGCTACTAGTTTCATTGATCTGTTTTATTTATTTATTTATTTATTTATTTATTTATTTATTTATTTTCAGTTTCTATGTCATTATGTCTTTATTATTTCCTTCCTTCTGCTGGCTTTTGGCTTCATGTATTATTCTTTTTCTGGCTTCATTAGGTGTAAGGTTACATTGTTTATTTGAGATTTTTCTTGCTCTGAGGTAGGCTTGTATTGCTATATACTTCCCTCTTAGGATTACTTTTGTTGCATCCCAAAAGTTTTGGACCATTGTGTTTTCATTTTCATTTGTTTCCAAGAATTTATTTTTTATTTCTTCTTTGACTTACTGGTTGACCCATTCATTATTTAGTAGCATGTTGTAGCTCCATGTATTTATGGTCTTTCCAAAATTTTTCTTGTGCTTGACTTCTAGTTTCATAGTGCTATGGTCAGAAAAGGTGCATGGTATTTCAGTCTTTTTGTTTTGTTAAGACCTGTCTTGTGACCTAATATGTGATCTATTCTGGAGAACGTTCAGTGTGCACTTGAAAAGAATGTGCATTCTGCTGTTTTAGATGGAATGTTCTGAATATATCTTTTAAGTCCATCTGGCCTGGCGTGTCATTCAAAGCCATTGTTTCCTTGTTTATTTTCTGTTTACATGACCTGTCTATTGATGTATGTGGGCTGTTGAAGTCCCCTAGTAGTATTATGTTATCAATTAGGTCCTTTATGTTTGTTATCAATTGTTTAATATATCTGGGTGCTTTCATGTTGGGTGCATAAATATTTATAATTGTTATATCTTCTTGTTGGATTGTCCTCTTTATGATTCTGGAATGTTTTTCTTTGTCTCTTTTTACATTTTTTTAGTTTTTATTTTTATTATTTTTTTACTGAGAGACAGAGACAGAGCATGAGCATGGGAGGGGCAGAGAGAGGAGGAGCCACAGAATCCAAAGCAGGCTCTAGGCTCTGAGCTGTTAGTACAGAGTCGGACTCGGGGCTCAAACTCACAAACTGCGAGATCATGACCTGAGCTGAAGTTGGACACTTAACCAACTGAGCCACCCAGTCACCCCTACACTTTGTTTTAAAGCCTAGTTTGTCTGACATAAGTACTGCTCTTCTGACTTTCTTTTGACATCCATTTGTGTGATCAATGTTTCCGCACTTCCTCACTTTCAAACTGCAGGTGTCTAAGTCTAAAATTTTTTCTTGCAGTTTCTTGCAAGTTTCTTGCAAGACAGCATACAAATGAGTTTGTTGTTGTTGTTATTGTTGTTGTTGTTTTTCTTTTACTCTTTCTGTTACCCTATGTTTTTTTATTGAAGCATTTAATCCATTTACATTCAAGGTAATTATTGATAGATATGTATTTATTGCCATTTTATTACTTGTTTTGTCATTGTTTTTGAAAATTTTCTCTGATCCTTTCTCATCTTTGTCACTCTTGGTCTCTATTTTGCACTCAAAAATCCCCTTTAATATTTTTTGCAGGGCTGGCTTAGTGTTCACAGACTCTGCTATGTGTGTATGGGAAACTCTTTATCTCTCCTTCTATTCTGAATGATAACCTTGCTGGATTGAATATTCTTGGCTGCAGTTTTGTTTTTCTCTTTTCCCATTCAGCACTTTGAATATATCATGCACTCCCTTTTGGATTGCCAAGTTTCTGTTGAGAAATCTTCAGCTAGTTGTATGGATTTTTCTTTATAATTTAAAGACTTCGTTTGTCTTACTGCTTTTAAGATCTTTTCTTTATTAATATATTTTGAAAATTTAATTACAATGTGTCTTGGTGTGGCCCTCATTTTGTTGGTGTTGATGAAAGTTCTCTGTGTCTCCTGGATCTGGATGTCTGTTTCCTTCCTCAGATTAGGGAACTAGAAAAAAATATTTTTTTTTAACTAATAGCTAACAACTTCTCCAAAGAACTAATTTACACATTGGAGAAAATTATAAAACAGGATAAAGTCAAAGAAATCCTTTCTAAGACATATCATTTACACCCTATAAATTAAAGATAAAAAACTTGAAAACAGTAAAAAAAATGTATTACCTATGAGAACAACTCAAATGACTGAAGACTTTTCATACAAAAGTTCCTATAGTGAAACATCTTTAAAGTTCTGAAAGAAGTACCAATAGATAATTCTATATGTACTAAAAAATCCTTGAGTAATTACAATAAGATAAAGACCTTGTAGATGAAGGAAAAATGAGAGAATTCAATGATAACACATCCACTCTACAAGAATTGCTAAAGACTCTCTTTAGGCGGAAAGGACATTTCTTTTATACCAGAGGGATCCCACACTGCCTCACTGACCAGCTAACAGACTGTTTTTAGCTGTTACTCTGCAGATTCTGAGAGTGGATAATCATTACCTCTATTATATATTTTCTGACATAATTCCATCTTCTCTCTGTATTGAGTTCTATATGTCAATTATTGCTAGGTCTGTACATTTACTGAGGCTTTTCTCCTGGCATCTTTTAAATATTCTGTAATCTAGGATTCTTCATGAGTTTTTGTTTTATCGTTAACATAAATGATGAAAAGAATCTATCCATTTCTATTCAAAGTTTTTTTTTCCCAAGTCTACTTAGATATTAAAAATTGTCTTTTTGTCACAGCTTCCAGAGGTGCAGAATACAATTAAATTTAATAGTTTATTCTTATTAAAGAGATTCAAGTTTATACAGTAAATTTTCCTATCGTATCTCTTTAAGATTACACACCTTTTCTGTGAGGAAGGTATTTTACAGATGAGAAAAGCAAGTTTCAAGGTGAGACTAAGTGACCTGCTGAATTTCACACAGCTTTAATGTGTCATTGGTGGGTGTGCAAAGGTCTGCTGATTCTCTGTTCTGGGTAGAAGACCTCAGGTGACTGGTCCAGAGAACTGAAAGAAGGCCAGTGTTACTGGTTCACAGTGAAGCAGGAGAAAAGCAGGGGATGAGATTAAGGACAAGCTGTTTCATATTAAGCAGGGACTATTAGGTAATGCTAACTGACTTGTTTTCTCTCAGTACAAACTAAAGCAATTAAATGTTGTTAAACAAGAAACTGGTGTGATTTAACGTATGATTTAAGAAAGATTTTTCTAGGGTGACTGGGTGGCTTAGTCAGTTAATCATCTGACTCTTGATTTCAGCTCAGGTCATGATCTCACAGTTTGTGAGATCAAGCCCCACATAGGGCTTTGCACTGATAGCATGGAACCTGCTTGGGATTCTCTCTCTCCCCCACTCATGTATGCTGCCTCTTTAGCTCTCTCTCAAGATAAATAAGTACACTTTAAAAGAAAGAAAGAAAAGATTATCCTATATATTTGTGAAGAATAGATGAAAAGACAAGCTTGATACCAGTAAAACCAAAAGATGTAGTTTATTGGCAATTTAGGGGAGAGATCATGTTTTCTTGAACCAGAGTACTATGGAAAAGAAGGAAGATCTATATGATAGACACTGACTTACTGCCTGGCTTCAGCGGACAAGGTTAGTAGCTTCTAGCTAGTTTTGTCACAGTGTACCCTAACTTTTGATCTGAGGTCCCCTGTTCATGGGATGACCCCATTCAGTAATGATATGTAAAGAACTGGCTCAAGGGCTTTGGCATGTGTGGCCAACAGGAAATCTCTCAAATGTGCAATCTTTGCTCTGCGGTATCCCATTGGGCAGACAGAGATGTCCATAGGTCAACATCCCAGTGGGGCAGCTCCTCTTGTCCAATACTGCTTCCTCCCTTTTCCTTCTGTAATTGCTCTTTCTTTAGTGAACGTTCTGAACTTCTAACTCTGGCTCAACATCTGCTTCCCACAGCACATGTTCGAAGTGAATAATACTTAGTAGATGCCAAAGATTGTATTCCATCCCAATTTCTCACTTGAATTGCACATTTGGATAATAATTAATTTCATTAGACTCTCACTGACAGTATACTAACACAATGTGTGAACTCATCACTGAAGTATGAAAGTAAGTGTTAAAAATGTTATTTGGAAATAAACAACAGTGTAAGATTTCTAATAATCTTTGCTCTATGTTTTTCCTCATTATGGAGATACTACCTAGCATAACTTGAAAAATAGTTCATTACAAAAGAAAAAAATTACTGTTAAAATATCATTTACTTGGGTAATGTCAGAAAATTAGTAGTTAATTTTTTTAAGTATATAAAATTTTCTTAGATATCAGAAAAAGTATAGAAACAACTTAGAGTGGATTTTATTTTCAAATGGAATAATAAGCTAAGTATTAGGCTGGAAACTATTTAAAAACCAAAATGTCGTTAATTCAAAATTAAGGCTGAGTCTAAAAAAAAGTGGAAGTCAGTAATAGCCAGCTACAGAAGTGGCTTTTCTAGTCATTCAAGAAAGAAATTTATGGATATAGAACATTTAATTTTTATAAACCAATTTACATATATTATATAATTTATACTTGTTCCAAATCATATGTTTTGCATGTCAGGAATTTTAGATTGCTTTAATATTATGAAGTTGTCACTCAACAAATATTGAACTAAAGCTTGTTGATTACATGTATATTTGATCCAGGCGAGCAGATAAATGGCAAAACATTTACAATTGCACAAATATTTATTAACTTCTCTAGCTGTATTGGGTTATACTATTTGTATTACAACTTTAAATCCCTAGTATTGATATATTGATAATAATTTGAATAAGGATTCTAAGAAAAAAATTATAGGGTAATTTTATGATAATTAAATAGATTTTCATCTTCATATTTTGAGATGTCAAAGGTTTTATATAATAAAACTACTATATATAATAAATATTTTTTACATTATAGTTTTCAAAATAAGTTCATCTATTTACAATTTTTTTCTTTTTATAATAGTAAAATGAACACGATGCCTTATGAAGGTTCATCTTTGTTACTTGAAGGAATTTTATAATGCAACACATTTTTGCCTCATGGGAAGGTTTTAATTATTTTAACTCAAAAAAGATCCTAAAAACAAAGTTTTATTTCCATTGTGCTAAATTTATTAAAATAAAATTCCTCTTTACATAAAAATGCTTAACATAGTTCCCCTTTATTTCAAACTGATCTATATTACTTCACTGTATTTAGTACATCTATTTAGTTCATTGTGTTATAATTGCCACTAGAACAAGGAAGTATCTTAATTATCTTTATGTTCCCAGATTCTAAGAATTTTGATGGCACTTAGTGGGCACAGCAATAATTTGGAGACTCATTAATTCAAGTTTGTTTAGCCTTCTGCTGTTGCACTCTAACACCTTCTAGAATTTGCCTTGAACATTAGCCTTTCTTGGTCTACAGGATAGCAAAGGTACCCTGGGAGTTAAAGGCCATGACTTGTGTTAGCTCAATTGTATTTTGTTTGTTCCTCTCATTAAAAAGTGGCATTATTTGTCCTTCCACTTGAATCTGGGATAGCCTTATGATTTGATTTGCCTAAACAATACAGGGTTGCAGAAGCAGTGCTATGAGTTCTAGGGCTTATGCCTAAAGAGCCTTTGCAGTTTCTATTTTTACCCTCTTGAATGTCACCATGAACCATCATGTTTGGTAGCCAGGCAAGCTAACTGGAGGATGAGAAGACATGTAAATGAGAACTGAGACCCCCTGGCCACCAGCCAGTAGACCCTGGAAGACATGTGAGTGAGCCCTTTTGGAACTTCTGGCCAAGCTAAGACTCCTGCAGAATGGAGCTGAGTGGCTGGGCCTAGGTGAGAGCAACAGAGGAAACACTTAGCTGACCTACAGAATGATGAGAAATGATACATTGTTACCATTTTATCACTAAACTGTAGCGTTTTTTTATGCAAAAATAGATAATTATTGCTAGAAGAGGAGAAATGGTATGGTAATATTAAGAGGAAAGAACTTTCCATTGGGAATACATGAAAAGATTAGTTTACAAGAGAGTAAACTAATGAGAGAGTCCTTTTGACTCTAAGGAAATGTAAAAAGAACCCAGATAAAACTTTGTATTACTATTTAAAAAATTTTTAATGTTTATTTAATTTTGAGAGATAGAGAGATAGAGATAGAGAGAGAGAGAGAGAGAGAGACAGAGTGTGAGTGGAGGAGGTATAGAGAGAGAGGGAGACACAGAACTCAAAGCAAGTTCCAGGCTCCGAGCTGTCAGCTCAGAGCCCAAAGCAGGGCTCGAACTCAAGGAGTTCATGACCTAAGGCGAAGCTGGCTGCCCAACTGACTGAGTCACCCAGGTGCCCCAAGCTTTGTATTATTTTAAGGTGGATAGTGAGTTAGCTGAGTAAAGGTAAAGGAGTACACATGACATGCCGTTTTGTATTACTTACGTTACAAGTATTAAATTGTTAAACTAAGGTCAAATTATTCCTTTTGGGCAATTGTTAAGGTTGAAACCAATTTTCAACTTAGTACATTTTCAAAATGAATTTCTAATTGTGGATTGTGGTCAAAATATTTGAATGTCACGGGGTGCCCGGGTGGCTCAGTTGGTTGAGCTCCTGTTTCGGCTCAGGTCATGATCTCACGGTTTGTGATTTTGAGCCCCGCGTCAGGCTTTGTGCTGACAGCTCAGAGTCTGGAGCCTGCTTCGGATTCTGTGTCTGCCTCTCTCTCTGCTACTCCCCTGCTCGTGCCCTCTCTCTCTCAAAAATAAATAAACATTAAAAAAATTTAAAAAAATATTTGAATGTCACTAATATAAGAGTTCTTCAAATGGGACATCAATTTGTAAGTTTTTTGAGCAGATAAAAATAGAAAAAATGGAAAATACCAGAAAAGAACAAGCTCTAGAATGGATAGTGCTAACAATAGTTCCTCTGTATTATGGGCTTTCTAAATTCTCGGCACTTTAATACATTGTTTCAGATTCTCTAAAACCCTATGAAATGCATTCCATTAATCACAGTCTGCCTTTGAACAACAGGAGAGAGTGGAGGGGGCGGTATGAACCAACCCTCTCCCCTGCACCAGCACAATCAAAAGTCTGCATATACATTTTGACTCCCCCAAATCTTCACCTCTTATAGCCTACTGTTGACTGGGAGCCTTACTTTAGCAGTGGATTAACACATATTTTGTATATTATTTGTAGCATATACTGTATTCTTACAATAAAGTAAACTAGAGAAAAGACAATGTTATTTAAAAATCATAAGGAACAGGGGCGCCTGGATGGCTCAGTTGGTTAAGCATCGACTTCGGCTCAGGTCATGATCTCATGGTTTATGAGTTTGAGCCCTGCATTGGGCTCTGTGCTGTTGGCTCAGAGCCTGGAGCCTGCTTCGGATTCTGTGTCTCCCTCTCTCCCTCCTTGCCCTGCTCGCACTCTGTCTCTCTCTCTTCCTCTCTCTCTCTCTCTCTCTCTCTCTCTCTCTCTCTCTCTCAAAAATAAATAAAGCACTAAAATAAAAAAGCAGAACGAAATTCATCAGGAACAGAAAGTACATTTATGGTACAGTACTATATTTATCCAAGAAATCTGAATGTAAATGGACCTGTGTAATTCAAACCCGTGTTATTTAAGGGTCAAGTGTACACATAATATGTGAGAAAACTGGAGGTTAGAGAATTTTTATACTTGTTAAATTGCCAAAATTTCACAAAGGAGAAAAACCTCAAATTTATATACAAGAATTTATTGTAAACTTGCTTCAATACAGACTTGATAAAGAAGTTAGAGTTTGAGAACAAGAGAGAGCTGGATAAAATAGAAGTAGCCCCATATCTTCTGCTCTACTGAATTCAGTTGAAAAGGAGGGTCTATTTGGTATCTCGGAGGACATGCTACCTTAGAAGACCATAGGAGAGGTTCATTCCTTGGTTTGTAGCAGTGTGAACTATAATCTTTGCATCTGTCTTCACCTGGCTATCTCATCTCTGTGTCTGGATTTGTTTGGTTCCATCTTAATGACCTCATCTTAATTTGATTTTATCTGCAAAGACCCTATTTCCAAATAAGGTTATACTCACAGGTACCTGGGTGAGGGGGAAGGATGTGTTAGGACTTCAGCACATCTTTTTGGGGCATACGATTCAGCCCATAGCAACCACTAATATACAAATCTCAATATACAATTTCAAGAACACAGACTTCCAACATCCTCTCAAGAAGGATGTGGAAGACAATAGCATCAGGTGGCCCCCACATTGTATTTCATGTTTGTGGAAAACATATGAATGATTAAAATCTGATGGATCAATCAGAATTACTTGGGCCCCTTTCTATCTTCCAGAAACACACACACACACACACGCACATGCACACACACATGCACACGCATACACACACACATACTTGTTTAATTGATTGCTGAAGCCACCAGAGCCTTTCTGATTTCAGAATTTCCAGATAGTTACATTATATATATATATGATATATATATCATATATTTTATATATATATATATGTATTTATATATAATATATGATATATATGATTATATATTTTATATATAATATATTAAATATATATGGTATATATAATATATAATATTAATGGTATATAATATTTATACATGTATATATATTATATATATATTTATATATTTATATATTATATATAATATATATAAATCTCAGATCATTCCATTTGTCAAAACAGTTTTGAAACTATTTCCTTAAAAGGACTTCAACTTATCTAAGAAGAAGATGGATATGTTAAACTTAAGGCATAAATAGACCTTCTTTTTGATGTGTTGTTGAAATAACACTGCTGAGCTGCAAGTGGTGACCATATCAAAGCAGAAAGTTTGGATCATCAACTGTAGGCACAGCTGAGAGGACTAAAGGCATCCTGCATCCTTTCATTTCCTAGCTCCAGTTCTTCACATGTTCCCGAGTATCCTAGAAAAATAGTAACAATATTTGAAAGAATAAAAAAATCAATCAAAATATATTTTCTCTTTTTTAAAATAACTGAGAACGAATTTCATTATGAGCATTTTTCAGTGTCATTCCAAAACCCCTCTACTTAGAAGAAAAAATAAGATCATTCATTATTTTAATAAATTTAACAACTGTCTTTTATTATTTATTATTCCATCTTTAAATATTTATTACATAAGAATACACAAATAAATTTTGTTAAAAACTCAAACAAGAAAGAAGAGCTCATCTCTGACAATTCACTAGAAATCAATATCAAGTGTGTTCTTCTATCTGTATCTATATTTGGATATAGTGTTATTTTAGACACAGTTTTGATTATTGGTTTCATCCAATAGTCTTAGACATTTAGAGATTTAGGTAGATTTTATTTATTATCACCACTTCCTAATATTTGTTTACCCATAAGACATTAATTGTGAAAACAATTTGCTTATAAAATACTGATGCAATGAATTTTCTCATGTGTTTTATTGTGAATAAATGTATTTCTTTATGGTATATCAATTATACATCAATTAAAAGTTTTACCCACTTTTAAATTTTATTAAAAACTCAATTCTTACATTTAGTTCACACTTAACTAGATGGGCTTCAAAGGTATTATGACACCTTTCCTCCACAATTTCACAGAGTATGTGACTAATGATGTCCTAAAAATTCTCCAGTACTGTATATGATCAATGTCTTTATTTTGGTAATGCAAAGGTTAAAAATAATATTTCCTCAAAACCTTATCTACATCAGATATTATCAACCTATTTATTTTTGAAACAGCAGTGTTAAAATATTATATGGTCATTTCAGTTTTGTAGTCCTGATTTTTATGAAATAATTTTTTCATGTGTTTATTGTCCATTTATATTTCCACTGTGAATCGGTGGTTTTTATCTTTTGAATATTTTTCTTAATCTGTCTAGTAATTTACATATTAATTCCTAAGTGTTCTTTATATGTTTTGGATTTAGGATAAGTAGTGCAAATACTCCCAATCTGTCACTTTTATTATAATTCTGTTTACTGTGTCACTGTTATAAATAAGTTCATCTTTGTTAACATCCATCAATAGCTTTTCTTATTTCCATATAAATTACAATAATTATAGAAGGAAATTTTAATCAAAATTAAATTTTCTTACATTTATTAAAAATAAAAATAAAACCTGTTTTAGAAGAAAATAAAACAGGATGATTTTCCTAGAATAAAGGAAAACAATATAATCAGCTATTGTCCTCAACCAAATGTAGGCTTTAGATTGAATTTTTAGACAAAATGGGATGAGGGCCAAAATGAACTGAAAGATAACTTGAACAGGTGTTTGTATACATCTGCCCTCATTTGTAATGGGCAAGAGACAAGACCTCTGATTCTAACTTTGTCTTATAATTTATGCTTATTGCTCTTAGAAATGTAAATACATTGAACTCCCTCAAGTTTAAGAGTTCAAACACCGAAAACAATTAAAACTTGTATTTAGAAAATAGCACTTGTACCTAAGAGCTCTAGTGATGTTTAAATGGTTGGTTTAAGATTTAAAACATTGTGTATTTGGCTATTAAATAACTGATTTATGTGTGCTAAAAAGATATTTTTACTTTAAAATTCTTTTACTAATGTGCATCAATTGGACTCACACTAATGCATAAAATAGGACATTATTTGCTGAGATAACTGAATTGTGATTTAAAGTACACAAGTAATTTTCTTGGGACTTTGAAAAGAACTTTTACAAATATGCAACAAAAATTGATATTTTGGGTATTTAAAATTTAACATATGGGATAGAATCATGGTCTTGAGTAGAGACAGATCTTTTTTATGAATGCAGATGTGCTATGTGGGCATTTTGAAACCTTGTAATCTCATCCTGTATCTGCAAAATGAAGATACATATGACTTATATCCTAGAGTAATTCTGAGGATTTGTTAAAATGACATGGTAAGCACTTAGAACAATGCCTGATGCATAATGATATATATTAGCTGTCATTCATATATTTATTAATTTGTTTTAAAATTGGTTCTCTTGTTCTTCAGGTACACTATTTAAAAGACAATTTACTTTGGAAGCTATTTCTATTAATTATAAGATCCATTCGGCTTTTGACAAACTTCTCAATGTCTTGTGGTGAACCAAAAGCAAGATATTAAGGGGAAAAAAAAATCACCCTGATTGAATTAAATTGATCTGAACTCTAAGATCAGGTGTAAGATTTTAAGAGAAAATTCATATTATTTCACTTAGTTTTTAGTTTTATATGCTCTAGCAGAATTAGAGTTTTGGTCTTGGTATGAACAACTAATTGTAGTAATTAACCTAACTATAACAGTATAATAATTGAAAAATCAACATTCAAGTGGCTTTCAACTTTCTCCTAAAGCCTTAAATTTCAAAGTGACTAACATATCCATTTCACCTGGCTAGAGTTCCTTGGATTATTTCTGAATTATATTCACTTCAATATTTTGAGCAAGAAAGAAATCATTGAATGCTATCACAAAGCACATTGTGAGCCAATGACCTTAATTAGTGACTAAGGAAGACAGCTCAAAGCTTATCAAAATTCACTTGGGTATATTTTTATTCTTCTATTTACTTCTTGGATATCATTTTGTTCCTAAAAGTTATACTCCTTCCATGGGTATACGTTAGAAATAAGTTTGGAGATAAGATTGTGTTAGGAGAATAGAGAGAAATGGCAAATAATTGATGCCTCTGAATTCCGTATGAAATAATCCTTGAACAATAATTGGTGAGATCTCTGCTATCCAAAAGGGAAATAACCTCTTTCCATCACTTACTCCAGAGCTGCATTCCGTCCCCTCTGAGGGCTGGGGAAGGTGATTTTATTGTGTACACAATGCCTCACATCACACTTCCAATTACTGCATCACTCCAGTGAGGTTTGAAAACTTGAAACAACATGACTATTAGAAGAGTAGTTAAGGTCTATGGAGGGCTGCGGAGACTCTTACTCGTTGAAAGGAGTAGAGAAAGAAGATTGTGGAATAATGTGCTTTGATAAGAAGGCTGAATTGAAAACACACCAATTTGAAGAATCAGAGGAGAACAAAATAACAGCAATTGGGGTAAAAAGAAATCTGTTGAGAGGGAAGGCGATCTCTTAACACTCTGGAGAAATTCTTTTTCAGAAAAAGAGAAATCTGTCTAAGAGGAAAAGAGTTTTAAAATGAGACTTGTGATTCTTTCTGGTGATTTGCATTTATTATTGCTAAGAAGAAGCAGGTGATAAGGAAAGCTAGAGTCTGAGAAGCAAAAGGAATGAAGTCATTTTTCCAGAATTCCATAGGACAGTTGTTTCAGAGAAATTCTTGTGTTACTTGTTGTTCACCTACTTCTGTTCTGCAAGATGGTATGATTCATCTTTGAAAAAGTATTTTGTATATGTCATGCTTTACAATCTCTTCCTTTATCTACAATCCTCTGTGTTTTTGCCCTTCAACTGACACCGTCATTGCTTTGAACAGGAAAAATATAGCAGGAACTCCTAGAGCTGGGAAGGTAGAATGTTGACCAATAGAGAATCTCAGCAAGAATTCTTGATTTTGGAAGAATTAGGGCTTTTATAATATTATGGTTTATTTGAGAATGGGAACTGAAGTAGGAGTCTGACTTAAAAAGCTACCGAAAAAGAAAAGAGGTAACTTTTCTCAGTCAGGGTCCTGATTAGAGACTTATGTCATAATCAGATTTTTTAAATGAGTGGAGTGTAATAAAGGAGCTATTTATGAATATGTGGGAAGTATCAAGGGTTGACCTACATTTTCTGGAGTTTCAGCCACTGTATGCTTCAGATACAACTGCAAGAAATAGTCACTGAGACTGAGAAAGAAGAGCTATAGGTCTAAGATATGTATTACTTCCCCTGATAGAAGCTGTGTTCTTTGGTAGAGAGACATCATCAAATTTCGATGACCCTTCTGGTAGAGAGACATGGCCAAACTCTGAGGGAGGATGTGGAAATAAATTGTTTTTCCATCTTATAATCATTTGCTAGTTATACTCAGTGGTTGGACCAACCTGGAAGCCAGAGGGCAAAAGATCCCTTTGATATCGGCAGAGTTAGCTCCATATGGCAGAGAGAATAGTGGTTGAAGACTGGCAAGTGGGTCTTGGGGGCCCACAGAAAATATCTAGGACACACAAACCATATGTCTAGGATATATACCCAGGTTATACACGTGTTTAAGAATTTTTTTTCTTTTTACATGGTGGGTACCTTTACAGGCATTGAGAACACAAAGGTGAGAAAGCATAATCTTTGACCTCCTTAGGGCTCATATATAGTATATGTTTTTCACATAACATGTGCATGTATATGTGTGTGTGTACTTATATTATTTACCTGTATACACATACATGCATGTAGCTATATAAATCTTAGAATATGTACTTTTGTTTTTTTCTTTCTGTCTCCCAATTCCCAAGTCTTCCTCTGGTAGACAGGAAAATTAACATTGCCTAAAGGCAAATTAGGAGAGATAAGCAATAATACAAGGAGGAATGAAGTTGTTTTTGTTTTTGTTTTTGTTTTATTTCCAAGCAACATTTTACAAACTAAAAGGAAGTTATTGAGGGAAAAATAATTTTCAGATAATGCTGTAAAATTGGAACGCAAAATGAAGGAGATGGAAACCAGTCTACCCTGGCCTATATGCCCAAGATGAAGGCCCCCAGGGCTTCCAGGGTACCTTATGGTGGTAGGTCCCGACCGCTAAGAGAGAGGCACAGACTAGATAGAAGGATGTTGGGACAGCTGAGTACATTTTGGCTAATGCCAGGGTTCTACCTTGAAATTGAGCATACCTGTAGCACATCCCTTGTCATTCATGTAGACATGTAGCATCCTCCCTGTGTGAACACAGATGACATTTATGTGTTGTTGGGTAGCCTCATTAAGTACCTACTGCCTTTGGAGCCTGCTTATTATCTAGCAGAAGAATATTATGCCCTCTGCAGTTTTGCTTCGCACCTATCACCTCTGCTCCATGTTAAGCATCCAGAATACTCATTAACTTCCTCTCAATTTTCCAAAACATCAGTTGAGGCTCTTGAAGCACTCACCAAATGGACAGTAATGATGTGGAAAGAGTAGTCTCAACTGGACAATGCAGAAACTTCCCCTAGTTAGACAGGTATGCAAGAGGGTCTGTGTGATATGTCAAATATTTGTTATGTTGAATACTTAATACACATAGAATCCTGAAAATTATAATCACATATAATCCAATAACTAGAATTTGTTTGAACTTTCTCCTCTTTACTGATTGTCATGTTCCTAGAAAACAGCCTCTATATATGCACTGTTTTTTAACGTTAATTGAAATATAATTTTTTAATCTTTATTTTTCAGGATTTATTGAAAGCAAACACTTAAAGTAGCCTCCAGCTCTTATAATGAGATAAGCAATTTAGAAGTATTTGGAGAAGTCATAACTGAAATTTGTACTCTGATTTTGATGATTTCATATTTTTAACATAAGGGTAATAACTCCAAATGTATGGATATTGGAAACATTAAATGTGCATGAAAATCTTCTAACCGCACCACTCTGTCAATCCTCCTTTTCACTTATCATCACCAATCTGTCAGTATTTCCCTGGTTCCTATCAAAGAGACTGACCAACGGTGTAATTTTCTCTATTTATCCAGTTCCAGAACGGCTGCAAATGTATTCCATTATACTGGAAGACCTCAGGAAGTTAGAGATATTAAAGCTTGAGTGGATACAAAGCTATTTGCCCCATATTTTGCTGCCTCTTATCTCGGTTCACATCTTGAACAAAGAAATTATTGCCCACATCCAATGTGATTTAATTCTCTGAGATTTCCTCCAGATACAAACCTAAGGATCCCTACGCTCTTTCCACTTGCTATCAAACTAATAATGCTTCATAGACACAGCCAGTTTTGAAGAAAGCCAAGGCCTACAATGAAGTCTGTTCTTCTCAATGTCTAAATAAGGGGACACAAATGTAAAATACAGTAAATGTACTCTCACGTTCAAGACTACTTAAGCAGATAAACAGAAGGAAAATAAAGGAGCTGTTTCAACATTAATTCCCTTCGGTATTAGAGATAATTCCACAAAAACTAGAATATCAAATGTAGCCATAGCATTTTGAGGAAAATTGTGAAGTTAATGATATATTTACCTTATAAATACTATCGTGTAAGGGTATTGGTAACCAGTACTAGAAATTACAATGAAACATTAAAGTCCAAGTCAAATTTATATTGGGTCAATTGATCCTGATTCTTCAAAAGCCGACAAATCCCTTACGTGTCCTCCCAATGCAATATGCCTGAGGACATTTTAAGACCCCTGAGGTAATATTAAATTCTCTATATTTGTATAAGTCTGGATAAAGAATGTATATTATCTAGTCAATTTATTATTAAGAAACTTACCTTTAGAAGAATTAAGGTGAGGAAGCAAAGCCAAGAATGATTATAAATGTAGTATGATTAATATATTTAGATAAAAATTGCTTTTAAGTGGTGGAACAAAAAAGTATTTATGTGAAAGAAAAGGGAAAGCTATAGCTAATTTTCAGACATTTAGCATATACTTGTACACATGTTCACACATGCATATACACACACTCATTCACCTATATATGGAAAGGTGTCTTTATGTAAAGTTGACAAGATTTAGAGAAGATTCATTAACTCCCTTATCTCAGCAAAAAGAATGGATAATTAATACCAACCAATACTTTAGCTTTGAGGTTTTACTAAATTATGGAAGATACTACCATTGGGATAGGCTGGATGAAGAGTGCACAGGCCCTCCTGGCACATTTCTTTGAAACTGACTGTGAATCTACAATTATAAAATAAATGTTTAAAAAAATAAGATAATGTTGAACTAAAATGATGTTTTTTTTTTTTTTTTTAAAGTAAAAGGAGCTTTTGGAGGAAAATGATGCTGTGGTTTTGGAGCGAGAGGGTACATTTTAACTGCACATTTTTATAAGTTTGTATAGGAACTAAATTTGATTGTAGGATTAAAATGAGAAATTAAAGATCAGTGGGAATTTTAAAATCCATTCTTCCTGTATAGAAATGAAAAATTGCTTGTATGCATTTACCTGGACTTACCGGTTATAATCATAATCTATGATTTTATGTGGGAAGCGTGGTGGAAAGAAATGAGAATGTGAAACATGAAACATTTTCTAGAGAAACAAATTTCTTTTTAATTAATTAATTTATTTTTGAGAGACAGAGAGAGACAGAGCACAAACGGGGGAGGGGCAGAGAGAGAGGGAGACACAGAATCGGAAACAGGCTCCAGGCTCTGAGCTGTCAGCACAGAGCCCAACGTGGGGCTCGAACTCACGAACCATGAGATCATGACCTGAGCCGAAATCGGTTGCTCAGTGGACTGAGCCACCAGGCACCCCTCTAAAGAAAACTTTTAAACAGGATTATGAATCAATTACTGAGGTTCCCTCTTTGAATAGGAAGTCTATTTTGATTACACAACAAAATAATGAATACTTACTTTTGACTTCACTAAGCATCTTAATTCTAGGTAGTGAAATTCAAAAGTATTAATATCCTCATTTGAAATCCAGGGCCATAATATGTTTATCAAAATATTATTTTTGTATTGTTTAGTACCACAAAATATGTGTTATAAGTAATTTATAAATGCATGAAAATGGTGAAATATATCTTAAAGTGGTCTGATAAACAATTTAAAAAAAATTTTAATGTTTATTTTTGAAAAAGAGAGACAGAGAATGAGCAGGGGAGGGAAAGAGAAAGAGGGAGACACAGAATCCAAAGCAGGGTCCAGGCTCTGAGCTGTCATCACAGAGCCCTACGCAGGGCTTGAACTCACAAGCCACAAAATCATGACCTCAGCGGAATTCAGATTGCTTAACTGACTGAGCCACCTAGGCGCCCATGATAAACAGTTTTTAAACACTTTAAAATTATGTTAAAGAATGAAATAAAGTTGTATAGATTTATTTGAAATATTTATTTTCTAAATAAATATTAACAAATTAAAAAATAAAATCTTATTAATGTGCAAAGATAGTGTAATTTTGGTTTTATATAATTTTTTTTTAGTTTTTAAAAAATGTTTATTTTTGAGAGAGAGAGACACAAAGTGCAAGCAGGAGAGGGGCAGAAAGAGAGGGAGACACAATCTGAAATAGGCTTCAGGCTCTGAGCTGTCAAGCACAGAGCCCAACATGGGGCTCGAACTCACAGACCTCAAGATCTTGACCTGAGCTGAAGTCAGATGCTTAACTAACTGAGCCACCCAGGCGCCCCCTATAAATTTTTATACAATATGGTCTAGTTGTCTAGAATAGAAATGGAGTGAGTCATATGAATTAGTGATTTTTCAATCCATACTTGGAGAGTAGCAGGATTTCCATAATGTACTGAAAGAATTGTGTTACATTTAACATGGAAGAAAGAGCAATTAAAGTAGATTGGTCATTTATAACAGTCTCTTCAAACTATTAGCTAGGATATCTTCATCTACTAATATCTGCCCACCAGTGTACATGATCAAGATAACACTGTCTTGAATGCATGTTTTCTCTTTATTACTCCACTCTGATTAAAATGGGAATGTCAGCTTATAAATTTGATTGAGTCCCTAGATGTACAATTTCTCCTAGTTTCTTTGTAGAGGTTTAAGTCCACTCTACTTTTGGAAGGAGTAGTATTCCTCCACATAAACAATATTTGGGCAGCTTTTGGAACTTATATAGATATTAATATGGAAGAAGAGTTGGAAAGAATAGCAATTGGACTGCTGAGATAATTCCTGTCAGCTGCACTGCTCAGAACTGGCTTGTGTCCATCTGATGCCTTCTGGTCCTGTGGTCTCACTGAAGGCTGCGTTCTGCATATTATCTTTGATCGAGCTATGCTTGAATAAATTTGGCTGAAGATGGAACATTTCCCCACTCTTCAGAACTTTACTGTTGCACTTGCTAATAAGTCCATGGAGTTATTTATTTTCCTTTTAACTATGAGTTAGTACTGAATTATTTAAAATTTACAATATAAATTTTCCTTTGTAGGATGGTAAAAATGTATAGTATCTAGACATGATAACCCAATGCATTCCTAGTTTTGTTTTTGCTTTTAAACTACAAAATTAAAACAAATTGTCATTATAATGTATCTTTCTGTCTTAGTCTGCTGGGGCTGTTATACAAATATCATAATTGGTGACTTAAAAGTCAAAATTTATTTTCTATTGGTTCTAGAGTCTGGAAGTCTAAGATCAGGATACCAGCATGGTCAGTTTCCAGTAATGGCTCTCTTTCTGCCTTATGGATAGCCAGCTGCTCTCTGTGTCCTATATGGAAGAGAGAGAGTAAGTGAGAGAGCACAAGCTCTCTGATACTCTTCTTATAAAGGCATTAATCCCACCGTGGGATAAATGAAGGCCCCATGACCCTCAAGACCTCACCTAACCCAAATTACCTTCCAAAACCCCTATCAAGAAATACCATTGCATTGGGGGTCAGGGCTTCAACAAATATATATTGGGAGATACAGATATTCAGCCCATAACATCCACTATATTAAGACTCTCTCAAATTTTTTTTAAACAAGGGACATGACACTTAAAACTGTCCAGAGAGGTAACACTGCACTTAACAACCTTACTAGGAACACCACACCATTTGGTATTGAAAACAAACAGAATTTATAAAGGGCTTGTAAGTAATTGTGATATTTGCTTCCAGAAAGTATGGGAGAGAGGGGAAGTCTACTTGCAGTGTATAAGTGATGATACTAAGACTGAGAGTTTCCGTGACTTGGCCACAGTGTTACAAGAACAGGAACCCAGGTTTTCATGCTTGCTCCATGAAGACCCAATGTTCCTGAATGATATTTTACTCTGTAATAAAATCTGTTTCCCAACAGTTCTGCTTATTCCCTCAATAGAGCAATAGACAAAAATTTTGGCCAAACATTGGAAATATAAATTTTTCTCAATTTTACTATTCCACAACTAATCTTTTCCTTTATTGGCTAATGGTTTGAATGCTATTTCTTGGGCAATAATTATCAATCTAAAAATTTCAGGGTTATAAGTTTCTAGTAACCTGTCATGAGTAGGTAACAATTTTCTAGAACATATTTCGCTAGAACATTTTTTGTGATTAGACAGTGGGGAAATTCTGATCGTGCTGCTAAAATGTTCTTAAAAGAAGGAGAAAAATGTAAAAACCCAGTTTTGATGTTATAAATATATTTTACTATTTCTTGTTTTAGTAGACTCTCTGTAGTCTGTCAGATTTGGCTTTTTCTCTCAAATTTCCATTTCTCTCAAAATGCAAGACCTCAAACAAAACAAAAATTCACAGGGTATCTGGAATGGGCACTAACTCTGGTGTCAAATAACATTTAGTTGACATCTGAATCTATATCTTAAGAGCTATCTGATCATGAGCAATTTAAGTTTTACACTCATATTTGTAGCTAAAAAATAAAGGATAATAATTACTCTAATATTTACCATGTAGAATTGAAGCAAAGATTACATTGATTAAATGACATATCTCTTTGGTTAGTAGTCATGAGCCTTTATTTGTTATTAAAAGCCAAATGTTATGTAGGCTTGTCTTCAGAGTGCAGGTCCCCTGTGTTTGGGGTGCCTGTGTGGGTTCTGCTCCTCTCCTTTCTTTGTGCTTTTGGTGTCCCTCCTGTTTTAGTCTCACAGGCTAGTTTCGTTCTAACCATGTCTCTACCCTTCCTGTGTGATGTGGCCTGCTCTCTAGTATTAAGTGAAGAGTCTGTTCTTTCAGTCTGTAGTTCATTATATTGGTTGGTTACACTGATGTGACTGTTATGCAGATTTCCATGGGATGAGGTGAGCTTATGATCCTTCTACTCTGCCATCTTCCCAGGCTACCTCCCTGGTTATTCATTTATATTAACTTTATAATCATAATTTTTAAAAACATTTTAATAACAACCTTTAAATATTTTAATTGGAAAATTTTTTTAATTTTAAATTATCTGGGAATAACTGACACATTTACAGTGTTATATATTCACATATATATGTGTATATATGTATGTATATATATACACACATATATATACTATATATATATATGATTCTGTATTATACAGAGTATATACTGTGTTATGTATTCACATTGAGGTGCATCTAGAATTATCTCTTTATTTCACAGTTTATGATTTTATTAGTAGGATTTTGAATCTGAATTTTGGATAACTTAGACTCACATTATTTTTTAAATGTATTCCCATTAATTATAACTTTCTTGGGGGGATTGTAGATACGATGTTTCTTGCATTGTCTTCCTAATTGTTATTAACTACCAGGAAGAAAACTATTTGTGGTGAGCATTGTATCTATCTATCCTTCTTTCATTCCCCATTCTTTTCTTCTAACTATTCTTTTTATTCAGGCATTCAGACTTCCTCCATGTAACTTTGTAATTCTAACTCCAGTTTCAAAAGTTTCTTCGTGATTATACAAATTTAGTCATGATATTCTTATTGGTCTTCTTAATGACTGAATTGGGAATGCACACATGGCCCAGTTCCTACCAATGATACCCAAGAGAGTACCTTTTGTAAGATTTCAGGGACAGTACCATCAGTCATAATACTCAAACTGACAACTTCATGCTTCTTTTTAAGATTGTTGCCTTATGTGGTATAATTTCTCACATCTTCCGCCACCATCTTGTTATTAGCCCAAAGATGAAGAATTAATTTAAATGAAGACAGTTCAAGAGAATCATAGGAAAAGTAGAGCTAGAAAATGGAATGTACTAAACCTGAAGCCTATTCTACATATAAATTTCTTGTCGTATAAAATAGTGTCTTTGTATCTTTACATCAGTTTGAATCAGGGATAATTCTAGTACTGAAGCCAAAACTGGCTTAACTAATAAACTATTATGTTTATATTTTTTGCAACCTGATACCCTATGAATGGTCTTATAACACATTTGTTCTTTTTAGGGTTTTAATTATATCATCTGAAAATAATTATGAGTTCTAACTTGTAAAGAGCTTGAAAGTCATCACTTAATTTCTTACAATAAAAGAAAAGGTGAGAAATACCTCTGAAAACCAGCAACTATTCTTGCTGAGGTTGCAGGGCAATGTACTCTTCTGAAATCTGAGAGTATAGGTAAATCTAGGGAGTCACAACTGAGATCTGCTTATCTGGATCAAAAGCTGCTCAGGCCATAAATTGGTAAGAATTATTAAATAATCATTTTGACAAAATTGCTAGAAACTGAGTGAACCAGTCAAGTGTGAGAAATTCCTGAGGGCCATGGTCTTAGGGTTGGAGGCACACTTTCCTGCATTTAACCTCCAGGAAATTTATCAGATTCCTAAGGTTAAGGGCCAAGAAAGATCCTCTTCTGGCTTTGACATGGGGAAGAGAAAAGCAACCATGGAAAAATCAATTGGAATAGTCTTAATTACAAAGGTCTCTCCTGGGGAAAATACTTTATCAGAGGCACATCTCACCATGGGGAAAACATTTCCCTGAATTCAGCACTCTTTAGCTTTCCTGTGTTACTTATGGAAGGGTGGTTGCTAAAAAACATTTGTGAAAGGCACAGCTCAGGGACACAAGTCTGCTGAGATTTCATCATAAGATGACAGAATGCTTCTGTTCTGCCACATTTAATCACCACACCAATAGATTTCTAGTATAATCATAGTGAGTTATACCTAAAAGACTAAAGAAAGGACACTAGAGGATTTGAAAATGCTGGCATCTAATGATAAAACAAACATTAAATATAGCCCAAATTCTGGCCCAATTAACATAAAACCTCACACTTATGGCCTCTTTACCTCAGTTACCTTGATACAATTTGATTGTCTGTGAACAAAATTTGTAGGTATGTTAAAAGGAAAAATAATCAAAGTAATTATCAAAACTTGCTCAAATATGATATAAATGTTGGAAATGCTAGCCATGGAATTTAAAATAATTAAAAATAGTGTGTTAAGGGTTCTAACAGATAAAGTAGACAAAATGGAAAAAAAGAGGGGTAATGTAACCAGAAAAATGGAAAGTCTGAGAAAGCATTAAAATGCTGATGTCAAAACACTAACAGAAATAAAGGATACCCAGGATGGAATCATCAGTAGACTGAGCACAAATGAGGAAAGAGTAAGGAAGATTAAAGATATGTTCACAGAAACTTGCAAAATGAAAATGAAAAAAGAATAAAAAGAAAAAGAAAAGAACATCCATGAACTATGAAGCAATTATAAAAGATAACGTGTTTAACTGGCCATACTAGAAGAAAAATGAAACTGAATCATAATGTTTGAAGTAATGGCTCAGAACTTTCCAAAATTAATGTTAGAAACCAAATAACATATGCCAGAAGCTCAGAGAACATCAAACAAAATAATACCAAGTAATTAACATCTAGGCATATTGTATTCACACTGGAAAACAATAAACTGAAGATAACAACAAAGACATCTTGAAAGGTGCTGAAGAATAGAAACACCTTACCAAATGAAGAACAAGGATAAAAATTACGCCAGACTTTTTGTCATAAGCCATGCAAACAAGAAAAGAGTGGAAGAGAAAATGTAAAATATTAAAAGAAGACAATTTAAAAAGAAGAAAATTTAAATTCTGAATTTATAGTTCCAGAAAAATTATTCTTGTAAAATGAAAGAGAAATAAAGACTTCCTTAGACAAGAACTGAGGGAATCTACATCAACAGATTTGTCTTGCAAGTAATGTTCGAAGTTTTCAGGGAAAAGGAAATGGTAGAGGTCAGAAACTGGAATCTAGATAAAAAAAGGAAGAGAGTTGGAGAAGGAACAAATGAAGGTGAAATAAAATATTATTTTTCTTCTTAATATAAAAGATAATTGTTTAAGATAATAACAACCTATAAATATAGTGGGTAATAGTAACACATGGTTAAGTGAAATGAATGACAGCAATCGTAAGAGATGGGAAATAGAAAGTGGGAATACCCTGTTATAGCATCAGCACCACACACAAAATAATACAGTATTTGTTGCGGTGGACTTAGATTAGCTTAAAAATGTGTTCAAACTCTGGCTCATTCGTTAAAATTCATTTTAAAAATGTATAATTAGTCTGCTAAAAGAGGAGATAAAATAGACTCCTATAATAAGTTCAACTAAAACCAGAGAAACCAGAAAAAAGATACAAAGAACAAGTACATCAAATTGGAAACAGATGCAAACATGTAGATATTAATTCAACTGTATCACTAATTACTTTAAATTTCGAAGTGTCCATTATGTCAATTAAAAACAGAGACCATCAGAATGTGTTTTCTTTTAAAAAAAGGCATAATTATATGCTGTCTACAAGAAATCCAGTTTAAATATTCAGGTTAAAAAATAAAGGGATGATATACCATAAATAGAAAGCTAGACTAGCTATATAAATTCAGCCAAAGCTAACTTCAGGAAAAGGAAAAAATAAGAAGTAGAGAAGATACAAAATGATAAAAGGGCCAATGCTCCAAGAAGACATAACATTTCTTAATACCTATACATCTAACAACATACTATTAAATTTTTTTTTCAACGTTTATTTATTTTTGCGACAGAGAGAGACAGAGCATGAACGGGGGAGGGGCAGAGAGAGAAGGAGACACAGAATCAGAAACAGGCTCCAGGCTCTGAGCCATCAGCCCAGAGCCTGACGAGGGGCTCGAACTCCCAGACCGGGAGATCGTGACCTGGCTGAAGTCGGACGCTTAACCGACTGCGCCACCCAGGCGCCCCTTCAACATACTATTAAAATACATGAGGCGAAAACTGATAGAACTGTAAGGAAAATAGACAAGTCCATTATTATAGTTGGAGACCCCAATATGCTTCTTTCAATAATTGATAATCAAGCATCCAGGAAATCAATAAGGATATGGTTAACCTGTATAGCACTGTTTTCAAACTTGTTCTAATTGAAAATAATCATGACTTTCTCCTGCTTTCCTGTAGTTACATCCCTTTAAATAATTACTTACAATGGAAAAATTATCCATCATGATGGTAGGAAGTGTGCGAAAGTGGAAACCTTCTTTTCTTTTGCCTCATAAAATGTAGGTATACTTTAAAACACTTACTAGTCATTTCTGTTGTATTTTGAACAAACCATTCTCAAATATCTGGGTATTCCATGTTGGTAATTGAAAGAAGTTGTCTTTGCTTTAGTATATTTCCCTTTGTTGTAATGATTATCAAGTAAGGTCAGATGTCTGTTATAAAAATCAGAGTAATTTTATTCTTCTCCCAGATACTGTTCATGAGATACATATGATTCAGGCAAGATTTCCTGCCTCTAAAAACAACAAAAACAAAAACAAAAAAAACCCTGCTGACTTTAGTATTTTTGCATCATACAGCATGAATAATACTAAATATAAATCAAATTTGTGTCAAAAAAATTACTGATTATAAAAGATCCCTTAAAGATTCAATATAAAAATTTGCAAACCACTAATATTTCTACTGGTAGTTGTGCTAATACAACAGAATAAAACTAGTTATGGCTATGGCTAGTAAATAATATTTTATGGTGTCAATCAGTATTGATATGTATCCAAATACCTTGGCACTTGAGTTTTATCCTGGCCAAGGAAACTTCCTATTAATTGACAGATTCCATGATATAAAATACCTGAGGAATTAAATGCACGTTTTAAAATCTGAAATTTATGTGTCATCATAGATGGGTTGTCAAACAAATGATATTTGTCCTAATGGAGCATATGTTAACATCAACACATCTTAATAATTTATTGGAAAAAAATTTAAGAAAATTAAAGTTCTTAAGGATGATACTTGGCCAATACTTGATGCCAATAGAGTGGTGAGCATCCTGACAGTTTATTGGATGAGTAGTTAACTGTCATACCAAAATCTGAAGTATGTATATTTTTTCTCTTTCCATTGTAGAGAGTCTAAATGATAGGTATCTATAATTAGGAGGTTAACATATATAACATTCAAATTATATCTTTTCTAAAATAAATTTGGGTAATTTATAATTTTTTGCTTTCTTTTGGTTTTGTTCTTTCTTGAAATTAATGTACCAATGTATCTAATTGGAATATGAATGTTCCAAATGCTATCTATGTCTTTGATTCGTTTCTGCCCAGGAGAAAGCAGAAAAAGATTTCTATTTAGGAAAAAATTGAATTTTCTGTAAAATTTAGATTTAGCTGGCTACCCTTCCTCTTCTCCAAACCACTTACCTGGAGATATTGACCTTTTTGTTTCTTTGCTAGTATGTGTGTCTATTCCATGAAGCCTGGATTACACAGACAGCCTCCTGCTTCTTGTCTGCCTACACTTGCTGGTTATTGGCTTGCTTTTCAGACTGGTTGCCTGAATTTATTAGTAATAATGGTGGTTTCTATGTCTTACATTTTGGTATCAAGGTCTCCTTTTGAATGCCCTTTTTATCTCCTCTTACACTCAGTATTCATCTGCACCTCACTTTACCATTGCTCACTTAAGTCCTTAATAATTTCCAAGTCTTTATAGACTTCAATTCCGCATCCGTGTAACTCTTCTACTTTAAATTCTGGGATCATAAGAGTCTGTAGCCTAGAGTTCTAAATCTAAAAGTACTTAGGATTAGATGACAGAAGTATATTTTCAGGAATGAATCTGTGTGTTTCATATTTCCCTTCCTCATTATTCTTTTATTGAGTATCCAAGGGCAACTTTTTTTCCTCCTTCTGCTTACAGTGAAATACAAATGTATACACTAAAACTCTCTGGCCTAAGTAGATGATAGAAAGATTTGGAAGTGTGCTTACCTGAAATAGATTAAATTAGGGAGAGAAAAAAGGAGAGGATGAGGCAAAGGGTTGACCTGGATTAGAAAGAGAGAAGTGGAAAAAGAGAGGGAAAAGGGACCTTGCATCTTGAAATCAGGAGTGGAATGGAAGGACGTAGCTCCTAAAGATGTAATGTCATCGCCAGGACATATTCAGGCTGCTCAGGACAAGATTTGGATAATTTATCAACTCTAGTAAGGATGACAGCATGAAGGAAATTTTATTTTCTGACTAAAGTAGAACTTCTCAGGAACTATTCTTTAAGTTAGGCAGTGGTAGGCATAATGCCAGTGCTATAGTAAACTGAATTTCTACTTTTTTTAGATAAAGAAAATGGCAATAAAATTGCAACTTCTAAGAAAGAAATCACATATTTTTGAACCAGAAGTTAGCATTCTTTCTTGAGCTTCCCCTTCCATGTTTTCCCATGAGTTTTTAGTCGCATGTTTATTTAAATTCCTCTTAGGTAACATACAGTGTAATATTCATTTCAGGTGTACAATACAGTGATTCAACACTTCCATATATCACCTGGTGTTCATCACAGCAAGTGTACTCGTTCATCCCCATCACCTATTTTACCCACCGCCACCCACTTCCCCTCTGGTAACCATCAGTCATTCTTCACAGTTAAGAGTGAGTTTCAGGGCATCTGAGTGGCTGAGTTGTTTGAGCATTGGACTCGGCTCAGGTCATAATCTCACAGCTCTCGAGTTCGAGTCCCAGATGGGGCTCTCTGCTGTCAGCATGGAGCCTGCTTCAGACCTTCTGTCCCTCTCTGCCCCTCCCCTGCTCAATCTTTCTGTCTCTCTCAAAACAAATACACTTAAAAAAAGAGTCCATATCTTGGTTTGTCTCCTTCTCTCTCCCCCGCGCCGCCCCTTTGCTCATTTGTTTTGTTTCTAAAATTCCATACATGAGTGAAATCATATGGTATTTGTTTATCTCTGACTGACTTATTTAGCTTAGCATAATACTCTCTAGCTCCATCCATATCATTTCAGTATTTTTTATGGCTCAGAAATATTCCCTTGTATGTATGTGTGTATATCTGTATGTGTGTGTGTGTGTATATCTATATATCTATATCTATATCTATATCTATATCATCTATAGTGCATCTTCTTTATCCATTCCTTAGTTGATGGACACTTGGACTGTTTCATAGCCACAATTTGGCTATTGTAGATAATGTTCCTATAAACATCAAGGTGCATGTATCTGTTTGAATTAGAGTTTCTGTAAGCCATGCATAAATACCTAGTAGTGCAATTGCTGGATCATACGGTAGTTCTATTTTTACATTTTTGAGGAATCTCTATACTGTTTGGAAAACTCTGGAAGGTGGCTACACCAGTTTACATTCCCACCAACAGTGCAGGAAGGTATCCTTTTCTCTACATCCTCGCTAACACCTGTTGTTTCTTGTATTGTTGATTTTAGCCATTCTGATAGGTGTGAGATGACATCACATTGTGGTTTTAATTCCCATTTTCCTGATGATGAGTGATACTCAGCATCTTTTCATGTGTCTGTTAACCATCTGTATGTCTTCTTTGGGAAAAAAAAATGTCTAATCATGTCTTCTGTCCAGTTTTTAACGGGATTATTTGGTTTTGGGGAATTGAGTTTGATAAGTTCTTTATAGACTTTAAATACTAACCCTTTATCAGGTATGCCATTTGCAAATATCTTATCCCATTCTGTAGGTTGCCTTTTAGTTTTGTTAATTGTTTCCTTTGCTGTGCAGAAAGTTTTCCTTTGATGAAGTCCCAATAGTTTATTTTTGCTTTTGTTTCTCTTGCCTTAGAAGACATATCTAGAAAAAAAAAAAAAAAAACCTGCTATGGCTGATGTCAAAGAGGTTACTGCCTGTATGTGTTCTCCTCTAGGATTTTGATGGTTTCCTGTATCACATTTAGGTCTTTCATCATTTTGAATTTATTTTTGTGTATGGTGTAAGAAAGTGGTCCGGTTTCATTCCTTTGCATTTTGCTGTCCAGTTTACCCAACAGCATTTGTTGCAGGGACTTTTTCCCAGTTGATATTCTTTCCTACTTTGTTAAGGGTTAATTGACCATACAGCTGTGGGTTAATTTCTGGGTTATCTATTCTGTTCCATTGAACTGAAAATCTATTTTTGTCCCAGGACAATACTATTTTCATCAATATAGCTTTGTAATAGAAGTTGAAGTCTGTAATTGTGATACTTCCAGGTTTCCTTTTCTTTTTTTTTCAAGGTTGCTTGGCTATTCAGGTCTTTTGTGGTTTCATACAAATTTTAGGATGGTTTTTTCTAACTTTGTGAAAAATGCTCTTGGTATTTTTATAGGGATTGCATTAAATGTATAGATTGTTTTCGGTAGTATGGTAATTCTAATAATATTTGTTCTTCCAATCCATGAGCACGGAATGTCTTTCTATTTCTTTGCATCATCTTCAATTTCTTTCATCAATGCTTTACAAGTTTCATAGTATAGGTTTTCACTTCTTTCGTTAGGTTTATTCCTGGTATGTTATGGTTTTTGGTTCAATTTTGAATAGGATTGATTCTTTAATTTATATTTCTGCTGCTTTATTATTTGGGTATAAAAATGCAGCAGTCTTCTGTACAGTGATTTTATATCCTGTGACTTTACTGAATTCGTCTATTAGTTCTAGCAGTTTTTTGGTGGAGTCTTCCAGGTTTTCTAGATGGAGGGAGTATCATGTCATCTGCAAATAGTGAGTTTTACTTCTTCTTTGCTGATTTGGATGCCTTTTATTTCTTTGTGTTGTTTGTTTGCTGTGGGTAGGACTTCCAGTACTATGGTAAATAACAGTGGTGAGAGTGGACATCCCTGTCTTATTGCTGACCATAGAGGAAAAGTTCACATTCTATATTCTTGCCTCTTTTATCATAGGTTATTGGACCAAGTACGCTTGGGTTTATTTCTAGACTCTTTATTCTAGTTCATTAATCTGTGTCTGTTTTTGTGTCAGTCCCATACTGGTTTGATCACTATGATGTTGTAGTACAGTATAGTTCGAAATCTGGGAGCATGATGCCTCCAGCTTATTCTTTTTTAAGACTGCATTCACTCTTTGGGGTCTTTTGTGCTTCTGTACAAATTGTGGGATACTTTGGTCTAGTTCCAGGAAACATACCACTGGTTTTGTGATGGGAATTTTATTGAATCTGTAGATATGGACATGTTAACAATATTAATGCTTCCAAACTATGTATGAGCACAATATCTTTCCATTCATTTGCATCATCTTCAATTCCTTTAATCAATGACTTACAGTTTCCAGTGTACAAGTCTTTCCCCTCCTTAGTTAAATTTATTCCTAGGTATTTTATTCTTTTTGTGCAGTTGTAATTGGATTGTTTTCTTAATGTATGTTCCTGGTAGTTGAATTCATTTATTATTTCTAACAGTTTTTTGTTTTTTGTTTTGTGTGTGTGTGTGTGTGTGTGTGTGTGTAGTCTTTAGGGTCTTCTATATATACAGTCATGTCATCTGCAAATAGTGACAGTTTTACTTCATTTCCAATTTGGATTACTTTTATTTCTTTTTCTCACCTAATTGTTGTGGCTAGGAATTCCGATACTATGTTGAATAAAAATGGCAAGAGTGGGCATCCTTGTCTTGCTTCTTATCTTAGGGGAAAAGCTTTCAGCTTTTCATTGACTATAATGTTAGTTGTGGGTGTGTCATATATGGACTTTATTATGTTGAGATAAGTTTCTTCTATACCCACTTTGTTGATTTTTTTTAGGTTTATTTATTTTTTTTTGGGGGGGGGGGAGGAGCAGAGAGAGTAAGAGAGAGAATCCTAAGCAGTCTTTATACTGAAGCACGCAGTCCACTGAAGAGCTCCATCCCATAAACCATGATGTCATGACCTGAGCCAAAATCAAAAGTTGGATACTTAACTGACTGAGCTACCCGAGTATCCCAAGAGTTTTTGTCATAAATGGATGTTAAATTTTGTCAAAGGCTTTTTCCATATCTTTTAAGATAATATTTTTAACTTTTGTTTTGTTAATGATAATTGATTTACAGATATGAACCATCCCTGGATTAAAGCTCACTTGACTATGGTGTATGATTCTTGTAATGTATTGTTGAATATGGTTTGCTAATATTTTGTTGATAATTTTTTTCATCTATATTTATCAGGGGTATTGGCTTTTAATTTTCCTTTTCCTTTTCCTTTTTTTTCTTTTTTTTTTTTTTTTTTTTTTTTTTTTTACGTGTCTTTGTCTGGTTTTACTATCAGAGTAATGTTGGCCTAAGCCTAAAATGAGTTTGGAAGCATTTTTGCTCTTCAAGTTTTTGAAATAACTTGAGAATAATAGGTATTAACTCTTTATTAAATGTCTGGTAAAGTTTACCTATGAAGCCATCTGGTCCTAGATGTTTTGTTTTGGGAGGGTATTTTTTATTGTTTCAATGTCATTATTTGTTATCATTCTTATTTGAATTTTCTACTTATGTATGAATCAGTCTTAGAAGATTTGTGTTTCTAGGAATTTATCCTTTCTTCCCATGTTTCCAATTTTTTTGGCATGTAATTGTTCGTTATATTTTCTTACAATCTTTTATGTTTTTATAGTGTCAGTCATAACTTCTCTTCTTTCATTTCTGATTTTATTCATTTGGACCCTCTTTTTTTCTTGATAGGTTGGCTAGAGGTTTATTGATATTTTTCACCTTTTCAAAGAGACAACTTTTAGTTTTATTAATCTTTCCTTTTTTTTTTGGTTTTGTTTTGGTTTTTGTTTTGTTTTGGTTTTTGTTTTGAAATCCTTGCGTTCTTTTATTTAGATATTTGTCCTTATGTTTCTTTAGATCTTAAGAGAGCCACTTATGGGTAGCATATAGTTGGGTCTTTTCTTTTTGTTTATCATCCATTCAGTCCTCCATTCATCCATTCAGCCTTTTGATTTGAGCAATTAGTCTATTTACACTTAAAGTAATTCTTGATAGGTGTGTACTTTTACCATTTGTTAATTGTTTTCTGATTGTGTTAGTTGTTTTATTCCTTTCTTCTTCTTTTGTCCTCTTCCTTTTGGAAGATTTTCTCTAGTGTTGTGTTTAGTTTCCTTTCTCTTTATTTTTTGTGTATCTTTTATAGAATTTTAGTTTGTGGTTACCATGAGATACATATATATTGATCTATGTATACATATACATACATAGTTATATATGTCCATTTTAAATTGATAGTCACTTAAGTTTGAATACATTCTAAGTCTTTGCACTTATACTCTCCCTATTTTGTTTTTGACATCATATTTTAATCTTTTTATTTTGTATATCCTTTATTTATTGTAGTAATAGTTGATTTTACTATTTTTGTCTTTTAACCTCATACTAGCTTCTTAAGTGACTGATCCACTGCCTTTACTATATATTTGCCTCTACCAGTGAGATTTTTTTTTCTTCATGTATTTTGTTATTTCCAGTTATGACCTTTCCTTTTTTGCTTAAAGAAGACCCGTTAACATTTTCTTCAATGCCACTTTAGGAATAATGAACTCCTTTAGTTTTTACTAAAGGAGTTTGGGGAACTTTTTATCCTTCCTTTAATTCTGAGTGATAATCTTGTTGTGTATAGTATTCTTGGTTTAAGTTTTTCCTTTCAGCACTTTAAATATATTCTGCACTCTCTTCTGTCCTGCAAAGTTTCTGCTGAAAAATCAGCTCATAGTCTTTGGGGTTTCCCTTATATGTAACTATTTATTTTTTTCCTGCTGCCTTTAAGATATTCTTTTTAAATTTATTTTTTCCTATTTTAATTATAATATCCCATGATGTGAATCTCTTTGATTTCATCTTGGTTGGGACTCTGTGCTTTCTGGATCTGGATGTCTATTTCCTTTTCCAGGTTAGGGAAGTTTTCAGCCATTGTTTTTCTGTTTGTTTGTTTTTTGTTTTTTGTTTTTTGTTTTTTAGTGAAGTTTCTGTCCCTTTCTCTTATCCTTTTAGTAACACTATAATGGAAATATTAGTATGCTTGATGTTGTCCCAGAAGTCTCTTAACATATCCTTACCTTTTTTTTTTTCTTTTTCCTATTCTGATTGAGTGATTTCCATTATTCTGTCTCCCAGGTTGTTAGTCTGTTCTTCTGAATCATCTGTTCTGCTGTCAATTCCCACAAGTATATTTTTTATTTCAGTTATGATTCTAGCTATGATTGGTGCTTTCCTATTTTTTTTCTCTTTTTTTTTTTTTGAAGTTCTTACTGTGTTCTTCCATTCTTACCCCAAATCTGTGGGCATCTTTATGAATAATTACTTTGAACTTTTTATTAGGCAGATTACTTATCTCCATTTTACAGGGTTTTTCTTACGTTTTATCTTATTCATTTTTTAGGGACATATTCTGTCTCCTCATTTTGTTTGACTTTATACACATTTCTATGAATTAGGCAGGACAACTACCTCTCCCTATCTTAAAGCAGTTGCTTTGTTTAGGAGTATCCCCTGTGTAGGCTGTGTGTCCTTGGCAGCTTTGGCAGGACCATGGGAGCTGAAGTGAGTGTCCACCAGAAGGTACTGGGGCACACCTTGCTGGGGCTACTTTGACAGGCCAGCTTCAGCAGGCACAGACTGGGTAGTCCTGGGCATCCCAGTCTGGGGCCACTTTTGTAGAGCAAGATGTCAGGTAGAGGCCAGAGGGGTCTCAGGGAATGGTGTGCCAGGACTACCTTGGCAGGACAGCTGGAACTAGGGTTAGCATATGCTGGGGTTGCCTTGGACAGACAACTAGAGCTGGTTTGGGCCAAGGGTATGGAATACCTGGGGTGGCCCTAGCAAGATGGCTAGAGTGCCTGAACCCTGTTTCTACTCACATATCATGGTGGAGGGTGAACATATTAAGGAGAAGATATTCACTGGCACCTCCAACCCTGGAGAGGGTTCCATTTGTTTTCTGCCTATTTGATGGATACTCTATTAGTAAATTAATTACCTTCACTCTAGTCTAGTTGCTCTTCAAAGTGCTTCTATTTTTTGCTTACCCCAGGACAGGCAAGTTTGTATGCAGTGATGTCTCCCTACCACAGGTCATCATGTCAAGTCTGGGATTCCTTGTTAATCATAATTGTTCTACTATAAAAGTCTATTATATTCAATTATGTTTGAAAGCTTTAATTCCTAACTTTGCTCAGCAGTTATTCTATATTTAAATACACCTAAGCCTCACAATGGGTTTTTTCACATGATATCTCTATTCCTGATGCCTATTATTCTCTTCTTAATTGCCTACATACTCAATACTAACCATTTCTTTCTAGAAGGAGTAGTGAGTATTATCTTTTATAAATTCTTACCAATGTGAAAATATCTGGCTATTCAATTCATGTGTTGGTAATATATTTTCTTTTTTTTTGTTTATTTATTTATTTTGAGAGAGAGAGAAAGCACAAGTTGAGGAGAGGCAGAGAGAGAGGGAGAGAAAGATAATTCCAAGTAGGCTCTGCACTGTCAGTGAGAACCTAAGGTGGGCCTCAAACCCATGGACTGTGAGATCATGACCTGAGCTGAAGTCCAACACTTAACCAACTGAGCCACCCAGGCATCTCTCTCTCTCTCTCTCTCTCTCTCCCTTTTTATTTTTTTTAAATTAATTTTATTGTTGAGAGAGAGACAGAGTGAGCACATGTGAGCAGGGGAAGGGGCAGAGAAAGAGGGAGACAGAGAACCCCAAGCAGGCTCCTTGTTGTCAGTGCAGAACCGGATGCAGGGCCTGAACTCACAAACATTGAGAACATGACCTGAGCCAAGTCAAGAGTTGGATGCTTAACCGACTGAGCCTCCCAGGGTCCCTGGGAATATATTTTCTACCTAAATAATAAAGATGTTGAAAAGTAACCAAGAGCAAAATGCAAAATTTATAACTATATGGATTGATGAATTTTTGCAGATTGAACACACATGAATAATATATCCAGATGAGGAAATGTCCTTTGTTAGCAATCCAGAAATTCTTCCTGCACCTTTCAGTCAATAATCTCCAATTGTAACACTGCATATTTGTTTTGCTTATTTTTAAACTTTTAAAAATTAGATTCATATAGCATATTCTCTTTTGCATCTATCTTTTTGTTCTCCATACTATCTTTGTGAGATCTTTCCATATTGTTACATGGAGCAAATTTATTCATTTTCATTGCTTCAGAAGGTTTCATTGCACAAATATAGCATAATTTATCCATTCATCTGTTTCTGAGAGCATTGTTACCAGTTTGAGATTATTATGAATTGTGCATTCAGAAATATTTCTGCACATATCTCTTGGTGAACACATGTAAACATTTTTATTTAGCAATAGAATTATTTGGTCATAGTAATATGTGCATACCCAGATTTAGCTTATACTACTAAATAGTTTTTAAAACATTTAAAATGGTTTATTCTTATGTTCAGTATAGATGAATTCAAAGTTATTTTATCTATTATCTATCTATTTATCAATCTATCTATCTATCATCTATTTTAGCCGTTCTGGAAGGAGTAGAGTGATAATTTATTTTTTTCCACTTGTATCTCTTCTATGACTAATGAGGTTTAGAAACCTTTAATTTTCTTTTTTTTTATTTTATTTTTTTTTTAATTTTTTTTTCAACGTTTATTTATTTTTGGGACAGAGAGAGACAGAGCATGAACGGGGGAGGGGCAGAGAGACAGGGAGACACAGAATCGGAAACAGGCTCCAGGCTCTGAGCCATCAGCCCAGAGCCCGACGCGGGGCCCGAACTCACGGACCGCGAGATCGTGACCTGGCTGAAGTCGGACGCCTAACCGACTGCGCCACACAGGCGCCCCAGAAACCTTTAATTTTCTTATTGTATAGCTTCTCTTTTTGCTGTTAGATGACTCTTCAGTATGCTTTTTTCCATTTTTTAGTTTGTTTTTTTTCCTATGGTTTTTAGAAATTATCTGTACTTTCAGGATATAAGTTTTTTGTTGGGTTAGTGTATTACAAATATGTTCTCCCACTCTGTAGCTTGTGTTTTAACTCTTTTAATAATGGAACTTTGTGAGAAAGGGTGTAACCTTAAAATTCAATTTACCACTTAATTTCTTAATTGTTCAAACAATTTGCATCCTGTTTTAGAAAATTTGGCTGCTCTGTTATGAATGTGTCATCTTACATTTCCCAGAATCTTTAAATTTACCTTTCACATTTATATCTACAATTCACTGGAATCCATACTATATAATGTTAAGTGTGAGCCAAGATTATTCCCCTCATAGGTGAAATATAGTTCACGTAACACCATTTATTGAAAAGTCCAGTATTTCCACAGACCTCTACAGTGCTACATTTTGTTATAAATATTTATATATGTATGGCTTCTTGACTTTTTATTCCATATCATTGCTATGCATTGGTCTTAATTACTTCAGAGTTCTGATTTTAATATCCATTAGAATAAGTCTTCCAATTTTGTTCTTTTTAAAATTGTCTTAGCTGTTTTTACACCTTAGCTCACATTTCATTTTCCTCAAGCTTGCATAATTGTTGCATATGTTTATACACATATATACAAACAGATATAGATATATGTATTTAATGACTTTGATGCTATTATACTTGTAACAATTTAAAATTTATTTTCTAATTGTTTATTGATGTTCCATATAAATACAATTGATTTCTGTTCCTTTATGAATTGTACTTGTCTATCTGAAAGTCTCTATGAATGTTTTCATATATATACATTGATATGTATATTTTACAAACACAATCAGATTCTAAATAATAGGTTTCATTTCTTCCATACTAATCCTACAAATCATCTCTTTTTTGCACAAGAATCTCTGGTGCAATGATGAATATAAGTGGTGATAGAGAACATCCTTTACTTTTTTAAAAACATAGCAGAAAAGCTTTCTAATACTTTCCTATTAAATTAGGGAAGTTCACATCTATTACAAATTTGATCAATAAATTATCACATTTGTTGACTCCGTATTTTAAAATTTAATATGGTTAATTATATTAACATTGTTGACTATCAAATAATCCTTGCATTTCTGGAATATTCACACTATGATTGTATTTGTTATTATGCATGTATATATTTTTGACTAGTTTGCTATCTATAATGCTCTTTCCTCTCAATAGTCTTACAGGTTTTGGTATCAAATGTAACTTGGCCTCATGAAATATTTTGGAAGTAATTCCTCTTTCTGCTAACCTGTGAAAGCAAATATTTAAAAAAAATCTCCAGTGAAACTATTTGGGTGTGAAATTAACTTTATGAGAACATAAATAGTCCATGTATTTTCAAAGAAGTTATATTTGGCAGTTGAATGCAGTTTTCTACATGAGTCAAATCTCTTTTTCACTGTTTTGTCTACTATACTCTTGCTATTTGTTTAGATTATTCAAACCAGTTTTTGAGAGAATTTTATTCAAATTTTCTATATGATGGTATATTTATCTATTTCTCCTTTATATCGGCCAAGTTTTCCAATATTTTATTCTATGTTATTAAATACGTTAAAACTTAGGATTTATAATTACATAGTGAATTGGATATTATATTATTATGAAATAATTCTATCTCAAAATCTATATAGTCTGATATGAATATAACTATGGCATATTTCTTTTGTTACTGCTTACATGATATATATTTTTCCATCATTTTATTTTTTTTTAATTTTTTAAGTTTATTTATTTATTTTGAGAGAGAGAGAGCACAAGCAGGGGAGAAACAGAACAAGTGAGAGACAGAGAGAATCCCAAGCAGGCTCCATACTGCCAATGCAGAGCCAGGCTTGAACCCATGAACTGTCCGATCAGGACCTAAGCAGAATCAAGAGTCAGATGCTAAACAGACTGAGCCACCCAGAGACCACACCCATCATTTTATTTTCAACTTTTCTTTACCTTTTTATTTACGATGTGTCACTTTAGTAAGCAATGTTTTTAAACATTTCATCTTAGAATATGTGTTATTGTCTACAATTTATTCAAATATAAAAGATTAGTCTTAGATTTATATTTGTTTCATATGTTCTATGTTTCATTTTTATTCCTTTAAAAAAGTATATATTTTGTCTCTGTATTCACTTGTTATTTATACATTTTTTTACATTATTTTAATGAATAATCTAGAAATAAATATACATTTCTTGACTTATTAAAACCTGATATCAATAATCACTTTCACCATGTCCCAGACAATACAAGAAGCTAAAAGACTGTATCTTCATTAGCCTCCCTCTTTTGTACAGGTTTGTTGTGTATTTTAATACAATATACACTTTAAATCCATGAGGATATTGTTTTATACAGTTTATATAACTGTTTTGGGTTCCCAGTGCTCTTTGTTTCCTTCTGAATCTCCATGTTTTTCCATCTGCTATAATTTTCCTTCTGACTAACGAACCCTCTCCAGAATTCTTATTTATTTACTGAAGTTCTTAGATTTTCCTATTTATATTTTCCTTTATTTATGGTTTTAGGAATTTAGGTTGTGCTGATTTTTTTTTCTCAATATCTTAAAGAAATCTTTTCATTTTCAAGCTTTCTTTTGTAATGTTGGCTCTCATTCTTATTTTGTTCATTTGAGGCTACTATGTCCTGCCTTACCTCTTGCTGCCTTATCCCTCGACTTATTAGAAATGCAATCTGTGTTCTTCGATGGTGGACTGATTATATCTGATTAGATAAGGCTTATTCTTTCTTAAGGGACATTCTAGGCTTTGGCAGCAACGTTGATTTGTATAATTATAAAAGATAAAAGCAGGACAGACTCTTAATGAACCTATACAAACAACTGTATTTCCATGGAAAGAGGCTCAGTAAAATATCTGTTTACATGATTCAAATATTCTTTGTTCAGTAAGTATCAGACACCATTCAAAAATATTCCCATCAGTTTACATAGCATAGTATACCACAGTGGTTCACAATCATTTTGGTGTTAACACAACTTTACAATCTTAAATATTTCTGAGCATTCCAAAGAGCTTTTGTTTACATAGGCTATATTTATCAACATTTACTATATAAATATTAAAATAGCAAGTCCAGTACTTAAACCCATATTTTTATGAAAAATACTATTACCCTGAAAAAGAAATTAGTAGGAAGAGCAGCAGATACACTTTTATTGCAAATTTCTTTAATGTCTTCCTTAATAGAAAACAGCTGGATTAACTTAGCTGCTTCTGCATTGTATCTGCTGCAATATCACAGATTGTGTAGCTTTTGGAAAACTCCTCTGTAAACTCAAAATAGCATAAATGTGAAAAACATAAATAACATTTAGTATTATTATAACAATAATGTTGACTTAGCAGACCCCTTGGACAGTGTCTCTAAGATCACTGAGGGTTACATAGGATGAGAAAAAAGAGAAAGGGATTTATTATGCATCCATCAGAAAATAGATGCAAATTGTTATTTAAAATAATACCAAAAGGATTCAAAACAAATAATAGCTGTCAGAGATTAGGTCACTTGATTAAGATAGGATCATTTGAACCAGCAAAACAATAGTTGACTGCCTACCTAATCAATATGTTAATAAAATATTGTAGCATAGATATAAAAGTTCATCCAACTTAATACAAACTTAGCCAGATCAGAATTGAGGAAAAAACTGTCTTTTTTGAAAAAAATCATTAAGGACATGAAGAGTCAACAAAAAAAAGTATTCTGGTATAATACAAAATCTGTTTCCTGGGCAGATTTCACTGAAAGTAAATAATAACCTTATAATACTTTTGGTTAAGAGAAGACTGAGTTTTTCAGGATAGATTGTTATTCTAATAAAGAAAGCCAAAGTCTTATTTGGCATTAATAAATATTTGAAAGAAAAGTGTTCATACTCTGCTTTCTAAAAAATTTTCTTATGAATAAACTCATAAAATGTGGGCAAATATTGCCAAAACTTAGACACATTTCATAGATTATTCTCATACTACACATAAGATATGTGTTTTTAACCCCAAATTATGAAGATGTCCTGGGTCATCAAAAGACTCATGTGAATTTGGATTCTCAGGTAAATAGGTTTTTGAAGTAGAAATTTCTGAGAAAATAATTTTTATATCTCGTAAAAGCCTTGTATATTAAAACATTACTCTCAGTTTATTTTCTATTTAATTTTGAAATATTAGACTTGTGTAAGCATCTTTATTCTCTATAAAGCAATTAATACAGAACGCCTTGAATTTGAATCTTTTTACTATAATTTATTAATACCTTCTTAAACTAGGAAAATATTTCATCTCATAAAATCAGAGAGAAAGGTTCTTATCAATTCAGACATTGAGACACAGAACTTGGAGGTTAAGATCTATAACCTCCATAATGGGTCAAAATAAATACAAAAACATATCATTCTGCTTAACCTTACAGGGGGCATGGGATATTTTCTCAATCAGTTTGCTATCCCAAATAGAAAAGCAAATTTTAAAAGATCATCAAGTAAGATTCCTTATCAGCTCTCGCATACCAGAGAATAGATCACCATCATTCACTCAGCATTGACGATTCAGCAATCAGATCATAAAACCAGATTCCTAATAATTTTTGCCCCCACCAACAGGGAATAATTTATCAGCCCCAAACAAAGGAGAGCCAGAATCAAACTTGGTCTAGAGCTGGAAACAAGGTAAAAACCACAAAAAGCTAGGAAAGAGAACAGAAACTGAAGGTCATCAAGGTAAAGGTCTAATGCCTTTTGGGAATTATCCTGAGCTCCAAGGCAAGATGTGTGGTCAGGTGATTTTCTCAGGTGATTTGGTGTAATTTTCTGAGAGGGAAGTGTTAAGAACTTCCCAAACTCTTAAAGTATAGCTTCCTAAAGTTAAAAGTATGACTACCATACAAACATAACAAATATGCTTCAATGATTTTAATCATCTTATTTAACAATGAGGGAACGAGTAAGTTGGTCAAACTGGCTCCAAGGATGATTCAAGGAACAGAGATGTCTATCGTCAAAGGATTCTTGAAAAGAATTTGATAGAACTAAAATGGTTAAATGTCCTATAAGCCTTGAAAGTGAAACCCTGAAACCTTTGAGTTTATCTTTTCTACCTGACAGAAACCTGTAAGTTAACGTTGAATTTCACAGTTTCAGGGCTCCAATAAAATAATAAATAGTAAAATGAAACACAGGTGCATCCTCCTAGATAATTAAATTCTTGAGTGAGCCTGTTAAACAATGACATTGAAAGGACATATAGTCATCTTCCTGCTTTATTTCCAAGTTAGGGATTTTTTTTTTCTTAACAAAGTAATGGTAAAAAAAATCTTGCCACACATAAAAGGCTTAAGCAAGGTCATTCAAACACGGAAAGCAATTCATTTTAACTTTCACAATCTGGCATGATATTGTAACTTTCACAAGGGAACTGTTGAATCAACTGCTAACAACCACAAATGTTAAGTGAAAATAGTGTTCTTAGTGCCAGCCTACATCTTTTAATTAAAAATATAAATTATTAGTGAGTGATGAATATTAAAGATATAAACAACAACATATTCTACACAGTAATATATACTTTCAAGCTATTTCCTTGACTCTTAACACAATGGCATAAAGAAAACAGGACAGTTTTACATCCCTATTATACTGATTATATTTTAATTTGGGACCAAAATATAAGAAATATCTTTACTTCTCATGTTGTGTTATGAAGAACTAGATTAAATACAGAACTGTAAAAGTAAAGAGCTTATGTATTATCAAAGTATGTCACCACATTCATCTGTGAATATATATATATTAAGGAATTACAATTTTTTAAATGTTTATTTATTTTAGAGAGACAGAGACCGTGAGCGGGGAAGGGGCACAGAGTGATGGGGACACAGAATCTGAAACAGGCTCCTGGCTCCAAGTCATCAGCCCAGAGTCCAACATGGGGCTTGAACACACAAAGTGCAAGGTCATGACCTGAGGCAGAGTTGGAAGCTCAACTGACTGAGGCATCCAGGCACCCCAAGGAATTACAATTTTTAATAGTCAGTTGAATTTCTTAGAGAAGATACCATCTTTAAATCACATTTAAATGGAACCTAATTTCCTTAGTTGAGAAAAAGTCCTGAACAGGTTAAATACAATATTCTATACCCAACACGTATTTTTCCACTTGCATAGATGACATTTTAAACACTTGCTATTATAAATGGTCTTATTATCATTAACAGACAAATTCGTGAATGGCAGAGCTCTTATTGCCCTGTGTTCAAATAGTCCACCTGTTTTTAATTAGTTAAGCCATTAATGTCTACCTAGAGCAAACCATTTTGGGTTATATTATGGCAGCTGCTAGGATAGAACTTTCATTTAACCCAATCACATTTTCCATTTTCCAATTGTAACTTCCATTTTCCAATTATATATATATACACACACACACATTGTATATATACATATATATGTGTATATATTCATAAATATACATATATATAAATATGCATTGTTATGCATATATATAATTATACATATATATTATATAGGCCTGCTATACGTGTGTGTGTGTGTGTGTGTGTGTGTGTGTATGGTTGCAAGTAAGGAACTTGGAAGTAGACTGTTCATTTATGAGATGATTTTATTCTATCTCATTGGTGTTTAAGGTATTTTCTAAGGCTAAGCAAAGACCCCAAGGAAAAAGAATTTTGGAAAGAAAACTAGTTTGTTTCAAACAGCTTTTTTTAAGAGAATTCATGTTTTGGATATTCAGGCTTAACAAATAAAAACTACATGTATTTAAAAGAAAAACAAATTTTAAAGAACAAACAAATCCCCACTAGGTAATTAATCTGTTTGTGGTCTCAGAAGTTTTTTTGTCCTGCAAGGATTATCATGTATTACTGTTGTCAAAGTGAGAAATAAGGTTGTTAGATTCAGTAACTTACAGAAAAGGGCCAAGGTTTTATTTATTTGGGGGACAGAGCTAGAGAGGATCACCCTACTTGTTTCATTATTTTTTCATCTCTTTCCCTGTGCAAAATGCTTCACTTTTCTGACTGTGGGATATGATGTAGAGGAAGGGCAAGATGTCAGTTTTGTTTCTATAATACTGATAGGTGTGACAGAGGATACAAAATAGCCATCATAACAAAATTATAATGTTATTACTCTGAACTCAAAAATATTTATTGTGCATCTACTTTGGATCATACTCTGGGGATATGGCAGTGAAGATAACAAAGTTCCTGCTCTCAGATAGCTTACAGCTGAGTAGTGGAGGCAGAGAGTAAATAATTAAGCAAACATATCCGTCAGATATTGACAACAGCTGTCAAGGAGCACGGGCGAGTCTCTAGGAACACAGCTAAATTCAATCAAAGTTTGATTTAGTTTGCTGCAGAAAAGGAGAGTACACTCCCAAGAAACTTTCAGAGTATCTCAATAAAGGGAGTTGGAGAGGCTTTGTAGGAGTTAGTGTGTGCTGAATGGTTCTAAAGAGGAATTGGTAAAGGGGGTGCCAGCTCTAGCCCTGACCTTATTTTGTGCCTGGTGTTAGAAGTAGTGTTCAGACGTGCTAGCACACAAATAATATTTCAAGCTATAGAAATGGCTGAGATCACTTCTGTGGAGTATGAATGTAAACAAAGAGCATTCTCGAGACTAACTCCTGGAGCGATTCATAACTGGAAAATACGTCCAGTAAGGTAAGAGAAAAACCAGAAGAGACTGATGTCCTGAGATGGGGTTAAGTGTTTGTAGCAGATTACTAATTATGTTTTTTTGTGAATATGGATTGAGTCTGATTCTAGAGCCCAATCAAGTTATATTACAGTAAGGGTAGATTAGGTGGGAATTTGGTTACAGAAGAAAATGGCTTGACTCTGTTTTTCATCATTGTTGTTGCTGCTTTTTTACAAATGACACTTTTGTACCATGTTTAATAATTTTAAATTTTCCTGGTTCATTATTTCACTAACCATATGCTATTATATATGGTTATGAAGTGAATTGCAGGGCTAAATCTAAGGCTTCTAATTTCTGTTGTGGCTTTTATCATTATATTGAATTGAAACTGTAAACCGATGGCTTATCGTCACTGCCAGCACATTTAGAACTATGTATGGAGATCTTAAAATTTGGGGCCCAGGCTTTCCCACTAGAAGCTCTGAATTCTTTTACTTCATTGATTTAACTGGATGAACTCTAGAGTACATGTACTGGGAAAACTGCTGCTTAGATATTTCTATAATAATGGTAACTGGGGGGAGGGGGGCGTGGGTACCTGGGTGGCTCAGTCTGTTGTGTTCAACTTTGGCTCAGGTCATGATCTCACAGTTTGTAGGTTTGAGCCCCACGTTAGGCTCTGTGTAGACAGTTCAGAGCCTGAAGCCTGCTTCTGATTCTGTGTCTTCCTCTCTCTCTCTAGGCATGCCCCACTTGTGCTCTCTGTCTCTAAACATAAATAAAAAACATTAAAAAAATTTGAAATGGTAGCTAGACAATCCGTTTTTATAGAGCTCAATCCAAGACCACCCTAGATTTTCTGAATCAGAATCTCCTAGGATAGAATTTACAAATCTTGAGATTTAACAAGCTTTCTAGGTTATTGTCAAAGATTGAAAACCAAAGATGTATAGCAAGCTGATTCCAGACATTGCTGCACATCAGCATGTCGGAGAAGTTTTTATAAAATCTTAACACAAGGTCGTTCATATCAACTAAATCAGAATGTCTTGGGGTAAGAAGCAGACATTTTTAGGTCTTAAATGTCAGTGTGCAGCAAAGTTTGGGAACCACTGGTATAATGATGTAGGCAAAACAGAAAAGTGGTGCAGATATCGTGAATTGACGAGATTAGGTTTGAAATACATGAAACTACTTTGACTTTTGATCTATAAAATGACAATTTCATACAGTTTAATTTAAAATACAATAGTATCAGAGAATGACAAATAGTATAGAATTTAACTTATAAGTGGAATCTAAAAAACAAAACAAATGGTCAAAAAACAAGCCAGAAGACAGACTCTTAACTATACAGAACTGATATTTACCAGAGGGGAGGTCGGTGGGGGATGGGTGGAATAGGTGAAAGGGATTGAGAATACACTTAACAGGAGGAGCGCTGAGTAATGAATAGAATTGTTGAATCATTATGTTTTACACCTGAAACTAAGGCTGTATGTTAACTACATTGGAATTAAATAAAAATCAGGAAAATAGTATCCATAAATATCTAGCAGTACTGATTTACTTGCTTTCCACTAAATATTTTTCAGAGACCATAAAAAATATAAACTTTATTCTGGAGAATATAACAATAGTTTTACAAACAGAAAAGTAACTCCTAAATCTGGACCCAGTTTCTTTAGTCTGCTTTTAGCTTTTTGGAGGAAGCCTTAATGTTTTGTATAACAAAACTTAAAATCATTACGCCGTGGTTTTGTTTTTGTTTTTTTTTTTTCATTTGCAGATAATTCATTGCATAATTATATAAGTTTGCACTTACCTCTTTCCAGAAATTGAATTAATTTTCTTGAAGTTAAAATAAGTGCTCTGTTTAGTTGGGACATTTTGAACACTTTGCCCAGTGATTTGAAAAATGCACATTCCAAGGTCAAACTTATGGTAAATAAACGAACTGAGCCAAGTGAGATTGAAAATAATGAGAAGAATTGGTTTAGCGAAACGTTAGATACATTTGCCCCTAACTGTCCTTTTGTTAATAAATCCGAGTTTGCATTTCAGCTACAAAACTGCCCTGAATCAGTTATTAAAAGGAAAATGCTTTCATCTTAAGTAGCAATGTCTCTCTGCCCCGGAAGTCTTTTGGCTCTCTGATAGGCTGAAACAGATTCCATTTTTTCCTGACAATGAGGCAAATGGGAGTTGCAGCTGTTGTGTGGAAGACGCTGGTGGGGCAGAAGTGAAACCATCTAAAATTGGAAATATAATAGGTCTGTTGAGCATATGAGGTTTATGTATTTTCTTGAATTTTAAAATGTCAAAAATGATTATTAATAACTAATATATGCAAATATATGAACAGAAAAAAATCTGAGGCTGATATGAATGACTCAGAAAAGGTTTGTGAGAAACTACCTGCATACATTATGTAAAATCTCATTTTGTTTACTGGCATTATTGACTCATTATAGATTTTCATGAGTATATGTGCATTTGGAGAAACCCTACCTGGGCACTAAATATATTTTTATTTTTTTCCAAATGAATTGTGAGCTGCAGAAATACAAGCAAACAAAAAAAGTGAGGAATACAACTTATTTGATTTTTAAAGTACACGTTTTGTTTTACCTTTTTCCCCTCAATAGTTTTGAGCTGTTTTATCTGGCCCAGGCTCCTATTTTTATTCATTACTTTGTTTCAATTACTTTGGAACCTATTTAGTCAAAATTCAATTTTTACCTCCTTTTGCATTTGAAAATGGTATGTGTTATTCATAGGGAAAGATTTTTTAGTCATTTTGGATGTGAGCTATTTATGGAAGCATTGCCTCATTTAGTTCAATATGTTTTCTTTAAAAAGATTTTTGAGATGCTCTTTCATTAGTGGCATAATATAAGACATGTTTTTTGAAGTGGTACTCTGTATCAGGCACTTCACAAAACATTTTATGTATTATCATTTAATCATTTAGCAATTTTATGATAGGATAACTACTAGCTCTGGCAAAACTCCAATCAATAAGACTCAGGGAGACCACATATTTACTCCTAGGTTATTAGGCAAATCCCAAAACCCATCTTTGAAAGCACATTTATTTGACTTAAATGGTCATGCTTTTCTACTGTGAGAGAAGAGAAATTTTATGAAATGAGTGTAAGAAGATTCTAGACTTAAAGTGAAGATTGAAGATTTATAACTTTAGATAAAAACAAAGTTGAAAGGATGAAACATTTTTTTAATTTTAAAAAATGCAAAAAATCTGGGAAAGATCCAAATGTTAAATCTACATTTTTTAGTGATAATAGCTACAGCGTGTTTGTGCCTGTGTCCATCCATGTGTGGCAACTCAGTATAAAATGATATATTTGAGATGTTGCAGCCAATCAGAAAAAAAAGAGCTCCTATAATATCAGTTGAATGTGTCATCAGACAATTCTAAAGGGATATTTGTATCTCATTTTTGCTAACCTGATAGGGATGTTAAGGAAAGAGAAGGGGAAAAAATGTTATGTTTATCTGAATCCTAGACCTAGTTTACCTTTGTTTTGCCAAGACCTCAAAGAGGTAGCATCTGGATAAAATAAAACTAGCTGTGAGGCTTCATCTTGATAAAAAGAGAAGCATCTGGAGGAGTTGGCAAACGCTGTCCTATTCCTTCACTGGCAACACATGACTTTTCCGTATCATTGAGCTTGGGGATGTCAAACAATCTTGAATTTCTCTTGTTCCTGGAATCAGATGTCATAGTAACATTAAGTTTGCATAGGTCAAGCAACGAACTCTGGTCAGAAGACACCTTTCTCCGATGATCACCTTAAAAAATCATTAAGAACAACATTGTTCTATCGAACTTAATACTAAGAATATTTACATAAAATGGGATTCTACAAATCTATGAGAAAATTTAAAAGAAGATTATTTATTAGGTTTAAGATAAAATCAACATATGAGAATTGAGTCATTCTGTTAATGGTGTTTTTTTCCCCCTTGCACTAACACATGACTTCTCTATATGGATAGATCCAAGCTATCAGCACAGAGACAGACACAGGGCTCAAACTCATGAATTGCAAGATCATGACTTGAGCCCAAGCTGGACATTTAACTGACTGAGCCACCCAGATGCCCCTATGTATTCTTTCATTGATCCATTTATTCATAATGTACCAAGCATTCATACAGAGCCGCCTATATCCCAGTACTATGTTAATGGATAGAAAAATATATTCATTTTTTTTTAATTTTTTTTTTCAACGTTTATTTATTTTTGGGACAGAGAGAGACAGAGCATGAATGGGGGAGGGTCAGAGAGAGAGGGAGACATAGAATCGGAAACAGGCTCCAGGCTCCGAGCCATCAGCCCAGAGCCCGACGCCGGGCTCGAACTCACGGACCGCGAGATCGTGATCTGGCTGAAGTCGGACGCTTAACCGACTGCGCCACCCAGGCGCCCCTAGAAAAATAAATTTAAACATGATCTATATTATCCATGATCTAATTCCCTTTATATTCAAGAAAGGAAAAACTGACCAACTACACATAAAATAATTTCTGATTATAATTATGAAGAAGTTAATAAAACAGGTTATTGGGGAAAATGGTCATCCAAGGCCCCTCTGAAACATGACCTCTGAACTGAGATATATGCGGTTAAAATGACCTCTCCTGGTATTGAAGCAGTAAGATGAAGTGCCTGAAGTGAAAAGGGGCTTAAACACTTTACAAATAACTGAGCGGGAGTTCGTAAAGGTGTAACATGATGGAGAGGGAGACCAGGGCTATGTTATGGAATGAAGTTTGAAAGAAGGTCAAATGCCATCAAGATGGGTGTTATAGGCCAGGTCAAGCCATTTATGTTTTATTCTGAGAGCAGTGAGGAGCCACTGAAGTTTTTAAATGAATTTATTTAATTTATAATTTTTAAATGATACCACGGTTGCTGTGTAGAGAATCAACTCCTTGAATCATGGCCAGGTCAGGGAGAACTGTTAGCTATTTCAGTAGCAGAGGAGATACAGTAGTAGTCATGATGGTAGAACAAGATGGGTTTGAGATAGGTTTAGGGAAATATGGGAGGAACAGGAAAAGTATTTGCTAAGTTCAGGGGTGAGGGGTCTCAACAAAAGAGATGAAGAAAGAAATTCCTGGGGCGCCTGGGTGGTTCGGTCGGTTAAGCGTCCGACTTCAGCTCAGGTCATGATCTCGCGGTCCATGAGTTCGAGCCCCGCGTCAGGCTCTGGGCTGATGGCTCGGAGCCTGGAGCCTGTTTCCGATTCTGTGTCTCCCTCTCTCTCTGCCCCTCCCCTGTTCATGCTCTGTCTCTCTCCGTCTCAAAAATAAACGTTAAAAAAAAAATTAAAAAAAAAGAAATTCCTTAAATTTTGATTTCTATAACTAGATGAAGATTTGGGGGATATTCAACACTACATAGTAGGGAAAGGCAAGATACTTAAGGGAGGAGAGCAGAGCAAACCCAGGGATGTAGCAGTTCTGAGTTCAAAATGGTGATTCCTTGGTGTTGAGAAACTAAGGAAAAATTAGAGAGCTTGGAACCCAGCTCAGTGGCAGCACAGAATAGAGTGATGTGAATAGTACTGGGGAATAGTAGCCAGAAAGGTAGGAGGAGAAGCAGAACAGTTGAGTGCCAGAAAATTGAAGAGCCAAGAGTGTTCACAATGGGAGGAGTGATCCACTGTGTCAAATGCTGCACAAGAGCCTGTGTTGAATGTATTCAGTTTGTCCATTACTAAAAAAAGCCTTATTCACTATATTTCATAAAAGGGAAGATTCCTCATTCATTCGATATTTGCTTAATTCTAAAATGGCCTCAATAGATATAATAAAGATTTTTGTTTAGAAATTCAAGAAACAACCAACCACTAAAAGATTGATCAGTACTTAGTATAAAAAGCTCTGTAATAGTTATATGGTAACTCTGTTTAAGAAGCAAATTTAAACAGATTAAAAAAAGAAAATCTCACATTCTTATATACCCAGTAGAATTTGTCAAATTTCATTTAAATATACCTTAGAAGGAGGTGGGGGGAAGCACAGCCTTATTTCTTTGTTTTCTTGATGCACAGGACAAAATACAAACAGGAAAAAAAAAATCACCCTTCTAAGCCTTGTTACAATTTGAGAGAATAAAAAAGAATCAAGATTAGCAATTTAAAGTATAAGACAAATTGACCACTACTGAGGGTTTAGCTCTAAGGAAAGTAACTTAATTTCCACTTGGAAAAATAGGCTTTTAATTATAGTTTATATTTTTGATTATTTTGTGAATTTTAAAGAATTTTTAATGCAGTAATTGAATTCTTGGTAATCTACTGAAAACTCTGACTTTTTTTCAAAGCTGGCCTTGAAACTGTCCTTTGATAAGTATGTAACAACAGCAAGATTATGAGTGGAACTATAAATCTACAGCGTGTTTAATTTAAAACAAAATTTGTACTTGGTAGAAATAGAAACTGCAACTTTTATTTCTATATAGTGCTATACATAATTTATAACAACCTTAAGGCAGTTGCAACACCTGAAATTAAATAGGAAATGAAATTATTCCCTGAAGGTAGCGGAGGTTGATGTTAGAAATGCATTTAAAAATGAGTACACAAATAGTTTATACTATTCTTGTGTATATTACTCAGCAGCTGTGACCTCATTACAAATCTCTCATTGTGTTTCTCAGGATATTACTTTAACCTCTTTGAGCATGACGCTTCTAGTACACCTTATGTTACTCTTCTAATATATATTTATGGCAAACATGTCTAGTTGCTATTATAATAGACCAACACATATCTTGATTCCCTTTAGTGTGGCTGAAGTAGTACATCTGTTGGGAGTGTTATAACTAAAGACTCTGAAGGACACGTGATGAAGTTGGTGGGTTCACTCACTCATTTCACAAATATAGAAAGTGTCTACCATGTACCAGGTACCCATCTAGATGTTAAGCATCTATCTGTGATCAAAACAGACCTCCTTACCTTTATGACTATAAAAATTGTACATGTCTATTGAAGACCATGGAAAAAATCAAAATATGTGGAATAAATCTTTTAGTGTCTGATTAATCTTTTCTTTGCATAATCTCATACAAGTATCCTGTGGACTAAAACAATACATATCATATTAAAATCCATTTTCATTTAAATACAGATAAAATGCATGTAGATCTTGTAACTACTTTGACTCAATGCATTAAAAATTTACTATGTATTTGGACCTCGGCTCAGAGGAATGGTGATGAGTGTGACCACTGGTTCCCTGCCCTCATGAATATAGTTTATAGGCTACAGGGTAAAACTGACTGTGATTTCACACCCACACACACTGTTGTTAGTTTCATTCAGAAAAAGGTACATGAAAACTAAACGATAAAAGGTGTGTTGGTACTAATACCTTAAAGTCTTGATGTAACTCAATTCATTCTTCCATATGTCCCGGATGTACCTCCACCATGATCTTAATATAAACAGCTCTGAACCCTCCTCTCTCATACTCTGCTCTTTATATTTTATGCAGTATGTCCTGTCATGCACATTCCTGTTGCTTTTATCCATCCAAGAAATCTCTTTCCTCTGGAACTTTATACAGTGCTCAAAACAAAACCCAGCTACATTGTCAATCCCTTCTAAATAATGCTTCCTCCTCTTCCTTCACATTAACTGAAACTCTACTTTCTGTGAAGCTTTCTAAAGAAGAGGTGCTTATTGTCCTTTCAAAGATGTCAGCATGGCAGATGGGAACCAGCCATCCCTAATGATGTTCTTAGATCATTCAGTTTCTACTAAATGCCCACTTATTTGGGGCCACTTGGCTATACCATCAGCTTCTCCACTCCTCTCATGCACTGAAGACTTCATTATCTTTGTCTCCCTATTCTGCAAGTCTTGAAAGATTTTTGACAAATTTCTAGGAGTCCATCAAAATTTTTAGGATCTTAATTCTTTGACTTCATTGTCTTAAAAACATTCAGCCATTTTTAATATAATAGAAACTATGGTTCTCAGTCCACAGCCTAAGCTTGCTTCTCTTTGTCAGTTCCCCCATCACCACCATGTTATCTAAGCTGAAAAATGGTGTGATCTTTTTCTCATTTATGTACCTCTTGTCTCCTCACATTCAATAATCCAGCTCCAGGATATCAAATCTAAACATTTACTTTTCTTTATTCCCTGCCACTGCCCTAGACCTTGCTCCATAATCACTAGATTTGACAACACTATTATTAAAAATATTAAGGAGTCCAGTAGTTAATAAGATTAGTTCTCACTTCTTCCCTTGTACTAAAAATAAGGATTTTCATGCCAGTTTCTTCTCCATCTTGGGGGACATTATCTGGTCTCTTTCAAGACCACCCAACATATAAATAGTAACTTTCATTTGAAGTTCACTAGGGCTTTAATATAGGAGGAAACTTGGGGAGATTACCTAAATAATTTCTAAGTGTTGCTTTTCCACACAGCCTAATCCTAGGTCAATGTCTGTGAATTACTTAGCTTAAATGTTGTCTGCTCCAACATTTTAACAGTAAAACTAAAAGACATTACTGTTTGTTTGTGAGAGGCATATTGTTCAGTTTTTCACCAAGTTTTTTATATCTGTCTGAACAATAACTTGAACTGTAGACCAGACAATCTTAACATTCAATTTTATGTCATCTGGAATGCAAAAATGTTGGAATCTGTATTGGATAGTTTTAACTATTCAAAGTCAACCTACACATTGTAGACTGGAAATTATTTTAAACCTTTTGCTAGTTAAGTCTATGACTATGGGACATTCACATTTTTGACATGTGAGGGTTACAATTTAGAAGATGGGCAATCATGGATTCATAAAATACTATGAAGAGATTAGCCTTACTTGTCAACATGTGGCTCTTTCTGTCGGCAGTGAATGGTGTGGCCCCTTTCCCAGGCTGTCTTAATGCTCCAAGAGGAGTGAGAAGAATTGCTTTGCTATTTCAGTGATATTATGTCCCACCAAAAATGCCAACAAGTATAGTTTGCCACTAACTCATTCTTCTTTATCTCCACACACAGAATCTGTCATTAAATTTGCTATATTGCAGGAGGGACTGAATGGTACAGTCAGTTGAGAGTTCTACTCTTGATCACTGCTGAGGTCATGATCTCCTGGTTTGTGAGTTCAAGACCTGCATAGGACTCTGTGCTGATCGTGCAAAGCCTGCTTGGGATTCTCTCTCTCCTCTCTATTCCAACCCCACGTGTGCATGCTCTCTCTCGTTCTCTCTCGTTCTCTCTCTCTCTCTCTCTCTCTCTCGTTCTCTCTCTCTCTCTCTCTCTCTCGTTCTCTATCTCTCTCTCTCTCGTTCTCTATCGCTCTCTCTCTCTCTCGTTCTCTATCTCTCTCTCTCTCGTTCTCTCTCTCTCTCGTTCTTTTTCTCTCTCTCTCTCGTTCTTTTTCTCTCTCTCTCTCGTTCTTTTTCTCTCTCTCTCTCGTTCTCTCTCTCTCTCGTTCTCTCTCTCTCTCTCGTTCTCTCTCTCTCTCTCGTTCTCTCTCTCTCTCTCGTTCTCTCTCTCTCTCTCGTTCTCTCTCTCTCTCTCTCGTTCTCTCTCTCTCTCTCTCGTTCTCTCTCTCTCGTTCTCTCTCTCTCGTTCTCTTTCTCTCTCGTTCTCTTTCTCTCTCGTTCTCTTTCTCTCTCGTTCTCTTTCTCTCTATCTCTCGTTCTCTTTCTCTCTCTCTCGTTCTCTCTCTCTCTCAAAAAAGAGATGGATAAACTTAAACGTGGCTACGTTTGTTTTGCAAATTTCTTGGCATAATAAGACTTGCTTATTTTAAGCAGAGTGATTCCCCCCCCCCCCCATGGTTTCAAACTTTTCCCTTTTGGGGGAAAAAAGAATCCATCAATTTTGTACAAAAAATCATCCTTTATCCTGGTGCTTCTGGGAGACAAAAGCTCAACTGATATATCAAAGATTGCTGTATTTCGTTAAAAATGATGCAAGACTTTTATTGGCTTCCCAGTACTGTTTGACAATTTCATAACAGAAAATTCACTATATCCTGGAGGCAAATGGATACTCCCAATAAGAAAATCCAATTTACAGATATTCGTCATTGTACTTAGAGTTTTTTTTAGCTGTTTGCACAAAACCACTGATGGCTAGAATACTATCTTATCATTAACCCCAAAATAAGTCTCAGAGAAGTCAAAATTATTGCCCAAGGTCATAGAGCCAGAATGTGACCGGCAATGAATTAAAATCCAGGTCCATGTACACAATATGATTTGTTTTCAGTTCTATTGTCCAGAATTCTAATGGATTAAAGAGTTTTCTAAAATCTTATAAGTACTGAATGGTTAATAAATTACTGTTTTACAAAGAAGATTAACTCAAAAACTTCACACAACAGCTTTTAGATATAATTCTATTAAGGGTATAAATGTAGATTATATCTAAATTTTAGTTTGTTTATAGTGGTGGATATATTAAAGTATTTATTTAATAAGAAGAAAATATTTGAAGGACCTAACAGAAAAGTTGCAATTTTAGATTTTCCATTTCTACTCTGCATATGATCTTGACTCTCTGTAATAGCTCTCTAACAATCTTTAAAATTAAACCAGACCATATGCATCATTCCAAATAATATTCTGAAGCTGTTAACATGTCTCATTTTATAATTATTTTCTCCTCTTGATATAACTGAAATTTGTAAGACCTTCAATAGGAAAGCTAGATTACTTATGTGCTGTCATGCTCCTTCTATCTTGAGTGATCATATTACTCCAGAGATGGCAATTCACTCTGCAAACCCTTCAAGACTTGGGTGATCTCTTGAAAAGATAGTTGTTTAGAACAAACAAGTCCATGTGACTCTGTGCGATCCTACGGTTTGTGTGTTATTCTGTATCACTCCTATTCCGTTGGAGGCTATTTTCAAGAAAATGAAGGTCAGGATATAAACATCAGTTGATACAAGATCATAAGTTAAATGAAGTTTCTGAAATATATTTAAATGTAAAATATTTTAGTTTGTTTGAACTTTGTTTTTAAGCATTTTCTCCCTATGAAGTAACATTTTTAAAAATATTACTACATAAACACACTACTCTCACTGTGCTGCTTTTGTGGCATTTTTAAATTTTTAAAAACTCAATAAATGCTCTACAGTGAATAAATATTCTACATCATATATTTATCTCTCTTTGACCTGGCTACATAATGAGATCCTGCACTTTTCTCTAGCACTCAACTGACCATACAGTTTTTCACACATATGAATCACTTGGATACTTTGGAATGATTCTACGTGAATAGAAAATGTTAACGATATAATATATTCTCATTACCCATAACTTCACATTCATATTTTCATATTTTATTAAATATGATATTCAAAGACATTAAAGATATTTCTCAGACTGGACTATTTATATAAATTAGATTGTAATTTAGACACTTCAAATGCTTTAAAGGGAAAAAAGATACAGATCATCAGGAGGAGATATCATTTATTAGTAGATGAGTAGGATTTTTTTTTTCCTTTACATGTACTCATTTGTCAGGGTTTCTGAAGGTGTTTCTGAGTTAGCTGTTCCATTTGTGGATAATAAAAGCTGCTAAGAAATATTCTTGACCTCACCTATAAGGTTTAAAAGAGAAAATTGTCCTGGTTTACGAGCATAACAAAAAATAGTGGCACCAACTGCCTGGTTCTATATTTTCTGAGGCCTTATTCTAAGGTAAGATTGGCCTGAGAATTGCACAACATTAAATTTTCCCTATTGATCGCAATTTATGTAAAATTGTATTTGGAGGTTATACGTTATTTCAATTCTACTGAAGTTCTACTTTTTGATTGCTCCTTTAGCTTTTCTTTTATTCCTACATAGGTTTTGCTTCTGTATACACCCTTATTTCTCTCTAGTAAGGTATTGCAATGCTTACTTTATTTACATAATTTCATATGATACACTTTTAGGTTATAGACAATAGTAAAGCCATACTTGAAATTTCAGATGACACAAAATTTTTAACTTTATTGAGATCTTTGACATATAAAAGTTATGTATATTTAAGGTGTACAATGCTTTGATGTATATGCACTGGGAAAAGATAACCACAATCAACTCAATTCATCCATCACCTCTTCATGGTCCCGTGTGTGTGTGTGTGTGTGTGTGTGTGTGTGTGTGTGTGTTGAAAAGATTTAAGATCTTGCCTCTTAGCAAATGTTAAGTATACAATATAGATTAAATAACATAGAAAATACGTAATCATTGATGTTTAACATATCTTCACCTTGTCTAAATTTTATGCTCTTTTTATATATGGTCTAGATTTTTAATTTAGACTCTACTGTAGTATTGTGCTTTCTGTAATTTAGTTCTAAGTGTTTTGGTAGTTAGGCATCTTTTTATTTTTACTAGTGTTTACTAAAGCTTTATGAAGATCATACAACGATGGCTGGAAAGTGACCTATGTTTATTCATGCAGAACTCTTAGGTTCTTTGCAGTGAATAAAATTAGCTACCAAAAGGTTTGAGAAGTAGTCTCACAAGGAGAAATTCTTCTTCACATGCAGTTGTTTAAGTAAGTATTAGCCAGTAGTGGGTGAGGAAACAACTATGGTGTAAGTTGAAGAAAGTATTGTGTAGGTTTGAAGTGAGTTCATCTTCCCTGTCACTTAAAGTATTTCAGCTCCCTCAGAGAGGGCACAAGAGTACTCCAGAGCAGGATCTGGTTAGTCCTGCTGTTGGTATTAGCCAGAGACCTGTGAAATGTGTTTGACAATTCTTAAGGTAGAAGTTACAGGGCTTGCTGGTTTCTTCTACCCCATTCATGTGGCCATGAAACATTTTTCTACAATGCTTTATCCAACTAATATATCCTGAATGCTTCTCATTTTAACAGTGAACATACAATTCTGACTTCAGTTGAGCATTAATTTTACGAATGAAAACTCATTTCTGATATTCATCATGCTAACTAGAAAAGTCTTGGTCAATAGCTCAAACCCTTGTAGTGTTTTTAACTGTAACATCCTATTATCCTAAAATATTTTAAATCGATTGACTGTAACATAACAGCTATAATTTTCTTCTAAAAAATTAAAAGTAAATTTGTGGAATATTAATGACAGATCTGGGTTGTCTTCTAAGTCCTCTTTTGTGCACATAAACCTCGTTGTGTTTTTGTGTGATCAGTTTCCCCAGCTTTGAATGTAGAAGAGTATATCTAGCTCCTGCATTTAGCTACAAGTCAGACACACAAAGCATTCCTAACCTTCCTTACCGTGTACTCTTGGGATGCTGTCTGTATTCCTATCCTTCAGGTTACAACTAAAAACCAGTTTGTACATAGTCCCTAGTTTAATTTGTAATGCCTAACAAACACTTAAGTAATAAAATCTACAAGACTGAGGTAGATATTTAATTTTGTTTTATGACCAAAGGATCCAACTGTAATAATTTGCATTTCATTAGTAATTTAATAAATGAAAGCACTTCTTTCTCTGCTCCCTGTTCCCATCATGTTTATTTTCCCCATTCATGAATTAAGTGGAGTGTGGCTAAAGTTTGCCTCTTAGGTATGATATTAAAAAAATAGGAATTAAATTTCCAGTAATAGGAAAATAGTTAAATAATCCCTACTTATTTTTATGTCTAGAATTTAGCCTATAACCCCATTTTAAAGTATTATCTCATGATAAAATAAATTGTTTAATATGATTAGGAAATAAAACAAACTTTCAAGCTGTATATAGCTAGTCTTTGTTATCTCAATTTAGGTAGAAAAAGAAAGAACACATATATTTTAGGCATAAGCTAGTGCAAATAGTTTTCAAAATATTCTGGGGACCTTTACGAGTTCATAAGACTTTCACTGCAAGGCTAGAACCACTCATGGGTAAAATTCTATTCAAAGTACAAGATCAACCCCCATGAATTTTACTAAGATAATATTTTTAAAGTTTACATGATATAAAATTCTACATAAAAACTAATTTTGAAAGAAATACTACACTGAGTCTTGATGTAGTGCCCAAAGAATATCTTCAATTATCTGTAAAGTCTGTCAAGTTACACTTTGTTTTTCCAACTACATAACTACAAAACACTGGCTTTTCTTACAGTTTCAATACATAATTAGACAGAAAAACTCAATATATTCATTAAGCCAGTTGACTATACTAGCAAGTTAGCATCGTTAAATACATATTAAACTTTTTAAAAAACCTACAGTGACATCAGCAGAGTGGTGGAACAGAAGCCTCAGACTTTCTCCCACAGCAGCACCAACTTAGCAAGACACAGAGCAGTAGCCTTTATAAGAAATCTCTAAACCAGTTAAAAGGTTTCTGTACCCCAGGTAAAGGAAAAGCCGTGTGAGTGAACACCCAGTAGGAAAATTTGTTGTACTTACCCTCCAGGGGCCTTCTTTCCAGTGTAGTGTGGCGTAATAGAAAGAAACCTCTCACCCCCTGATTTTGTTTTTTTGTTTTTTTGTTTTTTTGTTTTTGTTTTTTTTTTTTATTCCTGGGGAAGGAAACAGAAAGGGTGGGATGTAAGTCCAATATTCTGACATTTAAGGATGGGCTGTCCTAAGGAGTACTTTCTGACTTGCATGAATGGAGGTGTTTACATGGAAGGGGCATTGGTTTGGGGACCCACTGAAAGGCAATCAATGGGACTTGGTTCAGAGCCTTCAGCAGACCCTATGGGAGCTCTAGAGCACTTTCGTAATGTCTTCTTTTGATCTCAGGGTCATGCTGGTCTTATAGAATGCATTAGGGCTGACACTTGCTGACACTAATTATACAATTTAATATATATTTAGGCCTAGTCATATCATCTATTTCTTTGTGTATGTTTCGGTAGCTTGTGTCTTTAAAGGAATTGATCCATTTTGTCTAGGTTATCAGTTTGTGGGCATAGTGTTGTTCATACAATTCTTTCATTTTCCTTTTAATGTCCATGAAATCTGTAGTGACGCCCCCTCTTTCATTTAGAATACTAATTTGTGTCTTATCTCTTTTTTTCTTTGTCAGCCTAACTAGAGGTTGATCACTTTTATTAATCTCAGAGAACCAGGGTTTGTTTCAGTTGACTTTATCGATTTCCTGTTTCCAATATCATTTATTTCCACTCTAATTTTTATTCTGCTTACATTGAATTCAACTTAATTTTCCTAGTTTCCTGAAGTAAAAGCTTAGATAACTAATTTTATATTTATCTTAACTTCTAATAAGCTCATTCAACACTATAAATATGACTGTAAACACTGTTTTCATGTATCTCACAAATTTTGCTAAATTATATATATCCCCCCCCCACCCCGGAGGAGGAAGCCCCATCTTTTTTTAAATTTTTTTCTTTAACTTTTTATTTAAACTCCAGTTAACATACAGTACAATATTAGTTTTAAGTGTAAAATTTAATGATTCAACACTTATGTACTATACCGGTATATATTTTTCTTTTAATTTAGTTTTAAATATTTTTTAGTTTCTCTAACGTCTATGGCCATCTTTTATTTGGAAGTATGTTTTTAAATCTACATATTTTGGAATTTTCTAGCTATCCTTCTGTTACTGATTCCTAGTTTAATTCCTTTTGTGGTCTGAGAGAATACGCTTTATGATTTCTATTCTTTTAAACTTGTTAAATAGGTTTTATGGCCCTGAATGTCCTCTATCTTAGAGAATGTTCCATGTGAGCATGAAAATAATGTGTATTCTGCTGTTTTGGCTAGTCTATAGATGACAATTAGGTCCCATTGTTTGGTGATAGTGAGTTCAACTGTGTCCTTCCTGATTTTTTTTTTTCTGCATTTTGAATCAGTGCATTTTTAGTACAGAGATTTTGAAGTGTTCAGCTATTAATTGGATTCGTCTAAGTTTTGCATTTCCATCAGTTTTTGCCTCCCAGATTTGTTGGGAGCATGCACATTAGGAATTGTTAGATCTTTTTGAGTAATTGACGGTTTTATCAATATGTAATGCCCTTATTTATCCCTAGTAACTTTCCTGGCCCTAAAATCTGATATGTTTGAAACTAATATAGCTATTCTTGCTTTCTTTTGATTATGAAGCTATAGTATATATTTCTTTATCCATTTACTTTCTGTGTTTTTATAAAGGGAATTTCTTGTAGACAAGATACATATAAGTAATGTTTTTGACTTATTCTGAAAATCTGTGTTGATTTGTTTTTTAAATGTTTGTTTATTTTTGTGAGAGAAAGCATGGGCTGGGCAGGGGCAGAGAGAGAGGGGATAAAGCATCTCAAGTGGGCTCTGCACTGACAGTAGAGAGCCCAACACGGGATTCAAACTCCAAAACCATGAGGTCATGCCCTGAGCTGAAATCAGAAGCTTAACTGACTGAGCCACCCAGGTGCCCCAGTGACAATCTGTGTGTTCAATTATGTCTTTTTTTTTTTTTTTTTTTTTAGTTCATTTATTTTGAGAGAGAGAGCGAGCACCCAAGCAGGGGAGAGGCAGAGAAAGGAAGAGAGAGATAATCCCAAGCAGGCTCCTCCGTCAGTGCAGAGCCTAGGTGAGGCTCGAACTCATGAACTGTGAGATGATGACCTGAGCTGAAATCAAGAGTTGGACCCTTAACCAATTGAGCCACCCAGGCACCCCAAATCCATGTTTTAATACGTGTATTTAGACCACTAGTGTTCAAAGTGATATGGTTGGATTAATATTTAACATATTTGTTTACTATTTTCTACTTTGTGTACTTGCTGTTTGTTCCTATTTTTCTCTTTCACGTATTTTTCTTTTGTGGTTTCAATTTCACATTTCATGTTCTTTTCTCTCCCCTTTTTTTCTTTTAGCACGTAATTTTTACATTTTTTTACCTTTTTTTTTTTTGATCGTTGCCCTAGAGTTTGCAATATACATTTACACATAACCCAGGTGTCGAAGAACATTCTATCACTTAATAAGTATAGTATCTTAAAATAACAAAATGATCCTAATTCCTTCCTTCTATACCTTACATCATTTTTTACCCATTTTCCTTAGACATAAGCATACCTGATTAAATACACCTTATCATTTTTTAAAGTAACTGTTGTCTCTTAAATCAATTAAGAATAGGTAAAATAAAAGCTTATTCTTATTCACTCTCCAATGTTCTTCCTTTACGAAAATCCAAATATTGGCTTATATCCTTTTGTTCTCACATAAGAACTTGTTTTAACATTTCTCGCCAGGCAGGTTTACTGTCAACAAATTCCCTCAATTTTTGTTTAATAACACTCTTTTTCACTTTTGAAGGATAATTTCATAGGGTGCTGAATTCTAGGTCAGTGCGTTTGTTTGTTTTTTTGGTTTTGTTTCGTTTTCTCTCAACACTTCAGATATGTCACTTCACTCGCATCTTGCTTGCATGGGGTTTGAGAAGCTGAATCTCTCTTTGCTCCTCTATGGATAATCTCTTTTCCCTCTGTTTTATTCCAGAATTATGTCTTTTACTTTGATCTTCTGTAGTTTGACAGTGACAACCCCAGCTGTAGTTGCTGTGTGGGGTTTTGTTTGTTTGCCCTTCATCTTGCTTGGTGCTCTGACTTTGCTGGGACTGTGTTCTGGTGTCTAACATTCATTTGGGGAAATTCTCAGTCATGTTTTCGAGTATTTCTTCTGTTTCTTCTCTCGCTGGTATTTTCATTTTGTGTATGTTACTCTTTGTGTCGCTGTCCCACAGATCTCCTGTTTTGTTTGTTTGTTTGTTTGTTTTCCATCTGTTTTCTCTCTGCTTAGTAGTTTTGGAGATTCCTGTGGAGATCTCAAGCTCAGAGATTCTTCGCTCAGCCATGTCTAATCTACTACAGAGTCCATCAAACACAGTTTTCATGTGTACTGGTATCTTTGATATCTAGCATTTTCTTAGAAAGTTCATCTCTCTGCTTACATCGCCCATCTGTTTTGGTATACATTCTGTGTTTTATCCAGTAGATCGAGCATATTAATCACAGCTGTTTTAAATGCCCAGTGTGATAATTTCAACATCCCTGCCCTGCCTAGGTCTGGTTCTGATGCTTACTCTCCCTCTTCAAACTGCCTGTTTTGCCTTTTATTATGCCTTGTATTTGTTTAAAACTTATTTTCACATCTTGTGAAATAATTACCACAATGTTTAGTTGACATCAGTCATCACATACTGACAAATTAACTTTTGTGACAAGAAATTTTAAGACCTATTCTCTTAGCAACTTTCAAATATATAATACAGTATTGCTAACTGTAGTCAGCATGCTGCACATTGCATCCCTAGGGTTTATTTAATTTATAAACTGGAAGTTTGTATATTTTGGCCACCTCCACCCATTTTGTCCACCTTTTGTAATTTTTTTGTCGATAGCCAGATATGATATACTGGGTTAAAGGATCTACAATACACAGACCTTTAATAATGGAATGGTAAGGTATAGAAGGATAGAAAGCTGTCTATAGTTCTATGATTAGAAATTGTTCTTTTGATGAGTTGAGCTTCTGGACTGTAAATTCACAAAAGCTTCTCAGAGTTTTTCTCCTCAACCTTAGGAAGGACTGGATGGCCGGAGGGGACTGGAGTTGGGAGGAACTGGAATCCTCCCATATAGAAGGGTAACACAGGCTGACTTGGATATTTCCCTTCCTCTAGATCAGTGGGCTCTGATAAAACCCCAAAGAGTTAAACTCAGGTTAAAGAGTTTCGCCTGAGGGCAGGCCTTCTTAAGAACAGAATGCTCTGATCCATTTAAAAATGATTCCTTTTCCTCCTTCTCTGTCAGAGGCATGAAGAGACTTGTCTCCAGCACTCACTGTAAAGACCTAGAAGAGCTCTAGGGGTAAAACTCTAATTTCTGAATAGTGTTGAGAAATACTCTGCAGTTTTGTTCCTGATCCTTTTTGTGAAATGGGTTCTGCTTTGATTTCCTTCCTCAAAAGTTGCAGAATTTTTCTTGTTTTTTTTTTGTTTTTTGTTTTTTGTTTTTTTTTTTTTTTAACATTTTGAAATTTCATATGCCTTGTTGGAGATTCTTTTTCTTCCTTCCATTTACACGGGCACTTGAATGGTCCTCTGCATCACAGAGTTTGTGTCCTTCCATCTGGGAAAGTTTTTTTTTTTTTTTTAATTTTTTTTAATGTTTGTTTATTTTTGAGACAGAGACAGAGCATGAATGGGGGAGGGTCAGAGAGAGAGGGAGACACAGAAGCAGAAGCAGGCTCCAGGTTCTGAGCTGTCAGCACAGAGCCGGACGCGGGGCTCGAACTCACAGACCGTGAGATCATGATCTGAGCTGAAGTCAAAGACTCAACCAACTGAGCCACCCAGGCGCCCCCATCTGGGGAAGTTTTTGAAATATTTTTAAAATTATTTTCTGTGCTCTGTAATTTCCTCTTTTCAAATTGTGCTAATTTCTTTTGTTTTTTCTCTTACTTTAAATCTACTACCTTTTTTTCCCTCTATTTTCTTAGATATTTTCTTGGCCTTCTATCTCCACTCTTCTCTTGAGTGTTTCATTGCAATTCTAATTTCTCAATTTCTTTGTGGAGGGTTTCTTAATTCATGGATACTATAACTGTTAGCAAACTCAGCCTTCTCCATGCACCTGATGCACAGTTTCCAACCTCTGAGACACTGGTGTTTTGAAGCCAAGAAAACTTGATTATCAGAAAGGCAACTCAACAAGAAGGTGGGGATCATTCCAAAGCTGCCTTGCCTTGTTGAGTCTAGAGGCAGCTTATGTACCTGAGAAGAGGGTAAAGGTTTTGTTTGTTTTTTGTTGTTGTTGTTGTTGTTGTGTTTTTGGGTTTTTTTGTTGTTGTTATTTTTGTTTGTTTGTTTTTAATCTTGAAGGGAAGTCTTGAAACAGTCTAGAGGTAAGCATTCTTCTGGTCACCAAGGCACTATTTGGGACCTGGTATAATCAGATACTCAAGATAAATGTCACTCACCAGTCCTCATTAGGTTTCTATGATCAGTGGGTAAACAGGGAGTAGAAAATGGCAAAGTTAGTGATTGATCATGCACGAGGTTAAGTGCATAAAACAGAAGTAGGGAACAAGTAGAATGTGGAGCTAAGTTAAAAATGCAATTAATACAATTAGAGATCTGCTTATGTTTTCAAAACTAGGTTCAGGAACCAAGCATCAGGCATCATAACATTTATCACTTGTCTGCTCATAATGACAATTACTTTTAATTGTATTTTCTTTTTACATTTTTCCACTGAATTATTTTCTTTTAATTTGATTTATCCAATTTCTTTGCTTAATTCAAATGTCTGATGATCCTTGACTATCTGCTAGTGTTCAAGAACGAGGCACTAAAAAGCTGATTTGAAGCTGTCGGAGTGAATTTTGTCACATGTGATCTTAACTTAAAAACAATTAGTCTGGTCTGTTCTGTAGAAGAATTGCTGATGTAAACATGCTCAGGCTTATAATATTGCTTGGAGTTAATCTTGCAATTTTCTCTACTTAAGGTATAATATTTTTATGATATAATTAACCAGCCTCCCTCTTCTACCCCTATTCATTTATTTCATCATACCTATTTTGTAGCAAGATTTCAAAGCATTACTAATTGTATTTGTTCTATGGATGCAGTATCTATTTACTATATCAGAAGCATAATTTCTATATAATTTTTTTAAATGAATGTGCTGCAAATATTAAATACTTAATTGCTATCGCTTTATATTTTATCAAGCTTTACTACATTGTTAGAAATCATGTAATAATACAGAAAATGAGCCAGAATTTTGATATCCAAACACCACAATTTTAGTACTAAGAATATAGATCCATCTTCTTACTAAATTGTTACTCCTGTGAGGCACTTCCCAAATTCCACATAAATTATAGATTTCAGGGGGAAAATCTAATTTTGAAAGAACTCAAGTCCATCATTCACAACTATTTCTCTAGTTTAGATCAAAAGCCTTTAATGGTTGCCATGTAATATTTTCAATGTTTAGTTAAAAATATCATTTATCTAGAAAGGAAATATAAATTGAAATGATAGGATGACTTTAGTTCTATTTTATTGAGTCCATAAATGCATCTTATTTTTATGCCTAATAGATGCAAGGCATTTTACTTCTTGCTAGGTTTTCAAAGAATACAACATGGTCTAAATACCTAACGTACTTAAAGCTAATGTTAATGGCATGACCACAAATAAAAGCCTTTAATAGGTTTATTCCTATAAATACATTTCTATTTAAAACCATATTTGGCATCTAAAATCTCCCTCCCTACTAAAATATCACAATTTTTTTTTTCTGTCATGGTTGTTTTTTTGTTGTTGTTGTTGTTGTTGTTTGTTTTAAACACATAATATGACAAGCTACACTGAAATTGCAGAGCAGAAGACAAATTTACCCTTGGTCCAGGGAATAATTGTGATGAGATTACTTGCTAAACTCTTTGGATTGTGTGGTATGTGTATATGTGTGTTTGTGAAAGAGACCAAGAGAGAAACCCCTGGTAATTTCAGGGACAGAGCAAAAGTCACAAAGGAACGTAAGCAGAAGTTTGATCCACTTTAAGTTCAATTAGCTTATTTTAGTGGTGTTTTGGTAAAACAGAAGTAAAGGTGACTATATTCCAAGTTTTTTTTTTTTTCCATGAAGTGAAGATAAGATCACACTGTGGCAGAAAAGAAATCTGAGCTTCAGAATTCAACCAGGATTGTTCACTGAGCAAGAGGGGCTTATATGAACTTGTATTTCAAGGAATTTCAAAATCATATAGATACTTTCCCGCCAAACATTTGCTGAGTCAGTCCAATGATCTATTAATCTCAACAAACTTTAATAGGACTCCAGCAGATAATTAAATTATAGCATATGAATAAAGTCATGTGAGAATCGGAAGGAAAAATGTGTCAATTTCCTAGGTGTGTTTTTTTTTTTTTTTTTCCTTCCCACCTAACTGGAAATAGCATTCCTCTGGGGTTTTGGAAAAGGAGTTGAAGCGTGACCATCAGAAAAGTGGGAATGTTTATTAAAAGATAAAAGCATATAATAAACTCATTGAGTTGCTAAAAGGTGTGGGATATTCAGGCAGGTGCTTGAAGTTGTTTGGTTGAAACTTCAGGTATGTAAGGAGAAAAGTTGGGAAGTTAGAGAGGTGAGCATATTCAGATGGGTTGTTTAAATGCAAACCTGAGATACCTGCATTATTCAGTAGGCACTCTGGAATTACTTGGGCTATAACATGATCTATATGGCTTTTGGAGAAAATAACTCTCTGCAGAAACTAGCATTAGAAATGATGGACTGGAATATAGAAATTAGCTGCAGAAAATCCAGGCTCTAAAACAGAGTTAAGGGAAAAGATAATGAAACCTTGACTGAGGAGGTAACATTTAGGATGAGAAAGGCAATGTGGATTTTGGAAGTATTTCTGAGATCCAAGTTGGTAATTGGCTGCTAAGATGTTTTAACAACCACACAGGTACAGGGTCCTTTTTTACTTCTATTTTTATTTATTTTTTTTTAGTTTTTCAAAATTTACTGGGTCTATCCCCTAGAAAGGGTTATTATGCATAAGGAAACAAAGGAATACAATTATTTTACTTTCTTCTGGTACCTAGTTCTCTTCTGCGCAATTCCTTTATATTGCATTGGTAGAGGTCTTTTTCATGCTTCTTGGGTCATGCAACAGCAGTAGAAAGCCATTAAATTCTCTAGATTAAGGATGCTACTTAGGGAACATAAGCATTCAACAAACAGGGAAATTACTAAAAATGTCAGAGGTGTAGAGTTTTTATTGAGATAACTTTTCCATATTTATCACCTTTTTGAATCAATTTCTCTCTCAATTAAAATTTTTACAAGAGAATTTAGAGGGTTACCATTAAGGAGCACTTTGGGGGGGAGTGAAAAGATATCAGTGATTATTTTAACAAAATAATAAATTACACTGAATATGACTATAAAAAGAATGTCTACATGTAAATAATATTGATATTTTATCACTGGTCTGCTTCTACCTGCCTCTTTGCACATACAGGCAGCAAAAATAATTTATTTTACTGAGACCATATATGTATGTAACAGTCTCATGAGAATCTGAACTCCTGGGTTTTTTAACTAAAATATTTTTCTAGTATTTGAGGTTTAAAAACACAAATTAGTTTAAAGGCACTTTTGTTACTTTTAAAACTGCAATAGAAAACCATTAATAACATTCCACTTAACTGCTGGTTAATATTATGGTTGAAATATAATAAAATCTCTTGAGGTTTTGTGTAACACAGTAAATTTGTTATATACTCAGTAGTGTATCTTAATTTTTTATCAGCCTTTTGAGATTTTGTGTTCTAGAGTCTGAGTTACCACAATATCTTATTTGATAATGTACACAAAGATATCAAATTACTTGACTTTTCCTACTAACCGCTCATGAGAGAACTGTGTTTGTTTACTCATAAGGTGTGGAGTTACCTTACAGGATTATCTGTGATTGAATGACTCACTTTAGGAGATCTATAACCCGTGGAACATGTGTGATATTAGCAAGATATTATTATTCTACTCCAATCTTATAAGGATGAAGTTAACTGTCTCATCTAAAAAGTGAAACCACACATTTCACTCTGTTTGGGAAGAGATCAGAGAAGGGGGAGTCTACACAATAAGCAACTGAGACTAACTCATTATCTCTTTACCTAGATGATATCAGTATATACATAGAAGGAAGTTCTGAGTAGTTGGTAGAAGTTGTTTTATAGTTTATGAAAGCAAACCCATTATTAGGAACTAAAGAATCAAGATACCTGCATATGAAAATATTCCAGCCTTTTCTGGACAATAATGGAGAATTCCTAGGGGAGTCTCTGAACAGAACAGTGCGTATGAGGCCAACAAGCAGGAATTTCAGCGTTTCAAATGTGACAGATAGTGTCAGTATTCACCCAAACTCTTTAAGATTACCTAGGTTTTTGCACTTTTTTTAACATACTCAAACCAGCTTAGTTTTGTAAGTCATATATGTTGAGTCACAGTAATTGATGTTCTGTAACAATTTCAAAATCCTTGTGATTTAACACAATAAAAAGCTTTCTCATTCATGCAAATTCCAATGCAGCTATTCCTGGTGGAGATGGTTCTCTTCCACAGAGTGACCTAGCAATCTAAAATCCTTTCATGGGGGAGGCGGGGCACCTGGGTGGCTCAGTCGGTTAAGCCTCCTACTTCAGCTCAGGTCATGATCTCATGTCCGTGAGTTCGAGCCCTGCGTCGGCTCTGTGCTGACCCTTCAGAGCCTGGAGCCTGTTTCCGATTCTGTGTCTCCCTCTCTCTCTGACCCTCCCCCATTCATGCTCTGTCTCTCTCCGTCTAAAAAATAAATAAATGTTAATTTTTTTTTTAAATAAAGTAAAATAAAATAAAATAAAATAAAATAAAATAAAATCCTTTCATTTGGGGATAGTGGTCCTGGACAAGTGACCCCCCAGTCATCCTGAAGCATACTGCTTGGATGACAGTAGAATGGCCTTTTGAGGACTCACAGTGCCAACTAGATAGTGAAGATTCTGTATGGAAGGGTTTCCCACCACCACCAAGTACAATATCTGCAAAAGGCATTATATGTTGTATTTCTATTTGGCTCCAATAATTTACACGTCTTATCCAGATGCCAGGATGCAGGATGATGTTGTCTTCTGTGTTTAGGGAAAAAATGGGATTGCCTTTTGAACAAACAGCTTTTTTTTTCTTGTGGGCAAAAGGGCTTTATGTCCATTTCGGGGTTGCACATGATAAGGGGTATAGCACCATCTGAGAGCAAGCATACTAGTGTCAGATATGAAGTAAGTGGGCAAAGCCTAAAGAAAATATAAAATCTAGAGGAACACAGAGACTCCTTTTAGCCATCCCTTGTCCTTTAAATTTTTAAGTATTAATTTAAGAAAAGTTATACCTACAAGTGTACCATTCTGTTTATTTACTTCATGCTTTTCCTTTTGGTTTCATGATAGTCCTACAATCATGTTATACTGACAATGGAAAAAAATTAATAAAATTAAGGAGAATTTTGCCAAGTAAGTTTTTCATGAAGTGCTAGTCCACCTGAAAAGGTTTCACGGTGTAACACTTATATTTGTAAACAATACTTATATCAGATTTGGGTCTCTGTTTTCATATCCTGTCTAATGTTTTAGATTTGTTTAGTCTTTTATCAGTTAATGTTATTCTCTTTTTATGGCCAATTAATATATTTAAGGATCTCTAAGTCACATCATTTTATAGTGTTTTGATTACCATTTAAAGTCAAAATATGACATTGCAGTTTACTAAGGTACCAAAAAAAGTAAAAGAAACCTTAATGATTCTATATGAATGCCTGTGTTGAATACATTTTAATAGAATGTCACATGCAAATTTAATAAATATACTCAAAGGAAACCTCAAGTTAGATATTCCTGAATTTAAACACAAACAATGTGATAAGCATAATTGTGAAATTTTATACTAGCCTAACTTTATTATTAACATTGTTAGAATTTAGACCACCAATTCTCCTGGGTCTCCAGCCTGACAACCACAAATACTGGAATTTTTCAGCTTCCATAAGTATGTGTGCCATACATAGAAAATTTCTCTACATAGAAACAAACAAAAAAAAAAAAAACCCATTTGAATTCCCAGCTCAAGTACCACATAAATTACCTGAAAACTTCTATGTGTTCACTGAAGGAGACTCTGATCTCCTATAGCCACAAGGCAGAGATGGTTAAAAATCAAACACAGAATCTCATCCTGTGACTGGGTAAATACAAACACCCAGTTTCCTAGGATGTCCAATGTTAAAGTCAACAACACTTAATTCCTGGAGAGATAGCAGAGATTAGTGTTACCGTCAAGGACTTCAATGATAGAAGGGTGGTAATTCCTACCTAATTCCCATTTAATGTGCTTCTTTTACCTGTGTAGAAGATAGATGGATCTTGAAGGACAGTGGCTTATTGTAAGTTTAACTAGGTGGTGACTTGAGTTGCTCCTGTGGTTCCATTGTTGAGCAAATTAAAACATTGCCTGGTACCTGGTATGTTGGTATTAATTTGGTCAATGCCTTTTTATCCACTGTGTCCCTAAAACCCACCAGAAGCAGTCTGCATTCAGCTGACAAGGACAGCGATACACCTTCACTGACTTAGCACAAGAGTATATCAATTTTCCAGGTCAATGCCATAATTTACTTCACAGGGATCTTAATTGTCTTTCCCTTACATAAGCTATCATACCATTTCATTACACTGATATCATTATACTAATTAAAACTTGTGAATGAGAAGTAGAGATTAATCTAGACTTGATGGTCAGACGTTTGCATATCAGAATGGGAAATCTGACAAAATCCGGGACCTTCCACCTCCAAGTTTCTAAGGTCTAGTGGCGTGTGGGTATGTTGAGATCCCACTTTTAAAATGGATATCTTGTTTCTGGCCCCTCCTATAACCAAAAAAGAGGTGCAAGGCCTAGTGGGCCCCTTTATGTTTTAGAGGCAACATATTGCTCATCTGGATGTGTTACACCAGCTCACTAATGAGGAATCTGATGAGCTGCTATTCTGAGTACAACATCCTGGACCTATTGCAGAGCCTTTTCTCATGCTAGAAGGCTCTGCAAAAGGTCCAGGCTGTTGTACAAGTTGCTCTGCCACTTCAACATATCTAATGATGCTTAAAGTGGAAAAAAGGGATGATGTTTAGAGCTTTGCCAGGTCGTACAGCACAGGCCCTTAGAATTTTTGAGCAAAGCTCTGGCAAACTCCTTTTGATAACTAGTCCCCTTTTGAAAAAACAATCTTGGCTTGCTAGTGGGCCCAAGGAAAGACTGAACATTTGGCCATTGGACCACCAAGTTACCATGAGACCTGAGCATCTCATCTCCTCTCATCATCAAATGGAAGCAGTTTATACTTGATCAGGCCTGGGTAGGCCTTGTGGCACAAGCAACCATCCTATTCCATGGTCCCCATACTTGCTACATGGTACTGATAGCCTTTTTTGGGAGCTCCCTATGATAAGAGACAGAGGAAGAGAAGACCTCCGGGACATCCCTGAAGGACAGTGATGAAGGGAAATCTTTTGGCAGAATTGCAAGAAAAGCACTTGGATGTTCATTTTGCTTGGAAAATGAAATGACCAGACAGGTGATTACATACAAGTTCGGAACTGTGGCCAATGATTTAATTGGATGACCATTGACTTGGCAAGAACATGATTGATAAATTTGTGACAAGAAAAGTTGAGGAAGAGACATATGGGTAGAGCTCACTGAATGAGTGAAAAACATGAAGATATTTCTATTCCACGTGAATGCTTACAAAGGCTTGATATGAATAATTAGATGGATAGGGTGACTTGTTCTATGAATGTCAGTCAGCCTCTTTCCCAGTCACCCTTGTCATCACCCAAGGGACTCATAAGAAGCTATGGTGATAGCATTGGAAGATATGCATGGTCTAAGCAACATAGACTTCCCCCTCATCTGGGTTGACCTGGCTATACCTACTGCTGTGTGTCCAATCTACTAGCAGAGGAGAATACTGAGTCCCTAGTATGGCACCATCCCCCAGGTTATTAGGTGGCTACTGGGAAAAGATTGGACCACTTCCATCCTGTAAGAAGAAAATGTTGCCCCTTTCAAGAATGGATGCTTACTCTGGATAAGAATTTACCTTTCATACAATGCTTCTGCCAAAAATACCAGGCATAGATTTACTGAATGCCTTATTCACCATCATGGTGAATTGCATGAACTCCACAGCATTGCAAGAGTATGCACAGCTATAGAAGGATGGCAGTGGGCTCATGCTCATGGAATTTATTATCTTACCATGTTCCCAGCCATCCTGAAGCAACTGCTTGGATGACAGTAGAATGGCCTTTTGAGGACTCACAGTGCCAACTAGATAGTAATACCATAATATCTAAGTTATGGGATATCAAGGAAAAGAATAAACATCCAAGGATTTTCCTCCTATTCTGTGGAAGGTATTATTGCATTGTTGGGTGTATACAGCATAATTGTATCACGTTAGGAATAGTTATGACTGTTGCTGTTTTTGTTTGAAAATAAAGTATGTTCTAAGTGTGTGTGTGTGCACACACGTGTGCATGCTGGTGTATATACACACACCTATATATAAACAAGTGTATATATACATATATACCAAGTTGAAAAGAGGTGATCTTCTGATGGTTAATTTTATGTGTCTACTTGATTGGGCCATTCCCAGATATTTGCTCAAATATGGTTATGGATGTGTCTTAGGGTGTTTCTGGATGAGATGAACATTTGAATAGGTAGATTGAGTAAAGCATATTACCTTCCTAGTGGTGAGTGGAACTCCTTCAATGAAGAATAAATAGAACAAAAATGCTGAGGAAGAAGGAACTTCACTTGCTGACCAATTAAGCTGGATCATTGATACTCTTTTGCCCCAGACTGGAAACTAAAACATTGGCTCTCCTGGGTCCTAGAACTCGATCTTAGCCTAGAACTGTGACGTTCTCTCTCCTGACTCTCCAGCTTGGCAAGTACAGATTGTGGACTTTTCGGTCTTGATAACCATGTAAGCCAATTGGCAGTAATAAGTCAGTCTTTATAAATATTAATGATATGGGTGATATGGATATATAAACCCTAAACCAGTAACTTCTGGATGTGTTTTGGATATGGGTGATATGGATATATAAACCCTAAACCAGTAACTTCTATTATTCTGGAGAACCAAAAATAATACAGTAATGAAAACAGTTTAACCAAGTCCACTATGTTGAAAAACTATTATATTCACTTTGGTCCACATATTAAAAACAAAGTTTAATTTTTAATATCAGTTGTGTCTTTCTCAATACTTTTTGAGCAGTTTTGCTTTGATCCAGGTGGCATTAGTGAATAATGTATTCTTCAGTAATGTATCATCCATGATGTTTTGCATTGGTATGCAGTACTCTAAGCTGTGGCTTATTTTATTTATTGAAAAATATGTACAAAACTGTCAGATATTCACAAGAGTACCATGAGATAATTAAACTTTATAAAGTCATGTAGAAAAATATTTTTTTATCTAAAATCTCTACCAACTGAAGATGCTATGTCAATTTGCCTCTGATCCTCCAAAGTAAAGGTTGTGTGTAATTATATGAACTAACACTAAGAGGATATTATAATAATTATATCATAAACTACCACAATAGTAGTTTGACATTAGTATATTTTGCACGAGTCTCATTTTATAAAGTATGTTAATTTTTTCTTAAGAGAACTTAGCTACTTAATACCTTGAGAAAGATACTTTGCTTTTACTCATGAATATTTTTGGAGCAAGTAAAAGAAAAAAAAAACTATAGGAGGAAGTGAGGAGCACATCCTTCCATAAATGCTTGAAGGTCATTTTGGAAAGGAGTTTGATATGAAAAACCTACATAAAACTACATTCTTTAACCTTTATCACAGTGAATTACCGAGATATCCTGCTATCTAAAATTTTGATATTTAAGTGTTTTCAAAAATATTATCAATAAAAGTTTAAACGATAAAATAACTTATTCACAACAGAAATAATGGTACAAATATAATAGACACAACTGACTAAGAAAGTAAATTGACCCTGAAACCCCCAGTATATAAACCCAGAAACTTTTATTATCCTCCATCAAGGAAAAAATCTCACGTATGATCAAAGGAGGATGACCGTAAGGATACTTATTGAAATATTGTCTGCAATGAAGGCAGATAATTTTGTCTGTTTGACTCAGTTGTATCCCCTATAGCGGATGGAGGATTCGTGGTAGGTGCTCATGAATATTCATAACAATTCCAGGTATTTGAAAAAACAAGTTAGAGCTAGGGTTGTTGACACAATTAATATTTTATTATAAAAATACATTAAAATGAGATCTATCCTGTTAACAAATTAAGTGTACAACAAAGCATTAGTTAACTATATATGCATTGTTCTTTTTAGAACTTTTGATGACTGAGCCACAATACCAATTGCATGGCAACTCTCCTCCTCCAAGCCTCTGGCAACCACCATTCTACTTTGTTTTCATGAGTTTGACTACTTTAAGTACTGCATATAAGTGGAATCATGCAGTATTGGTTTTTCTGTGATTGGCTTATTTCACTTAACATAATGTCTTCAAGGTTCATTTATACTCTTGTATATGACAGGATTTCCCTTCTTGAAGTTAATATTCCACTGTATGTACATATGACATTTTTCTCTATCTGCTCATATGTAGATGGATATTTAGATTGCTTTTGCCTTTTAGGTATTCTAAGTAATGCTCCAGTGAAAATGAAAGTGAAGATATCTCTTTGAGATTCTCATTTCAATTCTTTTGGATAAATACTCAGAAGTAGGATTCCTAAATTGTATAGTAGCTGTATTTTAATTTTTTGAGGAACCTCCATGCTGTTTTCCATATTCTGCACCATTTTGCATTCCTACCAACAGTGTACAAGGGTTCCAGTTATTCCATGTCCTTTCCTACATTTGTTTATTTTGTTTTTGTTTTTGTTTTTGATGATGGAGTCATCAAATGTGTGAGATGATAGCTCCTCATAGTTTTGATTTGCAGTTTCATGATGAGTGATATTGGGCTTCTTTTCATATGCCTCTTAGCCATTTGTATATACTATCTGGAGCAATGACTGTTTAAGTCTTTTTATCTATCATTAAATTTCTTTTTTATATTTAGTTGTAAGACTTCATTATGTATTTTTGAAATTACTCCTTATCGGATACAGAATTGGCAAAACATTTTCTCCCATTTCATAGATTGCCTAATTACTCTGTTGACTGAGATGCTGCACTGAAACTTTTCAGCTTCATGTAGTGCCATAAGTTTATCTTTGCTTTTATTGACTGTGTTTTGGTGTCATATCTAGGAAATCATTGCTAAGACTACTATGTATTAGAATTCTCCAGAGAAACGAAATCCATGGGATGAGTGGATTGATGTTTGGATACAGATGATATGTTTATCATGAGAAATTGGCTCACATAATTATGGAGGCTGTGAAGTCATACAATCTGCCCTCTGAAAGCTGGAGCCCCAGGAAAGATCATGGTATAGTTTATTCTGAGTTTAAAGACCTGAAAACATGGAACCAATATAAATCCCAGTCTAAAGGCAAATGAAAATGAGGCAAGGTGTACTAGTTCAATTAGTGAGCCAGGAAAAAAGGGACCAATTTCTTTTCCCTTTCCTTCTTTCCTATTGAGACTCTCTATTCTGTTTGCTCTATGTCTCTTTATGTCAGTGTCATACTGTTCTGATTCCTTATAGCTTTGTAACATCTTTTGAAGTCAGGAAATATGAAGCCTCCATATTTCTTTTTCAAGATTATTTTGGTTCTTTGGTATCCTTTGGGGTTCCATATAAATTTTAGGAAGATTTTTTTTTCCATTCTGTAAAGAAAAAAAACTACAATAGGATTTTGATAGGGATTGAATCGAATTTGTAGATCACTTTGTGAAGTATCAATATAAAAACAAAACAAAACAACTCTAAGTTTCCAATCCATGAACACGGGATTCCTTTCCATTTATTTTATTATTTTAAATTTTTTTCATCAATGTTTTATAGCTTTCAGTGTACAAATCTTCACTGTAACCACCTTAGTTAATTTATTCCTAAGTATTTTATTATTTTTGATGCCATTGTAAGTAGGATAATCTTAAAAATTTCCTTTCAAGGTTGCTCATCGTTAATGTATAGATATGGAACTGATTTTTGTATATTGATTTTGTATCCAAAAACTTTGCCAAATAGGTTTACTAGTTCTAAAGGTTTTATTATAGAATCTTTCGAGTTTTTGAGGCTTAAGATCATGGTATCTGTGAAGAGAGATAATCTTCCTCATTTCATATTTGAATGTCTTTTATTTATGTTTTCGTGCTTAATTACTCCAATTATGCGAATATATATTCCAGTATTATGCTGAATAGAAGTGTAAGACTAGAAATATGTGTTTTGTTCTTGATCTTAGTAGAAAAACTTTTCATTTTTCACCACTGACTATGGTGTTATTTGTGGACTTTTCATATATGGCCTTAATGGTGTTGAGATAATTTACTCCTCTGTTAAATTTGTTGAATGCTTTTTATCATGAAGGTACTTAATGTTTGCAAATGATTTTCTGTATCAATTGAGATTATCATGCATTTTTTGTCCTTCTTTCTCTTAATCTCATTCTCTATATCATGTTGTTTTTTGTATGTTGGACCATCCTTGCATCCCAACTTGATCAAGGTATATAATCCCTTTAATGCGCTATTGAAATCAGTTTCCTAGTATTTTCTTTAGAATTTTTGCATCAACATTCATCAGGGGTATTAATCCTATTTGTCAAGGTTAAGCTAGCTGTTATTAGGAAGTCCGTGGTAAACAGCAGGGGTAGACTACATTTTGAGCAAACAAAAGTCCTAGTCTTTTGTGTTCTGCAAACATGTGTTTGCATGTCTTTTTTTCCAAAATACTTCTGGAAGGCCTGACTGTAGGATGGTTTTGAACTAGTAAAGGAAAGAGGACAGAAGCAGGCAGGAGGACCAGATGCTGAAAAGCATGAAGATGTTACATATTTCAATCACTAATCTCAAATACATTAACACTCTGACCAATGCCTTCTGGTCCTTTATACCATACCTCTGTTTCTCATTAACTCTCTCTGTCTTTGTTAGAGCAAATTTGATAAAATTTACTATCAGTTGCCACTCCTTTTATTTATTCTCCCCTAATCCATTAACATTTCCTGTTACTTGCTCAGACCTCAAAATCACATTTGATTCTATTTCTCTTCTCCAGAGGTTCTCATCCCTGAGAAACTTACATGCAGGGTTTAGAATGGAATAGAGGGAAGCAGTGAGGGTCATTTAAGAACCTGCAGTTGATCTCAGGTCGTCTACTTTGGGTGCGGGTGATGCCATTTTGGTGTGTTGTGCTCCCAGGCAGAACTCTCTTCTCTTTCCTTCAGGCCTTTGTCGGATATACGGCTGCCCTGCTTCTCTTTTAATTTTAACACTATGCAGGATTCTTGCCCAGGGATATCACTGACTTTGTTTAGAAATAAGATCTAGAGGTTTTATCATAGTTTGAGGTGCTATATGAAGCTGTTTTTGACACTGCTTCTTCGGCTCCATCTGAGCCACTGAAAAGGAATTAAAATCCAGGAGGAATGATGTTGACCATCCTTATTATCCTTCTAGCTTTACTTAAAGTGTATTATCAGTGAGCCTGATCAGGAAATATCCTTTACTTATTTAAATTACTTTTTTTAAGTTTATTTATTTACTTTGAGAGAGAGAGCACAAGTAGGGTTTGGGCAGAAAGAGAAGGAGAGAGAGAATCCCAAGCATGAGATTGAATGTGGGGCTAGAACTTAAAAAAACTACAAGATCATGACCTGAGCCGAAATCAAGTGTCAGAAGCTCAACAAACTGAGCCACCCAGGAGCCCCTACTTCTTTATTAAGAGAAAAATACAGGAATATTCACCTGGCCTAAGCTGTATATACATGTTCAAGGAGAAGAATGGATAATTAAGTGTTTTGCTTGCAAGATAAACTCAATTCTAACTGCATTTTCCATGTAAAACTGTGCTGTTTATGGCAGTTAGCATTGATAATAAATTGGAAAAATGATAGAATTGAAATTCAATATTTGGTTTTAATTATGCATACATTTAGAACTCCATGTATTTTCCTGGGGGGCGGGGAAGAGGGGGCTAAAAATAATTATAGATTATGGCTCATTGTTAAACTTAGGATATACTCTACCTTGTAAAAAATAATTCAGAGTGAAAATTTGTTCCTAATTATAAATTAAGGAGACCAAAGCAATGAAATGATTGACACCTTTGATTCTGAATTGGATCCCAGTCTTGGAAAAGATTGATTTTTCCCTTTTGCAATGAAATGAAGTCATGGTATGAAATTTGTATAATATCTATAAGTTAGATAATATTATGTCACTGATAATTTTCTGGTTTTGATAATTGTATTATGGTTATATAAAACAATATTTGAGAAAATGCATTCGAGTGTTTATAAGTACATGGGCAGCATGATTGTAATTTTTAAAATGTTTTAGACAAAAGGTATTTTGTATGCACATGTGTATACAGACAAGGAATGAATGATCAAGTGGAAATATATGGTGTAAGAAAGTGGTTCAATTACATTCTGTTTCATGTTACTGTCCAGTTTTCCCAACACCATTTGTTGAAGAGACTCTATTTTTTCCATTAGATGTTCTTTCCTACTTGGTTAAAGTTTAGTTGACCATAGACCATGTGTGTCCATTTCTGGGTTTTCTATTCTGTTCCATTGATCTAAGTGGTTTGGTTTTGTTTTATCCTTTTTGTTTGTGTGTGTGTGTGTATGTGTTTTTGTTTGGTTTTGGTTTTGTTGTTTTTTTTTTTTTCAGAATCGTTAGTTTTCTATATAGAGCATCATGTCATCTGAAAATAGTGAAAGAATTGCTACTTTGTGGCTGATTTGGATGTCTTTATTTCTTTTTGTTGTCTGATTGCTGAGGCTAGAACTTCTAATACTGTGTTAAATAACAGTGGTGAGAGTGGACATCCCTGTCTGGTTTCTGACCATATAGGAAAAGCTCTGTTTTTCACCATTGTAGCTATGGTTTTTTTTATATATGGCCTTTATTATATTGAGGTATGTTCTCTCTAATCCTGCTTTATAGAGGGTTTTATGTTGAATGGGTGCTGTACTTTGTCAAATGCTTTTTCTGCATCTATTGAAATGATAATATGGTTCTTACCCTTTCTTTTATTAGTGTGGTGTATCACATTGATTGACTTGTGAGTACTGAATCACCCTTGCATCCCAAGAATAAATCCCATTGATCATGGCAAATAATTCTTTAATATATTGTTGGATTTGGCTTGCTACAAAAAATAAATTCAAAATGGATTAGAGACTAAATGAGACACATGAAACAATTAAAATCCTAGAGAAGAACACAAGCAGTTACCTCTTTGACATCTTCTTTCTAGATAGGTGTCCCGAGGCAAGGGAAACAATAGTAAAAATAAACCGTCAGGACCTCATCAAAATTAAAAGCTTCTGCACAGCATACGAAGCAATCAACAAAACTAAAAGACAACCTACAGAATGGGAGAAGATATTTTCAAATGATACATCTGATAAAGGGTTAGTGTCCAAAATTTATAAGGAATTTAAAAAAACTCAATACCCAAAAAATGAGTATCCATCAAAAATTGGGCAAAAAAACATGCATGCATGGACATTTCTTCAAAGAAGACCTCAGATGGCCAACAGATACATGAAAAGATGCTCAACATCACTCATCACCAGGGAAATACAAATCAAAACCATGATAAGATACTAAATCATACCTGTCAGAATGGCTAAAATCAACGACATAAGAAACAACAAGTGTTGGTGAGGGTGTGGGGAAAGGAGAACATTCTTGCACTGTTGGTGAGATTAAAAACGGGTGCAGCCACTCTGGAAAACAGTATGGAAGTTTCTCAAAAAGTTGAAAATAGAACTACCCTATGACCAGCGACTGCACTAGTAGATATTTACCCAAAGGATACAAAAATACTAATTCAACAGAATACATGCACCCTGATATTTATAGTACCATCATCCACAACAGCCAAGTTATTGAAATAGCCCAAGTGTCCATCAACTGATTAATGAATAAAGAAAATGTGATATACATACATACAATGGACTATTTCTCAGTCTTAAGAATGAAATCTTGCCATTTGCAACAGCGTGGTTGGAGCTAGAGAGTATTATGCTAAGTGAAACAAGTCTGAGAAAGACAAAAACAATACAATTTCACTCATTTGTGGAATGAAAGAAACAAAACCAATAAGTATAGGTAAAAGAGAGAGGGCAGAAAACAAACAAACAAACAAAAAACAGACTCTTAACCCTAAAGAACAAATTGATGGTTACCAGAGGAGCAGTGGGTAGAGGGATGGGTTAAATAGGTGATGGGGACTAAGGAGTGTACTTGTTGTGATGAGCACTGGGTGTTGTATGGAAGTGTTGAATCCCCAAACTGTGTGCCTGAAACTAATATTACGCTGTATGTTGACGAACTGGAATTTAAATAAAAAAGTTTAACAAGTGGAAATGTAAAATGTTAACACTGAGGAATTTGGGATAAAGTAAGCAGGCCTGGTCCTATTTTTGCAACTTTCCTGTAAGTCTGAAATAGTTAAAAATAAAAGGTTGAAAATGAATATATATAAGGCACATTAATAGGATATAAGAAGAAGTCATAGCATTGTTTGAAGAAAATTTAATACATTTGTTTCCTCTTAAATGCTATAGTGCATTTTCTTTGGTCTCTTGGATTCACTTTTTTAGGAAACTTATATTCTACTCTTCTAATTGGCGGTATCTATCCTATCTTAATATTTATGTATTACCTCTGGCAGAATACTCATCATGTTTTTAGTTAACTATATTAATGTCTTGGGTCAGAGATCAGATCAGAAATGCCCTTTCTTGTCTGTTGATTGAATGGGGTGGGGAGGGCATTAACACTGACTATACATGAAGGTTAGCATAGAAACTTGAAATATGGTTAGTGTACAGAGGAACTGAATGTTCAATTTTACTTTAGCATTGTGGAATATTTGTTTCTTTTAAACTGTTTGTGGAGACAGTATGAAATAGTTTTCTGTGAAACTCAACTTTACTCTTTTAGTGGGACTTCATTTCAACTGCTGATTTGCCTGAGATACAATATTGTCTCATAGTGCAGTGTTGGGAGTAGACGTCTTGTCCAGTATTAAAAAAAAAAAAAAACACAACACTTCTCTAGCTGTTTTCAATGTATTGGTTCAGTTGGAGTAGCTTTTTCTCTATACAGATAGGTTCCTTTTGAACATCCTCTATGGATAGCATTAATACAGATACCTAGGCAAATTGTAATACAAGGTGATTATATCATTTTTTTAAGAAGTAAGTATAGATTTTTAAAATATTTAATGAAAGCCAACAACTGATGTAGAATTCAGTGAAGATGCAGAAAATAATACACAATGAGAAGAGTAGTGAAAAAAAACCTGAAAGAAAATACATTGCAAATTTATTGCAGCAGAGATAGGTGATAATGTTATTTGCTACTCTAAAGTAATGGCATTATAAAGAAGTATTTTCAATGGCTATCTACTGAATTGATGTTTTTCCCTGACTAATAAAAAAACAAAGAAATGTATTGCCTAAATTAAAAATTTATAAATAAATTTTAACAGGATCTGAACTTGTAACGTTGACCAGGTTTTGTTTGTACACAAAATAAAAAAGAAAGCCATTTTTTGATGGAGTAATGGTCAAATAGTTGTTAAAATTTTATTAGAAATGAGCAACAAGCTACAAAAGATGTTCTTAAAAAGCTAAAGATCTTCAATTGGCTACCAACAATTAACTGTAGAAGAAAAGATTTTTCTAATATCAAAGATCAGTTGATTTAAAATTCAAAAAACTGCCAGTTGCTTTCTAGCTTTAGATTAACCATGCAATAAGAGATACTTTCCAATTAATATCTTGAGTTGCCTCAAGAATTTCAAATTTATGAAGAAATACTATAAATTTGTAGCCTGAAATATAAATTGTGGCACAGTAATTTTTGTGCCTTTTATCATCAAGAAAGATTTTCAGCTAAATAAAATAAAATTAGTTTCTATCAGGACAGATGGTACTCTTTCTGTTAGGCCAAAATTAGGACTTATTGGAATCTCAAAACAAGAGACGAATGTTCCCTTCCAGTTTTATTTCACTGTAGGATACATACAGAATATATTTGTGCTCAGTTTTCTGAAGCAGATGCTTACAAAAGTGTCAGGGATATAGTTGTTAAAATCTTTCAGTGTGTATATGCAAATGTTATGAATCATCACCAGTTTATGGAACTGTTTAAAGGAATAGAAGACAATGAATATAATGATCTTGTGTTCTTTGTCACTGCTCATTGGTTGAGTCATGGAAGAGTTTGCTAAAGATATGCTTGTTCTGTTAACTCCAATTCAAGATTTTCTTGAAACAATAGGAATGCTTGCCAAAGACTCAACAATCAAGACAAAAATGTCAGTGTGATTTGTTTCCTCACCAATATTAGACTGCATATCAATGAGCTCCTAAGAGAGGAAAAGCATATGTGAGCCCAGACAATATGAGAATCTATGTTGAAAATTAAACTTTTCATAATATAAACCAATAATACAAATTTATCCATTTTTCAAACAGATTAATATGTAGATTTTAATTTTAATTGTCAATTGATACAATTATATAATTATAATTCAAAGAATCATGTTAATTTTTTATGTTGATTAGGATCTTGATTCAATTTATACATTCAATGTTAACAATATTTTGCATTCAATGTTAATAATGATGAATTGACACAAGAGGGTCAGAGAGATGTCATTTCAAAATTGATGTTTTTACTTCAAAGTCAAATCCACTCTCCCAAAAAAAGATGAGCCAGTATCATCAGTGTGGGTATGAAAGCTAAATGAAATACATTTCAGCACTTGAATCAGGAATTAAAAGTATTTTTGGAACAACCTGAGTATATGAATCTGTTTTTATAACTATAAATTTTATGAAACCTATAAATCAGAGTTAGCATATCAATTGAGATGTGATAGATTGTAAAATATGCATCTGTAGCTTTCCATGGCATATTATAAAAGAATATAAAATATTTCAGTAATATTATAGTGATTACATACTGAAATACACATATTTATATATTGGGTTAAACAATATGGATCATTGCATGAATTTTGCCTGTTTCTCCTTTTAAAAATGTAGTTAGCAGATATTTTTTTTTCAGATTTTAATTTAGATTCTAGTCAGTTAACATACAGTGCAATATTGGCTTCAGGGGTAGAATTCAGTGATTCATTACTTACATATAATCGCCAGTGTTCATCACAAGTGCCCTCTTTTAATACCCATCACCCATCTAGCCAATCCCCCACCCTCCACCCTCCCATCAACCCTCATTTTATTCTCTTTCATTGAGTCTCTCATAATTTATTTTCCTCCTTTTATCCCCTTCTATGTTTATCTGTTTTTTTTTTCTTAAATTCCACATACGAGTGAAATTACATTGTGTTTGTCTTTCTCTGACTGACTTATTTCACTTAAGATAATACATTTTAGCTCTCCATGCCATCGCAAAAAGCAAGATTTCATTCTTTTTGATGGCTGAGTAATACAGCAGTGTGTGTGTGTGCATGTGCACGTGTGGGTATACCATATTTTGTTTATTCATTAATCAGTCAGACATTTGGGCTCTCTGCATAATTCAGCTATTGTTGACAATGCTGCTGTACACATTGAGGTGCATGTACCCCTTCAAATTGATATTTTTGTATACTTTGGGTAAATACCTAGTATTATGGGGTGCCTGGCTGGCTCACTTAGTAGAGCATGTGACTCTTGATCTCAGGCTTGTAAATTTGAATGCCATATTGGGTGGAGAAGTTACCTAAAAACAGAAATTTATAAATGACCTACATCACTCACTTATTTCTAATCCTTGGCACAATTCTAGGCCATGCCCAAACTAAGAATATGGTGTTAGCTAATATATTTTAAAGATTCTGGAAATCAAATAGTAACATTATTTTGTTTTTTGTTTATTGTTTTAAATTTTTTTAATGTTTATTTTTGAGAGAGTGCAGGAGTGGGGGAGGAGTAGAAAGAGACAGGGAGACACAGAATCCAAAGCAGGCTCCAGACTCTGATCTGTCATCACAGAGCCTAACATGGAACTCGAATCCACCAACCACAAGACAATGACCTGAGCCGAAGTCAGACACTTAACTGACTGAACCACCCAGGTGCCCCATTTTTGTTTGTTTGTTTTAAAATTATTTTGAATTAAACCTGACTGTGACCTTTAGAAACAGTATCTGGCAATATTTCTGGTTTGGTTAATTACAGAGATCCTCTTTGGTTTTTTGGCCTATAGTCTGTGGGCATGGTACTAGGAGTTTCCTGTATTACCAGTTAGGTTAATTTATAGTGCATATGTTCCTGTTTACCATCCCTACCCATGTGAGGAGAGTTAGGATTAAAAGTCAACATAGGGGCGCCTGGGTGGCTCAGTCGGTTAAGCGTCCGACTTCGGGCTCAGGTCACAATCTCACTGTCCGTGAGTTGGAGCCCCGCGTCGGGCTCTGTGCTGACAGCTCAGAGCCTGGAGCCTGTTTCAGAATCTGTGCCTCCCTCTCTCTCTGACCCTCCCCTGTTCATGCTCTGTCTCTCCCTGTCTCAAAAATAAATAAAACGTTAAAAAAATTTTAAATAAAATAAAAAAATAAAAGTCAACACAAAGGGGAGCAGGGGTGGTCAGTTGATAAAGTGTCTTGACTCTTGATTTGAGTTTAGGTCATGATTTCATGCTTCATGAGTTGGAGCCCTGCATTGGGCTCCCTGCTGGTAGTGTGGAGCCTGCTTGAGATTCTCTCTCCCTCCCTCCCTTGGTCTCTCTGCTCTTCCTATGCTTGTGCACGCTCTCTCTCTCTCTCTCTCTCTCTCTCTCTCTCAAAAAAAAAAATAACCTTTTTTTTAAATGTCAACATAGATGTTCATGTTTGAAAAACTAAAAATATAATTTTATAATAAAAATTTTTTAAGTGCACAAAATAGTTACCTTTGTTCCCAATTTTTATAAGAAATCAAAAAATTTACATTTATAAAATGAAAAGTTTCTGGTAGTTCTTTTTTAATAGTAGATCAATGAGAATATAGTAACTTATAACTGGTAATAAGAATGATCTGCAACATGCATAAATGAATAGCTAAAATTGTAGTTCCAATTATCCAAATCCAAAAGGTATATCTGGAAAGAACACTGATAAGTAATATTTGCATTAAAAAGTATAGGAGCTACTACGATTAGGTATTTCTTTGACTTAATGTTTCAATATTACATTGGTTTTCATATTCACATAGACTGCTGTCACAAAAGTGACAGTGGCTTGGTTGACAGACACAATAGAAAAAAGAAAGCCTTTTTCTTTAACATGGTTAGAGGATTCACTGGAAGTGGGAACAGAGTGGCACTCTTTACCGATGGAGGAAGTTTTATTTTTAACATTAAACTGTCATAAAGGCACCTTAACTTATAAACCCTAATTTAAGTTAGGTTAAGTGATAATTCTATTACTTAAGATCTTAATTTCCTCAAATATTTAAGCCTATTCATAAGCCCCTTGACTCTTCTCAAGTATTTTAGAGACCTGTGCCTGCTTGACTGCTATAATAATAGGCAACAGTCCCAGGATTTTTTTTTTAATTTTTAACGTTTATTTCTTTTTGAGAGAGAGCGAGAGAGCACAAGCAGGGGAAGGGCAGAGAGACAGGGAGACACAGAATCCAAGAAAGCTCCTGCTCTGAGCTGTCAGCACAGAGCCTTACATGGGGCTCGAACCCACGGACCACGACATCATGATCTGAGCTGAAGTCAGATGCCTAACAGACTGAGGCACCCAGGCACCCCAACAGTCCCAGAAATTCTAATTATTGATTGAATGTATTCACCAGACAAGACTTGAGTTTACAGGTGCTCTGTTGGTTGTTTGAGTAGAGGGATGGTAAGAGGGAGCTGGTGGCATAATATTTAAATAGGTTTTATTGTATTTGAATAGATGATGAGAGGATGGTATTTTGTACTCCCAAGGTATTTTGTACTCCCATATAAGATCATTCATTAGAGGCCTTTTACTTCCTTATACATTGTTTTAGAAATTTATTGTCAAATTGGTTTCCATACAACACCCAGTGCTCATCCCAACAGGTGCCCTCCTCAATGCCTATCACCCACTTTCCCCTCCCTCCCACCTGCCACCAACCCTCAGTTTATTCTGTTTTAAAGAGTCTCTTATGGTCTGGCTCTTTCCCTCTCTTTTTTTCTTTTCCTTCCCCTCCCCCATGGTCTTCTGTTAAGTTTCTCAGGATCCACATAAGAGTGGAAACGTATGGTATCTGTCTTTCTCTGTTTGACTTATTTCACTTAGCATAACACTCCAGTTCCAGCCACGTTGCTACAAAAGGCCATATTTCATTCTTTCTCATTGCCACGTAGTATTCCATTGTGTATATAAACCATATTTTCTTTATCCGTTCATCAGTTGATGGACATTTAGGCTCTTTCCATAATTTGGCTATTGTTGAAAGTGCTGCTATAAACATTGGGCTACAAGTGCCCCTATGCATCAGCACTCCTGTATCCCTTGGGTAAATTCCTAGCAGTGCTATTCCTGGGTCATAGGGTAGATCTATTTTTAATTTTTTGAGGAAAAAATTAACTTGTTTTCCAGAGCAGCTGTACCAGTTTGCATTCCCACCAACAGTGCAAGAGGGTTCCCATTTCTCCACATACTCCCCAGCATCTATAGTCTCCTGATTTTTTCATTTTAGCCACTGTGACTGGCGTGAGGTGATATCTGAGTGTGGTTTTGATGTCCCCGATGAGGAGAGACGTTGAGTATCTTTTCATGTGCCTGTTGGCCATCTGGGTGTCTTCTTTAGAGAAGTGTCTATTCATGTCTTCTTCCCATTTCTTCACTGGATCATTTGTTTTTCAGGTGTGGAGTTTGGTGAGTTCTTTATAGATTTTGGAAACTAGCCCTTTATCAGATAAGTCATTTGCAAATATCTTTTCCCATTCCATTGGTTGCCTTTTAGTTTTGTTGATTGTTTCCTTTGCAGTGCAGAAGATTTTTCCTTGATATGGTCCCAATAATTCATTTTTGATTTTAATTCCCTTGCCTTTGGAAATGTGTCAAGAAAGAAATTGCTGAGGTTGAGGTCAGAGAGGTTTTTTCCTGCTTTCTCCTCTAGGGTTTTGATAGTTTCCTGTCTCATATTTCATGTCCTTTATCCATTTTGAGTTTGTTTTTGTGAATGGTGTAAGAAAGTGGTCTAATTTTATTCTTCTGCTCGTTGCCATCCTGTTCTCCCAGCACCCTTTGTTAAAGAGACTGTCTTTTTTCCATTGGATATTCTTTCCTGCTTTGTCAAAGAGTAGCTGGCCATACTTTTGTGGGTCTAATTCTTGGGTTTCTATTCTATTCCATTGGTCTATGTGTCTGTTTCTGTGTCAATACCATGCTATCGTCATGATTACAACTTTGTAGTAGAGGCTAAAGTTTGGGATTGTGATGTCTCCCGCTTTGGTCTTCTTCAATATTACTTTGGCTATTTGGGGTCTTTTGTGGTTCCATACAAATTTTAGGATTACTTGTTCTAGCTTCGAGAAGAATGCTGGTGCAATTTTGATTGGGATTGCACTGAATGTGTAGATTGCTTTGGGTAGTATGGACATTTTAACAATATTTATTCTTCCAATCCATGAGTTCAGAACGTTTTTCCATTTCTTTGTATCTTCAGTTTCTTTCATAAGTTTTCTATAGTTTTCAGCATACACATCGTTTACATCTTTGATTATCATCTTCATTATTAGTGTATAAGAATGTGTAAGAATGCAAATGATTTCTGTATATTAGTTTTGTATCTTGCGACTTTGCTGAATTCATGTATCAGTTATAGCAGAATTTTAATGGCGTCTATTGGGTTTTCCACATATAATATCATGTCGTCTGCAAAAAGTGAAAGCTTGATTTCACCTTTGCCAGTTTTGATGCCTTTGATTTCCTTTTGTTGTCTCATTGCTGATGCTAGAACGTCCAACACTATGTTAAACAATAGCAGTGAGAGTGGACATCTCTGTCGTGTTCCTGATCTCAGGGGAAAAGCTCTCAGTTTTTCCCCATTGAGGATGATATTAGCTTTGGGTTTTTCCTAAATGGCTTTTATAATGTTTAAGTATGTTCCTTCTCTCCCGACTTTCTCGAGGGTTTTTATTAAGAAAGGATGCTGAATTTTGTCAAATGTTATTTGTGCATTGACTGACAGGATCATATGGTTCTTATCTTTTCTTTTATTAATGTGATGTATCACATTGATTGATTTGCAAGTACTAAAGCAGCCCTGCAGCCCAGAAATGAATCCCATTTGATCATGGTGAATAATTCTATTTATATGCTGTTGCTTTGGATTTGCTAGTATCTTGTTGAAAATTTTTGCATCCATATTCATCAGGGATACTGGCCTGTAGCTCTCTTTTTTGCTGGGTCTCTGTCTGGTATGAGAATCAAAGTAATGCTGGCTTCATAGAATGAGTCTGGAAGTTTTCCTTCCCTTTCTGTTTTTTGGAACAGTCTGAGAAGGATAGGTATTATCTTTCTTTAAATGTCGGGTAGAGTTCCCTGGGGAAGCCATCTGGTCCTGGACTCTTATTTGTTGGGAGATTTTTGATAACTCATTCAATTTCCTTGCTGGTTATGGGTCTGTTCAAGTGTTCTATTTCGTCCTGTTTGAGTTTTAGAAATGTGTGGGTGCTTATGAATTTGTCCATTTTTTCCAGGTTGTCCAATTTGTTGGCATATAATTTTTCATAGTATTCCCTGATAATTGATTGTATTTTTGAGGGATTGGTTGTAATAATTCCATTTTCATTCATGATTTTACCTATTTGGGTCCTCTCCCTTTTCTTTTTGAGAAGCCTGACTAAAGGCTTATCAATTTCGTTTATTTTTTCAAAAAACCAACTCTTGGTTTCATTGATCTGCTCTACTGTTTTTTTGTTTTTGTTTTTTTAGATTCTATATTTTTTATTTCTGCTCTGATCTTTATTATTGCTCTTCTTCTGATGGTTTTGGGGTGTCTTTGCTGTTCTGCTTCTATTTCCTTTGGGTGTGCTGTTAGATTTTGTATTTGGGATTTTTCTTGTTTCTTGAGATAGACCTGGATTGCAATGTATTTTCCTCTCAGGACTTCATTTGCTGCATCCCAAAGCGTTTGGATTGTTCTATTTTCATTTTCATTTGTTTCCATATATTGTTTAATTTCTTCTCTAAATGCCTGGTTGATCCATTCATTCTTTAGTAGGGTGTTCTTTAACCTCCATGCTTTTGGAGCTTTTCTAGACATTTCCTGTGGCTGATTTCAAGTTTCATAGCATTGTGGTCTGCAAGTGTGCCTGGTATGATCTCAATTCTTTTATACTTATGAAGGGCTGTTTTGTGACCCAGTATGTGATCTATCTTGGAGAATCCCATGGGCACTCGAGAAGAAAGTATATTCTGTTGCTTTGGGATGCAGAGTTCTAAATATATCTGTCAAGTCCATCTGATCCAATGTATCATTCAGGGCCCTTGTTTCTTTATTGATCCTGTGTCTAGATGACCTATCCATTGTTGTAAGTGGGGTATTAAAGTCCCCTGCAGTTACCACATTCTTACCAATAAGGTTGCTTGCGTTTGTGATTAATAGTTTTATATATTTGGGGGCTTCCATGTTCGGTGCATAGACACTTATAATTGTTAGCTCTTCCTGATGGATAGACCCTGTCATTATTATATAATGCCCTTCTTCTTTTCTTGTTACAGCCTTTACGTTAAAGTCTAGTTTGTCTGATGTAAGTATGGCTACTCTAGCTTTCTTCTGACTTCCAGTAGCATGATAGATAGTTCTCCATCCCCTCACTTTCAATCTGAAGGTGTCTTCAGGTCTAAACGGAGTCTCTTGTAGACAGCAAATAGTTGGTCTTGGTTTTTAATCCATTCTGATACGCTATGTCTTTTATTTAGAGCATTTAGTCCATTTACATTCAGTGTTATTATAGAAAGATATGGGTTAGAGTCATTGTGATGTCTGTGGGTTTCATGCTTGTAGTGAGGTCTGTGGTACTTTGTGGTCCTTGCAACATTTGACTCACAGAATCCCCCTTAGGATTTCTTGTAGGGCTGGTTTAGTGGTGATGAATTCCTTCAGTTTTTGTTTGTTTGGGAAAACCTTAATCTCTCCTTCTAGTCTGAATTACAGACTTGCTGGATAGATTCTTGGCTGCATATTTTTCCTGTTCATCATATTGAAGGTTTCCTGCCATTCCTTTCTGCCTCCCATGTTTCAGTAGATAGGTCTGCTAGTATTCTTATGTGTCTACCTTTGTAAGTTAGAGCCTGTTTATCCCTAGCTGCTTTCAGGATTCTCTCTTAATCCTTTTATTTGCCAGTTTCACTATGATATGTTGTGCAGAAGATCGATTCAAGTTCAGTCTGAAGGGAGTTCTCTGTGCCTCTTGGATTTCAATGTCTTTTTCCTTCCCCAGATCAGGGAAGTTCTCAGCTATGATTTGTTCAAGTACACCTTTATCCCCTTCTTCTGGAAATCCTATGGTACGGATATTTTTCCATTTGATTGCATCATTTAGTTCTTTAATTCTCCCCTCATACTCCTGGATTTTTTCATCTCTTTTTCTCAGCTTCCTCTTTTTCCATGATTTTGTCTTCTAATTCACCTATTCTCTCATCTGCCTCTTCAATCCAAGCTGTGGTCGCCTCTATTTTATTTTGCATTTAATTTATAGCATCTTTTAGCTCCTCATGACTATTTCTTAGTCCCTTGATCTCTGTAGCAATAGAGTCTCTGCTGTCCTCTATGATTTTTTCAAGCTCAGTGATTAATTTTATGACTATTATTCTAAATTCTTGTTCCGTTATATTGTTTAAATCATTTTTGATGAATTCGTTAGATGTCGCTACTTCCTGGCATTTCTTTTGAGGAGAATTCTTCCATTTTGTCATTTTGGGTAATCCCTGCAGTGGTTCCAAACTGCAGGGGACTTCCCCTGTGCTGTCCAGAGTAACTTGTATTGGTGGACGGGGCTGCAGTCAGACCTGATGTCTGCCCCCAACCCACCACTGGGGCCGGTGTCAGACTGGTGTGTACCATATCTTCCTTTCTCCCAGGGACAGGACTCACTGTGAAGTGGGGTGGACCCTGTCTGGGCTACTTGCACACTGCCAGGCTTGTGGTGCTAATTCAATGGGATCTGGCCATGGGCATATTAGCCAGGGTGGATCTGCAAGGTGCATAGGGGCGGGAGGGGTAGGCTTAGCTCGCTTTGCCCTAGGTGGTCCCCTGTGGCAGGGGCCTTGCAGCACCAGGAGGGAGGCAGGTCCATCAGACTGATGGATCCACAGAAGCACAGCACTGGGTGTTTGTGCAGTGCAAGCAAGTTCGGTGACAGGAACTTGTTCCCTTTGGAATTTTGGCTGGGGGATGGGAGAGGGAAATGGCACTTGCCAGCACCTTTGCTCCCCCACTGAGCTGAGAGCTCTGTCTTCCAGGGCTCAACAATTCACCCTCCCGGTGTCCTTTTGCCCTCCCTTCTCTCCTAGAGCAGAGCTCTTGACTTTTAACCTTCCAGATGTTACCTCCCGCTGGCTGTCAGAACTCACGCAGTCTGGCCCCTCTGCTTTTGTGAGCCAGACTTCGGGGGCTCTGTCTTGCCCAGTCAGCTGCCCCTCCACTGCCCCAGCTCCCTCCTGCCATTCTGTGTAACATGCATTCCTACCCTCTTCTGTGGGCCTCTTGTCTATGCTTGGTTCCGAAGAGTCTATTCTGCTAGTCTTCAGGCGGTTTTCTGGGTTATTTAGGCAGATGTGGGTGGAATCTAAGTGACCAGCAGGACAAGGTAAGCCCAGTGTCCTCCTACACTGCCATTTTCCTAGGTCCAACCTCTTCATACATTTTTTAACCTAAGGTCAATTCCATACATTTTGAAAATTATAATAATCGATTCTAAGGCCTCTAGCATCCAAAGTTAATTAATAACTTATGGATCACTTTTCAAGTGGAAAATGACCACATGTATGTCATTTCCAGAAAATCCAACAAAAGAAATATCTCTATATTTAATTTTTGACTGTACAAAGAATTTAAATTTAATAGATGTATCTACCAAATACTGTCTGGTTACTACTTCACCGAGGGTCTATCCCTGACATGATCCAAACTGTCATTGTCAGTCTCTAAGATTTGGAATTCACATTAATAGGAAATATTTTTAAAAATCAAAATATCAGGGGCAACTGGGTGGCTCAGTTGGTCAAGCGTCCGACTTTCGCTCAGGTCATGACCTCACGGTTCATGAGTTCAAGCCCTGTATTGGGCTCTGTGCTGACAGCTCAGAGCCTGGACCCTGCTTCAGATTCTGTGTCTCCCTCTCTCTCTGCCCCTCCCTGGCTCACACTCTGTCTCTCTCTCTCAAAAATAAATAAACATTAAAAAAAATTTTTTTTACTCAAAATACAAAAAAAATGAAACAATGTTATTTAAAACGTTATGAAAAATAAATTGAGGTGGGTATAGACTGTTTTGTTAGATGAATATGGGGGAAAGAGTACAAGTCTAACTTTAGACTAAAACATCTATTGCTATTTATAAGAGTTGGAAAATTTAGGAGCACCTGTTTATTCTCTTGGGGAAATAGTTACATCTATGTGTGGATTATTGACATTACTTAATAAGGTCCAACCTATTTGGAGTTTAAGGGCTGTATGTCTTATCTCTTCCAAAAGATCAAGTATACAGGTTTTGGGTCATGCAAGAGTTTTCACAAGATGTTGAAGGATGCCTATTCACACTGAGAAGACTGGATGTGATGTATGACTCTCTTAGGGTATTTGGCTATCTCTTCTTAAAACAGGATAGAATCTATAAATAGAATTGATATTTACAGATGCATGCTATGGCCTATTTCCAAGGAGAGAGCTGATGTCTGCCTAAATGAATTGCATCACTGTTATCAAGGTCAATGAATATCTTAGGCCATTTGAGTTTGAAGATTTATGAGAACTCTGCTAATTTTAGTTTAAGAATTCCATTCATTTATTCTACCTATCCTGAATATTGGGGATAGTACAGTCAGTGGGCCATCTCCATTATTGACAAGAATTTATAACACTATTTAATGACAGCTTTATGCAAATGAGTGCTTATATAACTGCAGAAATAAGTTGGAATCCCCCAGAACTATCACAACAAGAACTCCTTAGGAAGGAAAAGCTTCAATCCTGTGAATTAGGCAACATTGGTGAGGATATAGTGGTGTAGTTAACATGTAACCCTGAAGGAATGTTCAAAGGAAATATGAGGTTAGGACTTGTCCATGTCTCAACTTTATTTTACCAAAAGTAGCAGGAGATAAGAACCAAAACATTAGTAATTTTAGTAAATATTCATGTACAATGTTGATGGGGTGGAGTGGCCAATTTTTCCTAACATCAAATAATCAGAGAAGTTTCTTTTAGATTCCTTTCAGATTTCTCTAGCACCTTTAAGTGACCATCTTGAAAGTTCCAGCAATTATAATTAGGTAATTTGAAAACAGACTTTTCCTGATATCCCTTTCTGATTCTAGAGCTTATCACTCAAACTCTCTATTGACATATTTTAAACTTTCCAAAACCTTGGTCTCTTGGGTTGTTCTGGAGGCAGATACCAGAGGATGACTGCTTGTCTGAGAGAAAGATTAGCCTTTCTTTAGCCTCCTTATATTTCTTTCTGTATCATCTTTTGTATGGCACAACATAACAAACATCTCCTTAGAATAATTAAAATAAAAATAATTATTTCCTGATTTTTTTTTCAGTACTTGTTTTTTTATGGAGTGCTAAGTTTCTGTCTGGCATCATATTACTTATGCCTGAAGATCTTCCTTTAATATTTTGTTGCAGGTCAATAGGCAATGGAATCTCTCAATATTTACCCCCCCCCCAAAAAAAAAAAACTTTACCACTTCTTCCTTTTTAAAATGATACTGTCACCAGTAGGAAATTCTGGGTTCAAAGTTTTTTTTTTCTTTCAGCATTTTAAAGAATCCTTTCACAGTCTTGCAGCTTGCATAGTTTCTGGAAAGAAGTTAGTTGTAATTATTTACGTTTGTTCCTTTCTATGAAATTGCCTTTAAAAATATGTGCCCACCTGTAGTGATTTCTCTATGCTTTTTGGTTTGAAAGAGGTTTGAAGAGGATATGTTTAGGCATGAGATTTGTTGTTTGGTTGTTTTGTACTCATCCCACTTGGTGTTCTTTGAGTTTGTTGAAACCCTGGTGTTTGTCATTAATTTGAAAAATTCTTAGCTATTTGTCAAATCTTTCTTCTGGCCTTTTTATGTTTTCCTTCTGGGATTTCAGTTACATATAAATAAGAGTATGTTTTTTCACAGACTTTTGATGATTTTGGTTAACATTTTTATTCTTCTTGTGTTTCAAACTGGTGATTTCCATTGATTTTTTTTTATTTTTATGTTGTATTATGCTGTATTGAGCCTATTGATGAACCCATTAAAAGCAGTCTTTGGGGCGCCTGGGTGGCTTAGTCGGTTAAGCATCTGACTTCAGGTCGGGTCATGATCTTACAGTTCGTGGGTTTGAGTCCCACATCAGGCTCTGTGCTGACAGCTCAGAGCCTGGAGCCTGCTTCGGATTCTGTGTCTCCTGCTTTCTCTGCCCCTTCCTCCTCCTGCTCTCTCTCTGTCTCTCAAAAACAAGTAAACATTTTTTTTAAAAAAAGCAGTCTTTATCTGTTATGGTTTTCTTTAACAATTCCATTTCTCTCTGCTGAAATTTCTCATTTTATTATACATATCATTTGTCTTTTCCACTTGTCTTTAATACATTAATCACAATTATGTTATTTTCACCATATGATAGTTCAGTATTATATCTGAGGTCACTTCTGTAGACTCTGCTACCAGTGGAAATCAAGAAATGGCTACTTATAAAGCTGAGATTTTAAACCAATCTCTACTTACCTGTTGGATTATAACCAGAAGTGTTATAAGAAGTGGTACAAATTATGATCAGTCATCTCTGTTAAGCTACTCACCATTGGTTTTAGTCTTCTTAATGACTCCATGCTGATAGCGTGAAGTCTGCTTGGGATTCGCTTTCTCCCTATCTCAAAATAAATAAAATGAAAATAAGTACAATAATTAGATCTAACAGAATGGGAAAATATTGTAACAAATAGTTTTTGAGAAAGGTGAAGTGAGAAATGCTGTGCTCCAACTTGGACTCTGATAAGTTTTTCAAAAATCTGTGACAGACAAAATCTTTAGTTTTATTTCTCCATTCTACAAATGCAAAAACCTCTTTGGTTTAGGTGTTAAATATGTATAGCAACTTCTATATGAGTTGGAAAGTAGGATTGTGGGGTGCAGAATGTTGAGTTAATCATTTTTCTGAAATTATGATATTTGTACAAGACTATAGTCAATCATTGAGATATATAGCTGCTTGCATGCGTTCTCACTAAATGTATATTTTTTGCATTCGTGTATTTTTAACTTTATAATACACAGAATGTTATATAGAAACTTATGTATAAGAATGTATAATACTATTCTGTTTTTCACTCAACACTATAATTTAAAAATCCACTTGGATTGCTGTCACATTGTTTAATTGTACTGCATAGTAATCTGTGATGTGCACATACCACATTTTGCATACCTACCAACCCAGTTATAGAAACCCAGGCTGTTGCTGACTTCTCATTTTGCCATGCAAAGAATACTGTGATGAGTATCTTTTTCTGCGTGTATTCCTTTACTCATCTGTGAGAGGGTTTCTTACACATATAAGCTGATATGAGCATTATTAGCTCATAAGCTGTAACAATACTTGGTAGGACCAAATACAAATAGATACTCACTCTGCAGAATGGCTGCATCCATTACATTCTAACCAGCAATATGCAGGATTTCTACCCACATGCCTACTAGTACTCACAATAATTAATTTGCTTTACCCTGATTGCTAATGATTTTGGAGCATTGCTTTATATTTGCATTAGCCTTTTATTTTCTGTAAGTAGCATTTTGTGTATAATATTTTTCCATAGAGTTCTAGTGGAAATTATTTTATGCCTATTACTATGCAGAAATCTCTTGTGTTTTCTACAAATAATTGCTAGTTTTAGTAAATAGTTCCCACAGTGTATGCTAGGTCTGTCAACTCTGTCCATCATATCATTTATTGAAGATGTTCAATACCACATATTATCAGTTATTTTTTTTTCCATTTGTACTTTAAAATTTAAAAAGTCCTTCTTTGCTTTTATTTCACACAAATATCCCATTTTTTAAAAAAATTAATATAATTACACTTATATTTAGATTGCTACTTCCTTTATGATTCACCTCTATATTTACCTCTATATAGGATGTTTTAATTCCTTCCAGTTTTTCCAACACAACTTACTAAATGATCTGTCCTATCACAAATAATTTTTGTTATCTTTATAATGTGTTGTGCATTTTTGTAAGTATAAGTCATTTCTTAGCTGGCTGCTTATTTGTTCCGCTGGCCTATTTATCTCTTTCCGTTACATGCAGTAAGGAAAGTCCTCTCCCTCTCTCTTACTCTCCTGTTTATTTTAACTAATTTTTAGATGGATACTTATTTTTCCACAACATTTTAGAATGCTTTTTGTAGGCACCTTAAAAAAATCAAAATGGAATTTCAATGAGGTGTTTTTATTTTATTTTTTTTAGGTAGAATTAACATCTATTTATATTTAAAAATCCTTTCTTAGTGTTCAGAATATGTCCATTTATTTAAACTATTTTCTATGAATTTTATTACAGTTTTAAGGTTTTCTCCATAGATATCTTACATATTCATTTTTGTGCTAACTCCTGTGTGCTATTTTTAGGAATATCCTTTTTAAATCATATGTCATATTAGTGATAATTATATTGAGAAGTACTATTGAATTGAGATGTGGATTTTGTATCTGATAAGCTCATTGAGCTCTCTTATTGGTTGTAATAGTTTGCTTTTGTTGATTCCCATATGAAAATGATCATATTGCCTACAAATATTCTTGAAGTAATTAGACCTCCTTGTCAGTAATTTTGGTTCTGTGTTAGTAATAGAAGACTAAGCTTCCTTCTTTTTTTGTTTTATTGCTTTTATGTTTCATCTTTCACTTTTATTTTTTTTCCACACTCAAAAGGAAAACACATGAAGTTTATTATCAGTTAACATGTTTAAATTAATAAGTATTATTTTTATAGCAGATAGAAGATCACAGCAAAATTGGGTGGAAAAAAAGACAGTTCCTATATACCCCCATCTCCACATATGCATGGTGTCCTCTACCATCAAAATCCCATATCAGAATTGTACATTTGTTAAAATGTCAACTTAATTTGACATGATTATCACTCAAATCCATAGTTGATGTTAGGATTCACTCTTGGTGTAGTATATTCCAGTGACTTTGACAAACATATAGTGACACGTGTCCACCATTATAATATCATACAGAATACTTACACTGTCTAAAAATCCCCTGTGCTCTTCCTGTTCATCTCTCCTTCCACCCTACCCTACCCCTGGCAATGAGTGACTTTTTTTTTTTTTACTGTCTCCATATTGCCCTTTCAGATGTCCTTTTGTTGGAATAACATACTATTTAGTCTTTTCAGATTGGTTTCTTTTTCTTGGTAATATGCATTTAAGTTCTATGTTTTCATGTATTGATAGCTCCTATCTTTAGAGCACTGATAATGTTTCATTGTCTAGAGGTACCATAGTTTAATTTGAAAGATATCTATGAAAGATATCTATGTTTCTTCCAAGTTTTGGCAATTATGAATAAAGCTGCTATAGACCTCTGTGTACAGTTGTGTTTTTTTGCTTTGTTTTGTTGCATGGACAGATGTTTCAGGAGTGCAAGTGCTGGGTCACATAGTAAGAGTAGGCTTGATTTAATGAAAAATTGTCAAACTGTCTTCTAATCTGGCTGTATCATTTTGCATTCCCATCAGCAATGAATGAGGATTACTGTTTTCCCACATCCTTGTCAGCATTTAGTATTGTTAGTGTTCTACATTTTGGCCATTCTCATCAGTTTGTATTGGTATCTCATTGTTTTAATTAGTAATTTTCCAGTGACATACAGTGTTCAAGTACTTATATATCACCTATATATCTTTTTGGTGAAATGTCTGTTCATCTTTTTTGCCCATGTTTTAATTTGGCTGTTTGTTTTGTTTTTAAGGATTCTTTGTGTATTTTGGATAACAGTCCTTTATTATATGTGTCTTCTATAAATATTTCTCTCAGTTCATTACTTGTCTTCTCATTTTCTTGACAGTATTTTTTTTCACAGAGTAAAAGTTATAAATTTAATTAAGTCCAGCATTTCACTTATTTCTTTCATAGGTCATTCCTATGGTTGTGCATCTGAAAAGTCATTGCAATCCTCCATGTCATCTAGGTTTTTTTCCTATGTCCTAAAAATTTTGCAGTTTTACATTTTACATCTAGGTCTATAGTATCTTTGAGCTAATTTTTAATTTTCATGAAGGGTGTAAGGTTTCTAAATCCCCCCCTTTGTTTTGCATGTGGATGTCTTGTTCACCACTTATTGAAAAGGCTATTTTTGCTCCATTGTATTATCTTTGCTCTTTGGGCAGAGATAGAGATCAATTAATTATATTTATGTGGGTCTATTTCTGAGCTCTTTATTCTTTTGCATTGTTCTGTTTATTGTTTTTCCAGTGTCACTAGCTTTATAGTAGGTTATGAATATGAGTAGTGTCCTGTGACTTTGTTCTTCTTCATTCTTGAGTGAGTTATTCTGGGTTCTTTGGCTCTCCATATAAACTTGAGATCCATTACAGTTTTTTATATTGTATTACCAAATAAAGTTAGTTCATTTTTTCCTCTATTGAGTTTTTTTTAAACGACTTGCAAATATTGAAATTTAGAAAATACTATTGCTGCATTGGTTAAGTTAATCTCCCTTTTTTATGTGATAAGTTACAGTAACATATTTCTGCTGGTTTCAGTATTGAACCATTTAAGCACTATGAAACACAGCTAGTCCTCATTTTGTGTGGTTCAGAGTTGTACAAGTTTAAGTTATCACATTTTATTTAAATAATACCTGTCCTCCAACAATATGGTTCAAATTTTGTTACCACAGTATATTTTAACTGCGAGTTATTACATAAGGTACAAATTTCTTTTTTAGCCTTTCAGCCTACACATCACTACATATGTAACAGAGGCCCATCCTAATCAGTGAGCAATCACCTGAATTCTTTCAAAGTGTGTTGATTGTTGATTGATCACAGAACATCTATTTAACAGTTTTTACATACAGACAACAAAGCATGCATTTGGGTTGCCTTCTTGCCCCCCAGTGATAAGCCCATCTGGCATTTTACAAGATAGGATAATTAGTAAAGAGAATCAGCCAACAAAAGTAAAAATGCAGCCCATCCCCACCTCTCTCCCCTGCAAAGTGATAATTTTGAGAGTGAAATTCAAATAAAATGTAGATTATAATATACAAGAAATAGCTGACCTTAAGGATGTTGGCATTGACACCATTGGAAAGAGTCAGTTTGCAGCCAGAGGAACTTAGCAAAGGTAAATTTATGGACCTAAATGAGGAAAATGGTTGTGATAAAAAGGATGAAGATATCCCAGAAGAAGAACCATGGGCAATTAACTTCACAGTAAAGGAAATTAGGGATATATTTCACATCATTTAAGAGCTCAAAGGATAAACTAGTGGAAGCTTATCCAAAATTTTGGAAAGAATATGGCATTTAAGGCTTTGAAGATATTACTTCCTGGCATTTTAGGATATAAAACAATAAGAGGAAGGCAAGCACTATTCAAACGGTTCTTGATAAATACTTCACACAAATAAAACATTAATTCTCAATGTTTTTAGTGTTTTAAATTATAGTGTGCTAAATAGATATTAGCTGTTTCTCTCTGAATTTATAATCAAATATAAGAAAATTCTAACAACTTAATAAAAACTTGTAAAGATTACACAACAAAGTGAAGATTGCCTATTCTTCTGTTCCCTAAGTTAGGCTTCTGAGTGGAAAACTTGGATGAAGAAGGATGGTGTAAATATTTTATTCTCTAAGAAAAATAGATCATATGTCATTTTTCTTTAGAGAGAATAAAGTTACTGTCAAAAACAAGATTAAAAACACTTCTTTTAGATTTGTGTAGATTGAACTGGTTTCCTATGGCCATTCAACACTTATTTAGTAGGTGTTATGGAGCTATGTAAAACATTTTAATAAAAAGCTATTTTTCTTTGGTTTGAGAATGAAGCCTTGTTATCAAGAATGCTTTTGGTGATTAAAATGGAAATAATCTCTTTATATCAGGTTTTTTTTTGATGGCTCGTAATTTCTGGACTTTATTTTACTTTATTTACCCTAATTACTTTATTAAGTAACTAAACAAAATCCAATAGAAAACTCAGGTTCTAAATGGTGGCCAGGTTGCAGTGTCCATGGTTTTGGATATTTATTGAGGTAGGACTGATTTACACAGCAAAGTCCACCAGAGCCATGACTATTAATAATAAAAGAAACAAATACACACAAACTCAAGAGAGCAAATTTTTCCTACTATATCACATAGATTTTGTAATTATTCACACATGTAAAGTAGTACACATTTAATTAAGTTTAATTCTTATTACAATTAGTTTATGTTTATTCATTTCTACTTGAAAGTAGGATAAATAAGTGTTATTTGTGTAAAATAGGCAACTTTTCCAGAAACACCATAATTTATAAAAATATGTGTTGTCTTATCTATCAACCTAATATAATTGGTTTATATATTAGAGGGTTTTCAGAGAGGATAAATGTATGGACATCTTTATGTTACAAATCATATGGAAGTTACATTACAATCCCAGGAAAGACAAAGACACAGTATAGACATATTTGTTTTCCATGAACATGATAGCATACATAAACAAAGTTATAATTCCAGAAACCTTCCTGAAATAAGAAATATGTATATATGTATCAATAGGTTATTGGATGTCTAAGATAAATAGAAACAGACTAACATTGAGAAATCCCTTATAAAATTGATTTTGAATTAAAGGAAATTCTATAGAAACAAGGAACAATCACCATTGGAATAAAAGCAGGTGACTTCCTAATGGAAAGTTCTGTTTTTGTTTATAATACACTATAGTGACATTCAATGCTATACAATAATGTGCTATGTCTACCATATCCTCTGAAAGTATGTTACAGGAATATTAGAGCTTTTCAAACTTTCCTTCAAACATAAAGGCCACAGAAGAGATTTTTCAAATGTAAGAATTTAAGCAATATAATTCCCATAAAAATTTCTCAAATATTACAAATGATCGATTTGGCATCAACTTACACAGGAATAGAAATATGGTGACAAAATAATTGGCAATGAGTATTGAATCTAACCGAAGAACTACACTTGTGGAAAATATGATTTCAGAACAGAATTTATGTGCTATTAAACTATAAAAGATAGTGTTAAGCTAATAACTAACAAAAATCAAGTATAAGAGAATATTGGTGGTAGTAAGATATTAATTTCCCTATATTTCAAAACAAAAGGTCAAAATATAGTCATAAGATGTAATTAATTATGCAACATACTCAAGGGTACTGAAGGTTTTAAAGGCAACAATGAAAGAACTGATAGTAATATAGCCAACCAAAATTAAGTGTTGGCAATGAGGATGAGCAGAATAAAAGGGAGGATACTAAATTTTTTGTTCTTGATATGTAAAATTCTTAGAGAGTTAATGGATAAATGGATATAAATGTAATCAGTAGAATAAATACTTGTAAAGTTAATCAATACCATTCTCCATGGTGGCTGAATCAGTTTACAATCCCATCAAACATGTACAAGAGTTCCATTTTCTCTACATCCTCACCAACACTTGTTGCTCTCTTCTCTTCGTGACAGCCATTTTCACAAGTGTGAACTGATATCTCACTGTGGTTTTAGTTACATTTCCTTGATGATTAGTGATGTTGAGTACCTTTTCATGTACCTGTTAGCTATTTGGATATCTTCTTTGAAAAAAAATATGTATTTAGTTTCTCTGCCTGTTTCCAAATTGGGTTATTTGTGGCTTTTTATTACTGAGTTGTGTGAGTCCTTTATAAATTTTGGCTATTAACTCCTTATCTGATACATGGTTTGCCAATATTTTGCTTAGCTGCCTTTTCATTTTGTTGATTGTTTTGTTTGTTTATTTTGCAGTGCAGAGCTTTTAAGTTTGTTGGAGGCCCACTTTTTGATCTCTTTTGTTGTTTGTGATTTTGGCATCATATTAAAAAATCATTGCTAAGACCACTGTTGAGGTGCTTCCTACATTTTCTTCTAAGAGTTTCACATTCAAGGCCTTATGTTTAGATCTTTGATCCATTTTGATTAATCTTTGTGAATGTGTACAATGGAGGTCCAATTTCATTTTCCTGCATGTGGTTATCCAGTTTTCTAGCATCATTTGTTGAAGAGACTATCCTTTCCCCATTGGATGTCCCTGGCTCTCTTATCAAATATTAACTGACCATGTATGTGGGAGCTTATTTCTGGGCTCTCTGTTCTGTTCTCTTCCTCTTTGTGTCTATTTTTATGCCAGCATCATGCTGCTTGAAGTATAGATTTGTAACACAGTTTGGGACCTGAAAGTGTGGTGTCTCTGGTTTTGTTCTTTTTTTGTCTCGTGACTGCTTTGGGTATTCAGGGTTTTTGTGGTTACACATGAATTTCAGGATTTTTTAAACTTTCTGTGAAAAATGTCTTTGGAATTTTGGTGGGAGTTCTTTTGAATCTATAGATGGCTTTGGGTAGTTTGGACATTTTAACAACATTAACTCTTTCAACCCACGAAAAAGGAGCATCTTTCCATTTGTTTGTGTCTTCTTCAATTTCTTTTAGGAATCTTGCAGTTTTCAATGCACACATCTCTTGCATTCTTGGTTATATTTATTCCCAGATATTTTATTGGTTCTATTATTGAGATAATTTATTTCCTAAGATATTTCATTGTTGGTATATAGAAATGCAACTGATTTTGGTATATTAATTTTGTGTCCTGTAACTTTACTGAATTCATTGATTGGATCTAGCAATTTCTTAGTTGTCTTTGCAATTTTAAATATATAAAATCATAGGTCAGAAAATAACAATAATTTTACTGATTCCTTTCCAATTTGGATGCCTTTTATTTCTTTGTCTTGCCTGATTGCTTTAGTCAGAACTTCTAGTTCTGTGTTGGATAAGAGTGGTGAGAGTATGAACTCTTGTCTTTATATCAGAGAAAACATTTTCAGTTTTCTCGATGAAGAGTATGTTAGCTCTGACTTTCTCATATATGGCCCTTATCATATTGAGATCTATTCTTTATTACTCTGCCTCTCAAAGGTGTTTATCATGAAGTGATGTTGTATTTTGTCAAATTTTTTTCTGTGTATATTGATACCATTATTTTTATATTTCCTACTATTAATTTGATATATCACACTTATTGATTTGTATATGTTGAACCACCTTTGTATCCTAAGGAAAATCCCATTTGGTCATAGGGTAAAATCATCTTATCAAGTTATTGAATTTATTTTGCTAACATTTTGTTGATGATTTTTACATCTGTGTTCATGAAAGATATTAGTCTAAAGTTTTCTTGCAGTGTCTTATGTGGCTTTAGTATCAGGGTAATGCTGGCCTTTTAAAAATAAGTTTGGAAGACTTCCCTCCTCTCAAATTTTTGGAAGAGTGTGAGAAGGGTTGGCATTGATCTTTAAATGTTTGGTTAGTAATCTCCCATGAAGCCATCTGGTCCTGGTGTTTTCTCTGTTGGGAAGTTTTTGATTACTGATTCAATCTCTTGTTATTCAGACTTGCTCTTTATTCCTGGTTCAGTCTTGGTAGGTTTATGATCCTAGAAAAATATTTCTTGTAGGTTACCTAATTTTTTGGCATAGAATTGTTAATAGTAGCCTCTTATGATTCTCTGTATATATGTAGTGTCGTTATTATTTCTCCTCTTTCATTTCTGATTTTGAGTCTTTTTTTTCCTAGTCTCACTAAAGTCTTGTCAATTTTGTTTACCTTTTTGAAAAATCAGCTCTTAGCCTTGTTGATCTTTTATATTATTTTTCTGGTCTAGATTTCATTTATTTCAACTATGATCTTTTTTTTTTCTTCTAACTTTGATTATAGAAAATCATTTCTTGTAGGTTATCTAATTTGTTGGTATAGAAATGTCACAGTAGTCACTGGTTCTTGAAGCATAAATTTAGGTTATTTGCAATCTTTGTAATTTCTTAATATATGTGTTTATTAGTGTAAATTCCCCCTTCAGAACAGTTTTTGCAGTGTTTCATAAGTTTTGGTAAGTTTGATTGTTTCCTGCATTCATTTGTTTTGAGATACTTTTTGATTTCCTTTTGATTTGTTATTTGAGTCATTGGTTTTTCAGGAATGTGTTGTTGAGTTTTCCCATATTTGCAGATTTTCCAATTTTGCTCATGTTGATGTTTCATAACACTGTAGTCAGAAAAGATACTTGGTATGATTTCAGTCTCCTTAAATTTTCTAAGACTTATTACATTTCCTATAATATGAGCTGTCCTTAAGAATGTTCCATGCACAATTGAAAGAATATTTGGCTGCTATGGATGGTATGTCCTATGGATGTCTGGTAGGTCCATTGGGTCTAAGGTATGGTTCAAGTTAGTATTGTTGGTTTTTCCTTCCGGATGATATATCTACTGTTGAAAGTGGGGCATTGAAGTGTCCTACAATTAATTTATTGTTGTTTATTTCTCCCTTAGTATCTGCTAGTATTTGCTTAATACACTTAGAAAAACTGATGTTGGGATCATACATATTTATAATTATTACATCTTGACTGATTTATCATTTTATCATTATATAATAAATTTCCTTGTCTCTTGTTGCTGACTAAATTCAAGTTTTTCTTTTTTAAAAAATATTACATAGAAATGTTATTTTCTCAACCTTTTAAATGTGTATTCAATTTGAGAGAGGGGAGAGAGAAAGGGAGAGAGAGAGAGAGAGAGAGCGAGCGAGTGAGCACGAAGAGGGCAGGAGCAGAGAGAGAGTGAGACACAGAATCCGAAGCAGGATCCAGGCTCTGAGTTGTTATCACAGAACCCGATGTGGGGCTGGAACTCACAAACCATGAGATCATGACCTGAGCAAAAGTCAGATGTGTAACCGACTGAGCAATGCAGGTGCCCAAAATTCTATTTTTCTGATAAAAGTGTACCTATCCTCACTTTCTTTTGGTTTCTACTTTCATGTATTTTTTTTTCTATCTCTTCACCTTGAGTCTATGCATCATTAAATATGAAATGGGTCTCTTCTAAGCAGCACATAATTGGATCTTTTTTTCTTTTTTCTAAATCCAGCCATTCTATGTCTTTTGGTTATTTCAATACATTTACATTTGGAACAATTATTGATGGATAAGGTGTTACTAAAGCCATCTTATTAATTGCTTTCTGCTTGTTTTGCATTTCTATTGTTTCTTTTTCCCCTCTATCTCTACTTTCTTTCATAAATTGGTTATTTCTAACAATGGTATGCTTGGTTTCTCCTCTGTTTTTATGGATCTACTCTAGGATTTTTTTTTGTAGTTTTCTTGTGATTTAGCTAAAACATCAGTAAAATAGTCAATTTTAGGCAGATAGTAACTTATTTTCAAATTCTTATAAGGTTCCCATCTTTTTTACATTATTGATGTCACAATTTATCTGTTTTTATGCCATATGTTCATTAACAATTTACAGTTGCTATGGTCAATTTCACTATTCCTTTCATTTTTTATATTACAGTTGAGTGGTTAACAGCATCCTGATATATAGGTACAGTTTTTAAAATATGCATTTTTTAACCTTTACCAGTGTGTTGTGTACTTTAATATATTTTCATGATGTTGATTGTCTTCATTTCAGCTTGAAGAGCTCCTTTCAGCATTTCTTGCAAGGCAGGTTTAGTGGTGGTAAACTCCCTCAGCTTTTGTTGGTCTGGAAAAGCCTTTATTTACCCTAAACATTTGAAGGATAACTTTATCAGATTAAATCTTCTTGGCTGGCAATTTTTATCTTTCAGTACTTTAAATATTATACTCTCACCTGTAGAGTTTCTGCTGAGAAATAAACTGATAGCTGAAGGGGCTTCTTTTGTAGGTTACATTCTTTTTTGTTGTTGGCTGCCTGTAAGATTCATTCTTTATAATTGATATTTGATCATTTCATTATAATTTATCTTGGAAAAGGTCTTTTTGCATTGAAATAATAGGGTGTGTTACATTAGCTTCATGGACTCATATGTCCAAATCTTTCCCCATGTTTGGGAAGTTCTCAGCCCTTATTTATTCAACTCTCAGCCCCCATTCTCCTTCGTTTTTATTCTGGACTCACAATTTTCCTGTTACTTACCTGTCTGGTGGTATCCAAGAGCTGACATAGGCTTTCCTGACTCTTTTTAAGTCTTCGCTACCTCTCTTCTGTTATTTGTCTATTCCTATTCTCCAAGCCATTTTTTCTTTCTTCTATCTGGTCTGCCCTGCTCCTGGTCAATATTGTATTCTTAGTTCATTGATTAAAAAGAGGAATGTCAGGGCATCTGAGTGACTCAGTGGGTTGAGTGACTTCAGCTCAGGTCATGATCTTACAGTTCCTGGGTTTGAGCCCTGCATTGGGCTCTGTGCTGACAGTTGAGACCTGGAAATTGTTTTGGATTCTGTGTCTACCTTTCTCTCTGTCCCTCCCCTGTTCACACTCTGTCTCTCTCTCTCAAAAATAAACATTAAAAAAATTTAAAAAGAAGAGTGTGTTATATTGCCATGTTGCTAATGTCACTCTAAACAAGATTTGTAAGTAATAAGGGTGAATGGTTACCAGGGAATAGAAAATAAATTTTTGATCGGCACAGAACTGCAAACAATAAAAAGAAACCAAAGGGAATTCTGGAATTGAAAATATGATTGTGAATATTTAGGACTAAATGTATGGACTTAATAGATTAGACAAAATGTGTACAATTATCAAACTGGAGAGGAAATAAGAAAATCTGTATATTATATATATATATTATATATTATATATTATATATATATAAATATAACATTGATAAAGTAAAGGGATAAATATAGAGATAATCAAGAAATAGAACAAAGGGCATAAGAGTCACAAGGGATGAGGTAAATAGCTCTAGCATATGAGTAAAATTAGAATTCCAAGCGAGCCAAGACCCTATTGAAAAGCAAAGTTAGGAGGATTTATTCTGTCAGAAAATAATATTTGTTACAAAGTTACAATAATTAAAGCAATGTGTGGCATTGGCACAAGGATAGTCTTGATATATCACTGCAGAAGAATAGAATTCAGAAACATTCATATATTTGACACTTGAATGGTGACTAAAATGGTGTAATAGATTAGTGGAGGAAAGACAGACTTTTAAAAAATGAAACTGAGTCACCTGGATATATATATATATATATATATATATATATATATATATATATATATATATTTTAAATACATTATGAATGTAAAATATCTCAACCATATACAAAAATCAGTTATGGATGGATTGCTTATCTAACTGTAAAAGAGCAAACCACAAAGCTTATATAAGATAAAAGGAGACTATCTCCATGATACCTGGCTAGGAAATTCTTCAAAAGAATCCCTCCCGCCCCCCAAAAAAATAGCCTAATCAAGAAAGGTAGAAATGATATTTAGAACTGAATTAGCATTAGGACTTTCGTTCATCAATAGATGCTAGAGAGTAGAAAGACAAGATATGGTGAGTCATATGGTATTTGATACATATATTATTTATGACAGTTATTTATATCAACAAAGGAATGTTTTTTGTATTACCTAAAGAACACTTATAAAACATCCAAAAAAAAAAAACAGGCAGGAACTTGAACACTTCACACAGAAGATGTCTAAGTGGATAATAGTCATGTTTAAGGATAATCAAATTATTAGGGAAATGTACATTAAAATCAAAGTATTATTATGGTACTCTCCATTCGCTGGAGTGGCTGTAATGAAAAACACAGATAAGGCCAAGTGAGAAGGAAGCTATAAAGCAACTGATATTCCCAGACACTGTTGGTAGAAGTACAATTACTAAAATTGAACATATGTATTTCTTACGACATAGCAGTTGTACTCCTAAGTGATATCCAAAAGAAATGGGTGCATATTTATACCAAAATACATGTACAAGAACCTTTGTAGCAGCGGTTCTAAATTAAAACAACCAAAACATCCAACAGTATAGTGGCCTGTGCAGAAGGTGAAATGTCTTAGAGAAATAGACATGCGTGAACTTTTGCTATAAGCAGCAACATGAGTCTCTCAAATTGCTACATTCAGAGAATATGGTACAGAAGCAGAAGACATCGTATTTGATTTTACTTAGTCTTGCCTATTTTTAAGTTTTGTATAATCTGTGGTTTTAGAGGGCAGCGGTAGTGGTCACTGCTAGAGTGGAAAGATTAGACGGTAATTGGAAAGAAGCGCACAGTTAGAGAATAGGGTTCTGGGGAGCTAGAAGTGTCTTTTTCTTATTTTAGCTGATGGTGGTAGGGATTTATTTACTTTTGAATAAATCATGGGGCTAGAAACTTTTGTTTTGTACACTATTCTGTATGTTTTCTCTCAAAATCCAAAATCCAAAATGTGAACTGAGAAAAATTGAGCAAAAAAGACTCTTCTAAATAATAAAATAGAGCAAAAATATATTTGACAATATAAGCATTAAATTTTTATAAAGTAAAAATACCAATATTGAAGTCAAAGTAACTGGAAACACGCAAAACGTACATCGCATATAACAAACGATTGATTTTCTTAACACCGTATGTAAATTAATACACTACTCTGGTAAAGGTTGTAGAACGTTTCAGAAATATTCAGAATTTTATATAATTCCTGATAATCATAATAATTCAAAGATTCAAATAGTTAATTTCATCTCATTTTTCAGGTATGGAAATAAGATTCAAAGATGTTTAAGGAATTTTCATGGTGTGCAGAGACAGTAAGTGACAAAGCTGGGTTTCAAATCCCATCTTTAAATTATACAATGTCTCTCACACCAGTCTTTGCTGTGTTTTAATGTGTGTTGAATGATTTGGGGAATTTTGTTAAAACCCAGATTTTAATTTGCCAAGGCTGGAGTAGGGTCTGAGATTCTGCATTTCTTATGAGCTCCAGATGATGCTGATAATGCCTCATGCACTTGGTAGTAGCAAAGTCATTCACTTCTGTGTTACCCACAGTGTGCCACAAATTGGGCTAGGACATTTGGAAGTACAAACACATAATGCACTTTCTTTTTAAGTTTATTTTTATTTACTTTGAGAAAGAGATAGCAAGCAGAGGGAGGGGCAGAGAGAGAAGGAGACAAAATCCCTCTCTGCCAGTATAGAGCCTAAGGCAGGGCTCAAACCCACAAACAGTGAGATCATGACTTGAGCTGAAATCAAGAGTTGGACGCTTAACCCACTGACTCACACAGGTGCCCCCATAATGTACTCTTGTTATCCTTACAGAGCTTAAAACCTGGTAAGAAATTAAATAATTAAGAGCTGAAAATGATTCAACTTTCTGCCAGTAATATTAAATACATGAGTCCCTGAAAATAACCACCATGTATTTTTGGTAACAGGGTGAAGACTTTAGCAGTTTTGTCTTGTGAACTTCCCTAGAGTAGCATCATAACAAGATCATTGAACACAAATAGGAAATATATATATATATATATATATATATATATATATATATACACACACACACACACACACACACACACATATATACACATATGTATATATGTATATATATGTGTATGTGTGTGTGTATATGTGTATATATGTGTGTGTGTGTGTATATATATATAAAATAATTTGGGTGTGCAGCTCTTGTAAACTATCTTCACTGCAGAGTGGTGCCACTCTGTGAACATTGATATATTTAACGCTTTTGGTTCTTAATAAACAATGCAATCTGCTACATTATAAGATGTAACTGATTTGTGTAAGTTTATCATTATCTGTTGAGGGCTCAACCTCATTTTCAAATGTTTGAGCAAGCTCATATTATAAGTAAACAGTAAAAAAATCTAATCTGGTAATAGATTTTCCCAAATAAACACTTTTCAACTATAATCACAGGATATTATGATATCCTGCCATTTCTATAATCTGAATTTTAGTCTAATTTTGTGAAGCTCATTACTGAAAGAAAAGTGGATGGTTTGCTGATTTCTACTATCAAGAGTTTTCTTAGTAGATATCTTATCTCACACCCTGTGTATAGTATCTAGTTATAAACTGATACAAGCAACCTAACATTTTAATTAGTGAAAAGCTATGGTCATTCTCATAATAACATGCATGTTATTTTATCATGATAATTTTTATATTTAACAAGTAGACATAGTTGATTTGTCTAGTATTTACAGTTTGGGAAATTTCTATAGGAAGAAAATGAAAGTTATGAAAATATGAACTCAGTAATGAAACTAAATATTTTTAACATAGGATAAAAGATAAGTATTGCTCAGATATTTAAACAAATAATTTTGTGAAGAATAAATTCATTTTATTACATCACAGATGATTTAGAGATAATTTTATGATACAACACCAGCATCTTTTAAAGTTTTAACAATTGTAAAGAAATTGTTTGAATTAAGCATAATTTTAAGTTCACAATATTTAAAAAGCAATTAAAACATGGCAGATAATTAAATGAAGAAATGAAGGAAATTCAAAGTCGAACATAAACCTGTTAAGCATACGCTACTTAGTAAATGATATTGCCATTTCCTGGAACTTAATGAACTAAAGTAAACCAGAAGTAACTTTCTGAGACAATATTTTAACTATATTTTCCATGGGAATAATACAGGATCCCCATGGATTATGGTATTTTTATCAACTAAAAGTACCCCAAACTTGGGAAATTCAAAATTGGGCTGTAAATAAGCAGATGACAGTGGTTTTGAATAAAATCAGCATAAAGGGTAGTTAAAATACGGTCCTGTTTTCATATCTTACGGACTCCAACCCATACTTTGTATTATAGTCAGTAAAAGTTATTTACAAACAGAATAGCACATAATCTTATTTATAATAGTTTTAAAGTAAATATTTGTAGGAAGAGTAATGAGTGTCATAGTTAATCAACTATATTTATTGAATGTCTCCATCTGACACTGGTCAGAGGGTTAAAATGTTGTCATAAACATGGCAGATAATTTCCCTGTCCTCATGGAGTTTACATATAGACATATGAATTAATTTCAAGTCTGTCCACATAAACACAGTAAAGGGAAAAATAAATGATATCAAAATACTAGAAGAGTATATTATTGAGGAGAAAGGAGTTGCAAAGATAACTACTTAATCTTGGGCTCAGAAGAATAACTTTTTAGCTGAGAACTAAAGAAAAATAGGTACTGATTAAATGTGAGTATAGGATGTTCTGGCAGAGAAAACTGTAGTTATAATGGTGGGTTGTCCAAAGGATATATTGTGTTCAGGGGAATGTAGGAAATCCAGCATACAGGTCAAGAAAGAGATGTGTCTGAAGCAGGAAAAATGGGCAGGGGCCAATCATATGTGCTCCTAGCAATAGAGAAGCTTAGAAGGGTTCTGAGCAGAGAGAGGACGTGGCCAGACCTCTGTGTTTAAAAGACTGTCTCTGATGGAAGTGAGGAGAGAATGAAGGTGGGTAGAAGCATTATGGGGGGACTCAGACAATTTAAGTCATACAGTGAGAAGCAAGGATAGCCCATGGATATAGTAGCAGTGAAGGTTGAGATAAATGTGCAGTTTTGGAGAAAGAAGGTAAAGTAGCCAAGGTTACTTACAGTTTTCTAGGTGGATAATTGGGCAATTTATTTAAATTAGAACTACTGCAGAAGGAATAGACTTGGAAGAAAGATCACGAGTTGAGTTCTTATCACTTAGGTTTTGATATGAATGTAAAACATGCAAGTGCAGATTTCAGGAAGGTGAAGAGCACATTTCAGCTGAGAGTCCTGAGAGGACCAGGAAGGAAATATTACAGTGGTATACCTGGGGCATTGAACACATGGCCATAAAAGAGATTGAGACTGCAGAGAGAAAGGAGAGTGAGCACAGAAGAGGTCAAGTACAGACCCCTGACAGTTTCTCACATTTACTCATTTGCTTGATGGAGAGAGAAAGAGTAAGCAGAGGAACTATAAAAATCTACCTCAGGCTCCAGGTAAGCTGAGAAACTCCAGAGAAATCCCACAATCCTACATTAATCAGATTCATTGCATGTGGTTGTGCAGTTTATGCATCGCATTGTGAACTTCATTCAGCTCCACTCACCAAGCTCAGGTCCCTGCTGAGGCGATCTTTTAGCCAAAGGAATGTGCTTTTCTCAATGTGTCTGTAGGGAGTGAGTGCTTCCTGTCATTTATAAAATGATACATCATTGGTCTAGTGTTGCTGTCTCAAGGCCAAGAAAAGGCTGTGCTTTGTGCATAAGTGGGATGTCTAACTAATTCTCATATTTAGAGGCAACTCTTCAAAATGTCACAAAACTATTAAGTGTACTTGGGAAAAATACAAATGAACACATCTTCACAATTAAATTTCAATGAACATATCAGATACTTTTCTAAATTCAGTGTTTCACAGATAAGGGAGGACTGGGGAGATTATAGAACACAACTGAAGGAAAAACCTAATGATTAAAATTTTTTTCAAGATTTATGGTGAGATTTACACTAAGCTCTCACCCATAGTTTGTGCACTATCCATCCATTAAAGTGGCCATAGTTCATAAGTGTCAGAGCTTGAAGCCTATGATCAATTATCCATTTTTTTAAGTTTCAGTTCCAGTGAACACATAGTGTTATATTCATTTCAGGTGTACAATATAGTGGTTCAACAATTCCATATATGACTTGGTGATCATCAAGATATTTAAGATTAAACACTTTAATACCATTCACCTATTTCACACTTTGCCACCCACCTCACCTCTGGTAACCATCAGTTTGTTCCTTATAATTAAATGTCTGCTTCTGGTTTTTTTTTCTTTTTTTTCCTTTGTTCATTTATTTCTTGAATTCTACATATGAGTGAAATCAGTTTCTTTCTCTGGCTTATTTTGCTTAGTATAATGCTCTCTAGATCCATCCATATTGTTCCAAATGGAAGGCTTTCGTTTGTTTTTTTATGGCTGAGTAATATTCCATTGTATACATATACCACATCTTCTTTATCCATTCATCTATTAATGGATACATGGGCTGCTTGCATAGTTTGGCTATTGTAACAATGCTACAATAAACATAGAGGTGCATATATCTCTTCTAATTACTGTTGTTGTATTCTTAGGGTAAATACCCAGTAGTGTGATGCTGGACCATTAGGTAGTTTTATTTTTAATCTTAAAAAAAATCTATATATGTATGTATGTATGTATTTACAGGGAACATACAGGGAAGGGAGAGAGACAGACAGACAGACTGACTGACTCCCAAGCAGGCTCCACACTGTCTGCACAGAGCCTGACACAGAGCTCAATCTCATAAACCCGGAGATCATGACCTGAGCTGATATCGAGTCAGACACTTAAGTGACTGAGACACCTCAGTGCCCCTATTTTTAATTTTTTGAGAAATCTCCCTACTGTTTTATACAATGACTGTGCCAGTTTGCATTCCTGCAAAACACATAGCGTTCATTTTTCTCCACATTCTTGCCAACACCTGTTGTTTCTAGTGTTGTTGATTTTAGCCATTCTGACAGGTGTGAGGTGGTATCTCATTGTGGTTTTGATTGGCCTTTCCCTGATGATGAGTGATGTTGAGCATCTTTTTGTGTCTGTTAGCCACCTGAATGTCTTGTTTATTTTTTTTTAAGTTTCTTTATTTATTTTGAGAGAAATCAGATGTGCAAGTGAGCACTGGAGTGACAGACACAGAGGGAATTCCAAGCAGGCTCCATGCTGTCCATGCAGACCCCAATGCGGGGCTCAATTCCACCAACCATGAGATCATTACCTGAGCCAAAACCAAAAGTCAGATGCTTAACCGACAATCCAGTTACCCCTGTATGTCTTCTTTGGAGAAGTTTCTGTTCATGTCTTCTGCCCATTTTTAATTGGATTATTTTTCTGGTGTTGAGTTAAAGAAGTTCTTTATATATTTTGGATACCAACCCTTTATCAGATATATCATTTACAAATATCTTCTCCCATTTAGTAGGTTTTAGTTTTGTTGGTTATTTCCTTTGATGTGACAAGGTTTTGTTTGTTTGTTTTGCCATAGTTCCAATATATATTTTTGCTTTTGTTTCCCTTGCCACGGGAGACATATCTAGAAAAATGTAATGGCTAACATCAGAGAAATAACTGTGTGTGTTCTCTTTTAGGACTTTTCTGGCTTCAGGTCTCATATTTAAGTCTCTAATACATTCAAGTTTATTTTAGTGTATGGTAGAAGAAAATGGTGCAGTTTCATTCTTTCGTGTGTAACCAGACGGTATTCCCAGCATCCTTTGTTAAGAGACAGTCTTTTTCCCATTGTATATTCTTGCCTCTTTGGTTAAATATTAATTGAGCAAATAATTTTGGGTTGATTTCTGGGCTTTCTGTTCTGTTCCATTGTTTTATGTGTCTATATTTGTGCTAACACCACATAGTATTTTGATTACTGCAGCTTTATAATATAACTGGAAGTTTGGAATTGTGATACCTCTGGGTTTTGTCTTGTTTTGTTTATTTTCATGATGGTATTGACTATTTAGGGTCTTTTGTGGTTCCATACACACTTTAGGATTATTTGTTCAAGTTATGTGAAAAATGCTTTTGCTATTTTGATAGGGATAGCGTTAAATCAGTAAATTGTTTGGGTACCATAGACGTTTTAACAATATTTGTTCTTCTAGTCATAAGCCTGGAATGTCTTCCCATTTCTTTGTGTCATCTTCAATTTCTCTCATAAATGTTTAACAGTTTTCAGAGTATAGGCCTTTCAATTCTCCAATGTCTTTTACTCCAAATTGTACTATAGACAAACTTTCTTATATTTCAAGCTTTAGATGCAAATGTGAGGGGAATATTTGGTGAAGGATAAAGAGGGGAATCCAGGGGCGCCTGGGTGGCGCAGTCGGTTAAGCGTCCGACTTCAGCCAGGTCACGATCTCGCGGTCCGTGAGTTCGAGCCCCGCATCAGGCTCTGGGCTGATGGCTCGGAGCCTGGAGCCTGTTTCCGATTCTGTGTCTCCCTCTCTCTCTGCCCCTCCCCTGTTCATGCTCTGTCTCTCTCTGTCCCAAAAATAAATAAAAAAGTTGAAAAAAAATTAAAAAAAAAAAAAAGGAGGGGAATCCAGCATTTTGTCACCTCAGAAGTTTATGCAGGAGTGCATGGGCATGGTGTTATGAAACTGGTTATTAGGAAACACTGAACTCATTTTGAACAAGGGGCCCAAGTATAACTAGCATTAAATTATACTGTAACCTCATGGCAGAACTAAGCTCTACATTCCAGTATAATTACCTGAGAAATTTGGATGATAATCTCATTAACTTTTCTTTCAGATTTTATGGATTTAAAACAAAAAGAAAGAAAACAGCAAAAAGAAAATAATTTGAACAGTACTTTTTTCTTCAGAAAGAGGACCATAAACCTGAAGGCTTTTATATTTATGTTAAATGTAGTTAATGATCCTCCAGATTAAAACCCTGCTGATAATTTTTCCAATTGGCTAAATCATGTTGTAATATTTAAATTTACCAATTTAAAATGGAGCATGACTAAATCTTTCCAATTACTTTAATTCCAATTAAACCGGAGAATATTGAATCTCTTATTTTAAATAGCCAAAAAAGGAAATCAGCACCATGGTAGTAACATGTTAGAGGAAATGGAGCAGTAATGAAGTTATATATGTGTTACTAACATATTTCCATATGTTACTCCAACATTCCATCTCCAAGCACAAGAAAAACGCACTGAGTGAATTTCTTTTGAATAATTTCTAAACATTTTACTTTCCTCAAAGTACATTCATCAGAAGATGGCAGTAAAATCTCATAATCCATAATGTTTACAAGTCTTTCCAACAGTGTAATCAAATTGTTTGGAATATTTATAAAAATCCATTTTATTCTTACTTAAACTGCTAATCTGTTGAAATGCTGTTTGGATGAATAATGCAACAGCACACTGATTTTTGAAGGCAGTGAGATGAGAGACACTTTATAATTTGAACAACTCCTCAGCAAAAATAAACAATTTGAGCCTTTTAATTAGTGAAAATGGATGTACAGCATTCTAAGTTTTTTTTTTTAATTTTCTTAGAGAAGTACTTTGAAAAATTACTACAATGTAGTTTCTTTTAAAGACAAGTTTGTTTGAAAATATGTAAACATTTTTGAACATGAAGTTAGGCCCAATACCTGCTCAATTTATTTTCTTTGAAGAACAAGTAAAATGATATGTATTTCCTTTCTAAATTAAAAAAATGAAAAAAACATGACATTCTGTGGATAATATAGACATTTTTTGATTTTTAAATTTTCTAGTTAGTGTAAATTGATTTATTTTAATAGTACCTTTTCTAATGATATTTAATAAGCTATCAGTGAACTACACTTGAGCATAAAGAGAAGTTGGCTTGATAGGATTATTGTAATAGTAAAAGCATATGAAGAAAAATATGTGAGAACCACATAATGAAAATTCCTGTACCACAATTTATGGGATTTGAACTTCATGTTCAAAATATTACACTCTAGAAAGCCAGATTATGTTTTCAAGATTTCTATATAGGTTACCTCCAAACCTGCTATGCATATATTGTATATTGGTTATTGACATGCTGTCTATATATATTGACTGTGTATCATTATTTACACATCATCACTGAGCCCTTCCCTCTCTCTAGTGGATCTGCTCATATGCAAAATGCATTTCCAGACTCCCTTTGTAGTGGGCTTCCTCTTAGAATTTGAGCATGGAGGCAATGGCAAATGGCTGGGTGATGGAAGGGGGAAAGGGAGCTGATTTAATGTCCCCAGGCTCCGGCTTCATTCTGCTTCAGCACCAAGCTAGCTAGCCATGCCTGCTGAAGTCATCTCAGTGACTTGAGAAGCAGATGTTCAGGGCCAGGCCCTCCAGGAGTCTGCTCCCCTTGACGTCCACACATTAGCCTAACATGCCTCCTGCAAAAGCTTAAGAACCTCTTCCTTCTCTTCTCCAGTTCTGGTGGTTTTAGCTGTTTCCTGCTGTTACTAAACCTTAGATTCCTCTACTTAATCTGTTGGTTCTTTCTGCTTCCAACATCTGTGTAATCAATTCCCTGTATTAAAGTCCCTCTGTTTGAAATACCTATCCTGGTTTCTGTTTCCCTGAATGGATTCCTATTACCTGATAGTTAAAACCCAGCAAGATAGTTTGCAGGGAAAGATTGTTCCTGGTTTGTGTCATATTATTTTATTGCTATTTGGTTCAGGTACATGATCTTTAAAACCATCCAATTTATTTTGTACCACAAGAAAAATTCCATTAGAGTAATACTATAAATAATATGTCCATATAATAGTGATTTTTACTTGTGTTACAAGTTCACAGTACATACTCTAAAACTCATAGTCTTGTAGAGAAATACCCTGACGTTTGAAAAAGCCATTTTAAGAGAAATTGTTATTTTCATGCTCCATGAATGCCTGAATGTATGCATATGAATAGTCAGGGATTGGCAAATCTTGAGACTTAGACTTTAATTACTTTGTGCAGGCTATAACCAAAGTTGTTGTGGTTTAGAGTTCAGGCATTATAAATAATCTCTGATTTTTAGAAAAGAAATTACAACTCGTGCCTTAGAATCCAGTTAGCAAAGCAAAAGTTATATCTATGGAAAATGACAAAAAGAGACTTTAGTACAAGTAAGTAGGTGACACATAAGGTCCAAAGTGATTTCATGGAGTTTTCCAATAGCTAAAATACCAACAGACTAGGACCTTATAAGTTGCAACATTTGGAGAAAATGAGACAATCTGCATTAAAGAAGCTTGTAAGACAGTATAAAAAACATTAAACCCAAGAGAAATACTTAAGAATAGGGCCCTCATCCACTTAAGAGGAACTGATAAGAGCAAGGTCAAGTGCTAGGAATAGGGAGAGCCAGACAGTTTGCCAGACAGTTTATAAAGCTTTTGTCCAAATAATTGAGGCCAAGGCAACAGAAGACATGTGGTCCTCAGAACATCCAGAAACCTACTTCTCAAAGCAGTGTGCAAATCTAGGTATGATGGGATGCTAAGCCACAGAATGTGGGCTTCACACTCACTATATATGCTTACATTCATTCTAAGACCTGGAGGTAGGACTTGAGGAAAGAGCAGTTTGCTCCAGCCTTCAAGAGAAAGAGAAGTTAGGAAATAGGTTGGAGAAAAGGGGATTTTTATTTTAAGTCAAATCAAATTAAAAAAAAAAAAAAGAAGAAGAAAACAACCCTGGGATATTGTAGTGCATAGAAGTTCAGGATGAGCATTATTTTTATTTTATCCAACTCATAACATTGTGCATCCTTTTGCGATTTATTCCTACCAAATTTTGTTTACATAAGCTATAAAGAAGTAGGTCAAGTGATAGCACATCAGTAGGACAAGTCTCATGAGTATTTTTCTTCCTTTACTTGTGTTTAAATGCCAAGGCTTCTATCAGCTCCTCTTTAATGAGATATTTACTTAATTGTAACAATTGCCAAAATTTAATATTCCTAGAGAACTTCAAAATATATTCTTCATAACGATCCATCTATGAGATGAATGTAATATTAGTGAATAATTTTTCTTTTTTCTTTCTGGTTATCTGTGAAGTACTGTCTGTTTTTGTTTGTTTGTTTTTCATACATGGCATCTGAAAGGATCATTTGGGACATTTAGATATTGGAGGAATTCAAATGGTTGTAGAAAATAAGTGATCAAAATTAAATCTATTCATTTTATATTTCTTGTACTTGATTTTGCCTTCAGACTATTCTTGTTAGATTACAAAAGTTTAAATCTCAAAAAGAAAAAGTGATTTTTAAGAGCTAAAATTGTATCGCTTTTTGAATTGAAAAACTACATTTCATTTAAAGTGACTTGTTCTTTCAGGTGTGATCACAGTAACCTATTTCAATTCCTGCGCATTGAGAGTAACACATAAAAGTCATAATTAGGTCTTCAACGGACCACACAGTACCTTCAGATAGAGCAAGCAATTAGTAAAATGGCAACAGATTATTGAAAGTTTGAAAATGTGTCTTTTAATATAGATTTTTAAAAACCTGCCAATGTTCACTGGCCAGTAAACCTTGTTCCTAAGGTAACACCTCCTCCACAGAAAAATAAATAAATAAACACATGAGTTAAAAGAAAGCATTTTACACTAAACAGCCCTTGTGGATTTACTGATTCCACAATTCAATAAATATTTCTGAAAATATTTTCAGTTCTAGCTACTGGGTCCCTTAACATCAATTTCCTACTCATGAAGGCTATCCCCTTGGTTTATAGCTTATGTGTCAGTGCACACATACGGACCTAACAAGCAGGAATATTGCCTAACTTCTAGAATGACAGTGGGCAAAGAGGACTGAGTGATGTTGAGGTTTATGGAGACGTAGATTCAAATCCTCTGACTTTCTCTTCCATCCTGGGCCAGGACACAGTTATTAAATGGAACCTGTCTACCCTGCTCTATTGTATTATTTCTAGAGTTTCTCGGAACTTTAATTTTTTTTTTTGTTTTGGGTTTTTTTTAAGTGCTCTTTTTGGTTTTGCTGGAATACATCCTTTTTTCACAAATATTTTGTCTTTCAGAAACTGCGTATGTTATATTAACTTTTAGAAGCTAGCTTGTCTGAAATTTTCTTGATTACTTTGGCAGTGCATAAAATTCTGTGTTCAGAAATTATTTTTCCATATAACTTTAAAGGCTTTACGTTTTCTTTTAGCATTCTGTAATTTTAGAGATAACTTTAGTTTGCATCCCTTTGAGGGTGAAGTACATTGGTCTCTCACATCATATACTGAGATCATAACCATTTACCACTTTGCTTTAATTCTTTCAACAAGTGTGCTCAAGTTTGAGAGCATCTATGTATCTCTGTGTCACTTTAGGACTATAAGAATTTAAAACATTTTATCCTCTTTTCTAGATTATTATTATTTCAGTGTAAGTAATCCTAATTATTTACTTTAGTTCTTTATTTTTGTGTTGTGTTTGTGTTTCAAATATTGAGTGATTTTTGCTTCTTTAATTTTTTCACAAAACAGGTATCTGGTATGAGTATTATCTGCTGTTATAAAAACAGTTCTTTTTAAAATAGACCTTACCTTGAATGGAAAGCCTTATATGTTGTGCTGCGCTTGTAGTTGAGATGCTTTCGTTGGCTGTGACCCTCCCTCATCACACATACACACACACTCACACACACTCACTCACTTACTCATTCAAACACACTTCCTCTTTTTCCTGCCCTGCCTTATTTTCTTAATATGACTTACCCCTATATGCAATATACTTTGTATCTATTTCTGTGTTTTTCAACTTTCCCCCTCACCCTTGTCCATCATGTGCACTTCATGAATTAGGAGATTTTTGTTGGTTTGATTCATGTCTGTATCCCCATTATCTAGAAGACTACCTAAACCAAATAGTCATAAAATGAATTAATGGATAGCCAATAATCTTATAGGCACCTTCATATTCTGTGCAGCAACATGGAGGGGAACTCTGTGAAGTATCAGTACCCAAAAGATGTCCCTGATCTCTCCAGGCATTTTTTTGCAATTGTGAAGGCCAAACAGAGCAATTGATTTTGCCTGGAAGTAAATTCCATGCATGGGTGGACAGGGCTGTCAAGCAGCAGAGCTAATCAACAGACATTCCCCAGAGAAAAATTGCTGCAGATTCCTGTCCTACATTTTTAACCGACCCTCTCTCACTGATTGCTAGTTTGCAGCCTCTGAGGTCTCTGCAGAAAGACCTGCTTCCACCTCTGCTTCCAGCCCCGTCTGAGATTACGGCTTCTGTTTGTTGTTTTTACTGGAAACTCACCATCCTATTTTTCTGTTTACTTTTCTGCTATTCTTCCCGCTGGTTTTCTTTGTCCTTCTCTTTATGGATCTTTACAGGGTAGAAGAGACCAATCCACGTGTTCTGTCTGCAGTGTGACTTGGAAACCCAGGGCTTGTTTGTTGATTGGTTACATTTCGGTCCTTCAAGGTTGCCTAAGGGAGAAAAAGATACAAGGGCAAAGTATGACTTATTTAGTAAGTTAATACAACATAAGAGGGATAAAGGACGCTAACTAAATCACCAAATTCGGAATGTATCCAGTAGTGAGTTCTTTTTCATACATTAGCTGCCTACAGGATTTTACTAGTGACACATACGACTGTATAGCCGTCCTCTAACAAATGTAAGGAGCTTTATATTAAGGCAGAATGACCTACTCAATCTGGGAATAGTTCAGGAGAGAGACTATTTCACAAATGCTGGCCTATTTGTATAGATATGTGAGCTGTTTTAAGAATTGTATTCAATTATAAAACATTTTTCATTATGCATTCTAGGTAAAAAGAGATTTAGAGAAAGAAAAAGAAAATTATATTCTAAAAGAATCCCACATTTTGTTTTCTTCATATGCCTAATTTAGCAACAAGAAGACAAGATGTAGTCCTAATTTCCTTCAGACACCACTCAGAGCAAAAGTGTAAGAAAAATCATTCAAGTCATAAAAAATTCATATATGCTGACCTGTCTTTCTTAACATAGATGCTTCTAAAAGAATTGTTTTTCTCTCAAGCACATCCTGATTCCTTTCTCTTGCCATGTTAACAAAGAAGTTGAAAGGTGACAGTGTCTCCTATTGACCTGTCTTGCTGTCTCATTTTTAATATTTTCTTTATTTTGGGGAGTTTGTTTTTTCAATCTGTGACCATGCAGGATGGTCTCAAGAGTGATTCCAAATGAGTCTCTATGCTTTTGACTTATAATATGAGAAAATACTTGATTCACTCCTAATAATGATTAAAAAATAGAGGTCATTTATTGCACTTACAGCATACTAATGATAATAATTTCATTATCCTAATACATATGTTTGGGTTTACTGTACACACTCCATAGATGAAGAAACCAACATTTTTGAGGGTTTAAGTAATTTTTCAAATGTCACCTTATAAGTGGATGATCTGGAATTTGAACAACTGCTGGGGATGGGTCCAAAGTAATTGTTCTACGTGAATGTATCTTCAATTTCCTGTTAGGACAAATAGTAACCATCTCAATGGATGAGAAGTTATACTATCTCTCAATGTATGAGAAACCACTGAGAAAGAACTACAATGTGAAGGAGAAGTTAATCCTTTCAAATATGTTTCCTGATAGCACCCTGGAAATGATAGTGACAGAATTATTAAACAGTTCTCTTTTTATTTTTTTTTTAAATTTTTTTTCAACATTTATTTTTGGGACAGAGAGAGACAGAGCATGAACGGGGGAGGGGCAGAAAGAGAGGGAGACACAGAATCAGAAACAGGCTCCAGGCTCTGAGCCATCAGCCCAGAGCCCGACGCGGGGCTCGAACTCACAGACCGCGAGATCGTGACCTGGCTGAAGTCGGACGCTTAACCGACTGCGCCACCCAGGCGCCCCAACAGTTCTCTTTTTAAATGCTGCTGTTAGAAGCTTCAATATTGTTACAAGCTATGATGTTTCCCATATCTTATGGGGAAAATTTTTTTCTGTCAATGGATTTATTAATCAACTTTGCTGATGATTCCCTTCAAAGCTCTAGAAGAGATTAATTAAAATTGAGGGCCAGGTATTTAAAATTCAGACCTTTCCATAATGATTAATAAGTGCCACATATAATATTTGTATGCTCATCAGTTAACACTTTCATTATTAAGGTGTATTTATGACACATTTGGGCTGGAGTCCCAACTGTAGTTCTAGAAAGTTTCTTACTAATTCTAAAGTTATGCATTTTGATTTTTTTATGAAAAATAAAAACATAACATACGAATGTTCCTCTTTTTCTCACTGATCACAGAGACAAGCATTTGAAAATGGCATTCTGTTGATCTCTGATCGTCCTTTTCCTCCACCTCTTTCTTCCTTGAGTCCTTAATTAGTCGGTTTTCTTAATGTTCAGTGTATAAACTAAGCCATGGCCTATTCCTTCAAAATTGGTGTTATAGGGGAAGAACATTAAGCTAGGAAATGGGAGGATGGGCTTTAAAGTCAGACACTGCCATATTTTAATGGGGTATAGAATGGTAATTTAAAAACTCCACGTCACATTATTACTATGAGGATTAAAAGAGGTAAAAATGTTGGGCATAGCATAGAGGAGACATTAAATAAGTGGTAGTTTTTCTTGCTTAAGTGAGCTTAAGTAGCAAGGAGTCATTAGAAAAGGATTACATGTTTATCAAACAGCAAACAAAAGCAACAATAAAGGGCAAAAGATTTTTTTTTTCAAATCATGAACTGTGCTGCAACATGTGGAATACTTCACTTTATACAAATAATATTCACATCAAAGCCTGTAGAATTACGACAACAACTCAAAGTCAGATTCACTCTAACTTTGAAATTAATTGCAGTTCACCCCATGAACACATTAACACCATGAGCTCATCAGACTTACTGTCTAAGCTTATATTCTGGCTTTGCTTCCTCAACTTCCTATTCACACCTCACTCCCTTCTAATCTAATTCCTGCCCCTAACACACCACTGAAACCTCAACTCCAAGGTTACTACCAACCTCATAGTCATTAAATCCAAGGAATATTTTTCAAGTATTATGTTTAGTCTCTCAACATTGGGAGAGGCAATCTGTCATAGGCCTTGGTATGGACTGAATTGTGTCCTCTCAAAATGTATATGTTTTAGACCCAATGCGATGGTATTCAGAGATGGGACTTGTGGGTGGGAAGAGGTCCTGAGAAATGGGGTCCACTTAATAGCATTGGTGTCTTTTATAAGAAGAGACACTAGAGAGCTTATTCTCTTTGTCTCTTTTCTTCTCTCCCTCTCTTGCACTGTTCCTCTCCCTTCCCCCAACTCTATCCCCACCCGCCCGCCATATGAAAACATGATAAAAAGGCAGCTGTCTGCAATTCAGGAAGAGAGGCCTCATGAAACCCCACCATGCTTACACCCTGATCTCAGACTTTGAGCCTCCAGAATTCTGAGATTAATTTCCGTGTTTAAGCCACTCAGTCTATGGTATTTTCTTAGGTCTTTGAGTCCCTCTACATGTCCTTGACAACTATACAAGGCTCTGACCATGCTACTGTGGATCTTTGTCAGTGTTGTGTTTGTAGCAAGCAAACTCGAGGGAAGAGATAATTTTCCCTCTGGGACAAAGAGCAGGTTTGCTTATCATTTGCTATACAACAGCATGTTCCCCAAACTTCATATCCCACAGCTGCTGTGCAAGCGCAGCATCCTTCTGGGCCTGTTGGTATCATCACACAGTGGGACTTGTTGGCAGAGGGAACTAAAGCCCGTACTGATACAAAGAGCATTAATAGCTTGCCCAGCAGCACCCAACTACCATTTGTCAGGCTCTTTTTTTTTAATGTTTATTTATTTATTTTGAGATAGAGTGTGGGAGGGACAGAGAAAGGGAGGAGAGTGAAAATCCCAAGCAGGCTCTGCACTGTCAGCACAGAGCCCAGCATGGGTCTCCATCTCACAAACCGTGAGATCATGACCTGAGCCGAGATCAAGAGTCAGACACTTAACCAACCAAGCCACCCAGTCCTCGGGCTTTTTATCATGGACTTAACTACCTGTCATTGGCGAGTGTCCCCATAGTGATGCGTTTTCCACTCTGAAACTTGATGTTCTACTCCCCTTTGTTGAACACACCCAGAATCTAGTCCCATCTTTATCCTCTTGGCAATTCCTTGAGATATGTCCACCAGGTATAGCAACTACTTTGTGGTCTGAGACCTTTCTTCCTTCAGCCAGCACTTCCCCAGGGGTGTCTGCAAAACAACTGCTAGAATTAATAAGTGAATTTAGCAAGGATACAAGGTTAGTATGCGTAAACCAATTCTAATCTGTTCCACAGAGTCAACTTTTTCTACAGAGGACTAGAGTGTCACACTTCAGGTTTAGTAAGCCACATGTCTCTGCCACATACTCAGTTCTATTGTACTAGCATGAAAGTGCCATAGACAACATGAATGACAGCGGCTGTACTCTATGAAACTTACAAACACTAGCTTCAGGCCAGACTCAGCCCATGGACTGTAGTGTGACAACTCCATTACATACCATGAATGTCAGAAGACTTGCTATTCTATCTAATCGATTGATTTATTTAGATCTCTCTTAATTTCTTTTATCTATATTCTATAATTTTCAGCACAGAGATATTGCTTATCTCTTGGTAGTTTTATTTCTAAGAACTCAATGCTCTGATGCTATCATAAGTATAATTATTTTTCTAAAATAACTTCCTATTGTTTATATAGAAATACCGGTTTTTACTTATTAACCTTGTTTCTAAAAACTAAGTTCTTACTAGTTTAAGTATTTTTTAATCCCTAAGGATTTTCTATGTAAACAATTATGTAATCTGCAAATAGAAAGTATTGTACTCTTTAATTTCTAGGACTTTCTTCCCCTTTATTGCAACATCTAGAACTTCTGATACAACATTGAATGAAATATTCAGAGTGCATATATTTATCTTTTTATTTTAACATTGGGGAAAATTAATGGTATTTAACCCTTAAGTGCAGTAAAACCTTGGATTGCAAGCAACATATTCTGCAAATGTTCTGAAAAACAAGCAAATACTTCTAATAAATTTTAACTTCATAAATGAGCAATGTCTTGCAATATGAATAATATGCAATGTCAAATGTCACATGATCACAACTGAACCAATGGTTCTTCTCCCTCTCTCCCTCTCTCCCTCTCTCCCTCTCTCCCTGGGATTGTGGGTGATCATCTTCCACGTTTGGATGTTCCATCTCAGGCCGTGATGTTTAGCAGAAAGCAGTGATTTTTCAGAACATTGGAAGGTGACCACAACTGGCACTCATGTATTTTTTTGTCACTTCAAAGCACCTATTGACAGTCCTTTGCTTTTCCATACAAGAGTAAGCTTAGGAAGCTTTGCTTTATTTTAGGTCAGGCTGCCTGCAGATATAGACCTTCCCTCTGCTGCTCTACTGCAAATTACATTAAATACAGTATGTGAGAAGAGTTCATTAATTCTGTACTGTAGTCAATATCTGTTATGGATCGTGAAAGTCGTCCCACACAATAACCCTCCTTTCTCTTGTCTCCCTCACACCAGCCATAAAGCTCTTCAAGGTAAATACAAGTTGATTTGTCTATTTCTCTTTATATTTTTTATTTAGTTTATTATTTTGTATTATATTACAGTATTGTAATCATTTTTATATGAATATTTTTAAGTTGTGGAATGAATCATCTGAGTTTCCATTATTTCTTATGGGGAAATTCGCTTTGATATACAAGTGCTTTGTATTATAAGCATGCTTCCAGAATGAGTTATGCTCACAAACTAAGGTTTTCCTATATAATGTTAGCTGTAGAATTTTAGTTTATATCTTTTATCAGATTAAAGTTCTCACCTATTTCTAGGTTGCTGCAAATATATTTACATATTTACATGAATTGTTGCTCACTTTCTTCAAATGGTTGCTCTGTGTTAGAAATTATCATAAGCTTTTTTTTTTTATTCTGTAATACGGTAAAATGCATTCCTTGGTATTTGAATGCTAAATTAACTTTTGTATTCCTTGTACAAATCCAAAATGGCTAAAATACACTATGTTTTCTCTAAGTTGCTGGTTTCCCCTTCTATTTAATTGAGGATGTTTGTGTCTATGTTCATGTGAATCTCCTTTTGCAATGTCAATATATGATTTTTATATTGAGGTAATGCTGAACTCATAAAATAATTAAGGATTGCTTTTATGCCCTCTGTTTTCTCGCAGAATTAGTATAGATATATACCACAGAGGGATTACTGGATCATATGGTAAATTTTTTTGAGGAACAAGCATACTATTTCCCATAGTGGCTGCACTATTGTACATCACCATCAACAGTACACAAGGGTTTAAACTTCTTCATATTCTCACCTATCCTTTTTTTTTTTTTTTTATAATCGCCATTCAAACAGGTATGAGGTGATATCTTATTGTGGTTTTGATTAAAAATTCTCTAATGGTTAGTGATGTTGAACATCTTTTTTAGGTACTTGTTGGCCATTTTATATTCATGTTGTCTTTGAAATGTCTATTCAAGTCTTTTGCCCCGTGTTCATTGTGGTATTGTTCACAATGGCCAAGATCTAGAAGCCATACTGTGTGATTCCACTAACATGAGGTACTAAAATTGTCAAACTCATAGACACAGAAAATAGATGGTAGCTGCCAAGGACTGGGTGGGGAGAGGGAAACAGCAGTTGCTGTTCACTGGGTATAAAGTTTCAGTTACACAAGATGAGTAAGTTCTAGACATCTGTACAACATTGTGCCTATAGTTGACAATATTGTGCCCTTAAAAAATTAAGAAGTAGCAGGCACTGGAAAAAGAGCTGGCAGGTGAGGTAATGGATTATAAGTTATATTTTAAACATTTTTAGTTTGAATATTTGAGATAGTTCTATTTTTGGAATGTGGTTAAGTAAATTGTCTTGATAGCTAGGCTAATTCAGTTATTTAGGAGATGGATAAGGTATTACTCAATTATTACTGGAAAATCAGCATGGAGCTGAAAACCTGTTTTTCGGCACCTTTAAGGGTCAGGAATGTAATCATTGATCATTGGTATCACACTGCAGTGGTCCCCTAGGGTATGTGGTTCCAGTTTGCCAAAAGCTGCTCATTTGCTCTAGAAAGTATTCCTGGTTAGCCACAGTCAGAAGAGAAAATGGATTTAAAAGGGTAGTTTTGTTAGCTCTCTTTCTCCAATTTCCTCATCAACCTTTGTCTGAATGCACAGCTGCAGGATCAGTGGAAGACATGGGCGGACATAATATATCAGATGCTAGGTGAAAGATTCGACAGTAAAATTATAACAATATCATGCATATGTTTTAAAAATTTTGCTCAGGAAAGTCACTTCCAATTAAGGAAATATTTCTTCAGTAAAAGTTGCAGTAATTACTTTCTGTAATTTGTGTCATTTATCTAACAATGTAACATCTTAAATGCCCAGAGTCCCCTGTGGACTCCAATCTGAACAATATTTACTTTTGAAAAGTTATTGGAATGAAAATTAAATCCTTTTCTGACTTAGTTCCTCCAGTTTTAAGTTTGACCTCTGATAGGATAGATAACTGGTCACTAATGAATGACTAGATGTCTACATAATTTTAGAAAATAGAGAAATCAATTAGCCTTTGCTAATTTAGTTTTTTCAACTACACACAAACATACACATACGTGTGTATATATGTGTGTGTGTGTGTATACACACACACACACACTATATATATATATATATATATATATATATATATATATGCCTTAAGTATTTTTGATCACTCTTTTAGTTCTTATTTTACCACTTGAAATGGCTTTGGTGTTCTTTTAGATGTACTATTGAGACTTAAAGTGCTTTTTTCAGCAATGAAATACCTATAAGAAACCAGTGTGCCCCAGAATCATTTCCATTAACTGGGCCTCCAAATGAAGTGCTGTATATCAATTCCTTCAGGCTTGAGATACACTGCAGGGTTCTTTCTCCTGGTAAATGAAGCATGTTTTTTGGAGCACTGTGCATATCAGTGAATAGGAGACTAGGGAAAAATAAAGTGTTGGTAGTCTTAATATCTAGTCTAGAAAGAAGAAGTGAACCAGATAGAAGCTTTAGCAGATGGAAACATACTCAAGATATATTTTAAAAAGATGGGAGGACTCTTATTAGTTGGCATGTCAAACAATACAATTAACTGAGATAGGGTCAGATGATCTCATTTCAGAGAATAGCTCATTGGCCGAAGTCTATTTATTTTCTTTACAAATAGTTTTCCTAGTACACTTAACAAAACTTTTTGAAATCATTGGAGAGACAATCAAAACAGATGATGATTAGATACTGGTTTTAATATTTCCTAACACTCCTTCTGGTATTAATGTATGCAAATGTACCTAAAGGTTTCATTTTGCCTTTAGAACATGGACTAGAAAAGTAAACAGTGCTTTTTACTTAAAACACTCCAGTGCTTCTGTGCTGAGTGTTACTAATAGCTTTGTTGTTCTAGTATAATTCTCTAGGTGCTCCTCTTTCCCTTTGTAATCTGCCTTTCATTAATTGAAGCAGATAGTCTTATGATTTGGATTCAGAAGTATATGAGGTGTGAAAATATATTCATATATATTGGCTAATGAGACTGATTTTGTAGCAAACACAGCAGGCCTATCCATCTCAGTATGTGTTTATCTTCAGAAGAGTCACTTTGGATGAGATATGCAATGTTTGCCCATTCTATCGTTCCTGCTTGAATTATCTTTTTGGAGCCTTCTTTGGAAATGGCTTTGGAAGTTGTTGTGAATGTGCTTTAAAATATCTGTGAATAGCATGTTTTTAAAAATTTAAGGTAGGCTTATCTTAGCTTTCAAAGTGGGAACTAATCAATAGTGTATGTAAACATTTGGGTATTACTGTCCTGCAGTCACTGGTTATGAAATCCTCTTTGTCAGCACAAGAGTGGGAGGGTGGGAGGAGCTACCTCCACTCACGTGGACACTAGGGGTACCTAGAAAAAGAAATTCACCAGCTCCCATGGTTGTGTTCCTTTGTTTCATTCCATGGAGTGATTTTTACAGAAAGGAGAGATGTCATTTACTACTGGTTTTCACCAGCTATGTTAGCATGAGAAAAATAACAGATGCAGTGCTTAAGAGGGTCTTGGGCTCTCCTACTTATCAACACATTTTATTTATAGTTCTAAAACATCCTTATGTGTTGTCAGGCATTTTTAATCCTCTGCACAATGCTACTAAGCTCCACCTGGTTTCCTCCTACTTTCTTGTGTTTGATAGTATGTCAAAACTGTGCCTTCCTATTTTCATGCCTGAATTTGTGTGTTTTCTTGAACAAAACAGTATTTAGACTATCTGAATTATGGCCGATTAATTAAATGAGTTCTAAATTCTTTTCACACAAATTCTGAAATTTATATAACCACACAATTAAAAAAAACTCTCTTTAAAATGCACTTTAAATATTTATTAGTTAATTACTCTGACTCTGTTACAATATATTCTCTTCCTGAAATAATGATCCCATTATCATGCTGGCTGTAATTTTAATTATTATAATAAAATCATAGGAATTGATGTAGATTTAGTACCTATCATACCTCAGGAATTAAAGTGAATGACAGCATGCAATTGGTTGCATACAATTTGACAACTGAAAATGTTTTCTTCCCTTATTACCAGAGTTTGAGCAAACAAACAAAAGATATAAATCATAATGGTGCTTTAATACCATGTGTAACTTGGCTTAACGGAGGTCTACACTTATAACATATGTCAGACATACGCCAACAAGTTCCTCCAACATCTTTTCAAGATACAATTGCTTCAAAATTGGTGTTGCCCAAGAAAACACTACAGAATGTAAGATCCTCTGACTTTCCCTCCTCTGTCTCTTTATCTACACTGCAGTAATACAAGTTCAAGGTCCTGGTGTTTTTGCAATTCCCATTCCGAACTTGTTTTAACATACTTCTCTTTTTCATCAATATCAATTTTTAAATTAAAAATTTTTTAATTTATACATACATAGGATACTGAATCAATCTGGAAATATGAAGGCAAGAGATGCTGTTCCATACCGCGTGAGATCAATCAGTTAATCCCTATTTTCCCTTCTGAGAACATCCGATTAAAATTTACCTAAGATTATTAACGAATATATTTTTGGAATACCATAATTTATATTATGGTTTAATAAAATGAAACATGTCTTGATTCCAGTCTAAAATCCCTCTAGTATTCCTTGACTATAACGTCAATAGGATATTAAGAATACGGATGGTGATTCACTAATGTTAGATCAAACTATATAAATGAAAGTATAGAAGATATTTAAATAATGCTTACCAAATATGTGTGATTGAACTTAATGTTCTAGATTAGGTGTCAGCAAACTTGCTCTGTATAGGTCAAGAGAGTAAAATATTTGGCTTTGCAAGCCATCTGGTGTCGTCATGACTACAGAACTCTGCTTTATAATGCAAAGGCAGCCATGGACAATATGCCAATGAATGGACTTGGCTGTGTTTCAATATAGCCTTAGTTATAAAAAGGTGGGCCTGATTTGCCCACTCCTCGTTTAGGTGGATAACATCAAATATGAATGTTTTGCCTAAAATTAAAGTGATAAATGTACCTAATTAGTTTTAGAGATGTTCATTGGCCCAATCATTACTCTTTCCTCATGTGCAGTAAAACAATTGTTTTATAATATATTAGATTTCACATACTATACAATAATATGGCATTAATTTGATCAATTTCCCCCTGAAAATTGTTTATTTTTACTGATCAAGAATGATAATATATTTTAAAGACATGGCCTGTTTGAAGGATTTGTCATGTCATTTAGAATTTATCATTTAGTGCTCAAGGCTTCTGAAGTTTTACTGAAAACATTGTTACCATTTGATGCTTTTGAAGTTTTAATTATTATCACGTTATAAGATCTCCACTCAAACCTCAAAGACAACATTTAAGAGAACAAAAGTAAACAGGGACATATGCCTCATTACGGTCCTTATTAAAACCTAATCCCTATGCTTTACAAGTTCAGAGGTTGTAATAATTTTTTTTAAAGAGTTAAAAGCAAACGAGCAAGTAAAATGTTATTTTCTGTTTTTAGCAGTGTGTTCATTCGTTTGTGCATTTATTTATTATCTTTACCAACTAGAGAAATAGCATTATCACTACCTTTTTACTTCAGAAGGTAGTTGACTTGAAGAACTTCAGAATGCTTAGAAGAGCCAAAGGAAATGTGCTCTCTGTTCCTGTTTATACTTTTTGACAAGGCTGGGGACAATATATTAAAGAACCCCTGTGACTAACATTTTGCCTCTATTATAACGTATCTACTTCTATTTTCCTTTAGAAAAGATTTATCTGGGGACTATAAGTCTGTTCCCTTCCTTGTAAGTAAAATCACAAACAAAAGTGAGCATGAAAAAAAAAAGGAACAATATTTTCCATTGTATTTCTTTCCTGTCTTCCTGTAGAAATTCATTACATACATACAAACGTAAACTGATACATTTATATATACGTTCTAAATATAATTTCTTAGCTTAGAGAGTAGAATTTTAATATCTAAGAATTTTAAGTGTTCCATAATGGAACTAGAGTTTTCTAAACAAGATTTCTCTTAATAATAGGACTTGTTGACATCCCTGGTAAAATGTTCGTGACAGACACATACGATGGTACTAAGGTTTATGAAAGAACTTTGGCTTTTATTTTACTGCTAGTGGTAATGAGTAAATTTTCTTCTTGAAATGTATATAGTATGGTCAAAAACAAACAAAAAACATTGCACGGTTGCTCCTTCTACCTCACCAAAAGAAGGGAAGCATATCATAGAAATGATACAATAAAATATCTTGAAAATCAGTAAAGTGGTCAACTAAGGAATATGAGAATCCTACATTCTTAGGATCTTCACCCCTGCTCCAGCCACACCCCAGAAGCTGGCTGGTCTACAAGCCATTCCTATGCTTGAGGAATCGCCAGTCTGATAAAATAAATAGACTGTCTTTATAGATAGAATGTTTTGTTGGTATTGGTTGCCTCTAATCTGGGCCCCATTTGTAAGAGCAGGGCACTTTCAATGGAAGAATTTGGGGGGTGTAAAAGCGTAAATGTGTTGTAACCTCTTTCAGTCTGCTGGTTTGCCTGCCAGTAAGGAGGTTGCCAATGCCATTTTGGGAAATTGTTTACAATGATATATATGCCTCTAGCTTCAGGAAAAAGAAATAATTTTCAGGATACAAGTTGGTGCTTAGAATAACCTTCAGCCTTAGGCTAAATGAGCGGTGTTACTACCAGTCCGCCTGGGGCAGGAGTAGCCATGGGGATAGGGACTGGCATGGGAGACATAGGCTCTCCTGTGGGACTAATGAGTGGCTGACTCCCTACTGTCCTTACAGAGCCAAATAAGTTCCCTGGCAGCAGTTGCCCTCTAGAACAGATGGGCCCTTGACCTCCTCACTGCTGAGAAAGGGGGCATCTTCCTCTTCCTTGGAAAATAATGCTGGTACTTTGTAAACCAGTCAGGAATAGTCACAAGCAAAGTCAGGGAACTCAGAAAAAGAACCAGCCTATAATAAATGAAGATGATCCCCTCGAATACAGCCTAGGTCTGTTTAAAGGGGCATCAAAGCAGGGGATGATAGGGAACAATGTGTTATATGATAGCCGACAGGACTGATAAGGGAATTTCAGTACCTGCCTGAAGACTTCCCTTCTGGGTCCTTCTTCCCACCCTGCTTGCCTCAGGCGCCAAATTACTACTAATGAGCATTGCAGAAGTAATAGACTATAAATTGTCCCCTCTGTTGATGCTGTGGGCTCAGATCTCTGGAGAATGATCTTCTCTGAACCCACTGGTGTAAAATAAACCTCCTGCATTCCAAGATCTCTGAGTGCCGCTTGGTTCTGCTGATGGGTGATCCAGACCAGTTTCCATAATGGACGTCTTGCCATCAATTTAAATCTTGGGGATAACTCAGACTTTAGGGAGTTGGAGAGGTTCCTCTTTAGAGAGCAAACTAGGTACTAGACCATAAGAGTGAGTGCACACGGTTGATGTTGTCATCCAAATGAATTTTAGAGGGCCTTTATGGCCATTACAGACAATTGAGGGATCTGTGAGCTATTGGTGTGGGTAGTGTGTGTACCCAAGGGGCATTAATTTACCCTAATGCCTGTGGTGATAGTGACACCCAGCAGGTTGTTCATTTCCCACTTTGTAACGAAGCTATTATGACTGTGAAATAAACCATCTGACCAGGCCTATGGGGAAGATGGAATTTTCATTAAATGCCTTATTCAAGGGCCCAGCATTGTACATTCTAAGAAGTTAAATGTGTGTTTTGGTCACTGTGAGGAACTCCAGCAAGAATAAGAAGTGTCCCGACGAGGTCTTGCATTGGGGCTTTCATATGTGTAATGTCATTCTCATGATGCTGGAGGTAGGTGGATGCACTTACGATCGTGACTGCAAAGATTGTGCTCAGTGGAAAGGCTGCTGAGGTAGCCTGGTAAAGGCAGGTTGTGTCTCTTCAGAAGAGAAGGCAAGTTAAAGCTGAGAGACTTTTGAAATAGGCACTGAATAAAACATATTGATCAGATCCATAGATAGCAAAATATTTGGTGATTGAATAGAATCAGCAATTTGTTTTAATTTTTTTTTTACGTTTATTTATTTTTGAGACAGAGACAGAGCATGAACGGGGGAGGGGCAGAGAGAGAGGGAGACACAGAATCGGAAGCAGGCTCCAGGCTCTGAGCCAACAGCCCAGAGCCCGATGCAGGGCTCGAACTCACGGACTGCGAGATCATGACCTGAGCTAAAGTCGGACGCTCAACCGACTGAGCCACCCAGGCGTCCCTAGAATCAGCAATTTGAATAATTCTGGCTCTTAGATAATAGGGGACTTACTGGATGAGTTCACACATAAAGGTTGTGGTGATCTGCCATGAAATGCAATTCAGTCTTCTTATGTTAAAGAATAGGCCAGATTGAGCTGTTAAATGGAGAAGCAGCGGCAAAGTCTCCATTTCACTCGTTAAGTCTTATATAACATTCTAAGCAAAATACTTCAGAGAAGGACAAATATCAGATGATTTCACTCATATGTGGGATTTAAGAAACACAACAGATAATCATGGGGGAGGGGAAGGAAAAAATAAGATAAAAGCAGAGAGGGAGGCAAATCAAAAGAGACTCTTAACAGAGAGGAAACTGAGGGTTGCTGGAGGGGAAGTGGGTGGGGAGATGGGCTAAATAGGCATTAAGGAGGGCACTTGTTGGGATGAGCACCGGGTATTGGATGCAAGTGAGGAATCACTGGGTTCTACTCCTGAAACCAGTACTACACTGCATGTTGACCAACTTGGATTTAAATAAAATTTTTTAAAAAAGAGGCGTTCTCAAAAAAAAAAGTCATACAATAAATTTAAATCTTTGAAGTTCCTGTTTGGATTTTCACTAGGGTCACATTAGATATTTCAACTGGGTGATCATTGGCATACCATGGCTTGAGTGCAGGTTCCCCTTCCTATTCTGTTCACTCAGATAAGGTCTCCTAGCCATACTTCCCTCCTTTCCAAGGAGACAGGAAGCAGGTCTTATCCCTGAATGGTGGGTTTCATTTCCCTGCTAGCATGTGTGTTATTCATACAAGAGGATCAAGTCCTCCCGTGGAAACTAGGGGGCACCTCACCCCTTTGACACTCCAAAAGCTGCCTCCACAGTCCCTGGTTGTACTGTTTCCAAATGCAACCTCGTGTCAACCTGCCTGCCACAGTGTCCTCCTTCCCCAGACTACAGGTATATGGGTCTGCTAAAACTCCTGTCAACCTCCGCTGTCCAGTGTTGAGTGTCAGTTTTAGCCATCTCCCATCCCTGTGGAATGAATAGAAGGCAATTAAATATGTGTGAAATTAAAAGGAAAAAGATAAGCAGTAGCTATTTCAGCGCCATGCCAGGCGCTGCTGCCGATGGTCGCCAGCTTTAGGGTCTCTGAATTCTAAGCCAGGTACACATGCAACTCTGAGGTAAAGGGCACCAGCACATGCTGGATGTCCTGCCTATCATTGAGATGGGTTGGTTCGTGGCAGGATAGAGTTCCAGCTTGCCATTCTGTGCTTCAGTTTGTCCTCATGAATTTTTTGGTTTGTCCTCATAACTTCTTTGGAATTTCTATTTTTTCTTTGTTCTTCTCAGTTCACCCCCATCTTTCCTTCTTCACTACCAGCCCTCTGACATCAGGAGCCCACCCTCAAACCAAAAGCCTTACCTAGACTGTTGACCCCCAGCTCCCACACTTGAGGAAGGTTTGCTTCCAATAATAAATCCTTAGTCCATATTACTCATATGGACTCTGCTCAAACCCAGAATGATTCAGATGTACTTCTAGGGTTAGTATACACATTCTCTTTAGTAGCTAATTTCAAGCATTGAAGTACCAATTCATTTTTTTTTTTGCCCATTTTTTAATGAGCTAAATGCCTTACTTCTATTGATTTGTAGGAATTTTATGCTTATTTACAATATATAACAAAGGACTGCTTTGTTATATATTGTAAATAATTTCAGTCTGTGGCTTCTCTTTCAAATTCACATACTGAGTATTATTAACAAATAGAGATATTTAACACATTCTAAATTTTTATTTAGGTTAATGATTTCTATGTTTTACAAGATGTTTCTCTATACCAAGTTTTTAAAAATATTATCCTATATCATGTTTAAGACATTTTTGTTTTTTCCTTGATATCTCATTCTTAATTCTACTTTGAACTATCCATTGTGTGTAGACAAGAGGCAGGAGTGTGAAAGTTTCATTAGTTCCATGTGGATGTCCAATTTATCTAGTACTAGTTATTGAAAAGATGACTCTTCCCCACCACTTTACAGTGGCATTTTTGTTGTAATCCAAATGCCAGTATATACCTGGTCTATATCTTGGATTATCTATTTCATCTTGTAATATTACCTCTCTATATTTAATACAGCCATCTCAATGATTATTATTGATATTTACCATTTTCAGTGTCATTCGGTTCAAATATTTTCTAATTTCCTCTGATATTTTTCTTTGACCTTTGGTTTATAAATTTATTTCCAAACATATGGGTATTTTCCAGTTATCTTATTATTACAGTTTCTAGCTTATTTTCCATTGATTACAGCATGTCTATATAAATTCAGTCTCCTGTCATTTGTCACATCTTGATTTATACCCTGATGAACTTAATTTTTTAAACATTAAGTGTGGTGTTGACATGAATGTGTATTTTGGAATTTGGACATACAACATCAGTTATGCCAATATTTTTAATCACCTTGTTTAATACCTTCAATATTCTTATTAATAATTTGTTTGCTTTCTATTAGATTTTAAGACAGGTGTATTAAAATGTTCCCCTATGATTACAGATTTATCTATTTTTTTATTAATTTCTGTCAGTTTATGCTTTATATTTGACCATTCCATTATTTGCATACAAATTAAGAATTTTTATCTTTTTGATAAATTTAACATTTTACTATCTTGTCTCTTATTCCTTTAATGCTTTTTGCCCCGAGGCTTACCTTAATTGATGTTAATAAACCTGTACTAGCTTCCCTTGATGAGTTGTTTGCATAGTAAATATTTTTCTCCCTGTTCTTTTAAGTTTATTGTGTTTTAATATTTCTTCTTAAAATCTGTGTATTGCTAAAATTTAACCCTAATAATCTTTACTCCTGTAAATGATGCACTTGGATGATCAGTATTTATAATAGTTACTGGTTATTTGGAGTTTATAGCTTTCTTATAACTTTAAGTCATTATTTTTCTTGTGTTCTAGAGATTTTTTTAATGAATCCTTTTATGTATAAATTGATGACTAAAGTTATGTCTACTTTTTCCAGAGACGATATACTCTTGCTGTTAGTTCAGGGCAAGAGCAAGATTAGAAGCATTAATTATTCCAACGGATCATCTCCATCCAGTTCCAGTGTTTGTGATAACTTAAAGACAGTTTAGAGCTCCCAAAATGTCAAGGATGTATTTCCAAGTCACATTTTCCCTCATCTTGAACTGCCAACTTAAAACCAACGGTTTCTACCAGAATCAGTCTGCCTTCTCACCTTGTTGGCATACTCTTAACTCCATTTTTTAAACCACCAAAGGAAAAGGCTGTTAAAACAACTAATTTTCTGAAACTCTTAGATGGGGTCATGAGATAACCCAAGGGAAAAATTATCTCCCGTACTCAAGGCAAAGCTGTTCCATTACGTTGTCTCCCTGACTTTGCCTAAGCAATACCTGCAAGAAGAATTGAAATATACGTGGGGTGTGTGTGTGTGTGCGTGTGTGTGTGCGTGCATGTGTGTGTGTGCATGTGAGTGTGTGCGTGTAGTTTTTTTTCCTATTTATTTCAGTAGCAGATTTTATTTAAATTTGCTAGTTCATCATTACCTGAAGATGAGATTCTGATTTTTCTTTTTCCACTGTGCTTAATTTGCTCTTTATCCTATCCATTAATACTTAATTTACCTAACTATGCTGTCTTATTTCTAATTTTTTTTTTTTTTTTGGCAGGGGGCAGGGGGCGGTCTTTTTGGAGAAGTATCTCCTCTGTGATTTCTATTACTTCACCAATCGTTTTTAAAAATTGTGAACATTCATATTTTATAATTTTAGGAAGCTCTTCTCTTACTCTACTTTTGTGGGAATTCCGATTCTCTCGTATTTGACTTAACTCTTTCATGGTGTGTGTGTGTGTGTGTGTGTGTGTGTGTGTGTGTGTATGCGTGAGTGTGTGTGATTTATACGTTTTGTTAGTTTTTAATTTCAGTTTCTTCTTTTATTTTCTTTACCCTGTGCACAGTGCCTTCTGGGATTCATTTCAGTTCAATTTTCAATGATATCTCCTAAGTAGCAGTAATTAATCTATATGCAAAATTTACAGAGATGAATAAAAAGTTATCTACAATCAAGAAACTTGTCATCTGTTGGGAAAAAAAGTGTATGCAACTAAGTGTAACATAAATAAGAGAAATATTGAGAATGCCCAGAGTGCTATTGAAGCAGAGCAGAGGAAGCAATTCATTTTGACATAGGGAGCTGGGAACTGCTTCATGAACAGGTGGCAACAGGGTTCAGTAATTACTGAAGATACAGTCTTCTTTTCAAGCCATGTGCCTGCTGTTAGAGTTTCTTGGACCTCTTTTGCTGGCAATGTGAGAGTTTTAAGGCTCTTTTCAGCCCCAACTAAATCTTTAAACACCTCCAAGTTTTAAAACATTCTTCTCCTGGTCCATCAATAGTAAATTTACAACCTACAGGTCAGAACCAAAAGCTTTTCAAAGTGTAATTGACAAATACCAGGAAGCATCTCACTTTATCACAGAAAACTTTAAAACTTCAACATGAACCTGGCAAATGTGGGGAGTATTGCCTTCAATCAGGATCACTCCAGCTATTTCTCTCAAACTCAGTGGGAAGGTAAGAACAAATTTCAGGAGACCAAAATAATACTAAAAGCCTCTTAGACTAGCATGCAGCAAGCAATACTGAGTCCCCACAGTCTCAATATGAGATAAATTTATATCATATGTCAAAACCCTAGAACTAATTTTGCAGCACACTAAATCGAATGCAACTTCTGGTTGCTGTCGGAAATTCCCTTTGTACAACTCTGTTGTGCAGTAACTTTAACTTTCTTTCCTTCTTATTAGGAAATTTTTGCAATCAGTAGGAAAAATAGATTGGCTGGTAATGCTTTTTAATTAGACTCATAGATAATGTTACTATTTTTATGTCATTTGTTTATAATCAGACAAATTAATGCATGACTTTTCTTAGCAAATATTAATTTCTAGCCATGGGTGCTGATGAAATTATAACTTGCTTTGGTATCAGGCCTATACAGCTATGCCTTGATAATGGCAATTGTGCTGAAAAAATAATAAAATAATTCATAAAAGATAAATGAGCTGAACATTTTAATTAAGCAACATATCGAGAAATGTAATAATATTGCTACTCCAGTTTCACTGTATAGGGTTTAATTTTTAAAATACACACTTTGGAATCTAAAATTGCCTTGTTGTCGTCATACTAACTAGCTAGTCTATCAGTTCTTTTTATTTTACGGTTTTTACACTCTTAGGTCCTTGAGTAGATTCCTGCAGACTCAATACCCTATAAGTATGAACACTCTACAATATATACATTTAAGTTGCAAAAATGCAAGTTAAATATTAAGAATTTTGTATTTTTCTTTCTACCTTTTTTTAGAAATTATATCTTCAGTGTCAGTAGAATTTTTTCTGTTTCCCTAGATGTTTCAAAGAATAGCTCCATATGCATTCATGGGGAGACAAAATGAATTTGGTTTAACATGAATCTTCCTCAGCAGGGTGGCATATAATGTTATGAAATAACTCTTGTGAAGTGTCCTCTCTTCACAATTTATTTTTTTTCAAATTTTAGGAAAAACACACTGTTCTCCCTACTCTTGCAGAAATTTATTGAATATGATTTCATGAAGCAAAATACACATAAAAGAATATATACATATATATATACATATATATATACACACACAAAATACATATAAAAGCATACATTTCTAGTAGTGTATTAAAAGTCTTATTTGATGAAATGGAATTGTTTTTACAGTATTTTTCTCAGCCTGTTGTAAGATAAATTATAATTTTGAAATTAAAATAACAGTATATCTTATGCATATAACCATGAATACACTCTTGTCCTGATATTTAAAAATAATTTGTGGATTTTACTCAGTAAGGTAATTGGTGACAGAAATTACTATTTAATGTCATTTAAGCATCACTATGCATAGATTGTGTTTTCCTTTCCAGTAGAATAACAAAAACCAGACTATAAATGGAATCCATGTAATACATAATATTGCTTGATTAAAAATACTTCTCACTTTTATCCTTTACTTTAATTAGGGCAGAATATTTATTGTCTGCATACGTATTTAGTAAAGATTTCTTATGACTAGATATATCAAATTCTGCACTGAAAATATAAGTAATTGTCCCTCTGGCATTTGGAGTAGTAAGAAATCCAGCCTAGAAATGGCAGTGCCCAAAGCCTTTATTCCAGCTCTCCCCTCAAAGAAGAACACAAGGTAAGAACATTTAATATTAGAGTCAGTTTAGGACACTAGGTTTATTTGATCTTATTTTAGAGAAAGCAGTTACCTGAGAGATGGTGGGTAGGAAATTGCCCTACAGATGTAGGAACAGAAAAGGGGATATTGAGAAGGCATTTAGTAGAAGGGATCTGTTTATTAAAAGCTAGACTATAAAGAGGGGATATAAGGGGAAAAGGAGCAGGAAATGAGACTTTGGGACACTTGTAATTAGGAAAAAACATTCTGTTTGCACTCTTGCCAGAAGCTGATCTTCCCCTGAAGCTTGAATATAATTACAAGCCAAACAAGACACTTAGGATCTGCAGATTGATATTGTACATAGATCTCTATTTAGCTACTCTCTTGTTCTTTACCCAATAAATCTAAATATGAGTGTTTTAAAACACGTCTTAACCTATTTTTTGACATGGTATCTATAAAATTATTTTTAAATGTTTTATTTAAATTCTAGTTAACATATAACGTAATATTAGTTTCAGGATTGGAATTTAGTGATTCATCACTTACATATAATGCCCAGTGAGCATCCATACAAGTGCCCCCGTTAATACCTATCACCCATTCAGCCAATCCCTCCACTCACCTCATGTCCAGCAAACTTCAGTGTGTTCTCTATAATTAAGAATCCCTTATAGTTTGTCCCCTTCTCTTTTTTGCCCTTTCCCCTATGTTCACCTGTTTTGTTTCTTACTTTCACATATGAGCAAAATCACATGATATTTGTCTTTCTCTGACTTTTCTCACTTAGCATAATACACTCTAGCTCCATTCATGTTGTTGCAAATGGCAAGATTTCATTCTTTTTGATGGTTGAGTAATATTCCATTATTTATATATACCATGTCTTCTTTATTCATTCATCAGTTGATAGACATTTGGGCTCTTAACACAGTTTGGCTATTGTTGATAATGCTGCTATAAATATCTGGGTGTATGTTCCCCTTCTAATCAGTATTTTTGTATCCTTTGAGTAAATACTCTAGTGGTAAAATTGCTGGGTCATAGGGTAGATCTATTTGTAACGTTTTTTTTTGGGGGGGGGAGGGTGGGGTGGGAATTACCAGGTTTTATTATCTTCCTAATCATAAAGAATGCTTCATGAATTTGAGTGTCATCCTTGTGCAATGGCCAGGCTAATCTTCTCTATATCATTCCAATTTTAGTATATGTGCTACCCAAGCAAGCACTATTTTTAACTTTTTAAGGTATTTCCATACTCTTTTCCAGAGTGGCTGCACCAGTTGCCATTCCCATGGACAGTGTGAGAGTTTCCCCTTTCTCTGCATCCTTCCCAACATCTGTTGTCTCTTATGTTGCTAATTTCAGCCATTCTGACAGGTGTGAGGTCATATCTTATTGTGGTTTTGACTTGTATTTCCCTGATGATGAGCGATATTGGCACCTTTTCATGTGTTTGTTTGTCATCTATAAGTCTTCATTGGAAAATTTCTATTAATGTCTTCTGACCATTTCTTTTTTTAAGTTTGTTTATTTATTATTTTGAGAGGGGGGGAGTAGGGGCAGAGACATAGAGGGAGATAAAGAAGCTCAAGCAAGCTCTGTGCTGTCAGCACAGACCCTAATGCAGGGCTCTATCTCATGAGCCATGAGATCATCACCTGAGCAGAAGTCAAGAGTTGAACACTCAAACGATTGAGCCACCCAGGCACGTCTCTGCCCATTTATTAACTGTATTATTTATTTTTTGGGTGTTGAGTTTGGTAAGTTCTTTGTAGATTTTGGATACTAACTCTAATCAGATATGTCATATTCAAATATCTTCTGTTGCATTTCTATGCAGAAGTAGTAAAGCAGCAGAAAGAGAAATAAAGCAATTGATCCTATTTACTATTGTACCAAAAACCATAAGATACCTAGGAATAAACCTAACCAAAGAGATAAAAGATCTGTACCCTGAAAAGTACAGAACACTTAAGAGAGAAATTGAAGATGACACAAAGAAATGGAAAAATATTTCATGCTTGTGGATTGGAAGAACAAATACTGTTAAAATGTCTATACTACCTGGGGTACCTGGGTGGCTCAGTCGGTTAAGCATGGACTTTTGATCAGCTCAAGTCATGATCTCACAGTTCATGGGACTGAGACCTACATCAGGCTCTGTTGCTAAAAGCACGAAGCCTGCTTGGCATACTTTCCCTCTTCCTCCTCCTCTTCCTCTTCCTTTTCCTCCCTCCCTCCCTCCCTCCTTCCTTCCCTCTCCCTCTCCCTCTCCCTCTCTCTCCCCCTCCCACAATCATGCTCTCTCCCTCTCAGAATAAACAAACATTTAAAGAAAATAAATGGCTACACTACCCAAAGCAATCTATACATTTAATGCAATCCCTATCAAAATATCACCAACATTCTCCACAGAGCTAGAATAAACAGTGCTAAAATTTGTATAGAGCCACAAAAGACCCTGAATAGCCAAAGAAATCTTGAAAAAAAAAGTTGAAGGCATTACTATTCTGGACTTCAGGTTGTATTACAAAGCTGTAGTCACCAAGACAGTATGGTACTGGCACAAAAAAACAGGCATATTGATAAATGGAACAAAATAGAAAACCCAGAAATGTACCCACAACTATGTGGTCAAAATTATTTCTTTTAATGAATTTTACATTGATTTTTACCAAAGTATAGTTGACATAGAGTATATTATTTTTAGGTGTACCACATTATACATTTGTATATATTGTGAAAGCATCACCACAATAAGTCTAGTTACCATTCATAAGCATACAGATTACAAAATTATTTTCTTGTGATGAGAACTTTTTAAGGTTTACTTAGCAACTTTAAAATTTGCAACACAATATAATGGAAGATAGTCTTCATGCTGTATGTTTCATCCCCATCACTTATTTATTTTATACTGGAAGCATGTACCTCTTGATCCCCTTTACCCACTTTGCCCAACCCCATCCCATTTCCCTGTAGCAACACCAGTATATTCTCTGTATTTATGAGTTAGGTTTAGTTTTGTCTGGTTTGTTTATATGTTTTGTTTTTTATATTCCACATGTAAATGAAATCATATAATATTTGTTTTTCTCTGACTTATTTTACTTAGCATAATGCCCTCAAGGTTCATCCATGTTGTTGCAAATGGCAAGATTCCATTCTTTTTTATGGCTAATATTCCATTGTGTATATACACCATATCTTCTTTATCCAGTCATCTGTCACTAGACTCTTAGGTTGTTTCAATATCTTGGGTATTATAAATAATGCTACAATGAATAAAGGGGTATAAATGTTTTCAAATTAGTGTTTTTGTTTTCTTCAGATAGATGCAAGTGGATATGCTGGATCACATGGTAGTTCTAATTTTAATTATTTTTAGGACATCATACTGTTTTCCACAGTGACTGTACCAATTTACATTCCCACCAACACTGCATGAGGGTACTCTTTTCTCCACATCCTACCCAACACTTGTAATTTCTTGTCCTTTTGATAATAGCCATTCTGAAAGGCATGAAGTGATATATTATTGTGGTTTGGGTTTGCATTTTCCTAGTGATTAATGATGTTGGGCATCTTTTCATGTGCTTTTTGGCCATCTATATGTCTTCTTTGGGAAATGTTTGTTAGATCCTCTGCCCATTTTTTTTTAAACATTTATTTATGTTTGAGACAGAGAGAGACAGAGCATGAATGGGGGAGGGTCAGAGAGAGAGGGAGACACAGAATCTGAAACAGGCTCCAGGCTCCGAGCTGTCAGCACAGAGCCCGACGCGGGGCTCGAACTCACGGACCGCGAGATCATGACCTGAACCGAAGTCAGCCGCTTAACCGACTGAGCCACCCAGGCGCCCCTATCCTCTGCCCATTTTTTAATCAGACTTCTTGTTTTTTCCTAATGAGTTGTGGGAGTTCTTTCTGTACTTTGAATATTAACTTCTTATAGGATATATTATTTACAAATATTTTTACCCATTTAGTAGGTTGCCTTTTTACTTTGTTGAAGTTTCCTTCACTGTGCAGAAGCTTTTTGGTTGGATGTGGACCCACTTACTTATTTTTGCTTTTGTTACCATTGCCTTTAGAGTAAGATAGATAGCTAGATAGATAGACAGACAGACAGACAGATAGATAACCAAGAACAATGTCCAGGAGCTTAGTGCTTATGTTTTTTGTTTTGTTTATTGTTTGTTTTAGACTTTTTTTAGGTTCTAGTCTTAACATTCAACTTTTTAGTCTGTTTTGAGGGGTTTGTGTGTGTGTGTGTGTGTGGTGTAAGATAGTGGTCTAATTTAGTGGTCTAATTTAATTCTTTTCCATATGGATGTCCAGTTTTTCCAACACCACTTACTAAAAAAAACTATGAGGACATCTGGGTGGCTCAGTTGGTTAAGTGTTCAGCTCTTGGTTGCAGATTGGGTCATGATCTCACAGTTCATGTGTTTGAGCCCCACATTGGGCTCCAGGCTGACAGTGGGGAGCCTGCTTGGTGTTCTCTATCTCTGCCCCTTCCATGCTCACATTTTCTCTCCCTCTCTCTCTTTCTCAAAATAAATAAATAAACTTAAAAATTTTTTTTAAAATATAATGTAAAAAAAAAGAAAAATAAAACAAAACTGTCCCTTCTTAATTCTATATCTTGTCTATTTTGTTGTAAATTTATTGACCATATATGTGTGGGTATATTTCCAATTTCTCTATTTTATATTCTGTTTTTATCAGTACCATACTGTTTTGATTACTATAGCTTTGTACTGTAGTTTGAAATCAGAGGTCATGATGCTTCTAGCACTGGGATTTTGTTTTTTGGGGTTTTTTGTTTGTTTGGGTTTTTTTGTTGTTGTTTTTTTTGTTTTGTTTTGTTTTTGCTTTTTCTGTGTGTGTGTGTGTGTGTGTGTGTGTGTGTGTGCGCGCACACACACACACGTGTGTGTGTTTTGAGGGTTGTTTGTCTATTCAGGCTCTCTTTGGTTCCATATAAATTTTAGGATTATTTGTTCTATTCTTGTGAAGAATGCCATTAAAATTTTGATAGAGATTGCATTGTATTATAGATTGCTTTAGGTAATATGGACATTTTTGCAATATTAATTCTTCAATCTATGGGCATGAAATACATTTCCACTTTTTTGTATTTACTTTCTTTTCTTTTTTTTTAATTTTATTTTAGATGGAGAGCACCGGTGGGGGGAGGGGCAGAGAGAGAGAGAGAGAGAGAGAGAGAGAGAGAGAGAGAGAGAATCTCAAGAAGGATCCATGCTCAGTGTGGAGCCTGATGCAGGGTTTGATCCCATGATTCTGGGATCATGACCTAAACCAAAATCAAGAGTCAGACTCTCAGCTGACTAAGCCACCCAGGTGCTCCTGTCTTCACTTTCTTTTATCAGTGTCTTAATACTTTCAGTGTACAGGTTTTTCATTTCTGTGGTTAAATTGATTCCTACATATTTATTATTTTTGATGCAATTATAAATGGCATTTAAAAATTCTCTTTCTGATAGTTCATTGTTAGTATATAAATACTCAACAGACTTTTTTGTATACTGATTTTGTAACCTACAAATTCACTGAATGCATTTATTAGTACTGACAGCTTTTTGGTGGAGTTTTTAGGGTTTTCTAGATATAAAATCATGTAATTCACAAATAGTAACAGATTTACATCTTCCTTTCCAATTTTGATGCCCTTCATATCTTTCTTTTTTTCCCCCTAATTTCTCTGGCTTGAACTTCAAATACTGTGTTGAATAAAACTAATAAAAGTAGTGAACCTTGTATTGTGAGTGATTTCAAGGGAAAGTTTTCAGCTTATCAGCATTGAGAGTGATGTTTTCTATGCGTTTGCCATGGTCTTTGTTATTTTAGTTACATTTAGTCTATATCTACTTTGTTCAAAATTTTAGGATAAATGGATTTTGAATTTTGAAAAATGATTTTCTGCATGTATTGAGATGGATATATGATTGTAGTCCTACATTTTTTAATATGGTGTGTAATATTGATTTGTATGTTGAACCCTTCCTACATATCTGGAATAAATCCTACTTGATCATTGTGGATGAATCCTTTCAATGTATTGTTGAATTTGGTTTGGTAATATATTGTTGACAATTTTTGCATCTGTGTTTGTTAGGAATATTGACCTTTAATTTGTTTTTTTTTTTTTTTTTGTTTTTTTTTTTTTTTGGTAGTTATCTTGTCTGATTTTGGTATCAGAGTAATGCTGGCCTTGTAAAATGACTTTGGGAGTATTCCTTCCACTGAAGATTTTAGTAACAATTTAAGAAGGTTAGGTATTGAATCTCTTTGAATGTTTGTAAAATACACCAGTGAAGCTGTTTAGTTCCAAATTTTTTCTTTGTTGGGAGTTTTTTGATTACTGGTTCAACCTCCTTACTTGCAATCAGTTTACTCAAATTTTCTGCTGCTTTGTGATTCAATTTTAGAATATCGTATGTTCTAGGAATTTACCCATTTCTTCTAGGTCTTCCAATTTGTTGGCATAAAATCGTTCATAGTATTCTCTTTATGGTCCATTGTATTTCTCTGACAGCAGCTGTAATTTCTCCTTGATTTCTGATTTTATTTATTTGAGACTTCCCTCATTTTTCATAGTGTGTTAGCTAAAGGTTTGCCAATTTTGCTTATCCTTTCAAAGAACAGGCTCTTGTTTCATTGATATTTTTTTTTCTTGGTCTCTTTCATTTATTTATGATCTGATCTTTATTATTTCCTTCCTTCTATCTTTCGGCATTATTTTATCTTCTAGCAAGCTGTGTCTTTTGATTGGGGAATTTAGTTCATTTACATTTAAAGAAGTTATTAATCAGTTTATACTCATTACCATGTTCTTAATAAGTTTTCTGGGTGTTTTGTAGCTTCTCCATGCTCCTTTCTTTTTCTCTTCCTTCTCTTGTGGTCTGATGACTTTCTGTAGTTTTATGTTTAGATTCTTTCCAATTATCTCTTATGTATCTATTATAGGTTTTTGCTTTGTAGTTAGCATCTGGCTCACATATAACAGCCTATATATATATATATATATATATATATATATAGTAGTGTGTATATATATATATATATATATATATAGTATATATATAGTAGTCCTTTAATTTTAAAGCAAGTTGATTTTGAACACATTCTAAAACTATTTATACTCCCCTTCCCTATTTTATATTTTTGAAATTACATTTTACATATTTTTATTTTCTATATTCCTTAACTAATTATTGTAGGTATAGTTGATTTTACTACCTTTTTCTTTTAACCTTAATACTAGTTTTGTAAGTGATTAATCCACTCCCTTTACTACATATTTATGATGATCAGTGAGATTTTTACTTTCATTACATTTTCTTATTAATAATTAATGTTATGTCCAGGTTAAATAAATCCCTTTAACATTTTCTGTAATGCTATTTTAGTGGTGATGAACTCTGTTAGCTTTTGCATGTCTGAAAAACTCTTTAATGGACTTTTAGTTATGAATGATAATCTTGCCATGTGTAGTATCTATGGTTAGAAGTGTTTTGCTTTTAGTACTTTGAGCATATCCTTCTATTCCCTCTAGCCTACAAAATTTGCTGATAATTATGCTTATAGTCTTAGGTAGGATTACTTTTAAATAACAAGTTGATTTTCTCTTGCTGCATTTGAGATTCTGTCTTTAACATTGACATACTTATTATCGTGTGTCTTGATGAAGGTGTCTTTGGGTTCATCTCATTTGGAAATCTCCTGAATAACCTTTTTCCTTCCCCAGGTTAGGGAAGTTTTCAACCATTACATCCTCAAATAACTTTTCTGCCCCTTTCTGTCCCTACTCTTCCTGGAATCCCTATAATGTAAATGTTATTCCACTTGACATTATCCCATTGGTCCCTTAAACTATCTTCATTTTGAACTTTTTCTTTTTCCTGCTCTGTTTGAGTGAGTTCTAATGCCATCTTCAGATCATTGATTCTAGTGCTTAGTTGACTGTTGAACTCTTTTAGTGTATTTCTCAGTTCAATTATTGTACTCTCCAGCTCGGTGACCTTTTTATACTTATATTTTCTCTTTATTGAACTTGTCTCTTTATTCATTCTTCTGAGTACAGTAGTAATGTACTTTATGACTTCTTTAGAAGATGTACATAAAGATGTACATAAAGAACCTCTTGGGGCACCTGGGTGGCGCAGTCGGTTAAGGGTCCGACTTCAGCCAGGTCATGATCTTGCGGTCGGTGAGTTCGAGCCCCGCGTCGGGCTCTGGGCTGATGGCTCAGAGCCTGGAGCCTGTTTCCGATTCTGTGTCTCCCTCTCTCTCTGCCCCTCCCCCATTCATGCTCTGTCTCTCTCTGTCCCAAAAATAAATAAACGTTGAAAAAAAAACATCTTTATGACTGTTACTATGAACTCTTTAACAAGTAAAGAGTTACATATGTTTATTTCATTGGGCCTTTTTCTGGAGTTTTATTCTTCCAATTAGACATTTTTCTGTCTCTTCATTTTGCTTGGCTTCTTTTTTTTTTAAAAGGTTTATTCATTTCTGAGAGAGAGAGAGAGAGAGAGAGAGAGAGAGAGAGAGAGAGAGAGAGAACACACAAATGGGGGAGGAACACAGAGAGAGGGAGACACAGAATCCAAAGCAGGCTCCAGGCTCTGAGCTGTCAGCACAGAGCCCGAAGTGGGCTTGAACTCTTGAACCATGATATCGTTACCTGAGCCGACGTTGGAAGCTTAACCTACTGAGCCACCAAGGCGCCCCTTTTTGCTTGGCTTCTTATGTTTGTTTCTATTTATTCAATGAAACAACTCTCTCCTGGTTTTGAATGGGTGGCCATGTGTAGGCTCTGAACCTTATCATTTACTATTGTCTTAGTTCTTGGATGTTTCTTGAAGTGTCTCTCTCATTCTTTTAGACCCATTGGGCTCATAAACATAACACACCCTGGCCTCCAGAACCTGGCACTCAAGTGACATCCCCTACGTAGGCTATGTATGCCTGCTGAATGTGGAGGGCCATGAAGAGGGTGGAACACCTACCCGCTGCCCCTTTTTGGGCCAGAAGAGGGATGTAGTGAGGTGAGGCACTTGTCTGCGATCTTTAGGGCCACTGCAGCAGTAGCACAGGGGATAAGGCATTCAATGTCTCTGGTGGAGCTCTGGCCTTGGCTGAGGAGGAGCTTCTAGCAAGTCGGAATGAGAGTACAAAAATGGCAATTGCCAGTGCTGGCACTGACAAGGTAGAGAATGTAAAAATGGTACCTGCCAGCATCTTTGTCCCTTGAGAGTCCCAAGGTGCTTTTGCCCCTCTGGCAAATTATGATTAGCAAATGAATCGCGCATATGGTCTAGCCTCTTTTCAATCCACTGCTTTTGGTCTGGGTCCCAGTGCAACTATCTGCATATGTGCTCTTAAAGAGATACTAAATAATACTTCATTCCCTATGAACCTATGGTTCTTCTGGATGTAAGTCTGTTGGGTTTTAAAGTTAAACATTTGGGGGGCTCAACTCTCTGGTTGAGTCTCAAACATCATTATGCCTAATGTGTGGTACAATACCCTTGCTCCTCAGAGAGTAGTTTGATATTTGTGAGAACTTTGTGTTGATGTGTTGCTGTGCTGGGCATGAGGGTTTGGGTAAGACCACATCTCTGCCTTTGTTACATGTCTCATTGTGGCACTTTTTTCCTTTGTTGTAGAGGAGATCTTCAGCTAGTTACTAAGGATTTTCAGAGGGAATCGTGCCTTATATAGCTGTAGCTGCGTTGTGTCTATGGAAGGAGGTGAACTCAGGATCTTCCTGAGCAGCCATCTTGAACTGCCTCTACCAACAAAATTAGTTTTAATCATTTCTCTTCAATGGTATTATCAGAAAAAAATACCAATTTCAATACCAAATGGAATTTTACTTAGAACCAAATGCCACTGTCAAGCAACACAATATTTGTGTTTATTTGGTTAAAAATCATAATCTTTGGGGCGCCTGGGTGGCGCAGTCGGTTAAGCGTCCGACCTCAGCCAGGTCACGATCTCACGTTCCGTGAGTTCGAGCCCCGCGTCAGGCTCTGGGCTGATGGCTCAGAGCCTGGAGCCTGTTTCTGATTCTGTGTCTCCCTCTCTCTCTGCCTCTCCCCCGTTCATGCTCTGTCTCTCTCTGTCTCAAAAGTAAATAAATGTTGAAGAAAAAAAAATTAAAAAAAAAAAAAAAGAAATGGGAACTGTAATAACTAACATCTTAAAAAAAAATCATAATCTTTGCCATTACTATTTTTTTTAATCAGCGTTTAAGGAGATTGCAAAAAAACACAAATATTGAGTGTTAAAATGTGACTAAGATACTAAGAGGATTTGAATGTGAAAAGTGTCTGATAGTCACAAATCCATGAAATGTCTTTGGAGGAATGTGGATCTCTAACAGCTCTCTTTTTTAGTGGGAATAAAGATAGTTTATCCTTTGATGCTTGAGCTGTGAATGTTAATGGCATTTTGGTATGATAGATAAGTAAATGTTCCTGGCGATGACATTTTATAAATGATTTTGAACTTTAATAATTCAACTTGGGTTCACCCTTCTAATATACTAGTGTTAAGAACCAATAGAGTATTTAAACAGCCCACCAGCTTGCACATGATTTAGAGAAGGCATAAAGACCCCCTAGGCATGTCCTCTAAGGAAAATAAGAGATGACTTTCATTCAGGTGTGTATGGGAAGAATCTGACTCAATAAATAAGAAAAGATCTAAATACCCTATCCAAAATTGTCCTTTGTATAATTCAAATAAAATATCTTAAGGCTATTATTCTCTTTTTATTAGAAGATTATATGTTTAAATAATCTTTTAAGCTTCTATTGGTGTTCAAAAGTTGAAAACTGAAATCTCAAGCAGAGGAATAAAATTTTGAAAAGTAAAATTTTGAATTAGCAACCATAAGTGGATATTTCCCTACCACTATTCTTCCTTATTGCATATCAACAGACCCAGTAGGGGCACCTGGGTGGCTCAGTCAGTTGAGCATCTGACTTCGGCTCAGGTCATGATCTTGCGGTCCTTGAGTTCGAGCCCCCCATCGGGGTCTGTGCTGACATCTCAGAGCCTGGAGTCTGTTTCCGATTCTGTGTCTCCCTCTCTCTCTGACCCTCCCCCATTCATGCTGTCTCTCTCTCTATCAAAAAATAAATAAACGTTAAAAAATTTTTTTAAAAAAGACCCAGAAATTAGGCCTTGTTTTAGATTGCTGAAGGCGTAATGTGACAACAGATACATGTATTTGTGTATGCTATATGGGCATATTTGTGTTTCCTATCAAAATTCTACTTTTGGGAGCACCTGCGTAGCTCAGTTGGTTAAGCATCCGACTCTTGACTTCAGTTCAGGTCATGATCTCACGATTCATGAGTTTGAGCCCAGTGTTAGGCTCTGTGCTATCAGTGTTGATAGCACAGAGCCTGCTTATGATTCTCTGTCTGCCCCTGCCTTGCTCATGCTCACTCTCTCTCTCTCAAAATAAAAAAAAAAATTATTTTTGAATTCTACTTTTGCTAAAACTGAGTTTTTAAATCAAGAACACATCTCTTTCGGTTTACTGGTGGGACCTACAACACAATATAACTTCTTTTAAGTTTTGTGAGACTGAAACTAGAGCCAGTGTTTACTTTGATATTACTGACATGTTTCACATGACTGGAAATCTGGAGAAAACAAAATTTTGGGTTCAATATGATTGAAACTGTATATGTTATTTTTATATATATGAGGGAGAACAAGAATGACAGTTGAGAATAAATTAATTTAAGCAGCCATTCATAATCATCCATGGATAAAACATTAAGATTAATTGTGCTTGTGTGGAAAAAAAAAAGTTGTTTAACTGAAGATCTATTTTGAAAACTATCATCAAGTCAGTGATTATTAAATACTCATTTAATATTTTATGGAGCTCTTGGTTGGCTCGGTCTGTTAAGCATCTAATTTGATTTGCACTCAGGTCATGATCTTGTGGTTAAGATATCAAGCCCTGCATCAGGGGCTGTTCTGGACATGGAGCCTCCTTAAGTTTCTCTCCCTCTACTTCTCAGTCTCTCTCCTCTCTTTTTCTCTCAAAAAATATTTTAAATAATGCATCAGGTACATATTTAGTACTATATAAAAACTTAGGAGAATTGATATAAAACTATGGCTAGCCAAATCTGTCATAATATACTCAATATTATCATTATGAAGTTTATATTGCTATCCAGTTAAATAGTTTTGATATATCAAAATTGTGACTATATTATCATTACAACTATGTAAAATATATTCTCATAGATAAAGAATAGATTTTGAAAGGGAGGCAATTAATGTTAGGAAACCATAGTGAATTAATTTTTATTTATTTTTTACAAGGTAGTCTATTAAAATGACAATAAATGGGTCAGATAGTAATTTTCAACAAGACCAGTAAATATCATAATCTTTTTATATTTAATTGGTCAAATTTGTAGAATACTTTTCTAATATTAATAAAAACCTCTTAAACATCAAACAACGTTAGTAATAAGTAAAACTGTGAACTCTGAAGTCGGCCTCTTACCCTTCTTTATCATATGGCCACCTCCATTATTTAGCCAATCATTCTTGGCAAACTCTATGGAATGATGGATCATGTAAATGTTGAAGTCCAGTGACCTGTACAATCCTATTTAACCATAATGTAGACATAAAGTTATTCTAAGGTTCATATTAAGGAATAAAGACATTTTTAAGGAAAGACTATTGAACTACAATGCTTAATGAGTCAAAGAAGCAGTGTCCCAGAGGATGAGTACTCTTGAGTGTGTAAACAGTTACAAATAATTTTAAAGATTAATTAACCCAGCGTCACCCTTTGGATTTGGTAATTATTCTCATGATTTGTGATTACACCCAAATTCACAAATGTTTAGGGAGTTGAAGATCCAGATACATATTTAAGCTGGCAAACATTAGCTTTTTATAATTCCTTATTCATTACTTATTCCTCATTTATCTATATGTGCCTAATCCATTTATTATATAATGATATATCTTTTGTCAATAGAACTAAGTAAAAATTATATGGTTGTTAAAACATACCAGTTATATTTTTGAATGAAAGTAATTAAGCAGGGATAGCATCAAGAATGATATACCAGGAGTTCCAGGTGCTTGACCTCTCCACAAAAATAATAATTAAATAACTGATGAAAATCTTCTGGGAAAGCTCTTAAATACAAAAAACAAACAACAACTGCAAAACCTGCAGCACCCATTGAAACACACCCACAAAAACAAATAGCCTAGAGTAGGAGGAATTTTACCTGCGTCACTCTGTGCCCCACTGCTTCATAGCTCAGCATCAACAGGGATCCAGTCAGCTGTAACATCCCTACAAGGAATGGAAAAAACAGAAGGACCCTGGAAACCTATACCTCTAGTGGAGAATCACCACTTCCAACACAAATTACCCCACTTCCAGTCTTTACCAGTGCATATCACAGCTGACAGAGCTACTCAGAGTCCATGCCAGTGTGCACCCACAGAGAAGGAACTACTGCTTTGTGCCCCACTCCCGATTCTGATACCACTGTGCACATGCTAAAATGCCAGATCCATTATTCCTCATGTGTGCCCATGCCCTGGACCCCGATGCCACCATTGCTCCATGCATGAATGCACCCCAGACCCTGGCTCTGAAGTTGTTCTACAGCCACCCACATCATGAATCGCCAGTGTCATTGCTGCTCTGCATGTGCCAGCATCCCACATTCCAGGTCTGTGGCCACGCCACATATATATACATGCTGAATCCTGGCCCCATGGCTACTATACAACAGACCTAGTGTCACAAGCACCACATATCAGCTATACCCCCGTCCCTGGTGTTACCACTGCTTTGTACTTTCCCATCTCCCAAACTCCAGCTTTGTGGTCCCTCTGTGCATGCTTAGACCTAGACAATGGTGTGACCATAACTTCATGTGCACCTGTGTCCCAGAACTGTCACCATGTACAAACATGTGGCCAAGATACACCACTACTTTTCTGCCCACAGCTGCATTCTTGACCAGCATCAACATCATGTGTAGGCCCACACCCTAGTACCCTGTGCAAAGATAGATCCCTTTGGCCATGACTGTAACCAGCCCCACACTCAGCCACTGCCACTGAGAACCCCAGCAATGATTTCTATTGCCATGATTGCTCACAAATTTGGCTACTGAGGACACACACTGTCTTGGCTTATCCTAAGGTTAGAGGATGAGTACGTTGAGTTTATGCTACTATGCTCCCTCAGAGCCACCACTTAAAACTTTCTATGTCTTGAGAAGGAAATGAACATCTAATCAATGAGACCTAAAGTGCCCAAATAGGATCAACTAAAGACGACAGCAATTTGCATATCAGTAAATTGCCAAAAGTCCAGGACAAAGAAGAGAGAGTTTTGAAAACAGAAAGAGAAAAATAACTCCACATATAAGGGAACACCTGTAAGACTGTCAGTAGATTACTCAGTAGAAACTCTAGAGGTCTGGAAAAAAGTGAGATGACATATTCAAGTGCTAAAAGAAAAAACACACGCACACACAAGAATAATTTTAATGTCAAAATTATTTTAACGTGAAGCAAGTCTTTCCTAGGCAAAAATCAAAACAAAAACACAACTAAATAATCACCAACAGACCCAATACACACAAAATACTTAAGGGAATTATTCAATATAAAATGAAAACACACTAAACAGCAATGTGAAAGCTCATGAAAATATAAGCCTCATTGCTAAATGTAAATACTAGACAAATACAGATTAATGTAATACTGTAATAATGGCATATAAATTACCTTTAAAACTAATATAAAAGTTAAAAGATAAAAAAATTTGTTAATGAGTACACAATATCAAGATATTCTCTAGCTGTAAGAACAAAAAGCATGTGGGAAGAGTAAAAGTACACAGTTTTTTATGCAATTGAAGTTGTTAATTTAAAAGACAGTTATAACTACAAGACGTTTTATCTAAGCCTTGAGCTAAGCATAAAGAAAAGACATAATAGATACACAAAAGATAAAGAGGAAAGCATCAAAGGAAACCACTATGAAAAATAAGTAACAAGGGAACTTTGCAGACTACATTATAAAGGTACAGTAAGTGAAATAAGGTGGTACTGGCATAGAACAGACATGTGGAACAGAATAAGAGCCCAATAATAAACCCATGCATATATAGTCGACTAATATTTAACAAGAAAGCCAAGAAAATTCAATGGAGAAAAAAGTGTCTTCGGTGAATTGTGCTGGAAAAATTGGATGTTTTTATGTAAAAGAAAGAAACTAGACCCATATCTTACACTGCTCACAGAAGTTAACTAAAAATGGCTTAAAGACTTAAATGTAGGACTAGAAAGTATAAAACTCCTAAAGGAAAACATAGGGATAAATCTCCTTCACATGGGTCTTAGCAATGATTTTTTTGACATGACATATAAAGCACAAGTAACAACAATAAAAAAGTGAGACTACATGAAATGAAAAAACTCAGCAAAAGAAATAATAAAAAAATTAATAGGCAACCTATGGAATGGGAGAAAACATTTGTAAACTATATATCTATTAAGGGGTTAATATACAAAATATAAAAAATAACTCCTATACCTCAGTAGTAAAATAATTCAATTTAAAAATGGACAAAGGACAGGATTGCTTTCAAAAATATATTTGAATGGCTGACTGGTACATTAAAAGGTGTTCAACATCACTGATCATCAGAGAAAAAGCAAATAAAAAACACAATGAGAGATCACCTTATACCTGGTAGAATGGCTGTCATCAAAAACACAAGATAATAAATGCCCAGCAAGGGTATGGAGAAAAGGCAACCCTTGTACACCATTGGTGGGATATAAACTGGTTCAACCACTCTGGAAAACAGTATGGAATTTCCTCAAAAAAGTTAAAAATGGAGGGCACCTGGGTGGCTCAGTCGGTTAAATGTCCGACTTCAGCTCAGGTCACGGATCTCATGGTCCGTGAGTTGGAGCCCTGCGTCGGGCTCTGGGCTGATGGCTCAGAGCCTGGTGCCTGCTTCCGATTCTGTGTCTCCCTCTCTCTCTGCCCTTCCCCCGTTCATGCTCTATCTCTCTCTGTCTCAAAAATAAATAAAACATTAAAAAAAATAATAAAAAAAATTTTTAAAAAGTTAAAAATGGAAATAACATTTGACTCAAAAGTTCCACCTCTGAGACTATTTCTGAAGGAAATAAAGTCATTATGTCAAAGAGACGCCTGGACACTCATATATTTGCAGCATTATTTACAATAGCTAAGACATGAAAATAGCCAAAGTGTCCATTGACAGATGAATGGATAAAGAAGATGTGACCTATGTATACTGTGGAATACTATTCATCTATAAAAACGAAATCCTACAGTTATGACAACATGGGTGGAACTTGAGGGCATTTTTGTAAGTGAAATCAGTCAGACAAATACTATATGATCTCCCTTCTCTGCGGAATATAAAAACCAACTTCTTGAAAAAGAGGTCAGATTTATTTTTACCAGACATGGAGATTGGGGGATGGGGGAATTGGGTGAAGGTCGTCAAAGGGTACAAACTTTGAGATTTAAGATAAGTAAGTACTGAGGTTATGACTATAATTAACATTGCTGTATGGTATATTTGAAAGGTACTAAGAAAGCAAATCCTAAAAGTTCTCATTAAATGGGAAAAAATTGTAACTATATAAAGTGCTGAATGTTAACTAAATTTTTGTTTGTTTGTTTTATTTTTTTTAACGTTTATTTATTTTTGAGACAGAGAGAGACAGAGCATGAATGGGGGAGGGGCAGAGAGAGAGAGGGAGACACAGAATCGGAAGCAGACTCCAGGCTCTGAGCCATCAGCCCAGAACCTGACGCAGGGCTCCAACTCATGGACCGTGAGATCGTGACCTGAGCCGAAGTCGGACGCTTAACCGACTGAGCCACCCAGGCGCCCCTGTTAACTAAATTTTTGTGATAATCATTTCACAATATATGTAATCAAGTTATTATAATGTAAAAATTATACAGTTATAAGTCAATTATATCTCAAACTGAAAAAAAGGAAGAGAGAAACACAGCTGCAGAACAGAAAATTTTAAAATTGCAGTGTTAAGCCCTCAATTGATAATTATTTTACATATAAGTGGCTTAAACTTAATACTAAAAAGGCATAAAGTAGCTGAATGAATTTTTAAAAAGAATAAGATCAAGTGATGTGCCCCCTACAAGAGAACCAATTTAGGTTTAGAGATACACAAAGGTCGAAAGTAAAGGAATAGAATAAGATATCTCATACAAATGGTAACCAAAAGAAAGCAGGCATGACTATATTCTTATCAGACAAAATAGATTAAGTTTAGAACTGCCTACAGACAAAAAGTCATTATATAATGATAAATGGGTCAATTTAACAGGATGATATAATAATTATAAGTGTACATCCAATATTAGAGCAGTTAAAATATAAAGCCAATGTTGGCATATCTCAAGGCAGAAATTGACTTCAAAATACACAAAAATTAAATGACTGATTTGAACAACACTAGCCTGAAGAAACCAGTAACAAACATGAAGACAGAATTAGTAACCAAACACTTTTCCAAAAATAAATGCCCAGGTTAAGATTGCTTCACAGGTGAACTCTACCAAATGTTTAAAGAAGTAATACCAGCCCTTAAACTTTTTCATAAAATAGAAGAGGGAACATTTTCTTTTCCTTTTTTTAATATAATTTATTGTCAAATTGGCTTCCATAAAACGCCCAATGCTCATCCCAACAAGTGCCCTTTTCAATGCCCATCACCACTTTCCCCTCTCCCCCACTTCCCATCAAACTCAGTTTGTTCTCTGTATTTGAGTCTCTTGTGGTTTGCCTCCCTCCCTCTCTTTAACTTTTTTCCCCCTTTCCTTCCCCCATGGTCTTCTGTTAAGTTTCTCAAGATCCACATATGAGTGAAAACATATGGGATCTGTCTTTCTCTGACTGACTTACTTCACTTAGCCTAATACCCTCCAGTTCCATCCACATTGCTGCAAATGGCAGGATTTCATTCTTTCTCATTGCCAAGTAGTATTCCATTGTATATATAAACCACATCTTCTTTATCCATTCATCAGTTGATAGACATTTGGGCTGTTTCTATAATTTGGCTATTGTTGAAAGCACTGCTATAAACATTGGGGTACATGTGCCCCTATGCATCAGCACTCCTGTATCCCTTGGGTAAATTCCGTAGTGTAGTTTATTGCTGGATCGTAGTGTAGTTCTCTTTTTAATTTTTTGAGGAATCTCCACACTGTTTTCCAGAGCGGCTGCACCACTTTGCATTCCCACAAACAGTTCAAGAGGGTAAGGGGGAACCTTTTCAAACTCATTTTATGAGACCAGCATCTCCCTGATACCAAAACCAGACAGACACTACAAGTAAATAAAACTGTAGGTCGATATCCTTGATAAGTATAGATGCAAAAATTCTCCATAAAACACTGGCAAAACAAATTCAGCTCATTAAAAATAATTATACACTATGACCAATTGGATTTTATCCCTGGGAAGCAAGCAAGGATGTTAGGACATGTGCAAATTAATCAATGTGATATAACACATTAACAAAATGAAAGACAAATACCACACAGTTTTTTTAGTTGTTGTAGAAAAAGCATTTGATGGAGTTCAATATCCATTCATGACTAAAAGTCTCAACAAGATAAGTATAGAAGGAACTTATCTCAACACAGTGAGGTCCATATATGAAAAGTTCACCACTAACATCACAATTTAGGGAAAAATCAGAGCTTTCTCTCCAAGATCCAGTATAAGGCAAGTCTACCCACTCTCACCACTTCTTTTCAACATGGTCCTATATTTCTAGTCAAATTAATTAGGCGAGAAAAAGAAAAGGCATCCAAATCATCAAGGAAGTCCCAAAAATGTCTATGTTGACAGTTGACATGATTCATATACATATAAAACCCTAAAAACTCAAAAAGTTAGAACTAATAAATTCAATAAAGTTGCAGGGTACAATGTCAATGTAAATTGATATAAAATTAATCTGAAGGATATAAAAATAGTTGTTTTATCTTTTTATCTAAAAAGAAAATTAAAAAAAAATCCTATTCACAATAGCCATAAATAGAATAAAATACTTGGGAATGAACTTAACCAAAGAGATGAAAGACATGTAATGCTGAAAATGCAAAACATCAAGAAGGAAAATTAAAACACAGATGACTGGAAAGTTATCTGTGTCCATGGATTGAAAGACTTAATATTGTTAAAAGGTCCATACTATCCCAAGCATCCTAGAGATTCAGTGCAATCCCTATCAAAATCTCATTGTCATTCTTCACAGATATTAATCAAGTCTAAAATTCACACAGAACCATAAAAGACCCTTGACAGCTAAGGCAATCTTGACCATGAAAAACAAAGTTTTCTCTGATTTCAAACTATATTATAAAGTATTGGTAATCAAACCAGTATAGTGCTGTCATAAAAACTGACATTGAGATAAATAGAATAGAAAGCACCAAAATTCACACATCTATAGGCAACTGATCTTTGACAAGGGTGGCAAGAACACGCAATGGGGAAAAATTAGTCTTTTCAATAAATGGTGTTGAAAAATGGATATCTACTTGCAGAATAATAAAATTGGACACATCTCACACCATATATAAAAGTCAATTCAAAATGGAGTAAATTTAAGACTTAAAGAAAAAAAAAGACTTGAGACCCAAAGCCTTGAAACTACTAGAGACAAACAAAGACAAAAATCTGGGAAATAATTTTTTGGCTATGACACCAAAAGCACAGACAGTTAAAAATAAACAAGTGAGTTTGTATTAAAATAAAAACCTAGTGCACAGCAAAGAAAATAACAAAATGAAAAGGCAACCAATAGAATGGGAGAAATATTGGCAGACTACAGATGATTAAGAGTTAATATCTAAAATATGTGAGGAATTTCTGTGACTCAATAGCAATGAATAAATAAATATTTAACCAGATTAAACAATGACCAAAGAACCTGGATAGGTATTTCCCATAAGAAGATACACAATTGTCAAAAGATATGTAGAATTAAGAAAGGAATTAAGCAAAATTTTAAATTATTAAATGTACCTAAAATATTATTTTAATTGATTTAATGTTTGTGATGCAGGGTTTACATTTGAAATTCATGTAACACATACAAAATAACAACTTCCAGCAAATGCTCATAGCATATCCCAGAGTAGGTAAAAGCTTAATATGCCTTGTAGATCTATTATAGAATTATCAGATTGCTGTAATTGTTTATGTTGTCCTGTAATTTGAGAACTCCTAGTTATCATAGCACTTATTTTATTGATGGACATGGAAATGATGCTCAAAAATGATCTCTCCCTTAAGCCTACTGAATTGGTCAAAGCTGGGCCAATTATTCCTTTCCTTGGAAATTTAGAAATCAGGGTAAGATCAAAGTAAGTCCTTTCTTGTGGCAGAAGCCATATGTGTATGTGTGTGTGTGTGTGTGTGTGTGTGTGTGTGTGTGTACACACACACACATTTTAAATGTTTGTTTACTTTTGAGAGAGAGTGAGCAAGAGCGTGCAGGTAAGGGGCAGAAAGAGGGACATGGGATTTGAAGCAGGTTCTGTGCTGATAGCAGAGAGACCAACGCAGGACTCCACCTCAGAAACCACAAGATCATGACCTGAGCTGAAGTGGTCAGATGCTTAACCTACAGCCACCAGGTGCCCCAGAAGCCATTTATTTTTAATTTGGGGCATTATCAAAGCTTGTTGTGATGAGCACTGGTGTTCTATGTGAGTGATAAATCACTAAATTCTTTCTTGAAACTAGTATTACACTATATGTTAAGTAACTAGAATTTAAATAAAAACTTGAGGGGCGCCTGGGTGGCTCAGTCAGTTGAGCATCTGACTTCAGCATAGGTCATGATCTCATGGTTCCTGGGTTCGAGCCCCTCATCAGGCTCTGTGCTGACAGCTCAGAGCCTGGAGCCTGCTTCAGATTCTGTGTATCCCTTTCTCTCTGACCCTCCCTCTGTCTCTCTCTCTCTTTCTCTCTCTCTCAAAAATAAATAAACATTAAAAAAAAAAAGGTTCACTTTGAAATTGTTACTTTAAAAAAAAAAGAAAATAAAACAAAACTGTTCAAATGAGTGATTAAGAAGAATTAGCCTAAACAATTTATAATCGAATTTAAATGGGACACAAATAATGATTTATACAATGTTAGAAAAAATAACATTTTAAAATTCTCAGTTGTTTTGCCAAATATTTAGAAATATTTATTCAAAAGGTAATCCATTTCTTGAGTTGACTTTTAAAAATATTTACAGGTATTTTGAAAACATAAAAGTAATCTTTAACTGAAATTAGTATAAACTATAAGACAAAACAAGCATGTGTATAAAATCCATTTTGTTGCTAATGGAAACAAAGCACAAAAATGAAAAATCATAAAGTAAGAATGACAGTAAACTAAAATACTTCACAGTATTCAGTTTTTGTTGTGTTATTATTACAAAGTCTGTAAGATTAGAAGCTGAAACTATAAGAAATCTCAAAAACCCATTTTATAAGAAAAAGAATAGAAAAGTCAGAAATCTCACAAATTCATGTTGGTTATATACCTCGCAGATTAATAAATTAGATGTAAGCAAAGATGGCAACATAGATCAAAAGATTTAAAGACAAAATACATTAAATCAAAGAGTGTACTTACAACTTGATAGCCAAAAAAATTTACAATGAAATGAAAAGAACTCCAAACCACTTTTGCAGAATAAAACAGCATGCCAATTTTTAAGAAAAAAGCTGTTCCAATTGAAGCTAATTATAAGGGTTTTGTTTTGTTTTGTTTTGATCTTTACGACTCCCAGGTTGAGGTTTCTCTACAGGATACCAAAACATTAAATATTAACTTGACGACTCATAGAATTATTTTAACAACTTACTGAAAAAGTCAAATTAACTTTTAAAAATAAAAACTAATCAAACGTCAGTGGAAAGAAATCCACGAGATTAAAAAAAAGATGAATTTTAAACTAGACATCAATATGGTAGGCTGTAAAAATTTATGTAAACTTTAGGAAGATTAGTACTTGGAGTTCATCTTCTACCATAAGATGCTCACAGGGCAGTAGTGATCAGCAGTGATCATTTCTTTGCTATTGGCTCTGGGTGACCTGTTTTGCACACAGTCTGATACATCTCTGTAGGGAATAAACTATCTGAGTTTTCTTTTTCTCTCCCAAACTTCAGGCTTACCCTGGAAGACAGATTTAAAGAAAGTAATAATAATTTAGAAACATTTTATAAACAGCATATATGCCTATTTTATTTTATTTTTTTTTCATCAAATTAAAATTTATTAGAAATGTTTGCTCATTTTGCAGTACACTCGCAGAACAAGTTACTCACAGTCGAAGGTTTTACTGTATATTGTTACAATAAGCTCAGTTTTAGTTAAGATGGCTTGAGTGTCTCTCTTACCCTTTCCTTTTTATTTTTTTTTTTATTTTTTTTTTCTGAAATTTATTGACAAATTGGTTTCCATACAACACCCAGTGCTCATCCCAAAAGGTGCCCTCCTCAATACCCATCACCCACCCTCTCCTCCCTCCCACCCCCCATCAACCCTCAGTTTGTTCTCAGTTTTTAACAGTCTCTTATGCTTTGGCTCTCTCCCATTCTAACCTCTTTTTTTTTTTTTTTTCCTTCCCCTCCCCCATGGGTTCCTGTTAAGTTTCTCAGGATCCACATAAGAGTGAGACCATATGGTATCTGTCTTTCTCTGTATGGCTTATTTCACTTAGCATCACACTCTCCAGTTCCATCCACGTTGCTACAAAAGGCCATATTTCATTTTTTCTCATTGCCATGTAATATTCCATTGTGTATATAAACCACAATTTCTTTATCCATTCATCAGTTGATGGACATTTAGGCTCTTTCCATAATTTGGCTATTGTTGAGAGTGCTGCTATGAACATTGGGGTACAAGTGGCCCTATGCATCAGTGCTCCTGTATCCCTTGGATAAATTCCTAGCAGTGCTATTGCTGGGTCATAGGGTAGGTCTATTTTTAATTTTCTGAGGAACCTCCACACTGCTTTCCAGAGCGGCTGCACCAATTTGCATTCCCACCAACAGTGCAAGAGGGTTCCCGTTTCTCCACATCCTCTCCAGCATCTATAGTCTCCTGATTTGTTCATTTTGGCCACTCTGTCGCTCCTTATATGCCTATTTTAAAATGCACTGTTGTTAAATTAAAAATTCTAATTTAGGTTAGATTTTTGCTTCTGTGTATATGAAGAGAGAGGTGGCTTTTTATAGTTTATATTTAATAAGTTTATTCTCTTGGTCTAAATAACTAAGTAGTATGTAATTAGACAGTGTCTACTCAGTTTGTAATTATTCCAAGATGATAAATAAGGGGCACCTGAGTGGCTCAGCTGGTTGTGCATCTGACTCTTGATGTTGGCTCAGGTCATGATCCCAGGCATTCGGGGATTGAATCCCACTTTAGGCTCTGCACTGAGTGTGGAGCCTGCTTAAGATTCTCTCTCTCTGCCCCTCTCCCCTGCTTGCACCTTCTCTCTCTCTCTCAAAAAATGACATTGTTTGAAGTTTTTGTATAAGCCAACATTGCTTATTGTATGTATTTATGTAATTTTTAATTATTTATTTTATAGAGCACACAAGTAAGAGAGAAGGGCACAGGGAGATAGAGAAAGAATCTTAAGCAGGCTCCATGCTGAACACAGAGCCTGATGTGGGGCTCAATCCCATGACCCAAGCCAAAATCAACAGCGGGATACTCAACCAACTGAGACACCCAGTCACCTCCAACACTGCTTATTTTAAATAAAGTTTCCTTTATGTATTGGGTGCCATATCTTTATTTCTATCTTAGTCTGTTTAGGTTGCTATAAAAAAATACCATAGGCTGGATGGCTTTTAAATAATAGATATTTCTCACAGTTCTGGATGCTAGAAAGTCAAAGATCAAAGCACCAACAGATTCCATGTCTGATCTGGACTGCTTCCTGGTTCATTAACAGTCATCTCTCTGTGTCCTCAAAGACAGAAGAAGTGAGGGAACTGTGGGATCCCTTTTATAAGGACACTAATAACATTCGTAAGGGTAGTGCCTTTGCGACTTTATCACCTCCCAAAGGCCCCATCTCCTACAACCATCATATTGCGGGTTAAGATTCAGCATATAGATGTTGGGGAGACACTCCAGACACTCATTCAATTACTCTGAATTATATCTCATGATACATGATAATTTGTCATGGATGTCTTATATTTTGGCAGTAATTTCCAATGTATAAATACATTTGCATAGTCTATAGCATGTCTGAAAAATTATCATTGGCTTTTAATTAAATTTCTATTTTTCAAAAAAATCTGTAAGGTAACATGATTTACTCTAGAAATTATGATTAATTAAATATATGTCTTCTCTCAAATTTTATCTAAAAGTCAATATTAATAAAACAATTACAAATGTTTTTAAAAGCCCATGTAAATACTTTTATAAGACATGATAAATGAATCCTAGAAAATAAATACTGGTTAAGACTTTGGGATAATTGGAAAATATGGACTGTGCATCAAATGATAATGTAATATTAATGTTAAATTCTTGTGTGACTATTATGTTTATACAGGAGAAACTTCTTGTTTTCATCATGATAAATGTTAGTGTTTAGGAGTAAAGTGCTATTCTAACTACAAATAATACTCACACAATTTATTACCAGATGATGTACATATGGGGAGAGTGAGAGCAGGAAAGGGAAGGAAAAAGTAGGGAGAAAGAGAGGAATGTTAACAGTCCATGAATGTTTCAGGGAGTAAAAAGATGGCTATTTTTTGCTGTTTTATTATTCTTACAATAGCCCAAAATGAAACTGGAGAGAAAAGGAAGGACAAAAATATGTTTCACAGATTCCAGTGCATGCCTTGTTTCACAACATGTGAATGATGATGATAGAAATCAAGTCCCATTATGTTTTTACCTTTGTAAAATGTTTCCACAAGTTGAACTCCCCTTATTTCCATATGAAACACCTACTAAAGAACAGAATAAAATAGCCATCATTGATTAAGGATCTATCCTTTTCCAGGTTTTATTTGTTTATTCATTCACTCATTCATTCATTCATTCATTCATTCATTCTTTTGACTTTAGTAACCTCTTGGGTTAGGTCTACTTATGGTACTTCTTTTTAGAATAAGAAGTTAAGACTAAAAGTGACTAACTAAGGTCACAATGTTACCAAGTATGAAGGCCTGAAACCAAAACCAGTTTCATTAAATTTCCAAAGCTTAGAATATTTGTGCTGCTTCAAAAAAATAAAATAAATTTGCACTTGCCAGAGGCCAATGTGCTTTGCTGGTTAGTGATCAGGGAGGAGGAGAATGTCCTTCACCTGAATCCTAATCTTTACACTGCTCCTCCCAGCAATGATATTTCTAAGAATGGCTGATATGTTATTTTCAAATAGATGGCCTAGCTGCATTTTTATAAACTGTGCCTTTTTTTTTTACAAACATCTTGGCAAATAAGCAAATGGTTTTATAAGCTCTTCCATTGTATTCTCAGGAATGCTTATATAACCTGCTAAGCCATTATTCAATGAGGAGTGTTGGCATTTTTATTTACATGATAGCTTCGGCCATATCTAAAGCAAGAAAGAAATCATAAAAATACCTCATTTGTAATGGCAATCTTGGTACTAAGTGTGGATTTCCATATTGTTGTTTCAGGAAGGCAGAATGTTATCGGGTGTGAAAGCAACTGTATAAAGGATTAGAAGGCACAGTCAGTTTCTAATTCACTAGCTCCCTATAATCAGAATCTCAGTCACTATATAAATCACTTATAAAGACAGAGTCCTTCATGGTGACACTTGGAAGCATTAAGTTTACCCTTAGTAAATCTATTTTGATCAATTTGTGAAATGCTTGGGTTTTTAAACATCAAACACATGTGAGAAACAACTGCATGCAAGATTTAGAGTGCATATGATGTAGTACAAATTTTAGTTTATCACTTGATTGGTATTTGCTTTTTGGTATTTTCTTTTATCCCCTCCCCCCATTTTACTGATATATAATTGACACACAACACTATACAAATATTAGGTATACAGCATAATTATTTGACTTACATATATTGTGAAATGGTTAAGACAATACATTTAGTGTAATATCTATCCTCTTATATAGATACAAAAAAGAAAACAACATGTTTTTCCCCTTATATTGAGAACTTTTAGGATTTATTCTTAAGACTTTCAAATATACCATACAGGTGTGTTAACTATAGTCATCATGTTGTATGTTACATCCCTAGGATTTGTTTGTAAGTGGACGTTTGTACGTTTTGATCACTTTTATCCAGTTCCCTCACCCACTCATCCCTTGCCTCTGATAACCACAAATCTTATCTCTTTTTGAATGATTTTTTGTTTGTTTATTGTGCAGGGTTTGCACATACAAGTGACATCACAAAGTATTTCTCTTTGTATGATTTATTTTACTAGCATAACATGCTCCAAGTCTATCCATTTTGTCACGAAGGACAGAATTTTCTTTTTAATGGCTGAATAGTATTCTAGCCTGTGTGTGTGTGTGTGTGTGTGTGTGTGTGTGTGTGTGTGTGCACGCGTGCGTGTGTATTCTTTATTCTATCCAGGGTCATTTAATTTGTTCCCATGTTTTGGCTATTTTAATTAATGCTACTCTGAATAGAGCATGCATGTATCTCTTCAACATGGTGTTTTCATTTCCTTTGGATATATTTCCACAAGAAGAATAACTGAATCATATAATAGTTCTGTTTTTAGTTTTTTGAGGAAACTACGTACTGTTTTTCATTATAACTATACCAGTTTACAAACCCAACAGTGGCGTACCAGGATTCCGTTTTCTCTATATGCATGCCCACATTTGTGGACAGCAGTGAGCCTGATGGAGGGCTCAAACCCAGGAACAACGAGATCATGACCTACCTGAGCTGAAGTTGGATGCTCAACCAACTGAGCCACCCAAGCACCCTAGATATTCTTTGTTTCTTAATGTAGGCATTTATTGCTATAAACCCCCATTCTTTAAGCTGTTTTCACTGTATCCCATACATTTTATGTACTTTGTTTTCATTTATTTGTTTCAAGATTTTTTTTTATTTCCCCATTTAATTTCTTCTTTGATCCATTGTTATCCAGGACAGTATTGTTTAATTTACTTGTATTCATGAATTGTCCAGTTTTCTTCCTGTTATTGATTTCTAGTTTCATACCATTATAGTCAGAGATTATAACTGGTATGATTTCAGTTTTCTTGAATTTTCAGAGGCTTATTTCATCATTTAGCATATGATCTATCTTAGAACATGTTCCTTGTGCACTTGAGAGAAATGTATTTTTCTGTTGTGGAGTAGAATATTCTGCATACCTTTGTTAGACCCATTTAGGATCATTTGTTCCAATTAGTTTTCTTATTGATTCTCTGTCTGGATGTACTATTCATTATTGAGGGTGGGTTATTAGAAATCCTCAGATATTATTGATGTTTTTTTCTTCTTTTATCTCTGTTAGTTTTGCTGTTTATATTTATTTGTACCTATAATGCATGCCTAAATATTTACATTTGTTATATCTTCTTGATGGCTTATCCCATCATTACACCATAATGACCTTGTCTCTTTTTATCATTTTTAGTTTGAAGGCTGTTTTGCCTTATTTCAGTAAAGCTACCCCTGCTTTTATTGTCGTCGTCGTCGTCGTCGTCGTTGTTGTTACTATTTGAAATATCTTTTCTCATTCTTTGACTCTCACTCTCTATATGCCTTTAAGGCTAGGGTGAGTCTTTGATAGGCAGCATATCATTGAATCTTTTATTTTTTCCATTTGTTCGATGGCTTTGGATGGGGAAATTTAATTTATTTACATGTAATGTAATTACTGATAAGTAAGGATTTACTATTGCCACTTTGGTAATTTTTTTCTGGCTGTTTTGTAGATCCATTTTTTCCTTTCTTCTCATTCAACTGTGTGTGTGTTTGGTCTTTGGTATATATATGTTTTGACTGCTTTTTCATGTTCTTTTGTGTAATTACTACAGGTTTTTCCCATGCGATTACTATGAGGCTTACATTTAAAAATCTAAGACTTATAAAACCTTATTTTAAACTGATGGCAACTTAATTTCAATAGCATCCCTAAACTTGATACTTTTATTTATCTTCCCCATCATATTTTGGGTTATTGATATTATAGTTTACTCATTTTTGTATTGTGTAAGCAGTAAATATATTGTAATTTATTAGGGTTGTATTTAGGGTTATATATTAGGGTTACATTTAGTATTTTTTTATTTGTATTTACTTATTTATTTTTAAAAATATTTACCATTTCCAGTGACCCTTTATACTACCTTCTTATGTTTTTTATTATTTTAATTAGTGTACTTTTACTGCCACTCAAAAAATTCCTTTTAACACTTCCTATAAGGTAAGTGTTGTGGTTACACTCCCTGTGACTTAGTTTGTTTGGGAAAATCTTTATCTCTCCTTCATTTCTGAAGGACAGCATTGCCAGGTATAGGACTCTTGGTTGGCAGGCTTTGTTATCTCACTATTTTGATTTAATCACTTTATTGTATCCTGATGTGATAAGCTTCTATTGAGACATTTGACAAAGTCTTAACTTGTGAAGTTTTCAGCCATCATTGCTTTAAATGTACTTTCTGTCTCTTTCTCTTCTGGAATTTCCATAAAGTAGATATTGTTTCCATTGATTGTGTCCTATAATTCCCAAACCTTTCTTCATTCTTTCTCATTCTCTTTTTCTTTTTGAATCTCTAACCAGATAATTTCCAATGTTCTGTCTTCTAGGTCAGTGATTCTTTCTTAAAATCTTATTTTGCAGATCTTGTTTGAAGTCTTCAGTTTAGTTACTAAAGTTTTGAATTCTAGGATTTCTGGTTTTTTTATGGTTTCAATGTCTTTGTTGAATTTCTTGTTTTGTCCATGAATTGTTTTTCTAATTGTAGTTAGTTGTTTGTTCTTATAGTTCACTAAACTTGAAGATAATTATATTGAATTTTTGACAGTTCATCTCTCTTTAGAGTCAGTTGTTGGAGCTTTATTACTTTTCTTTGGTAGTGCCATGTTTACCTGATTTTTGTGATCCTGTTTATTATGTTGGTATCTGAACATTTGAGTAAGCAGTATCCTATTCCATACCTTACAGGTTCACTTTGGCAGAAACATCTTTTCACCAGTCAACACAGTTTAGGTTTCTGGATCTATCTGTTGTGATGTCCTTGGTCTTGCTACCAGGGTCTATTTTTGGTGAGGATGCAGCCTGCGCTCTGAAGTTGGGATGGCAGTTGCCACTGGCTATGAACAGTTTGATAGGACTGCTGGTTTGGTTCCCCACCCAAATAGGCCATAGGATTGGCTTCATCAGACTTCCTAGGTGATCAGAACTGTGTATGATACTCAGCAATAGGCAAGACTATGAATTAGCTCCCTTCCCCGGTAGACTAGCAGAGTTGCTCCTAGGACCTCCATAGCTCATTGTTTGGGAACATAAATTAGGCAAGCCTGTGCACTGAATTTCCTGGCCAGAAGGAGCCACCCGTTTTGCTCTATAGATGGCCTAAGTCATGGGATGTGTTCTTTGTTTAAGTGCCCCTGTATGCTGGGCTGTTGGATGGGTTACACAGATTTTGATGTGCTCTGATTTAGTTCCCTGATGAGGTGATCTGAAGGCTGTATTTAGTGATTTGTAGGACTGAATTGATTTCTCTGCCTAGGCCAAGCAGAAGAACTGACTCCAAGTGTGGCCAGTCTCTTTGATTGTGGTCTTGAATTGAGCCTACCTGCTCCTCAATTTTCCTGACTGAATGGGGCCATTGGCTTTGTTCTGAATGATCTACTCTGTTAGGATCTCTGCTCCAATGTTGCTGGACTATACAGCTTCCAGGTATTCTAGCCAGGTTTTCTGGTCAGGCATGGCTGGGAGCTATACTTGACAGTGGGTGGGGTTTTGAATTTGCTCCCCTGCCTAGGCAGGGACCGACTAGCCTCCAGGGCCTGGCTCTTTGTTTGAAGACCAAAATCAGGCAGACCTGTACACTGCCAAGTTCCCTGGTCAAACTGTGCCACTGTCTTGACTCCACAGATGAATAAAATGGTGGTTGGAACTACCTGGGCACTGCAGGTAGGAACTCAGTCTGCCAAAATCTGAGTGATGGTTATTGCAAGCCTCTATCTCTTTTCTTTTCACTGGATTCCCAGTGGTTAGCCCTGCATATCCTCACACAATCACTATAGAATGAGACTGAATTAGAGGCTCCCAAGAAGTGAGTGATCCACAACACTGAAGGAATTGCATACCTGTCTTATCCTCTTTTTACCCATTGAAATACCTTAGGCATAGGGAAAACCAGTCATGTTATGTTGCACCAGCCTGAATGGAGAGCAGTTTTTTTTTTTTTTTTCAAAAACCATCCATCCAATGTGGTCTGTCTTGGGACCCCAGCTGCTTCTCTCAGAGACAATGAGCTGGGCAGCTAGGCAGCTGGATATTGGCCTCTGATGATCTCTGAGAACATGAACTGGAATCTGGAGGCAGTAGAGGCTCAGAAGAGCTACTGGCAGCAGCTCTGGGATGATATACAAAAGTGACTGCAAGAAGAGCCCAACTATAGCCCCCCAGCACTTCCCTAATATTCACTGAGCCTTGCTGATGATCCCTAGCTCTTTGTGCAGTGGTCCTCCCTCATCAGGGGACCATTTCTCCCAACTTGCTTCACAGTATTTGAGAAATAAAAATCACCCTTTATCAAATGGTGCTGGGAAAACTTGACAACAACCTGCAGAAGAATGAAGTTGGAACACTTTCTTACACCATACACAAAAATAGATTCAAAATGGATGAAAGACCTAAATGTAATATAGGAAGCCATCAAAATCCTAGAGGAGAAAACAGGCAACAACCTCTTTGACTTCAGCTGCAGCAACTTCTTACTTGACATGTCTCCAGAGGCAAGACAAACAAAAGCAAAAATGAACAATTGGGACCTCATCAAAATTAAAAGCTTCTGCACAGCAAAGGAAACAATCAGCAAACCTAAAAGGTAACCAATGGAATTGGAGAAGATATTTGTAAATGACATATTGGATAAAGGGTTAGTATCCAAAATCTATAAAGAAATTACCAAACTCAACACCTGAAAAACAAAAAATCCAGTGAAGAAATGGGTAGAAGACATGAATAGACACTTTTCCAAAGACGTTCAGATGGCAAACAGACACACGAAAACATGTTCCACATCGCTCATTATCAGGGAAATACAAATAAAAACAACATTGAGATACCACCTCACACCTGACGTGGCTAAAATTAACAACTCAGGAAAAAACAAATGTTGAGGATATGGAGAAAGGGGAAACCTCTTGCACTGCTGGTGGGAATGCATACTGGTGCAGCCATTCTGGAAAACAGTATGTGGAGGTTCCTCAAAACATTAAAGATAGAACTACACTATGACCAGCAATTACACTACTAGGAATTTATTCAAAGGATACAGGAATGATTCAAAGAGGCACATGCACCCCACTATTTATAGCAGCACTATCAACAATAGTCAAATTATGGAAAGATCCAAAATGTCCATCAACTGATGAATAGATAAGATGTGTGTGTGTGTATGTGTGTATATATATATATACACACACACATACACACACATACACATACATACATATACAATGGAATACTACTCAGCCACGAAAAAGAATGAAATCTTGCCATTTGCAACAATGTCAATGGAAATGGAGGGTATTATGCTAAGCAAAACAAGCTAGATACAGACAGATATCATATGATTTCACTCATATGTGGAATCTGAGAAAGCTAACAGATGACCGTAGGGGAAGGGAAGGAAAAATAAGGTAAAAACAGAGAGGGAGGCAAACCATAAGAGACTCTTAAATACAGAGAACAAACTGAGGGTTGATTGGGATGGGTGTTGGGGAACTGGGGAGAATTGGTAATGGGTATTGAGGAGGTAACTTGTTGGGATGAGCACTGCTAGTTATATATTAGTGATGAATCATGGGAATCTACTCCTGAAGCCAAGACTACAATGTAAGTTAGCTAACTTGAGAAAATAAGTAGATAAATAAATAAAAGTCAAATTTTACTCGTTCAAAAAAAAAAGTCTCTGTGGTACTAGTGGCTGCTTCAGTCTCACCCCCGTGTTCTAGGCTTTTTTCAGGTGTACCTTGTCCAGGAATGGTTGTTAGTTGTTCTTCTGAGGGAAAGCAAAGGTAGGAATAATTTATGTTGCCAACCTCATAACATTACTTCTCTAGTATTTTCCTTCATTGGTACATCTCTCTGTTATTGGGCAATAAGCATTAAACTATTATTTGCATTAATTTGACGTGTATTTAAGTTAGAGGGGTATTTTTGTGTGTCCTCTTTAGGCTCAAAATTTTCTATACATTGGTTTTTATAATATAGGTATTTTATTTAGCCTTATATATGGTATACAGCATGGCTTCTATCTGAAAAGCATATGAAATAATATATCTCATCAAAAGAGCAAATATTCGAAGGCCATACTCAAATTCTTTGGTTTTGATATTCAGTTATTTAAGTACATTTTCATATACACACTCAAAGATCTCTTTCAGAAGTACCTCGAAATAAGTAATTGCAAAGGTAGCTCCTTGAAAATATTAAAGCCCTTCTTTTAAGACAGAAGTATGCTTGAGAGCCTAGAAAGGACACTTATGCAAGTGTATTATATAAATTGTAAAATCGACTTGCTCTATGCTCATCTGTGAATTTTGTAAATCATGCAGAGCCAAGTGTAGGGAAAAAGGCATTTTAGTAGCTTTCTACTTTTGGGGTGTCTGGGTGGCTTAGTTGGTTAAGTGTGCAATTTCAGCTCAGGTCATGATCTCACGGTTCATGAGTTCGGGCCCCATGTCAGGCTCTGTGCTGACAGCTCAGAGTCTAGGGCCTGCTTCAGATTCTGTATCTCATGCTCTCTGCCCCTCCCCCACTCACGGTCTGCTTCTCTCTCTCTCTCAAAAATAAACATTAAAAAAATAAAATAGTTTTCTACTTTCTAGTTCTTCCCCATCAGCTCATAGAGGAAATAGTAACTCCTGTGTTTAACAAACCAAAAAAGAACAAAAGAAAATATATATACATATATATATGTATTAACATTGTATATATGTATATACATATAAAAAACCAAAAAAGAAAAGAAAATATATATACATACATATATAATATATATTAAGCAAAACTATATATATATATATATATACACACATATATGTGTGCATATATATAGGCATATATATATGCACACATATATGTATACACACATACATGTGTATTTGATTTCTACCTTGTGAACCAATTCAGCACAGATAATCCTGAAAGCATTTACAGTAACCAAAAGGAAAACCTGGTGAGCTTGTTTTAACTCTTTTGTTCACTCCCTCATTTAAAGTCATGAAACTTATGAAAGGTCAGAACTGGTATTCAATGGATAGCTAAGGAGCATTGGGAAGTAGGGCAGTAAGGCTTATACTGTGGAAATTTTTAGAGGGATAGACAATGGGTCTCTAGAGGAGTGTCAGCTGCTTGAGATTAGGATCAAATTATTTGTGTGGGAAGATGATTCCACCTGCTTTTGTACAAAAGGGAGAGTACGGTGTTAGTTGACCCTGCCACAGCATCTTTGTGCTATTTGGTCTATTTCAAAGTGCATCCCTTTGGCTGTGGTACTTCTGAGTAACTTCATGAAGTCATTTTTAAGTAAGTTACACATGTTTTAAAGTTGAAAACTGAATTAGTAAAAAGAATGAGATTAAAAAAGAATTTTAAAGTAAAGCACCAAATGGACACTAAGCCAACATTAGCAAAAATTGGACACATGGATACAATGACTGAGGACTTTTTTCTTTTTTAAAAAAAGTTCATTTATTTTGAGAGAGACAGAGACCGTGTTAGAGAGGAGACAGAGAATCCCAAGCAGACTGCACTGCCAGCACAGAGCCTGATGCAGGGCTTGGACTCATGAAACCGGAAGATCATGACCTGAGCCCAAACCAGGAGTCAGATGCTTTATCAACTGGGTTTGTGTGCCCCAGAACTTTCTTTATTTCTCAATTAAAATAGCTAGAAGCAGAAGAACATGTTCTGAGTAGTAAGTTTTAGGTTTACTACTGGAAGCATTCTAAGTATGAAGGACTCTATTATTATCTCTTTTCAAAGAGTCTGAACTTAGAATCATGTATCATTTTTGTTTTCCCAATGATCAGTTACAGTGTCATCTCTTACTCTCTTACCCCACCCCCCCCCCTCCACCCTCCAGCTTAGCTTCATACAGGCAGGGTTACACAGCAGCCACAGATTGCATGAAATTAACTGGGACATTCTGAACAGATGTTGCCAGCCAGAATGGAGCTAAATTCTAATGACTCATCAATGTGAAGCTGTTTTGGAAAACAAGGCTTTGCTCCCCCAAATAAAGAGTGGTTTACAAGAATTCTTACTAAACCTATTTTTTTGTTTTGTTTTGTTTTGTTTTGTTTTGTTTTCATGGTAGTTCTTTCCAGTCTGCCCTCAATGTATAAAGTATTTGTATATTTACTTTTCTATGTTCAGTATGGTGCTAGACACATTGTTTTTACTCTCTTTTTTACTTCACATTAATAATACTGCTTAAAAGCTTGATTTTAATGGTGTTTTAGTCAGCCTGAGATGCCATAACAAAATACCTACCATAGATTGGGTGGCTCGAACAACAGATAACTATCCTTTCACAGCTCTGGATACCAGAATTCCAAGATCACGGTACCAACAGGGCTGATTTCTGGCAAAGCTTATCTTCTTGGTTTTCAGGTAGTCACCTTCTCATGATCAGGAGTGATTGGGGTTTTGAATTACAGTGTGGACTTAGGTGGACTTATGGGTAGATTCTGATGAGTTGAAGACCCTGAAACTTCATTATGAGCTTCTCTTGTGGGTAGAAGTAGCAGAATCCTCCCCAATGAAGGGATTAGCTAAGTATTACCTTATCTCTCCATAGAGATCTCACCTGACTGTGGCTTTTTAGGTGGATGCCTGTTCTCAGTTTCTACATCCATTACTTTTCCCTGTGCTTAGACTTCCAACTAGATGCAGCAGACTACAAAATCCCAGCAGACCATAAAAGGATGACTACAAAGTCTAACCCGACAGGATGCACCAGACAAAACAAAGAATTATGGAATTTTACCAGGCTATATTGACACAGACCTGATAAGTTCAGGTGAGAATAAGTTTAAGAGCGCTATACAAGGGATTAAAAATATATATATTTTTAGGTCTGGCTGAATTGATTTCATGTGGGTACACTGATCAAAAAGACCCTGAGAAATAAATTCTGGACATTAACAATATTGAATCTGATATTTCGAACATGAGAAGATAGCTCTAACACTTTACTCATTTGTTTGAATAAAACCTGGGCTCAAAAGTGGCCTATATTAAATGAAGTTGGGATTTCAGAACATACTTGTTATCCTCTAAAGGGAAAATCTAAAGGTTCAAGGAGATGAGTGTAAATATAAACTTAACTATGTTTGATCTCGCTATTCCTTATCTGTCACCTGGGAATGTCCAGAGGACATGTCTTCCACTAATAACACCTTTGAATGTTTGAAAAGCATCCACCTCACTGAAAAAGCTCTATGTTGGGGTGATTGGGTGGTTCAGTTGGTTAAGCACCTGACTCTTGTTTTCAGCTCAGGTCATAATCTCACAGTTTGCAAGTTTAAGCCCTGCATCAGGCTCTCTGGGGACAGCATGGAGTCTGCCTGGGATTCTCTCTCTCCCTCCTCTGCTCTCTGTCTCTTAAAATAAATAGACTTAAAAAAATTTAAAGAGGGGCGCCTGGGTGGCGCAGTCGGTTAAGCGTCCGACTTCAGCCAGGTCACGATCTCGCGGCCCGTGAGTTCGAGCCCCGCGTCGGGCTCTGGGCTGATGGCTCAGAGCCTGGAGCCTGTTTCCGATTCTGTGTCTCCCTCTCTCTCTGCCCCTCCCCCGTTCATGCTCTGTCTCTCTCTGTCTCAAAAAAAAAAAAAAAATTTAAAGAAAAAAAAAATAAAGAGCTCTGTATTAATTGGCTGTTATCTGCGAGAGAGCAGTTTTTTTTTTCCAAAAACCATCCATCCAATGTGGTCTGTCTTGGGACCCCAGCTGCTTCTCTCAGAGACAATGAGCTGGGCAGCTAGGCAGCTGGATATTGGCCTCTGATGATCTCTGAGAACATGAACTGGAATCTGGAGGCAGTAGAGGCTCAGAAGAGCTACTGGCAGCAGCTCTGGGATGATATACAAAAGTGACTGCAGGAAGAGCCCAACTATAGCCCCCTAGCACTTCCCTAATATTCACTGAGCCTTGCTGATGATCCCTAGCTCTTTGTGCAGTGGTCCTCCCTCATCAGGGGATACTGTAAGATACTGTCACTGCAGTGAGTTTTCAGATGTAAATGGGATGATAGAATCCCAGGGCTGCAGATAGAGCTTCATCATCAGAAGCTGGGTGAACATGGTCATTGTAAGGGGCAGCAGAGTTTGCAGTAATCAGAATCTTTTGACACAGATCTTTGATCGGGGCTGAGTGTAGGGACACTAGGATTGAGATAGATGACTGTTTCACTAAACTCAAGTGAGAAAACTTCATGATTTACTCAATTTCCAGACTTGAGCCAATTCACAGACCTATATTGTGAACTTTGAATCAACTAAGTGGTTTGTTCCATCGTGAATATACGACTTGTAGCTCTGCGTCAAAGCCACCTGCTCTAATTAAGACCATTCCAAGACAACAGGCTTAGCTTGGAGGAAATCTAGGGCAAGCAGCGATTCTTTATGGATGTTTTATAAATCACATATTCTCATATTCCATTGGCCTGAAATACTATCACAGCAGTATGTCACTGCTCAGGAAGTTGAGGATGTAATCTCAGAACTAAGAACCTATATATATGCCTATTAAAACTTCAAGAATTCTACTAAAACCAAAAATGAATAATGAATAAAAAATAGCAGTATCTGTTAAAGCATTAATAGTGCTTCCCTCCCTCCCCATTTTACTTCTTTATTCTTAACTTAATATAGATTAACAACTTTCTTTCTTAATACTACTTATCACTGCCTACTTGAGATAACAAATATATTTGGAATTCTTAATGATAGATTTTTTAATAAAACAGATTTTTTTAACAGATATAATTTCCAAAAGTTCATCATAAGTCTGTGCCATAAAGCCTATTTCAGTAAATATCAGAGTTGAACTTACAGAACCAATTTTTCTTAACCACGATGAGAGATACCAGAAATCAATAACAAGAGATAATTGAACACTTTGTCTCTGAGAAAACAGCAAATGGTGGATAATGCTGGTGCAGGACCCTAGAGGACCCCAGAATGGGAGACCTTGGAGGCTTCAGCAGTGGCATCCGTGGGCCAGGTTGGGGCTGCAGCTGAGGCCCCACAGCTCACAGAGACAAGGCAGAGGACAAAGAGTGAATCCCTGTCAACAAGCGAGGCCACTTGGTCAAAGACATGAAGATTAAGTCCCTGAAAGATATCTATCTCTTCCCCATGCCCATCATGGAATCCAAAATCATTGACTTTTCCTGGGGGCATCTCTTAAGAATGAGGTTTTGAAGGTTATGACTTTGCAAAAGCAGACCCACGTTGGCCTGTGGACAGGGTTCAAGGCGTTTGTTGCCATTGGAGATTCCAATTAACACCTTAGGGGCACCTGGGTGGCTCAGTCAGTTGAGCATGTGACTTCAGCTCAGAGCCTGGAGCCTGCTTCTGTTTCTGTCTCCCTCTCTCTCTGCCCCTCTCCTGCTCACACTCTCTTTCTCTCAAAAATAAATAAAAAGAACATTAAAAATTTTCTTAAAAACATTATAAACAATGGACATATTGGTGTGGGTGTTAAGCGTTCCAAGGAGGTAGCCACTGCCATCCCTGGGGCCATCCTGGATAAGCTTTCCATCGCCTTATGCAGTGAGGCTACTGGAGGAACAAGATTGGCAAGCCCCACACTGTCCTATACAAGGTGACCAGCCCCTGTGGCTCTGTGCTGGTGTACCTCATCCTGGTTCCCAGAGGTATTGGCATTGTCTAGGCCCCTGTGCCCAAGAAGCTACTGATGATGGCTGGTATTGACAATTGCTATACCTTGGCCAGGGGCTGCATTGTCACCCTGGGCAACTTCAAGAAGGCCACTTTTTTTTTAAGTTTATTTATTTATTTATTTTGAGAGAAAGAGGCAGAGAGAGAGGGAGAGAATTCTAAGCAGGCTCCATGCTGTCAGCCTGGAGCCTGACTTGGGGCTCAAACTCACAAACCATGAGATTATGACCTGAGCAGAAATCAGGAGTTGGCCACATAACCATCCCATGTTGCCCACATAACCAGTAGTTATTTTGGCCACATAACCAGTGGCCCAGTTGCCCACAGAGCCATCCACGCATTCCTGACAAGGCCACTGTTGATGCCATTTCCAAGACCTACAGCTGTCTTATTCCTGATCTCTGGAAAAAGACTGTGTTCACCAAGTCTCCTTATCAGGCATTCACAGACTGTCTTGTAAAGACTGACACTCAGAATGTCCTTGCAGAAGACCCAAACACCGGCTGTGGCTACCACATAGTTTTATACAAGAAAAATAAAGTTAATTAAAGCCTGTTTAAAAAAAGAGGGAGAGATAATCGGACAAAAACCTTATTTTCAAATTAAATAATAATTTACTTTAATTGATGGTTCTAAATAAATAATAGTGAAAATTTAAAAATACTTACAATAATGAACCAAAAATGCACATGAGATGAAGCTAATGCAGTTGTGCTTCATCTAAATGCTTATATAAGAAAAAACAAAATTATAAAAACAAAGAGCTAAGTACCCAGGGTAACAACTTAGGAGGAAACAGCAAAATAAGAAAGATCAAAAAGGGCCACCTGGGTGGCTCAGTCGGTTAAGTATCCGGCTTCAGCTCAGGTCATGATCTCACAGTTTGTGAGTTCAAGCCCCGAAATGGACTCTGTGCTGACAGCTCGGAGCCTGGAGCCTGCTTCAGATTCTGTGTCTTCCTCTCTCTCTGCCCTTCCCCTACTCATGTTCATTCTCTCTCTCTCTCTCTCTCAAAAATAAATAAACATTAATTTTTTTTAATAAAAAAAGAAAGATCGATATAAAACTTTACTGTTCTACAGTAAAGCATTTCTGTCAGTATGCTGTTTTCCTATCAACTGCTAAGAACAAAAGTAAAGTTACTTTTCAACTTGTAATTCTAACATGCAGTTCAAAATTCACATGCCCAAACTTGAGCTCTAACCTGTTGACCTGGTCTTCTTCATTTCAATGAAGGTGAACTCTAGTCCTCATAACTCTAGTCACTCATAACAAATATTTGGGCAGCCAATTTGATTTCTCTCTTCTACCACTGATCCATAGACAACATTTTTTTTTCTGACTTCAGAGTAAGTCTGGAATCTGATCACTTAGAAACACTTTCACAGCATTAAAATGGAAGAAATTGCTAATAATGCTGGTACCATCAGTGACTCAAACAAATATTTTGCTGGAATGTGAGAACATGAAAGTGAAACAGTACATATTGTACATTCTGTTTACAAGATGTCCTAAAACTGGTCTATAGTTTCAAAAAAAAAATCAAAACAATGATTCTCTCTGGTTGGGATATTGACTGAGAAGAGATGTGATAGAACTTTCTAGTAATGGAATTTTTCTATTGATGGCTATATAGTTTATCCAGGTATATGCATTATTAAAAATTCATTGAGTTTTATTATTAAAATGTGTTCAGTCACTATATGCAAATTTTACATGGCACCATGGGAAGAAGTATTTAGTTTCTAGGTTTGTTTTTCACACCACTATGGGTAAAAAAGCCTAAAACTACTCTTTGTTATACTAGGCTTAAGCAAATGAGTTAATACTTTGAGGATAATAAAAGTTGTATTTCTCTATGTGGTGAAAGGAGTTAAAGATGGGGAAATTTGAAAAGACTAGAATGAAACTTGTTGCATAGAATTGGGGATATCAGGATAGACTCATTATATAGATAAAGAGAGACATAGATACATAGATATATATCTAGACCCATTTTATAGATCTATCTATATGCCATATGTATGTATACATTTATGTATCTGCTCCTATATCTGTTTACACAAAGGACCTAAAAGCAATGATACACCAGTGACAATGAGCATTCCTAGAATCCAGTTTTTGGTTTCTAAATAAAATTCTCCACTGAAATAAACCAAGAGAAATAGTCCGTTCCAGAGTGTGGCTGGTAAAGTAGAAGTTGAACCTGGTATTTATTTTTACACTGGAAAGTGAGGAAGTAATAAAATAATTACAGGACCATGTCAAAAGGACACAAATTTAGTTTGAAGAGGCTTCCAACTGGCCAAGTTTGGGACAAGTCAGGCATCAAAATACATAATCAAATTACAATAATCCATTGAAAGCAACGAGAATTCATAAAATCCTACCGATATATTAAATATATGTCACAGAAAAAAAGGAAAGCCATTTCTTATAGAATAGAGGCCAATGAATGCAGTAGCATTGTTGAAACTAGAAAATCATCAATGGATGTTAAACTATTCAGTGAAATTTTGATAAAAAGAATATTGAAATATTTTCATATGTTTTCCCAAAATTATTCATTAGGAAAAAAAGTAACTTTATAGAGAAACCTGACAGGTATAAATTTAGGTGATTAATATTAACATCACCAGTTTGGGGAAATGTGCTTTCTGAAATAATGCACTGAAGAGGACATTATATTATTTAAGTGGTAATTCCACTCCACATGTCATGAAGAAACATCAGAAGTACACAAATTAAAGGGCATTTTACTAAAATAAGTAACTTACATTGTTAAAAAATATTAAGACAAGAATGACAAAGGAACAGATTCAAATTTTAAGAAACTGGTGATATGACAACTAAAGGCAATACATCATTCTGGATTTGGTCCTGGCTAGGGAAACATATATACAATGTACATTATTAGGGAACTTGTATGATCTTAGATAGTACTGTTGTGCCATTAAATTTTGTAATTTTTATAATTGTACTGTGGCTAAGATCCTCATTCGGAAACACATACTGAATTATTTAGTGTGAAGGAACATATTGTTTGCAGTTATCAAATTGTTCGTGTAATAATATAGAAACTGCTAAAACAAATAGAGTGCAATGCTTATCAAATGGTGAATCTGAGTAAAAGGGACTGTGGGAATTTCTTGTATTCCTGAACAATTTATGTAAGTTTGAAGTTAACCCAAAATTTAAATAAAATCCAGTTTGGATTATTCTAATAAATACAGAAATTCATACAAAAAAGTGGGTGTCAGAACAATAAAAGTGATGTCAGAACAATAACCTGATATATGTACAGCATTAGATTAGTGGATTGCAAGTGTGTGAAAATAGATCTATGTTTCAAATAGCAACATGAATAAATAAATTTTTGAAAAAATATCAAAAGATCAATATATAAAGGTCAATACCACCCCAGAATTGAAACACAAAGTATTTTATACACCTGATTCAAAGTAGCTGTTTTGCATGTCGATTGTAAATACAACAAACCAGAGTGAATATCTATGTAGAAAGAGGTATGAGATGGAGAAAGAGGAAAGGGTGTAGCATTAAAACAATGAAAAATTAAAATGAGTGGTATTGAACTCTTAGCACTATTGTCTGTCATGAATCTACAGGTGTAGTTAATTGCCTTCAGATTCCAAAATTCCAATAAAACATGAAAATGTATTTAATGAAATTGAGATTGTTTTAAAAAATCAGGCATTGAACATTTATCACAGTTCTCCAATGTAGTCTTGTGCCCTCCAGTCCTCCTTAATATCCCATGTTCTAGACTATAAAAGGAGGGTTCAGTAACTTCAATTTGATAAACAATATAGCATATCCACCATGACACAGGTATTTATACATAAGGGCCACCTAATGGAACACATTACTCTGGCTGGCTGACAAAGAAATTGATATTTAACAAATATCTGGAAAGCATTTCAGGTAAATAATATGAGATCCATTTTACTGGATAGTACTTAAAGCAACAAGAGTTTACACCAAAGAGCATTTGATATTTATTCATTTCCCCTACTTCTTTCTCCAGTTTCGTTCATTTAGTAACAGTTAAGCAGATGCACTTCCTTAATCTTGGAAATCTTGCATTCATTTTCAGGAGCAATCTTTTTGTTTTAAATTTTATTTGATCGTTAATATGTTTTGGTATTTAATTGCAATGCCACAGAGTTGAATACATCATGGTGACCACAATAAAACCACAATGGAAACCTGCTGTTCTTCAGGGAACATGATGTGGTTTTACTGGCTTGGTAACAAGTGACAAAGAACAAACAAATTGGAAACAAATCAATCACCAGTAACATTTTTTTTTCAATTGACTGAGCTTTTGTCAAAGTCACAAAATTGCAGAACATTGGAGATTTAGACTGCGTAAAGCTGTAAGCATTCAGTTCCTCCTCTGTGATTTTTTTTCCACCTCGTTTTGTTGTATTTAAATGGGCTTTGTTTCAGTTTCCAGCTGGTGGGTGTGCTACAGGAGTGAATTCTGATACAATGTTTTCAAAAGACTTAAAACAACCTCAGTGATTATTTAGGCTTAGCAGTTTGTGGGATAATAAGTTGAAGTTTATCACTGCCAGCATTTCAAATGAATGAAGTTCATTTAGGAGTGAAGAGGTCAGTAATTCAGAATGTTCTATTTCAGTTGGGGAAGAAAAGTAGATGGAGAAAGTCCCTGTAGACTGTCATCAGGCACAAAGCACAGGATGGAAATTAGGAAGGCTGCAAATCTAAGAAGCAGTAGCTTTTCCAAGAAGAGAGAAATAAAATAGAAATAAAAGGTTGGTAGAAAGGATACAGTTTAAAGGTACCCAGGAGAAATCATCACAGAGTTTTGAGTGATGATCCTTTCGTGAACAGTAGGAGGTTGCGTGATACACTTTCACTTGCCGTTGCAACCATAATTACTAGCTTACCTGCATTTTGCATTCTGATGAGAAAAAAGAGGTTTAAATTATTTTGGTAGTTCCTTTTTTTCTGAAATGTTCCAAGGTAATCAAAGAATCTATATCAGTGATTCTTTCTGTAAAAGGCCAGAATGAGTGTATTCCATTTTGGGTGCATAAATAACGGTTTCCTAATTTGGTTAATTTTGGTTTGGGGGAGAAAAATTGAGAAAGTCCTTCTTCTGGAAATGGCAATTCATCAATACCAACTACTAGTAGTTCCCACCTGTCTTGTCTCTTCCTATGGAGATCATTTGAAGATCAAATGAAGGCTTATCACTAATTTGGGAATTAATAAAACCATTCTCTCAAGGATGCTCTTAGAGGAAAAAAAGAGAAACACAAAAAAGAATTATGAATTGGAGAAACATCACACAATGTATTACATTTTATGTTTTGAATTATCTTAGGTAGCTTTGATTTCCTGTTCAAAAATTAAATATAGTCCTATCAAATTTTTTATTACCCATAATTTCTTTAAGAATAAGTAACTTTAGCATTAGGTAGCATTTTATCACATATATACACTCAAGGGTAACATTAATAGGACTCATCATTTAAATAATATATGTATTCTATTGAATTGTTTGTTTTTAAAGGTTGTACTTGTTTTAAATTTATAATCACAATTTGTATGGGTAACCTCCACACAGTCCCTGTGTGTCTATCTGATAATTGCTAATTTCATCATACACTATCTGTAAAGATAAAGCCACAGTTCAGTTAATACAAGTCATTGTGGGTTTTAGAAAACAGATTTAGGAAAATCCTCTCATGATCACCTTATTTTCTTTCTGATTACTATGGATAAAATGTTAGCAGTAAAGAGTTTAAATTAAAGAACCATTGGAGAAGGGCCTAGCAGTAATCATTAGAAGCACCTAAGAGGGGCTCCTGAGCAGCACAGTCAGTTAAGCATCCACCTTCGGCCCAGGTTATGACCTCACAGTTTGTGAGTTCCAGCCCTGCGTGAGGCACTGTGCTGACAGCTCAGAGCCTGGAGCCTACTTCGGATTCTGTGTCTCCCTGTCTCTCTCTGCCCCTTGTTGCTTGTCCTCTGTCTCTCTCTGTCTCTCAAAAATAAATGAACGTTAAAAGAAAAAAAAAGGGGGCAAGATAACCTGAGTTAAACTATAATATATATGTGTCAATTTGCTATAATCTTGAGGATTTGAAAATCAAGGGCTTTTATTTATTAAAAGCATTACAAAATCTATAATTATTCTGCTAATAGGTCATAATAAGTCTTGTATAAACATAGGCATAATAATTGGTTTGTATTTTCATGGATTAACCCACTCATTAAAAAAAAATCTCACAGTACATATTTATCTTTGTCTGATTTATCTCACTTACCATACTGTCTTTAAGGCCCATCAATGCTGTCGCAAATGGCAGGATTTCCTTTCTTATAGATGAACAATATCCCATTGTATATGTTTACCACAACTTCTTTTTCCATTCATCCATGGGCAGACATTTAGGTTGTTTCCATATCTTGGCTATTGTAAATAATGTGGCAGTAAATATGGAAGTGCGGTTATCTCTTTGAACTCTTGTTTTCATGTCCTTTGCATACATACCTGGTAATTACTGGACCATATGGTTCAATAATAAATTAAATTTTTTAATTTTAATTTTGTTTTTTTAATTTACATCCAAATTAGTTAGCATATAGTCCAACAATGATTTCAGGAGTAGATTCCTTAATGCCCCTTACCCATTTAGCCCATCCCCACTCCCACAACCCCTCCAGCAACCCTCTGTTTGTTCTCCATGTATATGAGTCTCTTCTGCTTTGTCCTCCTCCCTGTTTTTATATTATTTTTGCTTCCCTTCCCTTATGTTCATCTGTGTCTTAAAGTCCTCATATGAGTGAAGTCATAGGATATTTGTCTTTCTCTAATTTTGCTTAGCATAATACCTCTAGTTCCATTCACATAGTTGCAAATGGCAAGATTTCATTCTTTTCGATTGCCGAGTAATACCCCATTGTGTATATATACCACTTCTTCTTTATCCATTCATCCATAGATGGACATTTTGGCTCTTTCCATACTTTGGCTATTGTTGATAGTGCTGCTATAAACATTGGGGTGCCTGTGTCCCTTCGAAACAGCATACCTCTATCCCTTGGATAAATACCTAGTAGTACAATTGCTAGGTCATAGGCAATCTATTTTTAGTTTCTTCAGGAACCTCCATACTATTTTCCAGAGTGGCTGGACCAGCTTGCATTCCCACCAGCAATTCAAAAGAGATCCTCTTTCCCCACATCTTTGCCAACATCTGTTGTTGCCTGAGTTGTTAATGTTAGCCATTCTGACAGGTGTGAGGTGGTATCTCATTATGGTTTTGATTTTGTATTTCCCTAATGATGAGTGATGTTGATTATTTTTTTCATGTGTCGGTTGGCCACCTGGATGTCTTCTTTGGAGAAGTGTCAATTCATGTCCTTTGCCCATTCCTTCCTGGATTATTGTTTTTTGGTGTTGGGTTTGATAAGTTCTTAATAGATTTTGGATACTAACCCTTTATCTGATATGTCGTTTACAAATATCTTCTCCCATTTAATTGGATGCCTTTTAGTTTTGCTGATTGTTTCCTTCACTGTGCAGAAGGTTTTTATTTTGATGAGGTCCAAATAGTTCATTTTTGCTTCTGTTTCCCTTGCCTCTGGAGACGTGTTGAGTAAGAAGTTGCTGCGGCCAAGGTCAAGGAGGTTTTTGCCTTCTTTCTCCTCAAGGATTTTGATGGCTTCCTGTCTTACATTTAGGTCTTTCATCCACTTTGAGTTTATTTTTGTGTATGGTGTAAGACAGTGGTCCAGGTTCATTCTTCATGTCGCTGTCCAGTTTTTTCAGCACCACGTGCTGAAGAGACTGTATTTATTCCATTGGATGTTCTTTTCTCTTTGTCAAAGATTAGTTGGCCATACATTTGTGGGTCCATTTCTGGGTTCTCTATTCTGTTCCATTGATCTGAGTGTCTGTTTTTGTGCCAGTACCATAATGTCTTGATGATTACAGCCTTGTAGTATAGCTTGATCTCTGGGATTGTGATGCCTCCAGGTTTGGTTTTCTTTTTCAAGATCGCTTTGGCTATTCAGGGTCTTTTCTGGTTCCATACAAATTTTAGGATTATTTGTTCTAGGTCTGTGAAGAATGCTGGTGTTATTTTGATAGGGATTGAATTGAATATGTAGATTTCTTTGGGTAGTATTGACATTTTAACAATATTTGTTCTTCCTATCCAGGAGCATGGAATCTTTTTCCATTGTCTTCTTCAATTTCTTTCATAAGATTTCTATAGTTTTCAGTGTATAGATTTTTCACCTCTTGGTTAGATTTATTCCTAGGTATTTTATGGGTTTTGGTGCAATGGTAAATGGGATCTATTCCTTGACTTCTCTTTCTGTTGCTTCATTCTTGGTCTATAGGAATGCAGCCGATTTCTGTGCATTGATTTTATATCCTGGAACTTTGCTGAATTCATGGATCAGTTCTAGCAGTTATTTGGTGGAATCTTTTGGGTTTTCCATATACAGTATCATGTTATTTGTGAAGAGTGAAAGTTTGACCTGCTCCTGGCCAATTTGGATGCCTTTTATTTTTTTGTGTTGTCTGATGGCAGAGGCTAAGACTTCCAATCCTATGTTGAGTAATAGTGGCAAGAATGGACATCCCTGTCTTGGTCCTGACCTTAGGGGGAAAGCTCTCAAATTGTCCCCATTGAGGATGATATTAGTGTTGGGTCTTTCAGATATGACTTTTATGATCTCAAGGTATGCTTCTTCTATCCCAACCTTTTTGAGGGTTTTTATCAAGAAAGGATGCTGTATTTTGTCAAATGCTTTCTCTGCATCTACTGAGGGGATCATGTGGTTCTTGTCCTTTCTTTTCTTGATGTGGTGAATCATGTTAATTGTTTTGTGGGTATTGAACCAGCCCTGCATCCCAGGTTTAAATCCCACTTGGTCGTGGTGAATAATTTTTTTTAATGTATTGTTGGATCCATTTGCCTAATATCTTGTTGAGGATTTTTGCATCCATGTTCATGAGGGAAATTGGTTTATAGGTCTCCTTTTTAGTGGGGCCTTTGTCTGGTTTTGGAATCAAGGTAATGCTGGCTTCATAGAAAGAGTTTGGAAGTTTACCTTCCATTTCTATTTTTTGGAACAGCTTCAAGAGAATAGGTGTTAACTCTTCCTTAAATGTTTGGTAGTATTCCCCTTTACAATCTAAAAAAATGCTTATTTAATAGTAGCTATATGTAAAGGTAGAAATGTGTGGAAATTTATAAGTAGATATATGTAAAGGAATGTACATAAAAGTAAGAAATATGTGAAGGAACATACATATAGAAAAAAATAAGTAGAAATATGTAAAGGAATGTATGTATAAAATTTCCACACTGTTGTGTTCAGAGGAAAAATTGAGCTTGTGTTAAAAATACAGTTTTCCTCTAAACAGAAGAATGTACATATACCTAGACACATGACTGTCAGTTTATGTTTGTGTGTGTGTGTGTGTGTGTGTGTTGATTTACTTTTCAACTTGAATACATCCATGGACACATGAGCATATTACATACATGTATAAATATTATTTTTAATTTAAATATTTGTATGTATTTTGGACATTTTAATCTAAATTCCAAAATAGTAGTGTGGTGTTTGCAAATGTGGTATTTTAGTATTAGGGATCACAGCTAGCCTAACAGTCAATTTTTTTTTTAATTTTTTTAATGTTTATTTATTTTTGACAGAGAGAGACAGAGCATGAGTGGGGGAGGGGAAGAGAGAGAGGGAGACACAGAATCTGAAGCAGGCTCCAGGCTCTGAGCTGTCATCACAGAGCCCGACATGGGGCTTGAACTCACAGACCGTGAGATCATGACCTGAGCTGAAGTCAGATGCTCAACCGACTGAGCCATCCAAGCACCCCATAACAGACAAATCTTTTAATGAAATGTTCAATTAATCAGTCATGGTTACTTCCAAATAACACTAATGAAATTAGGGCTATATAAAGAAAAAAATATTATTCAGTAATAAAATTTAATTAATATGAATGACTAAGTACTTAATATTTCACATTTTTTAATAAATGTTTTGCTAAACTGGGTCCCGCAAAACATAATAAAACAAATCATATTTTTCTTTATTGTGATCATTGTGGAAAAAGCAAAAGAATTATTATTTTTTCTTTTAGAGCAACTTGCTTATTGAGTCTTTGTGTATCTACACAGAGATAGCTACATAATCATCTTATATCATTTTGAGCCACCTTTTTAATCAGGCCATTGCTGCAGGCACCAGAAGTTACAGGAGTCCACTGGGCACTTTTCTCAGTCCACATTGCATCTCTTGCTTCCTTTTCCCCAGCATGTATCTGCCATCACTACATGGTTTACCTGTAAGACTTGCTCAACCATTCTAGTTCAAGCACAAACTTGGAAAGGTAAGGTAGTTAATGGCTTCTGAAAGAACCCTTGATGATTTGACAACAGAAGTCTGTGGATGAGTACTTCTCTGTTCCTGTTAAAAATCCTGAGGTATAGTTCGTACAGGTACATGAAATACTTCAAGGGATTCATGTCAGCCATATTTCAGCAGAGAAGTAGAATCATTCTGTTAGAGATTAGATAGATAATAGATGAGAGATCAACCTATAGATTTCTAGCAAGGAATTGGCCTATGCAGTTGAGGAGAGCTTGCTAGGCAATTTCCAGTTCTGTGCAGCAGACCATCAGGAAGGGCAAGCTGGAACTTCCAAGTCAAAAGCTGAACTGCTGCCCATAGATGGAGTTTCTTTTTCAAGAAAGGCTCAGCTCTATTCTTAAGGCCTTTCAACTGACTGAATCAAGCCCACCCAGATTATCTAGAATAATATCCCCTACTTAAAGTCAAGTGATTAAATAAAGTCAATTTTTATAACATCTATAAAATATCTTCACAGGAAAATTAGATTGGTTTATGTTAAATGACTTAGGACTATGGTCTGGCCAAGTCAGCACATCAAGTAGCCCATCCTAGGGTCTGAGCCTTATTTGTCCTGAACATAAACCCCTTCAATATTACATACTTAGTTTGACTTTAGTGTTTTATTCTTCCCTCATGCTCTAATCCTTGTCCCTAGGAGAAAATCCTCACATAAAATACCTGCATGCTAACCCTGGTTGTAAACTCTATTTCCAAAGATGGGGAGACAGACAATTGATATGAGATAATTGGTATCACAGTGGCCTTAGAAAGCAGATACTCAACATGGCATTCTGATGAGAGATCACCCGCAGGACAGACAGCAATAAGGACTCCACTGATGTTATCAGTCGTGGTAACAATAGCCCATGGAATGCAGAAGCATTATCATTACTAAGAATCTCACTGGTGGAACATTTTTATGAGGTGTGTATTGGTGTCATGGTGCGGCCATGACAAATTACCACAAACAAGGATATTCTTCATTCTCTCACGGTTCGTAGTCCAGGAGTCTGCGATGAGGGAGATGGCAAGGCTATATTTCCTCCAGAGGCTTTAAGAGAATCTATTCCATGCCTCTCTCCTAGATTCTGTTGGTGTTCCCTGATTTGTAGCCATTATTCCAATCTCTACCTTTTTCACTTCTCTGTGTATCTGTTTTAAAGAAACCTTATTTTCATTCTTATAAGGATACATGTTATTGTATCCTTACAATCAATGGTAAACTCCTCCAGAAGGAGGCTCACCCAGAAAATCAATGGTAAACTCCTCCTCTGAAGATTCCTAATCACTTCCTTTTCCATCCATCTAAGACAATATTCACAGGTTCAGAGGATTAGAACATAGACATCCATTATTTAAAGCCAACTTCCAGCATGCAACTAGGTAGGCTGTGAAACTTTGACTTATAATGTAGGGATTATTCTTCAACATTCTGGAACATTTTGGACATCATAAGGATTTGGTTGATGTCCTGAGATTAATTTTAGGAGCCCTGAAAGAAAATGATAGACTCAGATTAGCAAACTATCAATGGCACACTATGACTGTCAGAATAATTCCATGGGGACATTTTAAGAAACTCGTCACCTACAGCTGAGAGGTAGACTGTACTGAAAAATCGGGCTGAAATTTAATTTAAGTGGTGGCAGAGCTTCAAAGGATACCAAATGTACATATTTGGAGATCTATGCCAAAGTCAGGACCCAGATAGGGAAAAAGTATAATGATGGTGTATATGATGGTGAAATTTGTGTTGGTGTAGCTGAGCATCTTGAACTCTATATTTCCATCCAAGGGAACCAGCTCCTTCCTTGCTATAAGACAACAACAGCAGAAATCTCACTTGAGGCATTTGCACAGAGATGCTCTATGGCTATCTCAGTGCTTCAATTCTAGGCCATTCTTCAATTTATCTTAAAGCCAATAAATAGGCTAGGTTGCTGCAAAGACTAATTTGAGAACAACTACAACTTTATTTGGTTCCCAGGAAATACTCAAAAGCAACTTTTTCCAAAAGGTAGTAAGAAATATGCTGGTAAGAACACAGGAGGATATTTATGAAACTCAAGAGGTCAGAGTTGACAGAATAAACTAATTTACCTTGGTGTTCCCATTACCATGGTATTGCGATGGAACTAGTTTACTTTGTAGTGTATTGGTAGGATTGTTAGTATTCTCAAAAACCAGAGACTGAGATTGGTACTCCATGGTAAGAGGCAAGATGGAAATAATGACCAAAATAGATTCTAAGTTGGAGTGGTAACCAGTCCTGATCTGTATGTTCCCAGGAGCAAATGAACAACTAGTTTAGTCTATTACAAGACACATTAGCCTGCTATGCTATTACAGAAAACTCTAGTAAATATACTCAGTCAATGGTAGCTGAGTTAATAAAATGATAATCTGTAAAAACTGACCAAAAATTGATATGCAATTTAAAATTGGTGTGTGTGTGTGTGTGTGTGTGTGTGTGTGTGTATTTTTTCATGTTGAAGGTTGTGGGGATGAAACCAGATAGACAAGTATTCTAGAAAATTAATACATAATACAATTCTGAAGACTTTGTACATTTTGCACTTTGGGTTATTCTGAAGACTAGAGTGACTTACTCTATATCTCTTCTCCTAGTACCCCAAGGAGTTAGCTGACATCTGTAACTGTGAACCCATAAATCTTCTGTGGGTTTAGCCGTTGGCTTTTTAAGGAAAAATTTCTGATAAAGAAATTTATTTTCTCAAAATTTACAAGTAAATAAATGAAATATTTCAATGCTTTAACTTTGTAACCTTAGAGAAGGATTATTTCTGATAAAAGACTTTTCCTAAATTTATAACTCATCTTAATCAGGTTTTCAGTTCTTTCTCAAAAAATATGAAGCACATTCAAAGAAAAAAAAAGTCTAACTATAATTTCCTGAAAAAATTTCCTATGAATGGATGCAATTATGCATATTTTAAATGAAAATTACCTAAGATTTCAGTAAACACTGACAATTTTCGTATTTGAACAATCTATATTGCATAGCATGTTAATTTTCATCATTAATGAGAGGAGTATTATACTCTAATTAATTTTGTAATTAACAGAATGGTATTTAAAATGTCAAATCTAAAAACATGAAATTCAGATTTTAAACAGAGTGCATTATCATAATGTAAATCATTATTAACATAAGCTAAGTGGATTTGTTGATGTTTATTTAAAGCAGGTACTTTAATTGTTAAAAAGAATATTCTCTACAGGGATACACAGAATTTGAAATGGCTATGCCTCTCAGGGTTATACTAGGAGCTTATTCTGAGCAGGTTTACAGCTTGCTCCTCTAATTCTGGACTCTTGCAGTCTACAGGTCATAGTAACCAAAGGATGATGCCACCAAGGCACACTGATAACTGCCTCATTGCAGTCAGTGCTCCTCACTAGATGATTGGAAACAGGATAGAATATATATGTGGTGAGTGACTATGAATATGAAGAAGAAAGAGGGCTTATTTTCCAGTAAAGACCTAAATGAAATTTCTAATTGTGACACATTTGGAGTACTTCATAGTATTCCTATGCTTAGAGGCAATGATTATCAGGAGGCAGAAGATGAGCGACAACAACACAGGCAGGCCACCAAAGTGTTTGGAGGTTATTCTCACGTAAGAAAAACATTATTAGAGGCACCTGGGTGTTTGAGTCAGTTAAGTGTTGGACTCTTGAATTTGGCTCAGGTCATGATCTCACAGTCATGGAATTGAGCCCTGTGTCAGGGTCCACCTGAGCATGGAGCCTGCTTGGGATTCTCTCTCTCTGGCCCTCTCTCTCCTCCCCCCGCCCCACTCTCTCTCTCTCAAAATAAATAAACTTTTAAAAAAAGGAAAAACATTATTATCTTCCTTCTTACTGTGATATTACATAGGGTTAGTTAGTAAGAACTAGAAGGAAAATGAGCAGTGCCATCAATTAGTGGTTCTGGATTCTGAGAGCAATGACTTCACAATATTATCTTTTGGACACAGTAGCAAATTGAAATCTTGTGTTTCTCTCACTGGACAGGGAATGAATCTCTATCTTTTTTGTTTGAAGAAAAGTTGCATGCTCAATGGAAAGATTTTCTGGGTTTGTATGTGTAAAAAGATAATTTGAATGCACAGTGGTCCCCGAGTGCAACATAGAGGCAACTTCTTTTTCTTTGTTTTTTAAAAAACGTTCCCTTCCAATAAGGATCTTTTTTCCCTCTACTTTGTGTGAATCTCAATGAAAGATAATTACAGGACTACAATTTCAACAATATATTGCTGGGCCAAATTGGACTACTTTTTAATCTCTCACCTAGGAATGTAAATGGTGACCAGATAATTTGAGAGAGCATAATCTAATTTAGTATCATAAAAATAAGATCTAAGATTTCCTGCTGCTTTTGAAAGCCTGGGTCTTTTCTGTTTCCTGTTGTTACTTCAAGTTAATCACATATTCCTTCATCCTGTGACCATACATGCTACTTATGTTGAGATTTTTGTTTTTGTTTGTGGAGCTGAATATTTCCCTAATTTTGGTCCTTAGTTCAGAATTATTAGTTCTGATTTTCATAATCAGGAAAAAAAGGAAAATTATTATGGGCATAAAAACTGAATAAACATTTAAAAACTTTAGCATTTTACATTCATTTTAGTGTGAATAAAAGACTTAAAAAAGAAATTATAATTAACGTATCATAATATTTCAAGGATATTGCTTAAAATAAGGCTAAGGAAAAACAAAATGAGTCATATTCAAGAAAAATTAAAGAAAATTATTAAATAGCATACTAGTATGAAAAAAGAATACTTGTTAAAACTGATTAACTATGTAACATGCATAAGATGCTATGAAAATGAGCCAAATATAATAGCAATGTAGAAGATGATCATTTGTTTATATATGTATGTATATATAGAGAGAGACAGTCATAGTCATGAGAAAAAATATTTATGGTAGCTACTTTTGATTTATGAATAATTTGTTTTCTTGTTTATAATTCCTACACTATACATTTATATATAGGTTTATAACATTTCTAAGTTTAAAACCAAAATCATATTCTCACGTCTTGAAATTATTAAATCAGAAACTATAAGGGAGCTTAGATTTTTCTTGTTTACATGCATATGCATATAGATAGATTATAAAGAGATACACACAAACACACAGACACCCCAACAGAAATACCAGCTCTCTGGGTCAGAAATCAGGGGTTTCTTTACCTATAGCAACATGGAAGAATGATACTCTAGCATTGGTCCCTAGTATGTAACATATCACAGGTAGCAGAATGACAGCCAGATGCACAGTCTACACATATAATGGGATTGTACTATAGGAGAATGTTGTGTGAGTCTCAGTCTACTGAACTTGATGTTCTCAGCTAGGAATGCTTGAGGCACTTACCTGGGCCCAAATATACTCATAAGGGAGCACTAGAAACATCTTTCCTGTACCATCCACCACCAGATATTATGGCTGAATCAACCTTTGTGAGTCTTTTTTTTTAATTTATAGGTATATGTGTATACATGTGTGTGTGTGCGTGTGTGTGTGTGTATATATATATATACACACACATACACATAAACCTCTTAGATTCATTCATCTGTGTATGAATGTTTGGGCTGCTTCCATATCTTGGCTACAGTAAATAATGATGCAATAAACATAGGGGTGCATCTACTTTTCCAAATTAGTGTTTTCATTTCTTTGGGTAAATGTGCAGTAGTGGTATTACTGGATGATATGGTGTTTCCAACTTTAATTTTTTGCGGAAACTCCATACTGTTTTCTACAATAACTGCACCATTTACATTCCCACCAACAATGTAAAATTGTTGCCTTGTCTTCACATCCTCATCAACACTTGTTATTTCTTCTGTTTTTGATACCAGCCATTCTGACTAGTATGAAGTAATATTTCATTGTGGTCTTAATTTGCATTTTCCTGATGATTAGTGATGTTGAGTATGTTTGCATGTGTCTGTTGGCCATCTGTGTGTGTTTTTTGGAAAAATGTCTATTCAGGTCTTCTGCCCACTTTTTTGGGGTTGAGTTGTATAAATTCTTTATATGTTTGGATATTAACCCCTTATCAGATGTAGCATTTACAAATATCTTCTATTAAATAATTCACCTTTTTTGTTTTGTTGATGGTTTCCTTTGCTGTGCAAAAGCTTTTTATTTGGTATAGTCCCAATAGTTTTGTTTTCAATTTTGTTTCCCTTAACTGAGGGGACAAATACACAAACATGTTGCTAAGGGTTATGTCCTAGATATTACTACTTGTGTTTTCTTCTAGTAGTTTTATGGTCTCAGGTTTAACATTAAGGTCTTTAATCCATTTTGAGTTCATTTTGTGTATTTTGTAAGAAAGTGATCCAGTTTCATTCTTTTGCATGTAGCTGTCCAGTTTTCCCAACATCATTTATTGAAAAGACTGTCTTTTCCCCACTGTGTATTCTTGTCTTCTTTTTTTTGTTGTAGATTAATTGACCAAAGTGTAGGTTGATTTCTGGGCTCTCTATTTTCTTCCATTGATCTACATGTCTATTTTTGTGCCAGTCCCATACTGTTTTGGGTACTATGGCTTTGTAGTATATCATGAAATCTGGGATTTTGATACCTCCAGCTTTGTTCTTTCTCAAGGTTGTTCTGATTGTTCATGGTCTTTTGTATTTCACACAATTCTGAGGAATATTTGCTCTAGTTCTCTGAAAAATTCTGTTAGTATTTTGATAGGGATTTCATTGACTCTGTAGATTGCTTTAGGTAGCATGGACATATGTTAGCAATATTAATTTTTCTAATCCATGAATATGAAATATCTTTCCATTTGTGTCATCCTCAATTTCTTTCATCAATATCTTAGAATTTTCAGGGCACATGTCTTTACCTCTTGTTTAACTTTATTCTTAAGTATTTTATTCTTTTTGTTGCAATTATTTTGTATTTTTGATCTTTCTACCTTATTGTGTATAGAAATGAAACCTATTTCTGTATATTAATTTTGTGTCCTGCAACTCTACTGAATTCATTTATTGGTTCTAATAGTTTTTTGGTGGAGTCTTTAGGGTTTTCTGATTATTGAAAAGTCTCCTAAAGATGACTGCCCCTCTAACACACTTTCTGAGATTAGAAAATAAATCTTTTTGTATACCTGAGGTGCTTTTCAAACTTCTACTTTGCTGTATCTTGGTGAGGTTGTTTGTTATGCTATGTAAGGGCAAGGACAACTTCTTGTCACCCTCCAGCTCTCCAAGAGTTGAGCCTGCTAATTTTTAAACTTCCCGGGATTAAGCCCCGCTGATTATAAAAACCGTCTAAGTGAAGGCCCTCTAGTTTTTAAAGCCTAATGTCATAGGGACTTGTCTACCCATGCAGGTTTGCCATGTCTGGGATGCTTGGTGTGGGGTTGATTCCTCTCCCTTCCCCATGCTTGTGGTGTCCCTCCTATTTATGGCTAGTCTGACAGGTTAGTTTGGTTCCCCACTGGGACTCTGCCTTTCCCACTGTTTTCAATGTAGTTATGATTACCTGTGGAAATTTGTTCTGTCAATCTTGAGTTTGTTTCCTGGTTTGTACTGATGCAGCTGTTATCTAGGTGTTATCATCCTGTGAGACTGGGTAAACTAGGATCCTCCTAATCTGCTATATTCCTCTATCATTTCCCTCCAAGATTTTCTACATATACAATTATGTTATCTGCAAATAGTGAGTTTTACTTTTTCCTTACCAATTTGGATGCCTTTTATTTCCTTTTCTGGCCTTATTACTTTTGCTAGGACTTCCATTACTATGTTGAATGAAAGTGTGGAGAGTGCATATCCTTGTTTTCTTCCTGATCTTAGAGGAAAAACTCTGTTGTCCACTGTTGAGCATAGAATGTTAGCTGTTGGTTTTTCATATATGATCTTTATTATGTAGAGGTATGTTTCCCCTAAACCTTCTTTGTTGAGAGGTTTTTTTTTAATCATGAATAGATTTTGTAAATTGTCAAATGCTTTTATACATCTATTGGGAAACTCATATGGTTTTTATCCTTCCTGTTATTAATCTAATTTATCACATTGACTTTCAAAAATTGAATGACCTACTTAATCATGGTGAATGATGACTTTTAATGTATTGTTGAATTCAGTTTTCTAATATTTTGTTGAGGATTTTTGCCTTTATATTCATCAGAGATATTAGCCTGTAGTTTTCTCTTTTTGTAGTGGTTTGTTTTGGTCCAGGGTAATGCTGGTCTTGAGAGTGAATTTGGAATTTTCCTTACTCTTCTATGTTTTGGGGTAGTTCAAGAAGAATAGATATTAACTCTTTAAATGTTTGGTAGAGTTGACATGTGAAGCAATTTGTGGACCAGCCCTTGTGATTATTATGATTATATATGATACATCTCATCAAAACCATCAGAGAACTTATTTATTCCTCACAGATCCTGGAGGGTAAAGAGCATACCCAGGCCCACAAAGTGAGGTTATTGGTAGAGAGAGATAGAAGGACCTGGAGCTCTGCCTTTATTAAGGTCCAAGGGTGGAATAGGTTCTCCACTTCACTCTTTATTGATGAATTTAAAGTGTAAGAGCAAGAATCAGGGCACAGGAAGAAAGAAACCAGGTCACTCAAGCCATCAGTTATCTAGGTTACACTGGGCTTTCTAAAAGGGGAATTCCATAGTTGAGAGAACCCAGTTTCTTATCTAGTTGTTTTACTAGTAGCTGTATCATACATCTGGTAATACCTTTATTTGAGATAGATGTCTTTGAAATGGATTTCAAGGCAATCAAAAGTTTAAAGTCAGGCACTTACATTACTGTCAAAAATCTTAATGTCAGCCACATATACTACAAAGAGGCTTCCCAAAATATGAATCTGAAAGTTTATAAAGGAGTGGGACAACTGTTCCGTCCTTCCTTTTAGTCAAAGATATCTTTGCTTCTTACCATAAGGAAATTTTCCTCAGGAAGTGAAAGTGAAGGATTCAAGATTTTTACATATTAGAATATAAATAAATATATCCATAGGAAGGATAAAACAAGCATTATAAACATTTTATATTAGTATGACACATTTGGCATAATTAATGAACATAATTATTGATACGTTATTAACTAAAGTTTATTTTTCAGACTTCCTCAGTTTTCTCCTAATACCACTTTTCTCTGTCATTATCTCCAACCAGTATACCACATTGCATTTAGTTGTCATGTCTCCTTAGGCTCCATTTGGTTTTGATAGTTTCTGAGGCTTTCCTTATTTTTGATGACATTGACAGTTTTGAGGAGGACCAGTCAAAAGTTTTGTAGAATGTTCCTAAAATTTGCCTGATGCTTTTCTCATGATTAGATTGGGGTAATGTGTTTTAGGAAAGAAGACCAGAGAAGGAAACTGACATTTTTATCACATTATATTAAGGATATGTGCCAATCACTATGATATAACTTTGATGTTGACTTTGATCAACTGGGTTGAGATAGTGTTTATCAGTTTTATTCACTGTAAATTTACCTTTTTCCTTCATTTACATACTGTAATCTTTGAAATTATTATACACTTAAGTAAGAAGATATGCTTTACCTCTTTAAAGGAGAAATGGTACATAAGTTACTTGGGATTCTTCTGCATGGAAGATTTACCTATTCATTTATTTATGTGGTCAATCATTTATTTATAGCATGGTATGTTCAAATAATGTTGCTCAAATTCTTTCAGCTTCAAACATTAGCTCTTTCATTTGGCCCCTGTGTCCCCTGGCATATGTCTTTAATTGATCTTTTAGTACTTCCTTACTTTCTACACTACAAGGTATTCCAAGATCATCTTGTGTATTACCTGTCTCAACCCTAAAATCAACCATTTCTCCAGGAGCTCTGGTTTCTTCTATTAGAGAGTGTTATTAGGAACTAAGGACCTTGGTACCTAGGCATACTTATTTCTACTGGGGTATTGTTGTGTCTAGGCCATCTCAATAACAAATGAAGGAAAAAAAAATACACACACACACACACTTGCCCATAAACATTTCTGTATCTGAGTCTATATTAAAGTAAACACAAGTTCACACTGATATCTTCAAATCTAATCCATTACCACATGGATAATACTAGTCTTCTCCTCCTACCTGTTGTAATATCTCTACAACAGTAAGAAAACAGGCTCCCACCATCTGCCATCAATTTACAGAATTGCTCAATTATGGTATACTTATATGTAGAGTTTTCAGGACTGTTTGTGCACCATGGAACATGACATCATCAAATCAAGTACAGTGATTATTTACAAGTCTCTGCATTCTGTTGATGTAATCATATGGTTTTTCTTATTCAGTCTGTTAATCTGATGAAATATATTGATATATAAAGGTTAAAATAGTATTTCATGGAATGAAATTAACTTGGTCAAAATGTAAAATCCTTTTTATATATTGTTGGGCTTGCTTTGATAATATTCTGTTAAGGACTATTGTGCTTATGTTCATAGGAAGTTTTGGCCTGTAATTTTCTTTTTTTGTAATGACTTTACTGGTTTTGATAATGGGGTAATGCTGGTTGCATAGAGTGAGTTAGAAAATGTTCCTTTTGCTTCTATTTCTGGGATGAAATGTTTGGAATAATTCATCAGTGAAGTCATCTGGACCTGGAGCTTTTCTTTTTGGAAGGTTTTTAATTATTGATTCAATTTAACTAATATAAGGAAATTCAGATTAGCTATTTTCCTTTTGTGAGTTTTGATAGCTGTTGTGTTTCAAGGAATTGTTTTAAGTTATCAAATAGGTCAGCACAAAATTACTTATAGAATACCCTTATTGTCCTAATTTTCATGGCATTCATTGCAATGACTCACTTTCATTTCTGATATTAGTAATTTATGCCTAATCTCTCTTTCTCTCTCTTTCTCGCTTTCTTTTTGTTAGTCTGGGTAGAAGTTTTGTTTTGTTTTTCCCAAAGAACCAGGTTTTGATTGCTTTAATTTTATCTATTGCGTTTCTATCTTCAATTTCATTGATTTTGCTGTAATTGTTTATTTTCCTTTTTTTTTCTTTATGCTTAATTTTCTCTTGTTCCTCTAGATTTTTAAGATGGAAGCTTAGACTATTTCAGGTCTTCTTTTCTTACACATGCATTTAATGTTATAAGTTTCCTTCTCACTATACCTTTGATGTACAAATTTTGATAAGTTGTATTTTATTTACCTTATATTGAGATAGCATCTTTGACTCAGGTTATTGGGAAATGTGTTGCATAATTTGTAAATAGTTTGGAGACTTTTCAGCTATCTTTCTACTCTTGACTCCTGCTTAATTCCTTTGTGGTCTGAAGTCATCCTATATAGGGATCTATTCTTTTTATTACAGTGTGTTTTATGATATAGTATGTGATCTTGTTGAGAGTTTCATGTGAGCTTGAGAAGACTATTCTTTTGTTGGATGGAGTTTTCTATATATGCATATTAGATCAGTGGTATGTGATAGTGCTGCTAGGGTGATCTATACCCTTACTAATTTTGTGCCTGCTTATCCATCAATTACTTAGAGAGGGTTGTTTAAGTCTCCAACTAAAATACTGGATGAAAATAAAATAAAATAAGATAAAGTAAAGTAAAATAAAATAAAATAAAATAAAATAAAATAAAATAAAATAAAATAAAATAAAATAAAAAAATAAAATGGATGCTCCTGAAGTTCTATCAGGTTTTGTCTCATGTATTTCATATTTGTTGTTCAATAAGCAGACATATAAGATACTTTACTTTTCCTGGAGTATATAACTTTTGCATTATGTAGCAGTTCCACTTTATTTCTGATACTCTTCCTTGTTTCCATGTCTGCTTTATTAGAAACTGATAAAGCTAGTCCAGATTTCCTTTGATTGGTATTATCATTGTGTGCATTTCTTTATCCTTTTACCTTCAACCTACTTGTGTCTTTATATTTAATGTGGATTTCTGGTAAGCAACATATACTTGATTCTTGTTTTTAGATCATCCATTCTGATAATTTCTGTCTTTTAATTGGTGCTTTTAGGCATTCACAGTTAAAGTGCTTATTGGTATTTTTGGATTACCATGTTTGTAACTGTTTTCCATTCATTGCTCTTGCTTATTTTCCCTCTTTCCTTTGTCTCTCTCTCTCTCTCTCTCTCTCTCTCCCTCTCTCTCTCTCTCCCCCTCTCTCTCCCTCTCCCTCTCTCTCTCCCTCTCCCTCTCCCTCTCCCTCTCCCTCTCCCCCTCTCCCTCTCTCTCTTTTCTTTAATGTTTATTTATATTTGAGGGAAGGAGAGAGACAGAGTGCCAGTGAGAAAGAGGCAAGAGAGCGAGAAGGAGACAGAGAATCAGAAGTAGACTCCAGGCTCCAAGCTGTCAGCACAGAGCCCTACTCAGGGCTCCAACAAACCATGAGATCATGACCTGAGTCGAAGACAGATGCTTAACAACTGATCCACCAGGTGCCCTGGTCTCATTTTAATTAAACATTTTAATTCATTTTATTTTACTCTTAACATATTATATATCTTTTAAAAACAGTAATTGTTGCCTTGGAGTTTATAGTATATATTTTCAAATAATCTAAGTCCAATTTCATGTAATCTTATACCACTTCATATGCAGTTCAAGAACTTTTTTTTAATTGATTTATTTTTTAATTTACATCCAAGTTAGTTACCATATAGTGCAACAATTATTTCAGGAGTAGATTCCTTAATGCCCCTTATCTTTTTAGCCCATCCCCCCTCCCACAACCCCTCCAGTAACCCTCTGTTTGTTCTCCATATTTAAGTCTCTTCTGTTTTGTTACCCTCCCTGTTTTTATATTATTTTTGCTTCCCTTCCCTTATGTTTATCTATTTTCTATCTTAAAATCCTCATATAAGTGAAGTAATAGGATATTTGTCTTTCTCTGACTGATTAATTTTGCTTAGCATAATACCCTCTAGTTCCATCCACATAGCTGCAAATGGCAAGATTTCATTCTTTTTGATGATTCAGTAATACACCATTGTATGTATATATACAACTTCTTCTTTATGCATTCATCCACCAATGGACATTTGGGCTCTTTCCATACTTTGGCTGTTGTTGATAGTGCTGCTCTAAACATTGGGGTACCTGTGTCCCTTCGAAACAGCACACCTGTATCCCGTGGATAAATGCCTAGTAGTTCAATTGCTGGGTCATAGGGTAGTTCAGTTTTTAATTTTTTGAGGAACCTCCATACTGTTTTCCAGAGTGGCTGCACCTGTTTGCATTCCCACCAGCAGTGCAAAAGAGATCCTCTTTCTCTGCATCCTCACCAGCATCTGTTGTTGCCTGAGTTGTTAATGTAGGCCATTCTAACAGGTGTGAAGTGGTATCTCATTGTGGTTTTGATTTTGTATTTCCCTGATGAATGATGTTGAGCATTTTTTCATGTCAGTTGGCCACCTGAATGTCTTCTTTGGAGAAGTGTCTATTCATTTCTTTTGTCCATTTCTTCACTGGATTATTTGTTTTTTGGGTGTTGAGTTTAATAAGTTCTTTATAGATTTTGGATACTAACCCTTTACCTGATATATTGTTTGCAAATATCTTCTCCCATTCTGTCAGTTGCCTTTTAGTTTTTCTGATTGTTTCCTTCACTGTGCAGAAGCTTTTTATTTTGATGAGGTCCCAATAGTTTATTCTTTGCTTTTGTTTCCCTTGCCTCCGGAGATACGTTGAGTAAGAAATTGCTACAGCCAAGATCAAAGAGATTTTTGCCTGCTTTTTCCCCAAGGATTTTGATGGCTTCCTGTCTTACATTTAGGTCTTTCATCCATTTTGAGTTTATTTTTGTGTGTGGTGTAAGAAAGTGATCGAGGTTCATTTTTCAGCATGTCACTGTCCAGTTTTCATGGCACAACTTGCTGAACACACTGTCTTTATTTCATTATATATTGTTTCCTGCATTGTCAAAGATTACCTGGCCATACATTAGTAGGTGCATTTCTGGGTTCTCTATTCTGTTCCCTTGATCAAAGTGTCTGTTTTTGTGCCAGTACCATACTGTCTTGGTGATTATAGCTTTGTGATACAGCTTGAAGTCCAGGATTGTGATGCCTCCAGCTTTGGTTTTCTTTTTCAAGATTGCTTTGGCTATTCGGGGTCTTTTTTGGTTCCGTACAAATTTTAGGATTGTCTGTTCTAGCTAAGTGAAGAATGCTGGTGTTATTTTGATAGGTATTGCAATTGCATTGAAGATGTAGATGGCTTTGGGTAGTATTGACATTTTAACAATACTTATTCTCCTATCCAAGAGTATGTAATATTTTTCCTTTTTTTGTGTGTGTCTTCTTCAATTTCTTTTATAACTTTTCTATAGTTTTCAGTGTATAGATTTTTCACCTCTTGGTTAGATTTATTCCTAGATATTTTATGGGTTTTGGTGCAATTATAAATGGGATAGATTCCTTGACTTCTCTTTCTGTTGCTTCATTCTTGGTCTATAGGAATGCAACCGATTTCTGTGCATTGATTTTATATCCTGGAAATTTGCTGAATTCATGGATCAGTTCTAGCAGTTATTTGGTGGAATCTTTTGGGTTTTCCATATACAGTATCATGTTATTTGTGAAGAGTGAAAGTTTGACCTGCTCCTGGACAATTTGGATGCCTTTTATTTCTTTGTGTTGTCTGATTGCAGAGGCTAAGACTTCCAATCCTATGTTGAGTAACAGTGGCAAGAGTGGACATCCCTGTCTTGGTCCTGACCTTAGGGGGAAAGCTCTCAAATTGTCCCCATTGAGGATGATATTAGCATTGGGTCTTTCAGATATGGCTTTTATGATCTCAAGGTATGATTCTTCTATCCCAACCTTTTTGAGGGTTTTTATCAAGAAAGGATGCTGTATTTTGTCAAATGCTTTCTCTGCATCTACTGAGAGGATCATGTGGTTCTTGTCCTTTCTTTTGTTGATGTGGTGAATCACGTTAATTGTTTTGTGAATATTGAACCAGCCCTGCATCCCAGGTTTAAATCCCACTTGGTCACGGTGAATAATTTTTTTTAATGTATTGTTGGATCCATTTGGCTAATATCTTGTTGAGGATTTTTGCATCCATGTTCATGAGGGAAATTGGTTTATAGGTCTCCTTTTAGTGGGGCCTTTGTCTGGTTTTGGAATCAAGGTAATGCTGGCTTCATAGAAAGAGTTTGGAAGTTTACCTTCCATTTCTATTTTTTGGAACAACTTCAAGAGAATAGGCATTAACTCTTTTTAAATGTTTGGTAGAATTCCCCTGGAAAGTTATCTGGCCCTGGACTCTTTTTTGGGGGGGAGAATTTTTATTACTAATTTGATTTCTTCACTGGTTATCATTCTGTTCAAATTTTCTGTTACTTCCTGTTTCATATTTGGTAGTTGATACATTTCTAGGATTTTATTCATTTCTTCCAGATTGCCCATATTATTCACATATAATTGCCCATAATATTATCTTATTACTGTTTATATTTCCGGTGTGTTGATTGTGATCTCTCCTCTTTCATTCTTGATTTTATTTATTTGGGTCCTTTCTTTTGCTTTTTGATCAAACTGTCTAGTGGTTTATCAACTCTGTTAATTTTTCCAAGAACAAGCTTCTGGTGTCATTGATCTGTTCTACTCTTTTTGTGGTTTCGATAGCATTGATTTCTGCTATAATCTTTACTATTTCCTGTCTTCTGCTGGTTTTGGGTTTTACTTGCTGTTTTTTTTCCAGTTCTTTGAGGTGTAAGGTTAGGCTGTATATCTGAGACCTTTCTTCCTTCTTCGGGAAGGACCAGATTGCTATATTCTTCCCTCTTATGACTGCCTTTGCTGTGTCCCAGAGGTTTTGGGCTGTGGTGTTATCATTTTCATTGGTTCCATGTACTTTTTAATTTCCTCTTTAACTCCTTGGTTAGCCCATTCATCCTTTAGCGGGATGGTGAGGTACTTTTTAGTATAATAGTCCCAAATTTTTTCTTATTGCCCCTTATGACATTGCTGTCACTTAAGTCATTTATTTGTACTCTGTAATCACCTATGCATGGTCCCTACTATTTACTTAAATACTTATCTTTTAGAAAAATTACAAGTAAAAAATACAGATTTTGCATTTATTTATTTATTTATTTATTTATTTATTTATTTATTTATTTTTGGTACTTTTCATTTCTTTATGTAAGTCCTGTAATCACCTATGCATCACCTATGCATCACCTATGCAATCACCTATGCATGGTCCCTACTATTTACTTAAATACTTATCTTTTAGATAAATTACAAGTAAAAAATACAGATTTTGCTTTTATTTATTTATTTATTTATTTATTTATTTATTTATTTATTTATTTATTTATTTATTTATTTATTTTTGGTACTTTTCATTTCTTTATGTAAGTCCAGGTTTCTAACCTATATCATTTTCCACCTCCCAAAAAACTAATTTTAAAATTATTGCAGGACAAGTATGATGGCAATAAAATCTCCCAGTTTTTGTCTGAAAAGGTCTTCATTTCTCATTCACTTTTACAGGATGATTTCACTGATTATAGAATTCTACTCTTTTGTTTCTTTTAACACTTCAAATATTTCACTCTGCTTTTTTATTCCTTGCACTTTTTATAGTGATATGTCCACTGTAAATGTAATGCTTGTTCATCTACAAATAGGGTGTCTTTTTTCCTCTTTTAATATTGTCTTTTTGTGAATGTCTTATCCTTTGGGGGGGTGTGTATGTGTGGGTGCACATATATTTTTCCTGGTTGGCGTTGGCTAAATTTACCTTGATGTAGTTTGGTGTCTTTCATTAATACCAAAAAGTTCTCTACCATTACTGATTTAGATAGTTCTTCTTTCTTCCTTTTTTTTCTAGTAGTATTCCAATTATCTGTATGTTTCTACTGTCTATCCTTAACTTCACTGATTCTGTCTTAGCTATGTTGAGTCTACTGATGAGCCCCAAAAAGACAATTTTTATTTGTATTATTGTTTCTAACATTTCTTTACTATTTTAGTTTCCATCTCTCTGCTTCTATTATCTCTATGTTCTTTTATGTTGTCTAATTTTTTCATTAGAGTCTTTAAGTTTCTTCATCATACTTATTTTAGATTTCCTATCTGATAATTCTCACATCTATGTCATATCTTGGGCTCGTTCTCATGACTGCTTTGTTTCTTCAGGTTTAATTTTTTCTTGCCTTTTATAATGTTTGCATTTTTTTTGAAAGTTGGACTTTCTGAGAAATTGGGGAACAGGAAATGAGATAAATATGTCTTTTTTTATGAGGATTTAAGTTAATTTAGTTAGGAGTTGGGCTATGTTTAATGTTTGTTGAAGCTTTATGTACCAGGTGATTCAAACGCTTTTGATGTTTCTATGTCCTATCTTGACTTTGAGGAGATGGATATCTTTATAGAGGGTCTGTATTATACATCTCTTTTATCTAACCCCACTATGATTATGTTACACTGGAACTCTATTTGTGTGGTAATAAAGTGGTGGGGAAGGAGGATGTTCTATAATCTACTGATTGAGAAACAGTGTTTTAGTGAATCTGTCTTTCAGTACTGAGAATTTCATAAGCATTTCTCTCATTAATACTGGAAAGTTCTCCACCATTATTAATATAAATATTTCTTACATTCTTTGTCCTGTCTGTATTCTATAATTTGTCCTATTCCCTACTTTTTTCCCTGTCCGAAAAACCCCCAGCCTATTTCCTTCAAGCCTTGTCTCCTGTTGACTGTTATTTTTTTTTTAAATCATTTTTTGGAGTTCATGCTGGAGGGAACTAAAGGGTGGATCATCTCTTTTCCAAGAATGAATAAATTTTAATAACTGTGCTGTCAAAATAGTTGTCCCTGGAGAGCAGTCTTTTGTTCTGCTGTGGTTCATAATATTCTCCCTCTCTTCTGACCAGAGCCAAGAGGGGATATTTCTTGGATCCTCATAGTGATAACTCAAAATTTATGGGGTTTCTAGAAGGAAACCCACAAAAAGCAGGCTGCTTGAGAATGTGGCCCCATAAGTTCCTCACTCTTACATTAGTCTTCACTCAGCCTCATGTTCACACAGGTCAACATGAAAAACTTCTTTCACCTTCTCTTAGAAAGTTCTCTAACTTCCACCTTGCTTATCTGCTGATGCTTATAAACAGTATAAAATATCCCATATTATGCATATTAAACATATGAAAATCATAATCTACAACACACCCTTCAGAACAGTCTTCATTCCTAGTCTAATCCTGAACAGGTTTTTGGAATGTGCAAATCAGTCTCCAGCACTTCATGCACTTGTTTTCTGAGTTCTATACCCCAAAAGAAAACCCTGGAGCATACTCTGCATACAAGAATTTTTCCATATAGAGTACTGATTCTCAAACTGACAGCACTGAAGAGGGACTGATTCTATTCGGTCCCTGGATTAAAAAAAGGAACAGAAGTGATTTTTCTTTATTAAACTTTTTAAGTGATTGAAATGTACAAAGGAGTTTAAAAAAACTGGTATCTGCAATATTAGGCTTGATCAAATTCAACAGCTTTGTGCTTGAAAAGGCACTAATAATATGAAAAAGGAAAACCGCGGAGTAGAAAAACTATTTGCAAATCATATATGTGGTAATGGGCTTGCATCCCGAATATAGAAAGATCCTTTAGAATTTAAAAACTACAAATAATTCAAGTAAAAAGTGAGCAAAGGATTTTGAATAGAAACTTCACCAAAGATAGGGGAATGGTCAATAACCATATGAAAAGATCTTCAACTTCATTTTTCATTAGGGAAATGTATTTTAAAACCATAATCAAATAATGCTTCACAGTTACTAGAAAACACACATAATAAAGTATTGTCAGGGATGGAGAGACATGAATCCTCATGTATTGCTGATTGGGATATAAAATGTTTCAGCTGCTTTGGAACATAGCTTGGTAATTTCTAAAAATATATATTTTTTAATATTTATTGATTTTGAGAGGGAGAGAGAGCACACTTACATGAGCAGGGGAGGGACAGAAAGAGAGAAACCCAAGCAGGTTCCGCACTATCAGCACAGTGCCCAATGCAGGGCTTGATCCCACGAACCATGAGACCATGACCTAAACTGAAACCAAGAGTCGGATGCTAAACTGACTGAGCCACTCAGGTGCCCCTTTTCTAAAAATCTTAAACATGAGGGGTACCTGGGTGGCTCAGTCAGTTGAGCGTATGACTTCGGCTCAGGTCATGATCTCACGGTTGGTGGGTTTGAGCCCCGTTTTGGACTCTGTGCTGGCAGCTCAGAGCCTGGAGCCTGCTTCAGATTCTGTGGCTCCCTCTCTCTCTGCCCCTCCCCCCCACACACTGTCTCAATCTGTCTCTTGAAAATAAATAAATGTTATTTTTTTTAATCTTAAACATGAATTTATTCCCAGGTAAGAGAAATGGAAAACGTGTCCACACAAATACTTACATATGAATGTTTATAGCAGCTTTTGGCAGAAAAATAAAAAATGTAGAGATTGATAACATCAATGGATGAACATACTGTGGTATATCCATATGACGGAAGACTATTGAGCAATAAAAAAAAAATCAAAGTACTGATGCTTGCAACAACCTGGATGATGAACCGTAAAAGCATTAAATGAAAGAAAGCTAGATGCAAAAGACCACATATTATGTAATTTTGTTTATATGAAATATCCAGAAAAGACAAATCTAAAATGGAAAGTAGATGAGAGATGCCGGGGTCATGAATGAAAAAGGGCATTCACTGCAAATGAGCATAAGTATCATCAGGGTGATGAAAATGTTCTAAAATTGGATTATAATGATTTCTCAACTCTGAATTTACTAAAAATCATTATATACTTAAACTGGAAAAACTATATGGTATGTAATTTATATATCAAGAAAGCTGTTAAAAGCACTGATCGATACAGAATGTGAGAAGAGATGAATACTAAAAATTCACATACAATAACAATCTGCTGCCTGGTAGAAAAATAGTTGCATAACATAAAATTACTATTCTATGATTTCACACATTAAAATATCAACATATGACAAAACATACATCACTACTGTCTTTTCAAAATTGAAGATGAAATACATTAAAAATTAACAACTTGGGTTCCCCTATGTACAGAAACTACTTAGCAGAAGTACATTTTGTAGTTTACATAGACATACATTGAACATGTCTAATATGTTGAGTCCTCTGTGATTTGGGTTTTTTATGTACAAATTGAGTATTCTAATGTTCTCCCCCACTGTATTAGCTCTTGTCAGAATGTAAAATATTGAAATAAAAAGCACTTAACACAGGCCCGGGAATTTAAGAGAAAATACTCATTATGATATGTAACTGCATGAACAACTTCCTAGCAGGTTGTATCTGTTTCTTTGAGCTGTGGTAAAAAATGACCACAAACTGAATAGCTTAAAACAAAATAAATTTTCTCACGCTTATGGAATCTAGATGCCAAAATCAAGAGATGAGTAAGGTGATGTTCCCTCCGAAGATTCTAGGGAAGGGTCCCTCCTTTCCCATTTCAGGTGGTTGTCAGCCATTCTTTGTGTTTTTAGCTTACTGTCTGTCACTCCAGATCTGCCTTTGTTGTTATATAGTTGTTCTCCCACTGTGCCCAAATTTCTTTATTACAAAGATGTTAGTCATTAGATTAAGTCCCATCTTAATCACATATGACCTTGTCTTGATTACTTCTGCAAAGATCTGGTTTTCAAATTAAATTGCATTCACAGCTGCTGGGGGTTTGGGACTAGAATATATTTTGGAGGAGTAGGGGACCAGATATAATTCAAGCCACAAAACAAGTTAAAATAAACAATTATGTAAAACCTGTCTTAAAAAAAAATACTAGTACTAGGACCAGTCTAAATCAATGCTTTTATCGTGATTAAAATAATTTCCAATAGGGCTTCTGTGAAGTAAGCTGCCTTATTAAATTTTAAAATGTATTTGAGTTATTAAGAGTCATTTATACCCATGTATATATATGTTTCCTCAGGACTCAGTTTTTTGGTGCCCCTTATCAGGAGTTACAAAAGTCTATTTTTTATAAAATATAATAATAAATGTTTCCAGTATAAATTGTTTACACTTATGCAATATCAATTTCCTGAAAACATTTGAGAAACAGGATTTAAAGACAGTTATATATTACAAAATGAAATGAAAGAAGATTAAAATCATGTTAATTTGTGTGTTTCTTTAAGGCATCTTTTACTATTAGCAAGAAAGAAGATTGGGGCGCCTGGGTGGCGCAGTCGGTTAAGCATCCGACTTCAGCCAGGTCACGATCTCACGGTCCGTGAGTTCGAGCCCCGTGTCGGGCTCTGGGCTGATGGCTCAGAGCCTGGAGCCTGTTTCCGATTCTGTGTCTCCCTCTCTCTCTGCCCCTTGCCCGTTCATGCTCTGTCTCTCTCTGTCCCAAAAATAAATAAACGTTGAAAAAAATTAAAAAAAAAAGAAAGAAGATTGATTACGAATACATGTGTAAGAGACAGTGTAATTATTTTCACAGTCAGGAATTAATCTTGTTCCATATTTGTTTTTCCAAGTTCAATGAAACTTCTGTTGGGTCTCTAACATAACTTAGCTTACAGGTGACTAATGAAAATTAGAGTTGTAGAAAAATTTCATTCCAGTTAATCAGAGAAATAATATATTGTTGATTTGATTTCCTTTTGAGAGATTTGACATTTTACACACTTTCAAGATAAATATATTAAGATCCATTTGTGGAGATAAGCATCTGTCTAAATATACTGAGTTACTAGAAGCTGGACCATAATTGCTTAAGTACATTAAAATAGAGAAGCAATTTAGAAACATGATAATGTTAAAATCCCTCATTGAGTTAAAATTAGTTTTAAAATGTTAACACATTTTTTATTTGAAAAAATAATTCAAATATTAATTTTGAGTCCTCAAATGAAGCATAATTGAAGCTTTTGTGAACTATTTATTTCATATCTACTCTGGGTCATCGAAGTCACAACTGGTGAAACAGGTGACAACTTAGAAAGATTTTAAATTTACCTCGCATTTGTCAGTTACAACGTATACCTCAATTTTTAAGTGGATGCTTTAATTCTGATAGAAACATTTATGTCTTATAACCATCTTAATTCTCCATAATGCTCTTCTTAAATCTGGTGTTATATGTTCTATAATAAACTGATACATTTTGTAATAAAATGCATTAGGGACAAACAGTTCATAAATCACCAGTGGTGTTAAAACTCCAGTTTAGCAAATCTTCTCACCACAGAGGTAAATAGACATCTGCACGTGCTCATGCGTGGATCCCCACGTGCACACATCTGAGTTCAGAGTTGTTAAGGGGAAGAGCTCATTCAAAAAGAACAGCTTTATTTGCCAGAGATGCAGAGAACTTCTAGCGGTGGTTTCCACAGATTGTTCCAAAACACTCCTGTTTTCATGTATCTCTTATATGTAATCCAGAACTGTTATTGATTCAGTAGTTTTTCTGTCACATTTGTGGTCTAAAGTCACAATTCATGGTTTATATTCCAAGAACGTTAGATCTTGGTGTATTCCTATATAGCAACATATTCCAGTTAATGTCATAGAGTTTCTTGAAGACCTATTGGAACTCTATACAAATTCCTCCCTGCAAAATTATTTTTATTTTATTTTTATTTTTTGTTAAATGCATTTTAAAAATAATTGTGACCATAACAATTGTTCTAAATTAAAAAAAAATCCATTTCTTTTTTTTTAATTTTTTAACATTTATTTATTATTGAGAGACAGAGCATGAGCATGGGAGGGGCAGAGAAAGGAGGAGACACAGAGTCCAAAGCAGGGTCCAGGCCCTGAGCTATCAGCACAGAGCCTGACACGGGGCCGAACCCACAAACTGCAAAATATGACCCGAGGCGAAGTCAGACGCTTAACTGACTGAGTCACCCAGGTGCCCCTCCATTTCTTTTTTAATGCAATGTTATTACAAGATTATTGGAACAGAATAAGATACAGAAACAAAGTGATACACAAAACAAAGCTTGATTTGTAGTGTGATACTAGATACAGCTTTTTCACCAAGTATTACCAGGTAATCTGGATTTTCATATGGAGAAATAAAAAAAAAAAAGCCAGATTCTCCCATCTCATATTGTATTGATTCAGTCACTATTTTGGAATGGTCTGCTCCAGACGAGCATATGCACATCTTTGAACCAGCAGTTTCATTCCTAGACATATACCTAGCAGAATTACATGCACATATGCAGTGAAGACATATCAGAATGTTCATAGCTTCATTATTTGTGATAATCGCATAATGAAAACAACTCAAATGCCCATCAGTGTAAAATATATAAATGATAAACTTGAAATTATACACAATTAAAATAAGCAAAAGGCTGCACTTCTGAATGTATATGATACACATATTTTTGAAGTAAACTAGACAGGAAAAAGTGAAACCTATGTGATTCAGTTTATATAACTCTCAGCCATCAAAATCAAACTTTAAGAAACAAGATAGTAGTAACTTTAAGAAGGAGGTAAAAAAGTCGTGGTTCCTTTAGAGGAGTTTTACAAATGCTGAAAGTTTTGTAAACAGTCTGCCACATTTTATTTACTGTCTTTGATAGTGTTTCAACTTATGATAACACATCAAGCTTCAAGTTTTAATGTGCACTTTTATATATTGTATTCCTAGTATAGTTTTTTCTTTCTCGAACCAGGTTCCAGTCTCCTAGCTGTTAGCACAAAGCCTGATGCAGGGCTTGAACTCAAAAACCACAAGATCATGTCCTGGGCCGAAGTCCAATGCTTAACCAACTGAGCCACCTGGGCCCCCCAGTATAAAACTTTTTAAGCACATACAATATGTTAATAAAATTTAGATGTCCTAGAGAGAATAAAATTTTTTTAAATAGTTTTTGTTATTAATCTGATAGAATTTTTTTCATGTTGCCCATACTTAAGTTAAAAATGGACTATTTTTATACTACAAAATGTTTTATCACAGAATATTTATCTCATGTAGAAAATTAAAAATTTGAAAAAAAAAATATAAACCCTGCCAACTAAAATGCTTCTAAAAGTTCAGAATGTGATACCAGTGATGAAATAAATATGCAGTAGCTCATAACATAAATGCATGCAAAACACCCCACAGTTTATACATATCAAAGTAAAAAATGTATATGCTACAGCAGGAACATCTGAGAATGTTATTGAAGTCGGGAGAATGTATGCATGACAACTGAAAGAAGTTTCACAGTCATGAGAACTAAATCTACAAACTAAAGATACATGTGGTTAAATCATTCCATAGACATCACATTTCAAGTTGGCATAAATCCAATTAAATACACTGAAATGTGCACATAAATCTTTGAGATAAATGGGCTTCATTTCTTGTTAGGTCAGTGCATGTCTTCATTTAGAAATAATCAGAAGAAGACCTGAATTATGAATTAAGGCTATTCCATTAACTCGGGATTTATCAAAAAGATAAAAGATTTGATTTAGTTCTATAAAATCATGTTTTAAATCTAGAAGATATCTTACAGCTCATACAGTCTAAGTCTCATTTTACAGATGTGCAAATGAAAAACTCAAAGGAGAGAGGCATGATCACAAAAGAAAACTTGTGTACAGCAGTCTTTAATGAATGATAAACACACACACACACAGAAATTCAGAAATTACTAGCAAATTATAATCAAATAGATTCTATAAATCTGCATTTATAGCACCCTTGTAAAGATTAGCAATCTTAATCTACATTAATAGTTCTTAATGGATCACATACTTGATAGTCATTGATACAAAAGGATCACAAAAGTTCTACAGCTTACAAAAATGAAAAATAATTAACCCAGATTTTCCCAAGGTTATTTGGCCACAGAATATACTCTCCCTCCCCAACCCTGCCCCCAATCTATAACCCTTACCAGAGAACTGTTGACAGTGAATTCTAATAGTTTTTTTTTTGTTGTTGTTTGTTTGTTTTGTTTTGTTTTTTATTAATTGGGGCAGAGGTACAATGGTAGGGAAACTTCTAACCTGTTCCCTGAGATTTTTCCACCCTTTCTCAAGGAGAGTAGACTGGGACAGGGTAGTCAAAAAATATGTGGAGACAGTAATTTGCCTCTGTATCAGCCAAGTAAAATTTGAAAATCTACAAGTAAATTTTCTATCTGGAGATTACAAGCACCTAGAACAGTGCCTTTTCAAGTTTCAAGTTTTGAATCTAACTCTTGTTATTACTTCCTTTAGAGATGATTTTCTTTAGTTTGCTCTGGCTATGCAACTAAGGATTGAATTTTGAAGGGTTCTGCTATATTATGTAAAGTAGGGACCTCTCATGGGAGATTTCTTTTATGGGAGGAATATGTGAATATGCTTTGAAAATTAAAAGTACTGAACAAATGTATCCATTACTCCACTATCAATTCAACAAATTATAACTGACTACCTAACCTATGCATGGCTCTAGTTAGAGGAACTAAAAATGATTCCTATCCCCAAGAAACTCAAACATGGAAGATGTTTGAGTGAAAATAAGGTTCATTTGGAAACATCATGAAATACGACGACAAAAATGCAATGGGGAACTAAGTTTAAAAGTCAAAAAAGAATAATTACATTGGAAGAGAGAAAAGTGGGTCAAGGAGCATTCACAGAAAATCTTTTTTTTATTCCACCCTCCCCCCTCTTCCTTGTGAATCTTAACTTAGGAAAAAGAGTCTGAGAGGTGAACGAGAAGGTATCTTGCATTCAGACACCACAAATTTTTATCAAAGGTGCAAAAGAACATACCTCGTTTAGGGAACCATAATTTTTTGGTAATATTTAGGTTTATACATGAAAAAATATAAAGAAGAAGTATTAGAACAAGTTACATCAGCATTAGGTATGTAAAGAAGAAAACTGAAGGAAAGGGGGAAGAAGGAAGGTACTGAAGAAAAATTTCACCTAGTTTTATAAAGATAATTGTACTTCATGATTATATTTAATGTTGTATTTATCTATGTTAGAAATAATAAATATTGGCTGGATTAAGATAAATTTATATTTTGATATCCAAGTATTTTTCTGAAATGCAGAAAATTGTCAAACTTGAGTAAGAATAATAGCATTAATAAAATTTATAGAGATTATAAAGAAGATATTCCCACCGGCCCTTATTTATTTTTGTTTTATTGTGGTAAGAGCACAACATGATATCTACTCTTTTAACAGGTTTCTAAATGTCAATATGGTATTGTTGACTATTGAACGATATTGTTCAGATTTCCAGAACATATAAATCTTGCATAAATAAAACTTCATACCCTTTGATTAACAATTCCCCATTTCCTTCTCCTCCCGAATCTGGCAATCTCCTCCCACTATCCTATTCTGTTTCTATGAGTTTGACTATTTGAGATATCTTGTATAAGTGAAATCATTCAGTACTTGTCCTTCTGTGACCAGCTTAGTTCATTTAGCATAATGACCTCAAGGGTCATCTATTTTGTTGTATGTTGCACGATTTCTTTTTTTAAGCTGAATAATATTTCATTGTATGTATATACCATTTTTTTTAGTATAGTTGGCACCCAGTGTTACATTAATTTCAGGTGTACAACACAGTGATTCAATTTCTCTATACATTATGCTATGTTCATCACAAGTGTAGTTAACATCTGTCACTATACAACCTGATTACAATACCATTGAATACATTCCCTATGCTGTAACTTTTATTCCTTTTATTCGTTAGACTTATTACATAATTGGAAGACTCCCATTGCTTTTCACCCATTTTGGCAATCACCCCCTTTCCTCTAGCAACCATCCATTTGTTCTCTATTTATAGGTCTGATTGTGCTTTTTGTTTATTGTTTTGTTTTTAAGTTCCACATACAAGTGAAATCATATGGTATTTGTCTTTTTGTATCTTTTTTATTTCATTTAACATAATACCCTCTAGGTCCATTCATGTTGTTGCAAATGGCAAGATCTCATCCTTTATATGGCTGAGTAATATTCTATTTTATTTATATATTCCACTTCTACTTTATCCATTCATCTACGAATGGGCACTTGGCTTCTGTAACTTGGCTATTGTAAATAATGTTGCAACAGACATAGGCATAAATATATATTTTTGAAATAGTGTTTTCATTTCCTTTGTGTAAATTCCCGATTGTGGAATTAGTAGATCATATCTCTATTTTTATTTTTTTGAGGAAACTCGATACTGTTTTCCACAGTGGCTGCATTAATTTACATTTCCACCAATAGTACACAGTCTCCCTTTTTCTCCACATCCTCAGCAACAGTTGTAATTTCTTGGTTTCTATTTATTTATTTTTTTATTGTAGGCAGTCTGAGAGGTGTAAGGTGATATCTCATTGTGGATTGATTTGCATTTTCTGGCAATTAGTTGCACATCTTTTCATGTGTCTGTTAGCCATCTGTATGTCTTCTTGGAAAAATGTCTATTCAGGTCCTCTCTCCATTTTAATTAGATTGTGTGTGTGTGTGTGTGTGTGTGTGTTTTGGATATTACCCCCTTATCATATATATCATCTGCAATATCTTTTCCCATTCAGTAGTGTGCCTTTTTGTTTTGTTTATGGTTTCCTTTTCTGTACAAATGTCCTTTATTTTAGTATAGTCTTAATAGTGTATTTTTGCTTTTGTTTCCCTTGCCTCAAGAGACCCATCTAAAACAACGTTGCTAACTGCTGTCAGAGAAATTACTACCTGTGCTCTCCTGGGGGATTTTTATGGTTTCAGGTCTCCCATTAATCATTAAACCATTTTGAGTTCATTTTTGTGTATGGTGTAAGAAAGTGATCAAGTTTCATTCTTTCACATGTAGTTGTCCAGTTTTCCTACATCATTTAGTAGAGTCTGTTTCCAATTGCATATTCTTACCTCTTTGGTCATAAATTAATTAACCATATAAACATGGTTTCTTTCTGGGCCACATTTTTTGTTCCATTGATTTATGTTTATTTCTGTTCTAGTACCATACTGTTTGGATTAGTACAGCTTTGTAATTTATCTTGAAATCTGGTATTGTAATACCTCCAACTTTTTTTGAACTCAAGATTGCTTTGGCTATTCAGGGTCTTTGATTCCATACAGATTTTTGTATTATTTGTTCTAGTTTTGTGAAAATTTCTATTGGTATTTTCAGAGGGATTACATTGACTTCTAGATTGCTTTAGATAGTATGGACATTTTAATAATAATATTCCATTCCATGGGCATGAACTATTTTTCCTTTTGTTGTGTTTTCTTCAATTTGTTTCATCAGTTTATTATAGTTTTCAGAGTATGGGTTTTTACCTCCTGGGTTAAGTTTATTCCTAGGCATATTATTCTTTTTGATGCAATTATAAATAGGATTATTTTCTACATTTCTTTTCCTGCTACTTTGTTATTGGTGTATAGAAATGCAACTGATTTCTTGGCATTACTTTTGTATCTTGCAGCTTTACTGAATTAATTTATTACTTCTTAAAGTCTTTTGTTGGAGACCTTAGGGTTTTCTCTATATATTATTATGTCCTGTTAAATTGTAACAGTTTAATTTCTTTTCCAATATGGATGTGTTTTATTTCTTATTCTTTTCTGATTACTGTGGCTATAACTTCCACAGTAAAAAGTAAAAGAGTGCTCTTTATCTTAAAGAAAAGTTCTCATTTTTTAATTATTGAGCATGATGTTAGCTGTGGGTTTTTCATATATGGCCTTAATTAGGTTGGGGAATGTTCTCTCTAAACCCACTTTCTGGAGAGATTTTATTGTAAATGGATATTGAATTTTGTCAAATGCTTTCTCTGAATCTGTTGAGATAATCATATAATTTTTATCCTTCATTTTATTAATGTGGAGTATCACATTGATTAATTTGTGATTATTGAACCATCCTTCCATCTGTAGAATAAATTTCACTTAATCATGGTAAAATATACTTTAAATGCATTATTGAATTCATTTTGCTAATATTTTAATCTATCTTTATTAGGAATATCAACCTATAGTTCTCTTTTTTTGTGATATCTTTGGTTTTGATATCAGAGTAATGATGGTTTTGTAGAACATAAAAGTTTCCCTTCCTCTTCTATTTTTGTAAATATTTTGAGCATAACAGGTATTAAGACTTCTTTAAGTGCTTGGTGGAATTTATCTGTGAAGTCATTTGGTCCTGAACGTTTCTTCTTTGGTACTTTTTGATTACTGATTTAATTTTGTTACTAATAATTGATCTGTTCAGAGTTTCCTGATTTACTTTTGGAAGATTGTATGTTTTTATGAATATTTTTTCTGGGTTCCATCTATTTGGCATAGAACTGTTTTTAATATTCTGTTATAATTCTTTGTGTTTCTATGATGTTGGTTGTTATGTCTCCTCTTTTTTCTTTTTTTTTTTGGGTCTCCTTTTATAAATTTAATTTAATTAATTTATTTTTTTTTGATGAGTCTACTAAAGGTTTATCATATTTTTTTTTTTTTACCTTTTCAAAGACCAGCTCTTGGTTTCATTGAATTTTCTATTGTTTTATTTAGCCTCTGTGCCATTTATTTCTGCTAGGATCTTTATTATTTCCTTCTATTCACCATGAGCTTTGTTCTTCTTTTTCTAGTTCCTTTAGGTGTAAAAATAGATTGTTTATTTGAGCTATTGTTTTTTTTCTTGAGGTGGGCCTGTATTGTTATGTATTTCCCCCTTAGAATTCCTTTTGCTAGTTTCAAAGATTTTGGAACACTGTGTTTTCATTATCAGTTTTCTCCATGTATTTTTTTTTAATTTCTTCTTTGATATCTTCCCCATTGGTTGTTTTGTATCATGTTGTTTAGCAGCTATGTGTTTGTGTTTTTTAAGGTTGTGAATGTGTGTGTGTGTGTGTGTGTGTGTGTGTGTGCATGTGTATGATTGATTTCTAGTTTTATACCATTATGATCAGAATAGATGTAAAGTATACTTTTAATTTTCCTAAGTTTATTGAAACTTGTGACCATGAAGTTATCTATACTGGAGCATATGTTCCATGTACACGTGCAAAGAATGTGTACTGTGTTGTTTTTGGATGGATGTTCGTATATACCTGTTATATCCATCTGGTCTAAATAGTCATTCAAAGATACCACGTTTACTGATTTTTTGGATGGTACATCTATTGATGTAAGTGGGTGTTAAAGTCCCCTACTTTTATTGTATTATCACCAATTTCTTTATGTATTTAGGTGCTCCAGTGATGGGTGCATATATATTTACAACTATTATATCTTTTTGTACGTTTGATCCCTTTATCATTATTTAATGCCCTTCCTTATCTCTTGATACAGTCTTTGTTTTAAAATCTATTTTGTTTGGGGCGCCTGGGTGGCACAGTCGGTTAAGCGTCCGACTTCAGCCAGGTCACGATCTCGCGGTCCGTGAGTTCAAGCCCCGCATCGGGCTCTGGGCTGATGGCTCAGAGCCTGGAGCCTGTTTCCGATTCTGTGTCTCCCTCTCTCTCTGCCCCTCCCCTGTTCATGCTCTGTCTCTCTCTGTCCCCAAAATAAATAAACGTTGAAAAAAAAAATTAAAAAAAAAATAAAATCTATTTTGTTTAAGTATTGTTACCCTGGCTCTTTTTTCGCAGCCATTTGCATGGAATATCCTTTTTTGTTCCTTTACCTTCGGGCTGTATTTGCTCTTAGGTCTGAAGTGAATCTCTTCTATGTAGCATACTATGCAAGCATAGTCTTGCTTTTTTTTTTTTTTTTCCATTCTTCCACTTTATGTCTTTTGACTGATGCATTTAGGCCATTTACATTTAAAATATTTATTGATAAACAGGTATTTATTGCCATTTTGTAAATTATTTTCTAGTTTTTTTTGTAGTTCTCTGTTTCTTTTTCTTGTGCTCACTTTCTCTGTGATTGATGACTTTTCTGTCTTTATACTTTGTTTTCTCTTTTTTTGTATGTGTTTCTATTACAGTTTTGGGGTTTATGGTTAACATGATGTACATATATATCATTCTAATTATATAGCAGTGTATATTAAGTTAATGGGCATTTAAATTTGAACACACTTTTTAAAAAATTAGTTTTTACTCCCTCCTCCACATTTTATGTATATGTTGTCATGTTTTATATGTTTTTATTCATAATATTTTTTACACTGAATTATAGTCTTTCCTCTTTCTCTTAAAGAAGTCCCTTTAACATTTCTTGTAAGGCCAGTTTAGTTGTGATGACTTTAGTTTGAATTTTGTTTAACTTTTATTTGTCTGAGAAACTCTTTATCTTTCCTTTCATTCTGAATAACCTTGCCAGGTGTAATATTCTTGGTTGTAAGTTTGGTTTTTATTCCTTTAAGCCCTTTGAATATATCAGTATATCACTTCTGGCCTGCAAAATTTCTGCTGAAAAACTCAGCTAATAACCTTATGGGGTTTTCCTTGTATGTAACTTTATGGTTCTCCCTTGCTGCTTTTAAAATCCCATTTATCTCTAAACTTTGACATTTTAATTATTTTATTTTATTTTTTTTTTTACATTTATTTATTTTTGGGACAGAGAGAGACAGAGCATGAACGGGGGAGGGGCAGAGAGAGAGGGAGACACAGAATCGGAAACAGGCTCCAGGCTCTGAGCCATCAGCCCAGAGCCTGACGCGGGGCTCGAACTCCCGGACCGCGAGATCGTGACCTGGCTGAAGTCGGACCCTTAACCGACTGCGCCACCCAGGCGCCCCTGACATTTTAATTATTATGTGTTATGGTCTAAACCTCCTTGGGTTCATCTTGTTTGGAACTCCCTGTTATTCCTAAACCTGGAAGTCTATTTCTTTCTCTAGATTGTGGAAATTTTATAGCTATTATTTCTTTAAATAAGTTTTCTGCCCCCTCTATCTCCTTCTGGGACCCCTAAAATGCTGATGTTTGTTCACTTGATACTCTCCAAGAGATCCCTTAACCCATCTTTATGTTGAGTTTTTTTTCTTTTTGCTGTTCAGCTTGAGGGCTTTCCATTACCCTGTCTTCCAGATCACCGATATATTCTGCACCCAGTAATCTGTTGATTACCTCTTGTGTATTTTTATTTTATTTATTGTATCCTTCAGCTATGGTTCTTTTTAAATATATTCTATCTCTTCTTGGAGGTCTGAGTTCTTCCACCCTCTCTCTAGCCCAATGAGCACATCTTTACAATTATTATTTTTAACTCTTTATTAGACATATTGCTTATCTTTGTTTAATTCTTTTTCTGAGGTTTTGTCTTTTGAAGCATACATTTCTCAGACCATTTATGAGTGAATGTTTTCTCCTGGCTCTCAATTCTGTTCCATTGGTTATATGTTTGTCTTTATGCCAGCATCAGCTGTTTTAAAACTGTAGCCCTGTGATACATTTTGAAATCAGGAATGGTGATATCTCTAATTGTGTTGTTCTTTTTCAAGATTGTTTTGACTATTCAGAATCCTTTGAGGTTCTGTCTGAATTTTAGGGAGGTTTCTTTCTAATTCTGAAAAAAATGACATTGGGATTATAATAGAGATTGTAATGAATCTGTAGATCATTTTGGCTCATATGTAAATTTTAACAATATTACCATGAATCCATGGCCCTGGGGAGGGGGACTTTCCATTTGTGTCTTCTATGATTTCTTTTATAAGTATTTTATAGTTTTCGGTAAACAACTCTTTTACCTCCTTAAATTTACTCTAAAGTATTTTATTCTTCTTGACGTTATTGTAAGTGAAGTTGTTTTCATAATTTCCTTTTCAGATAGTTTGTCATAAGTGTATAAAAAAAGCAACTGGTATTTGTACGTTGATTTTGTATCATGCAACTTTAGTGAACTTGTTAATGAATTCTCCAAGTTTTTTTGGTGATGTCTTTAGGGTTTTCTTCACATAAGATCATGTAATCTGCAAACAAAAACAGTTTTCCTTCTTTCTTTCTGAATTAGATGCCTTTTATTTAGTTATTTTGCTTCATTATTCTGGCTAGGACTTCAGTCTATTTTGAATAAGAGTGGCTAAAGTGTGAGTATTTTTAACCTTATTCTTGATCTTAGAAGTAAAGACACTACAAAAAAAGAAAGCTACAGGCCACTATTTCTGATGAATATAGAAGAAAAAATACTCAGAAAAAGATTAGCAATTTGAACTTACCAGCACATTAACAAGATATATAACATGACCTAGTGGAATTTATTACTGGATGCAAGAATGTTTCAACATGTAGAAATCAATTAATAGGGTGCCTGGATGTCTCAGTCAGTTAAGCATCCAACTTCAGCTCAGGTCATGATCTCATGGTTTGTTAGTTTGAGCCCTGTGTTGGGCTCTTTGCTGACTGCTCAGAGACTGGAACCTGCTTCGAATTCTGTGTCTCCCTCTCTCTCTCTGCCCTTCACCTGCTCATGCTTACGCTCTCCCTCTCTCTCTCTCAAAAATAAATAAACATTAAAAAGGAAAGAAATCAATTGGTAGGATATGACACACTAACAGAATGAAGGATAAAAACCACATGCTTATCCTAGTGGAGGCAGAAAAAGTGTTTGTTAAAATTTAGACTCTTTCATTATGAAATTCTCAGTAAACTTAGAAGGAAATTACCTGAACATAATGAAGGCCATATATGAAAAGTCTACAACTAACATCATAGTCAATGAGCATGTTTTTTCTTTTAATAATGAACATAACTTTGAATTGAAAAAAATATATATTCGTTATTTTTAAATCTGTAATCATTGTATCTAAATCTTTTCATTAAGTAGGTTTAAAGCACTTTTTTATGACAGAATATTACAGTATACTTTAACAAGGTTATGGATAATTATATAACCATAACTCTCATTTACAAAGTCAGAGGTACTATTTTATGTGAATTGAAACAAATTAATGATTATTAAAGTATTATGATTTTCTGAGCAGAGTATAGATTTGAAAATGTTTGAAGATAATTTAATTTTGCATTTGAAAACTCTAAGAATGAAAAGAAATTGGAAAATCCATTGGACAAGAAAACATTATGGTTTTACCAAAAATAATTTATTAGAACAAAACAACAACTAAAATAAGAGATTAATGGGATATCAACTGTTTAAAATATTTGAAACAAAATGGTGTGTGTTTTGTTTCTTTTTACAATCTTTGACAATTCCAGCTCCATGTAAATTCCAAAAGGCCTGGATGCTTAATTACTAAAATGACTAGGCTACTCTAGAACAAAAAGAAAAAAAAAAAAGCTTGGAATTATTAAAAATGTTTTACTTAAGGCTCATGATCTGGTAGTTAATAGTATGCTTTATATGGAGTTGTCTAGAATCTACATTTTTTAGTAAATTGTGAAATACTATATATGCTCTTTTAGCTTATAAACTTCTATTGAAACAATAATACCAAATACAATAACTTACATACACAATATAAAATATATATCATTTAACCCTCCTAAAAACTCAAGAACTCTTAAAAGTTCAAGAAGTTGGGGGCGCCTGGGTGGCGCAGTCGGTTAAGCGTCCGACTTCAGCCAGGTCACGATCTCGCGGTCCGTGAGTTCGAGCCCCCGCGTCAGGCTCTGGGCTGATGGCTCAGAGCCTGGAGCCTGTTTCCGATTCTATGTCTCCCTCTCTCTCTGCCCCTCCCCCATTCATGCTCTGTCTCTCTCTGTCCCAAAAATAAATAAAAAATGAAAAAAAAAAAAAAAAAAGTTCAAGAAGTTGGATGAATTTACAAAAGAGAAAATTTGTGTCGTGGAATTGAAAAATCATATCTAAGGTAACACAGCTAGAATGTGATCAAAGCAAAACAAATTTCATGTACTTTATCTCAAAATTCTACTTTTTCCTCACTTTGCTAAATTTCTAAAGTTACTCTCTTGAATCAGAGGAAAGTCCAGAAAATGAACATAATTGTTGCAGATCTTTATATAAACAAGAAAAAGGGAATGAATTTTAAACACAAAAATGGGACAGCTTACTTAGCTTATTGGGCATTCTAAAACCTCTACAGCTGATATATGATGAGTAGTAAACAGTCTAGCCCAAGTGGAAGAGTAGAGAAGTATCCTTGTAAAAGTATCACATAACCAGCACCCTCACCATGTTAATTGAGCACTTGTTCCAAAAACTTAGTTTGCTCTCTTCTACACCAATAGCAGAAAAGTTCCAGATGGCTTTTCTTTCCACTATGAACAAAATCTCTGCTATAGTAATCAACCTGTGTCTCAACCAGGAAAGCAATCACTATCTGGTGGCTTGATAAGTGAGAGAGACAGGAAGATAAGATAGCCCAGTCAAAGCACACACCTCATGAAATAGTTATATTGGAGGAACTGATTAAAATTCTCAATTAAAAAAAAACTCACCTGAGCTACAACCACACAAAGAAAAAGCCTTTTTGCATTTAATTTAAAAACCATATTTCCAAATAAATTGAAGGAAAGAAAGACAATACTGGATCTCAAAGTTGAGGTGAAGGATTTATTTCATAAAACAGGAAAAATACAAGTCAAAATTATAAGGGCATATGTGAGACTTGAAGAATAAAGTTAGGAGAGGAATAGTGAAATAGCAGAAATTCAGGAAAGAGAAGAAATAATTGATCAAATAATAGAGACGTTCTTGAGATGAAAAAACAAAGGACCTCAATTTTCCAAATGAAAGGGTTCACTAATTTCCAGGCTAGACTGATAATAGCAGAATAATAATTAATAATTAATAATAATAGCAATAATATTTTCATAGAGTACACTTTTATAGAACTTACTACATGCCAGGCACTGCCAGAAGCATTTTCCATACATTCATTTAATATTTGCAGTAATCCCATAAATTAAGTACTATTTTATGGTTTTGGGATCTATGGCACAGACATATCAAGTAAATCAATTGAGTGTCAGAGTCAGAGGCCATATTCTTAACATTATACTGACTTTTGAAGGACTATGCAAATTCTCAAACATATTGGAAATCTAAGGTTAAAGAGAATGTCTTTAAAACATTGAGGCAGCAAGGGCTCCTGGGTGGCTAAGTCCGTTAAGCGTCCAACTTCAGCTTATGTCATGATGTCACAGTTCATGAGTTTGAGCCCTGTATCAGGTGCTGTGATGACAGTTCAGAGCCTGGAGCCTGCTTTGGATTCTTTCTGCCCCGCACCCCTCATTGTGTGTGCGAGAGCGCATGTGCGCTCTCTCTCTCTCTCTCTCTCTCTCTCTCTCTCTCAAAAATAAATAAACATTAAAAAAATTGGGGCAGCAATGACCTCAAAAGGAAAAACAACCAGATGGATGTCATATTCTTAACTATAACCTTGTAAGCTAGAAAGTAGTAAAAAAATATTATCCACTTCACATAGCTTTTTAAAAAGTTCATTGAAGTTATACAAGAATTAAGAGTGATTTGATAATCTGAGGCAAGTGGTCATGAAAAGTCCAATCAATTCAAATGAAACAGCACCAAAGACATGTGTAAGCAAAGATAAAAAGAAAAGTGAATACCCATGAACAACACAATTTGCTACATACGTATTTCAATTTACATTTAAATATATAAAGATAAATGTTGGGTTAAGTTTCCTAAGATTCAAGGGATGAATTCTACAAAACCATTAAGTAAGTCTTGAGAAATACTGTTAGAGCATTCTTAACATTTCAAAGGGTGAAAAAAAGATAGGAAGGGCCTGACCAATTTCTTTTGGGAGATGAAAGGCAAGGTGGAAGATAAATTCATTTTTGTGAAATAGATATTATGTTTGGGATGGAAAAAAGTTCATGCTGTTTTTCAAATAACAGAAAGACATAGTTGTGAACCAGAAAAAGTTTAAAGACAGATTTGAAACGTACCACTTAATTTCCTGTTTAACAATGCGTGATGATATCCAAGAAGTTAAAAGAAAAAAAAAAAAATGAAGGGTAACATGTGTTTATATATTTGATGGCCTTGTGGTGGTAGGGGGAAAATAGCAGCCTGATTAGATACTAGAATATGAGATGTTAAAGTAAATTGTTCATTTGGTTTGACAACTGAAATCGGATTCAGTAGAATAGAGAATCTACAAATAGATCTTCATATATTTGAGAATTTAGTATTTACTAGTTTAGGGTCAAAAGAATGGATTATATAATAGGACTGTTAATTACACTAGCTATTTATTTATAAATACAATATAAAAAAATACCCAAGTTAAGTCTGGATGGCTTTAGTATTTGAAATACTCAAATTGAGTATTCAACATAAAGTATTTAAAAATAATTAGCAGGATTAAGCAATAAGTTTCAAAAACCAAAATGGAGGTGATGCCAATTAAGAAGACCCCATATCTTTTCACTCAGTTTAAGAATGTATATAATTGACAGTGACTCACAGGTTTCGTGATTCCACTTACACTATAAGCTGCTAAAACCGTATCTTTAATTACTTGTCTGGAGGTGGGAGGCTGGGAATTGAACTGGAGATCAATGAGCAAGGATTCTGTTTTGCTGTCTTCCTCTCCAGGGATGTTAGGAAAGAAAAAATAGCAAGGAGTTACTTTTTATTGAGTTGTTTACTCTTGAAAGAACTCAAGAGAAGGAGACTTTGATTTTTGTGGTTACAATAGTTTTATCTTGTTCTGAAGACAAAGTATAGGAATTCTAGGAAATAAAATATTTTTTAATGGCCACATCTTGCTGTGAAGTATAAAGTTTACTTTAGTTTTTTGGGTTTTTTTCCTCCAAATTTTTTTAATTTTTTTTTTCAACGTTTATTTATTTTTGGGACAGAGAGAGACAGAGCATGAACGGGGGAGGGGCAGAGAGAGAGGGAGACACAGAATCGGAAACAGGCTCCAGGCTCTGAGCCATCAGCCCAGAGCCTGACGCGGGGCTCGAACTCCCGGACCGCGAGATCATGACCTGGCTGAAGTCGGACGCTTAACCGACTGCGCCACCCAGGCGCCCCTCAAATTTATATGTTTAAATGAGCATTCCCACCCTCCGCCCACCATCAAATACCAAGAAAATTATATAAAAATTGATGTATCTCATTTATTTGTAATCATATTTATATAATGTATATAACATATAATTATACAATTTTCCTGTTTGGGAAATGAATTTGAAATTAGAAATGCACACTAAATATTCATTTCTTTAAATGATTTGACAGAAAGGTATATGAGGGGTGCCTGGGGAGCTCAGTCATTTAAGCATCTGACTCTTGATTTCAGCTCAGGTCATGATCTCACTGTTCATGAGTTTGAGCCCCACACTGGGCTCTGTGCTGACAGTGTGGAGCCTGCTTGGGATATTCATTCTCAATCTCTCTCTCTCTCTCTCTCTCTCTCTCTCTCTCTCTCTGTCAAAATCAGTAAGTAAACTTAAAAAAAAAGAAAGGTATATGAAAATCAATAGGACTGGAAATTAGAAGTTTTTAAATGTACATTAAGTGCAGGTTATGAGTGCTTATGAAATGCATATATCTGATAAGTATAATAGGAATTATTTTATAAATTTTACTTCTACTGACCTGGTCCTTCTACATGCCTTCTACACAATTCTATAATATAGTCCATCTCATAGACTGAGATAAAGATTTCTCTCAACACTGCTCTGGAATCATATGAGAGGGTAAAAATAAAGTGTTAGTTGTAAAGAGAAGTCAGCAATTAAAATATTAGATAGTTCCAGAGGTTTAACTTCCAAAAAGAATATTTGAGTTAAATTGTTTTCTTTATAAATAAAACTATTTGTCTGGTTTAAAATACCACCATTTCCTCCTTTATAAATATGCATGAAATAGAGACATTATCTTTTTTTGCAGGGCAAAAATACGGAAGTCAGCATTTTGTCTGGCTCATCTCCCCTGGTCTCTGCTTCACTCCCCTTGGCTTCAACATCTCACCGCAGGCAAGCCACAGTGTTCTTTCTCTTGTGGCATCACCTGGAGTAAAACAAACGATTGATAAACAGAGAAGACTGTTTTGAAAATAAAATTTTTTAGAACTCTGAATTTACTGGGTAACAAATGAAAAATCCCAAGAGGGAGGAAACTCCATAAGGCTAACGATTATTATTTAATGTTTCACATTCTTTCGTTTTCTCATGTACCAATTCAGGGAGGCAGGCATTGTGTCCTCTCCCAAATTTGCCTATTCTTTTTATGATGTTTTCCCTGCCTTTTTTTTTTTTTTCATCCAGAGGTTGTGCAAATTATTTCCCCTTGTATTCTCTTGTTCTTCTATTCATGTATGGCTCTCTCAAGATTTCACCTATTAATTGTATACAGAGCCCTCTCATAATGAGAATTTGGAAAATGACATCTTTCCTGTCTCTATTTTAATTAGACAAATTCGAACTACTTCCTGGAAATTTCTACCACCATGGAATATTCTTTTAACTATTAGATAATAGCCTCAGTTTTCCTTTCCTGTTCTTCATTCAATCATTTCAATTCAACCAGTTTAATTTTTCTTGTACTGTGTTTAAACACTAAAACTGAAAATCAAATATTTCTGCCCTGCTGCGTGGGTTAAATTATATTCCTTTGACGTTAACTACATGTATATGTCAAGAAACACGTATCACGGTCAAAGTGTGCTTCTTTGAGCTGTCTCTCAAGGAGGTAATTATTAAATGATGAAATTCAAATGACACGTACTCAATTTAAGTATCCAGCATATGGAGAAAAACAGAAGAAAGAGCCTTTTGTCTCTTTATTGACTACCTCCTATGGAGATAGAAGGGTGTTTGTTCTGGTTTTCAGGTACTCCTATTTCCAATTTATATTCCCAGTGGTAGAGATAATACAGGCACACTCGTGGTAATTATCAAATAAATGGCATTAAACAAACATTTACTGAGTGCCTTTTATGTAAGGAAAAATAATAGGACATATTTGTTTAGGTACGAGATATTCACTTCATTCTTACTTTGACTAGGTCAGATCTCACCATGGGGGTATCATAAAATCACCCAGGTCAGGATTTTATAAATTGCAAAAATCAACATTATAAAGATGCGAATACTCTCTCAATCTGATCTACAGATTTAATTCAACCTATTCAAAATTGTATAAAGACAATAAAAACATTTTTTGGTGGATATTGATAAGCATATTCTAAATTGTCTAGGGACCACAAAGGTTCAAAGAATAGGCCAGAAAATCTTAAAGAAAAATCAGGTGGGAAGATTTATACACACAGGTGCAAAATTATAATAAAACCATGACAATTAAGACAGTTTGGGGGCGCCTGGGTGGCGCAGTCGGTTAAGTGTCCGACTTCAGCCAGGTCACGATCTCGCGGTCCGTGAGTTCGAGCCCCGCGTCAGGCTCTGGGCTGATGGCTCGGAGCCTGGAGCCTGTTTCTGATGCTGTGTCTCCCTCTCTCTCTGCCCCTCCCCCGTTCATGCTCTGTCTCTCTCTGTCCCAAAAATAAATAAAAAACGTTGAAAAAAAAAATAAAAAAAAAGACAGTTTGGATGCAAAGATAAATAGAAAAAAATGTATGATTGAAACAAGCGTAATGATAGCCCTAATGTAAGAAAAAGCTCAATACAAAACATTAACAGGGGCGCCTGGGTGGCGCAGTCGGTTAAGCGTCCGACTTCAGCCAGGTCACGATCTCGCGGTCCGGGAGTTCGAGCCCCGCGTCAGGCTCTGGGCTGATGGCTCAGAGCCTGGAGCCTGTTTCGATTCTGTGTCTCCCTCTCTCTCTGCCCCTCCCCCGTTCATGCTCTGTCTCTCTCTGTCCCAAAAAAAATAAATAAACGTTGGAAAAAAAAAATCTATAAAAAAAAAAAAAAAACAACATTAACAAAACTTTTTTTCTTTCTTTTTTTTTTTTTTAATTAGGGCTCTGTTGGTTAAGAGTCCAACTTCAGCTCACATCCTGATTTCAAGGTTCATGGGGTTAAGCCCCACATCTGCATCCGGCTCTGTGCTGACAGCTCAGAGCCTGGAGTCTGCTTCAGATTCTGTGTCTCCCTCTCTCTCTCTGCCCCTCTGCCACTCTGCCACTCAAGCTCTGTCTCTCTGTCTCTCTCTCTCTCTCTCCAAAATAAATAAAACATTACAAAAATTGAAAAGAAAAAGCTCAATCCAATGGAAATTGAGTTTTTCATTAATTAACTAGGGTCAATTTGAATATGAATGTGGGAAACATTAATATTAACCCCTAAATCATACCATACAACAAAAGTAATTTAATATTGACTGTACCTCTAGATGCGAAAGACAAAGACATATAAATTTTAGAATAACAGGAGACTGACTATTCAATGAGCTTGGTTTGGGTACATGTATTTTGAACAGGACATATGCACACACACATAAATGTACTAATCATAAAAGAGAAACACTGATAAATTGAACTTCATTAAAATTAAGAGCTTCTATACACCAAAAAAAAAATCACAATTAAAACACTGAAAATGCAAACCAGGAGTGGGAGAAGATATTTGTATTATATATGTTTGACAAAGAACTCAAAACCAAATTACATTAAAAGAAACAAGTTATATACTAATTAATACAAAAAAGCAGGTAGTCATTTTTTAAATGGATATAGGTTTTCAACAGGCACTTCAAAAGATATACAGTGGTAAATTAACATTTGAAAAATTGTTTAACATCATTATTTATCAGGGGGCACCTGGGTGTCTCAGTCCATTAAGCATCCAACTTTTGATTTTGGCTCAGGTCATCATCTCTTGGTTCCTGGGTTCAAGCCCCACATAGGGCTCTGAGATGACATTGTAGGGTCCACTGGGGATTCTCTGTACCCCTCTCTCTCTGCCTCTCCCCTACCCATGTGTGGTTGGTCTCTCTCTCTCTCTCTCTCAAAAATAAATAATCATTTAAAGTAAAAAACCATCATTAGTCTTCAGGGACTTGCAAAATAATTCTGGATACCTTTCTTTAAGTTTTTTTTTAATTAATTTTTTAAATTTATTTTGGACCTGCTAGGGACATGGAGCCACTGAAACTCGTATGTACTGCTGGTAGAACAAAAATTATTACATTCAATTTGCAGAACTCTGGCAGTATCCACTGAAAATATTACAACTTCTTGTATTATCAGTGAGAAATGTGTACATATGTTTATCAAGAACATGTGCTAGAATCATTCATAGAAGCATTATTTATAATAGCCCAAAATTGAAAAAAAAAAAGTCCAGAGGTCCATCAACAGTAGAATGGATAAATTGTGGTACAGTTATACAACAGAATATGCTAAAATAATGCAAACAAATGAACTGTTGCTAAAGATAGCAATGTGCAGGAATCTCATAAACATAAATATAGTGCACAAGTACTCAAAAACCAACATAGTGGTTTAATGTGTTATTAATGGCTATACCAAAAACTAAGGATATTATTGCTTGTAAAATGAAATATTATGCAACCATTGAAGTAAGAAAAGGAAAAGGTACTGGCATGAAAATATTTCATATTGGAAAGTGAGAGCAAATGAGTGGTATATAGTCTGACATGAGCAAATTATTCAGTATGATTTAATAATTATATACTTCATGAATTATCTCTGTACATGCAAAGACGGTGTTTGGAAACCTGGGCACAGGAATCTAGTAAAAGGAAGCATGGTACAGTGGCCAGAAATGAGGCCTTTATATCTTACCAAGAGTTAGATGGAAAAGGAAAGTAGCCTCAGTTCTTTTCACTGCCCCAGTAAAGAATTGCAGGACAGTGAAATGAACGCAGAGCAAAGTGTTATTAAAGGATGCTCCAAGAGGGGAGCGGGACAGTTAAGATAGAAAAAGGCCCTGGAAACTGTGGAATGTGGGCTTATATCAATTTTTCTTTTGAGTGAGTCCTAGGGTCCCAACATTTGAATGACAGGCCTATATTATATACTAATTACCAATTATGCATGTCCTTCCCAAGATGTATTTGAAATGGCTGCGTGAAATAGGAAACTGTAACATTATTTCCTTTTTGTTTTTAAGAGAGAATGCATGAGGAGGGGGAGAGGGTGGGGATAGGGGTGACAGAGAGAGAGAGAGGGAAGGAGGAAGAGAGAATCTCAAGCAGGCTCCACGCTCAGGATGGAGCCAGAAATGGGCTTGATCTTAGCACCATAAGATCATGACCTGAGCCCAAATCAAGAGTTGGACACTTAACTATGCCAGACAGGTGCCCCATATTTCTATTCTAAAGACATAGGTCAATGGGGCGCCTGGGTGGCCTGGTTAAGCCTCCAACTTTGGCTCAGGTCATGATCTCAGGGTCTGTGGGTTCCGGCCCCGTGTCAGGTTCTGTGCTGACAGCTTGGAGCCTGGGGCCTGCTTCAGATTCTGTGTCTCCCTCTCTCTATCCCTCCTTCACTTGCACTCTGTCTCCCTGTCTCTCAAAAATAAACATTAAAAAAAACATAGGTCAAATAATAACTGGAGACACAAGAGCAAAAAGCACAACAAATTTAACTCTTCCTCTGCCAGAAATTTTTTTTTAAGTTTATTTATTTATTTTGAGAGAGAGAGAGAGAGAGAGCAAGAGAGAATCCCAAATAGGCTCTGCTCTGTCACCACAGAGACTGACTTGGGGCTTGATCTCATGAACCCTGAGATCATGGCCTGAGCCAAAATGAAGAGTCTGATGCTATCTGATTGAGCCACCCAGGTGCCCCTTTCTGCGAGGATGTTGTAACCACAAACCAACTGCTAACTGGGTAGAATGGGGTGGTCCCTGGGCAGCTCTAGTTGGGCTTCTCCATCAGGACGTCTAAGGCTCATCCTCGAGTAGCTCATGACTAGCTTCTTGACTAATATTTAGAGTCACAACACCTGGGTTAAATAATGTCTTCAACAACTACTAGCTGTGTTAAATAACAATGTTTCATAAATTCTTCAATTAGTTTGTTTAAGTAACTTTGTTGCTTGGTTTAAACATAGGTATTGGGAATATTTAACTTTGTGAAAAGTTTTATTTTGTTTTTATGAGGGTAAAATACAGGATAGTATCTGACACATTGCAAGTTATAATTCCTATATTATAAGTTATTATATGGATCTTATATTAATAACTTTTATTATATTAATAGTATCTTGGGAGAGAAGTTGAGCCAGACAAAAAAAACTAAAGATCAGGTGTAGGTTATAATTATCAAAGTAATAGATCTATAGTAAGTGTTGAAGTTTCAACTGTGCCGTGTCTTTATTTCAAGGTAAAGGATATGATTTGGAAAGACAGGATCTCTGAGATTTGACATAGGAACTTGAAAACCTTGAATTCATAGAATCCCCCAAGTCCTTTGAATATGTTGATATGGCTCACTCTTCCTTATTAGAAGCAAGTAGTTATTATACAAACATGATGCATAGGGAAATTACTTGTGTCTCTGTAAGGAAGTATATTCACATCCCCTCTGGCCTGACAAATCAGCACCTAGGATTATCTAATAATCCATTTAGTGAAGAATTGGGTTTGCCAAGGGAGGAAAGCTCCTACTCACTCAAGAAGTTGTAGAACCTAGCTAAGCGTAAATGGGCACATGGTTAATAGTAAATGGTTGAATGGTTGATAAGAGTCTTGGAATGAAAAAAACAATAGCAGTTTGGGGACAGAAAGTCTTAGGAGGAAACCTATGGATTCACATATGAGAGGGCATGTAGTATGAAGATATTCGTGTTGCACATGAATGCCCATCAGAAAACAGCTACCAAAGCAGAAGCACTAAGAAACCAAGTAAGTAGAATGACTCATCCAGCTGATGTCAGCCATCCTTTTCACCTTTGTATCCATTGTCCTTGCCCACCCCAGTTCCAGATAAATGGATTCATGGGTGGAGTAGCCATAGTGCCATCAATGGACATTATGTGTAAGTCCCAATCCCATGGGAACACACATGGACAAGCTGATATATCTACTGCTACTGCTCAGTGTTCAGCATGTCAGTAAAAAAATGAAAGCTATGCCCTATATATGGCCTCATCCCTCAGAGACCAACCAGCTATTAAGTGGGCAGATTGGCCACATCAGAACCCTTCTAGCTGGAAATGGCAGAAATTCATCTTTACTGGAATAAACACATATTCCCAGTTAGTCTTTCCTTTTTTATTGATGACAGGATCTTGGGAAGCACCATTCTCTGAATGCTAAGTGTTTGCCCCATCTAAATGGGATCAGCTATTTTCAGAAGTATTCCTTTATAAATCTGATGCACACGTATCTCTACAAGTTCATTACCCAGGGAACCTGTCCCAATACAACACATAGGCATGTAATATTAAATATTTGAGAAACAAAGGCAAGCAAACATCTTAAAAACCCCTCGACACACACACACATACACAAAGGCCTATTCAAAGTAGCAATAAGAAGACTGACAACAGGAAAACTGGGAGGCAGAAGTAAAGAAATGACAACCTTAAAGTGCTGAAAGGAAACCTACCAATGTGTCATAGCATACCCAAGGAAAATAATATTCAACCATTGAAATGAAATAATTTTCAGAGAAACATAAACTGAGGATTTTTTTTTGCCAGAAATCTTCACTAAAAGAGAGAAAATAGAGTGCCTCAGGAAGAACAATGATCCCAGGCAGAAACCTGGAAGTGCAGGAGAGAAAGAAAAGAAAACAAAACAAAACAAAACAGAAAAGAAAACAACAAAACTTAGCAGGATAGAAATGGAATAAAAATGGGTAATCCAAAAGAATGCAAAAAGGAGGAAAAAGGAAAATATATAAATGCAACATTATTATCTTTTAATGATTCTCTGTTTTGGTTTCCTTTTTGAGTATGTGTGAAGATAGGGAGCCTTTTAACTCACCGTTAGAGGAGCATCAAAGCACTTTTAATTACTGAGAATTCTGGCACAAAATCAAAAAAGGGAATAAATTTCATTGTCCCTATGTCACCATTTTAAGGAATGCTCTGCATATTACATGCCAGTTCCAAGTTTCAAAATAAAATCCATGGAGTAGAACATACTGACATAATAAAAAATGGGTTTAGAAAATGCTAAGTTAGGAATTTGATTTCTGTAGCTGAAATAATCACATGACAAAGATAGAAGGCAGTGAAAAGAAAAATTCTATAACTGAAAGAATTAAATGGATATTAAACAAAAAGGAGAACCACAGTGAAGTAAGAGGCTTAAACCAGAAGATGAATCAGTGTACTCAATCCTTCACTGAGAAAGTCTTGAAATGGAAAACAATGTCAGTTTGACTAGTGACTTACTTAATTTAGATTCTGGTAAAACTCATTGATTCTATGCAGACCCTGTAAACCAATAGCAAATTCATAAATAAAAGCTTGTATAGCAATGATTTCTATCATTCCCTATTAAGTAAAAAAGATTTTTTAATAGTTCTTCTTAAAAATATTAATTGCATGGGCACCTTGGTGGCTCAGTTGGTTGAGAATCTAACACTTGATTTTGGCTCAGGCCATGATCTCAGGGTTCCTGAGTTCAAGTTTTGCAATGGGTTCTGTGCTGACAGTGAGGAGCCTGCTTGGGATTCATTCCCTCTTCTCTCTCTTTCTCTCTCTCCCTCCCTCCCTCCGTCTCCCTCTCCCTCTCCCCCTCCCCCTGACTTTCTCTCTCTCTAAAAAAAAAAAAAAAACAAAACTCTAATTGCAGAATAACTTCAAGGTAGACTCTTATCAAAGCATCACTATTCCAGATAACAGCACGAGTAATTTGTCTTATTTCATCATGTCCACGATTAAAAAGAGAATGAAACAAGACTAATAAAAGTAGTTAGTGCTATTACTTTTATAATATGGGCCTTTCACATATTTAAAGGTGGAATTATGTAGAAAGAATAGATATTCTAAATTTAGAGTGCTGGAGAAAATAATTCTCTCTTCATAAGAAAGCATAGAGAGTAATAGTCTCCCAGGAGAGGACACACTTTATCAGAAGAATTCTCCAAACAAAATTCTCCTCTACATCCATAGGTAAAGATACCCTATCCTAAGAAGTAAATTCACAGAAGTTCCTAAAAGTATATTCTACATCGTTTTCCACAATGGAATTCAAAACATTCTGAGGAAACTCATAATAACTATGGTACAGTTTACCAGTGCTCATTTCTTAAGGTAAAACTACATTTTGAGGTCCCCTTGAGTCAAAATGACTATGTTATTAGTTTTCACCAATGTAGTATGAGTGGAAGTATGATTCTAGGCTGGGGTGCTGACACTGGCAAATGGGAATGTCTTCTGCAATCTTTTTTTTTTTTTCCCTCCCAATCCAGTAACTATTTTGAGAGGGCTTAAAGACCTTTATGAGGGGAAAGCCACCAAAATGGAATAGAGGAAGACTAGTTTCTGAGTTACTGCTTAAATTCCATTCATTCAGGAGAGCCACCTATTCAGAAATACCCCTTAGGGGAATTGCATGAAGAGAAAATACATTACATTTTTATATATTATGGCACTGAGTTTTTAGATTTACTCTACACCATCTAGTATTACTTTCATCAATAAAAAATTAAATATGTCCCTTTTTCCTGAGTCCATCTATTTACATAAATAGCATGTATAAATTATTTAATTTCTTTCCAAAACATTTGTGGATTTGCCTCATTACTTGATAATCACACCCAATTAAAATATAAAATTCTCTTGAGTATTTAATGGTGTGCAACCCAACATACATATTTTGGTAGATAAATGGGTATTATACCAAGTCTCAGCTCTCAGTGAATTCACAGCCTTACTGGAGGAGAGGACAAAATATATAAGTAATCTTCAAGAAAAGAAGAACAAAATGCCAGCTGGCACAGAGGTTCAGTTAATATAAATCGGGACCATTTCTAAATGGTGTCCACTTGGATATAAGGATGTCAGATTAGGGTACATAAAATTTGAAAACTGCTTATTTTAAACATTTACATGCATTTATAAATCATAAATTTATCAAAATATGAGGTAGACAACTATAATCTCTTTGAATTAGAGTTCTGGCATTAGTTTGTATATGTGTCATAAATATCTATTGTTTATGTTAAGCTGAGTAATATTCATTTAGTGTCCTTATTTTTACAGTTATTTTTATCTTTGAAATTAAATAAATTTATATTTCTCTTTACATTCCCCCCCAAAATAATAAAATAGTAAATTACAATACTTGCAAGGGATGGGAATTAACCAAAAAAAAAGACAACAAAATTCAGTCACACATGAATACATAAATGATACATATATTTTACTTTGGTTAATTGAATTTTACCAATGTAAAAGGAAATTTTTCTTGGTTTAATTCCATCTTAATTCTTTGCAAGAGAAATTAAAGCTATTTAAGTGACTGATGAACTTGCTGGGAAATGAAACTTACAGATAATTTACAAAATTAGTAGTCCAAATATAGGAAAACAATAAAGTTAGACACCAATACAATGCAATATACTCCCACACAAAGTCTGCTAAGCAATTATTTGCTTGCAATAAAGATCCTTAAATTTCAGTTAACTCATTATCTTTTACTGGTATTGCTAATGTAAAATCTAGTATTTGAAATTTTTTTCTCTTGATTTTCAAGCTTTGTTTTTAAAAATATTTTCAATTAAAATCCTGGATGATTTTGTACATCCCAAAAATTATTGAAATTTTTAAGTGTTCTTAGTTTCTAGAAAATATATATTGAAATAAAGATCTTTTTCTTCATTGCTTAAATTTGAAGGCACGCTATATAATTAAATCAAATACTTCTATTTAACACAACTAGCTTAGGAAGAAGCCTCATACAGCACACTATTTTTAGGAATTAGTTGAAGGACACTTTTCCAATTGAGCTTTAGGATTTGGAAATATAATTACAATATAAGTTTAAGTTCCATAATTGCTTTCAATGACTACAGAATCCAGATATTACAATTGCATGCAAACTTAATAAAATGTTAGCTCCTATAAGTATAATTTTATTTGAATTAATATTATGCTTTGGGTTTGACTTGCTAGAATACCATTTTTAGACATTTTTTTTCATATTAAATTAGATATAACTTTTCAGAAAGTCTCAGTATTAAAAATTTTAGATGTCCCTTGGTTCGTTCTAAAAGTCTAAAATTAAAGTTAACCAAAAGTTATGTTTATATTTAGAAACTGATACAAAAGCTAACATTTTAATTATATAATTAGATTTAAAGAGACATAAGATGTCACCCGAGTAGCTATTAGTTTATTGAATGGAAGGTTTCTGTTTGTGTTTTATTATTTATTTACTTTTGTTTCTGTGGGTGGGACATACTCAACAGTGCTATACCAATAATACAGAATAATAAAAAACATGGATTATTTCTAGAATGGCTCAAATTAAATATGTTCCTATAAAATGCCATCATCCATTTCATAAAATGGAAAGCATCTAAAATATTTTTAGGATTCTATTTTCTTAAAACATATTTTAAAACATTTCAGATTTAATATGTAACTGTAAATTTTCAATATTTTCTTCAATACCTCTTGTAGAAATGGAGGCTAACTGTATAAATGTGTTTGAAATAAAATTACACTACATAAATTTAGTGGATTCTCCATTTTCTAGCAATTTAAAAGTGATGTGAAAAATCTATTTTCCAAGACTCCTAACAGTTTGCTGGTTAAGAATCATGGAAAGTGCCATGGTATTTATTTGAGAAACTGTTTTTTGAGGGGAAACCTGGATAAACAGCAATGTGCAGCATACAGGCAGGAGCAGGAAGTGCAGAGGGAGTTCACAATCATCTGGTCAGGCTGTTCAGCTATTTTTAACTTGTCTGATTATTGATATATAAACTTTTCTGAGCTTTTGTTCTCTTATCTGCAAAGTAAGAACTCAGAATTATATTATCTATAAGGTTGCTATTACAGTTTCATTCTCTCCTACATAAAAATTATTTATTCAATATTGTTTTTCTCTCCTGTAGCAGTCACTGTACTTGTGGATGTAGCAGTATGTATTTACTATGACTGTGTAATGAACTTGATGGTTTAAAACAACACAATCTATGAGCTCCATTCTGTAGGTTAGGAATGGGCCCAGCATAAGTGGAATCTCTTCTGAGATTCCCATAAGGCTGTGATAGCTAAATTTTGGTCCTATTGTGGTTCTCATCTAGAGTTTGGGATTTGTTTCCAAGCTCATTTATGTTGTTGGCAGAATTGTTTCTTGTGGATCTAGGAATGAAGGTCATGTTTCCTTGCTTTCTGTTAGCCAAGGGCTGTGTTCTACTCTCAGAGGCATCTACACCCTCCATCTTAGAAGCTGGCAAAAGAAAATTTGCCTTACATTGAATCTATCCCATGTGTAGAATTTCTGTGACTTTGGATCTTTCACCGGAAGAGTTCAGACCCCTATAAGAACTCACCTGATTAAGTGAAGCTCACCAATGATAATCTTCCTATCTTAAGGTCAACTGATTTGAGATCTTAATTACATCCACAAAATACCATCATAGTAGCACTCAGGTTACTGGTCAATTGAATAACTGGTAAGAAGTGTGTGTTTCCTGGTCAGATGGGAATCTGGGGACACATCTTAGAATTTTGTCTGCCAAGCAGTGAATAATCTCTTCTTTTGCAATGTATAAAATCAAGTTTGGGGAAAAATACACAAATAATGACTTAAATGTATATGTGATAATGTTAAATAAAGAATTGTAGGTTGCTTTGAGTGCAGTTTACCAAAATCATCTTAATTGGACAAAGAAATTGAACTATCCATTTGAACTCAAAACATACCCAGTCTTTAGTTTCCATTGAAGGAATTTATTTCCCTAAATCTTTCTTCAGTCAAAATTTCTCATGCAGATTTTACATGGTATTTGGATATTGCACTGGCTATTATCCATTTACCCCTTCAAATCTACATCCTCCTTTTTGCATCATGCTTTGCCCACCCCTCAAACCTTCCCCCGGGAGGTGTCACTTTATGGACTATTTTAACTGAGTTCAATACCCTTTGTCTTCTGGTTGGATTTGACAATGGCAGACACCAGCAAGAGATCAGGGGTGGGAAGACAGTGATATTGTGGTATTTTTTTCCTCCTTCGCTAACCTGTAGATTGACAGAGTTCCTGTCCAGGATACTGTCCATACAAATACAGGTCTATTTCTCTGGACAATAACACCTCCCTCTGTTTCCTTCAATCTGGCATAGTAATAACTTTCTGCTATTTCTGACCTTGAATTCTTTATCGTTTCTCTTTGATTCCCCTTACCATTACTCGAGAATTAATGGTCTCTCCTCAATTATCTTATTTGAGTGTGGAATCTCTTACTGGATACTCTAATACAAATATCTTATTACTACCTGGTATTTTTTTTCTGGCCAAAATAACACCCAATTTGTTTAGGGTGGCAATGTGTTATGTAAAGCATATGAGACCATGAAACATAGTTTTGCCCAATTGAACGTAATTAGATAAGCATTTCTGGAAAAGCAGCTCAATTTCCTATTTCAGATGATGACCATTCCTTACTCTCCCTTCCTGCTTCTTCCTGTTTGGTTGGGAGGAGGAGACATGTAACCATAAAACCACAGGAATGTGGTGAGAGACCAAGCCCCTAGGGTGAGAGAGTAAAAAGATGGAAACAGCCTGAATTCCTAGTGACAACTTTGAGCTACCACACCAACCCTGAGCTTTATGATACAAATAAATTCGACTGTCAGCAGTATATTTTTGTTTCCAGCTGGCAGATGAATGTAATTTTGACCAATATATCCACTAATATATCCGCCTACCCTGTTTTGCTCACACTTCTTTCCATACAACAATGTCATCAGCAGTTTAAGTGAGGAAATATGTATTCGTGGAACATTTACTTTATTATTTCATCAGTCCATGATCAAAGCTCGGGAAGACAAAATAGTCTTGCAATTCCCAAGAGCTTCTTAAACATGCAAGGTCAAGTTACCCTTCATTACACACCTCTAATTTCTTATTTTCAGTAGAAACCCATCAAGATTCCTATCCAGACTTTCTCATAATACTTTGATAGAATTTCGTGTTCCTCAGCCCATAGTTTCTAATTACTTTACAGAATAAAAATAATGTGAAAATCATGGATGGGGTGGCAAGTTCAGTGCACTTTTACAAGATATGTGTGCAGTTCAGCATTCATAGGCATCTGAATACTATTTGATTAAACTACGTGTTTTGTTGTTGGCTCACCTCACACGTCACACTTCTGGTGGCAAGAAAACAAACCACTGCATCCCTCTGTTTTGACTTTTCCTCCATATATATCAACTTGATGGTCTGTGTATTTTGTCCTCGATCTGATTTTTTAACTCATTATATTTTTACCAAATAGTCCTGTGGATCTTTTTTGTCTGTTACATGGTTAATATACTCTCTGATTCTCCTCTGATAAGTACTGGTCATTTCACGTTTTATCTGTGAAATGTTAATAGCTGATCTTAATGACATTTAGAAAATTGGATGAACAGAAACAACCTATTTTTTTTTTAATTCCAGGAATCTCTGATTTCTTTACCCACAATTGAAGCCATATGAGCATTCAGAGATTTTGATCAGACATCTGCCTCTATACAGGTCTTAATTTAGCTCATAGAGGCTTGAAGTAATTAATCCTGAGAAATTTTTTCAGCATATATGGGACAAAATGGATCTGAGAGATAACAAGGAGGAAAAACCGTCAAATGATAGTAAATTTTATTTTATTGACATATGAAAGGAGTCTCATCATACATAATGTCTGATAATTAGTGATATTTGGTAGAGAAGAAGCAGATTTGGTGAGGCAAAGATATTTTGAAATTAAAAGACTGGATCATAAGGCAGCATGATACTTTTTTTAATGGGATATTCTTTCACATAACATTGATAGGATTCTGATTTCTGGGGCTGAGCTTTGCTACAGACCATTAAGTTTTGACTGTGAGCTACTGAGATGAGACAGCAGCAGGATAAAACAGCAAACAAAATTTAATGTGAGAAATTGAAATGGTCAGCTTGTTGAACTTGGCTACATTTTACTAATATGAAGAAAAAGAAAATCTGTTGCTGAAATGATAAGGAAATGCTGGCAAATGTTTTTATATATTCATTTTCTGTCTCATTATGGTAAACAATTAAAGCTGAAATTGCATTACCAGTATTACTGCTGTTGCAGTGATATTTCAGAGATACTATTTTGCCATACACAGAGTGATAAAAGGAAGCAATACACATTTTATGCTTTTGTGTAATAAAGACTTTTCATGCTTCTCTTCAAACTTTGAGATTATTCTTACTAACGAAATTAAATAAAATGATGATTTGGGGAATTCTCTGTCACTGCCACTATGCTTTTTCTGGCTTATATGTACTTTTGAAGGGTTTATGTAAGTACAACAATACATGACACAGCTTGGATTAACTTCCTTTTATCTCCAAGTGCAAGAACGTGCCATTTGTCATATTCTTGAATCATTTTCAGAGGAGTGTGATACTAACATCAAATTTACCCATATTTCATAAGTGGCAGCATGCATTTATATCTTTAGGTGCCAGAAGTGAGGAAGAAATAGAGAGACGGGTAAACTGGAAGTGATGCCATGGTGGCTGGATGGGAGTCAGACAGGACTTGGTCATAAGATTATAATGTGAGTCCCGAGACATAAACCATAACCTCATACCCACACAAAGCCTGGAGCTGAAACTGAGCTGCCCAAATCTACCACACCACCTTCCCTAATGGATGTAAAGCAGTGGGGTAAATGTTTACATACAACATATAGCTGTAAGCAACAATTAGGGTAGTAGTATGCTTTCTTTCTGCTTATACACTTGGTCAAAAACATGACCAAGATAAACAAGGCACATGTTTAGGTGGCTAATGGATTTGGTCCAATTTGATCCTATCGCTTTCTCTACCCAAACAAAAAAGTGGCCTTGAGGTACTGGATTTTTATTGGTTGTGTTCATGGTGGTCACTTCAGTGACTTCCACAGAATAGATGTTAGTAAATATTTGCTGAATGATTAAGGTCATTTCTTTGCATTTTCTTTTTTATACAGGCAAGTTATCTAAAAAAAGAGTAATGTCTAAACATATTTAAAAAAGACGTCCAGGAATGGCATCATGCCATGTAAACAAATTACAGATGCCACAAATTTCTTACTAAATTTGATTATATTTAAAATCTTTTTCAAAATGAGTTTGCAGTATATTTCATATATAAAAGTTAAGTTACAGATAAACTTACTCTAAAAGATAAGACATAAAAGCTTTCATTTCAAAATTACAGGTTTTATTGAAAGAGCTCCATGGATCCATTAATATTTTTAAGAAAAATTATTTCATTCTTGAAAAAAAATTCTACTTATAATTCTTTCTATCTATATTTTTCAGTATTTGTGATTTAAAATCATCATTTTAGGGGCGCCTGGGTGGCGCAGTCGGTTAAGCGTCCGACTTCAGCCAGGTCACGATCTTGCGGTCCGTGAGTTCGAGCCCCGCGTCAGGCTCTGGACTGATGGCTCAGAGCCTGGAGCCTGTTTCCGATTCTGTGTCTCCCTCTCTCTGCCCCTCCCCCGTTCATGCTCTGTCTCTCTCTGTCCCCAAAAAAATAAATAAATAAAATAAAAAAAAAATAAAATCATCATTTTAGCATTTTTTTAAAAATTATCCTCTATATTTGCCAATTAATTCTTGACCCACATCTCTTTGTTAATAACAATAATACTAATAATAAGACACAGTGTGGTTAACATGCAATTCTGCTTTAAATATTAACTTTGAAAAGATGCTATTAGGTATTTTTCTCTCATTTGATTATCTCTCCCTTTTTAAAATGATTCATAAATATTTAATATATTTAAAATTCCAAGAAAAAACTACATAAAAAAGAATTTTAACTATGGTATTATCTTCAAAAACTTAATTCAATTTAGAAATAATGCAGAGAGAAGACATAAACTTTGAGAAGAAAATTTGATTGTATTACGTCACTTTATATTCAACATGCTCATTTAGGCATGTACACCTTTTAATTTGATGGTATTCCTATTACAAAAGTTAACAGACCTAGAGCATTTATCTGAATGTTATTTTTGTTCGTGCTAAAATTCCAGAAATAACATAGCTGGAAGAATTACTGTCTGATTGGAGCATAAATAGACACTGCTAATTCAAATGATAATTCTACGATTTAAATACACTTTAACACTTACCTAAGGGTAATTATTGTTATGTCTGAGGTATGCTTCCCTACTCTCAGTAAATCACTTCAAAGATGTTAATTTTCCCTATTAAACAATCCTAATTATGTCTAAGAGAACAATATCCTTCATCTGTGCCTGAGGTTCCTACAACCATCAATTTTAGTATGAATTAGTTACTTGCACACCAGTTGTGTCCATGGTTTTTCATATTGATTTTCCGTGATTGCAACATCCTGGTTCCCAGCCATTAAAGTCAAAATTCCTTCTGTTATGATATAGAGTCACTGCCTTCTTATTTATTTGAATCCGGTAACACTTTTCGCAATTAAAACTCAGAATTGAAAATATAAAAATAAAATCCACTTTAATTCAAAATTGTTTTCAAAAATGAAATGTTACATATTCTTCTCTCTCTCCCTCATTCTCTCTCTACTCTCTCACTCTCTTTTTTCTCATTATTTTACATTTGATAATAGTAGCATGTAGAACCTGCTACTATTTTGTTTATGTTATGAAATAAATTTCATGTCCTATGCAATGCATCTGACCATAAAGAGTAAATTAGAAATTTAAGAAGTAGGCATTGTTTGTTAATATGATATTTTATCACGCGTTATAAAACTTACCATAATATATTATGACTGAAGGGTCAACCTTTCTAGTGGACTGTATTAGTCATACAGTAAATATTACTTTGGCAAATAAGCTAATATAAAATGGCTATTGCTAAAAATTTTTCCTGCGAGGATGGAACTTTAATTCTCTTTGTTTCAATCTATTGTAATTATACGGTGAGGGTATATCTGGTTCTTAGCAACAGTTCATACTTCTCTGACAGTAATAGGACTTTGGGAATGTCATTTAATGTATCATAGTCTTTTCTTCCTATGTTTACATATGAAGGTGAATGCTATGGTGGTTTATTTTATCATTAAATATTTGGTTAGGAGAACAATCAAGGGGTGCCTGGGTGGCACAGTTGGTTGAGCATCAGACTCTTGATTTTGGCTCAGGTAATCTCATGATTTGTGAATTTGAGACCTGGTGACTTCTTGGAATTCTCTGTCTCTCTCTCTCTCTCTCTCTCTCTCTCAATAAATAGCCTTTAAAAAAATCAAGCTAAGAGAAATGACACTACTTGCAGAAAATAGTTTCATAAAGGGATAACCAAATGCAAAAAAAAAAAGATTACTAAATAACAGAGAAAAGATAAGTGGATATAAGTAATATATTTTAGAAAAATGTGACCTACCACTCTTGGACTTCCTACTTCTATATTATTTTCCATTGTTTGAAGGATTTTCCTCTGTATCCTCTTCTGTTTTTCATTTATTATTATTTTAATTTCTCTAGGAAAATCTATTTTGTATATGTATTGCTGAAGTCTGTAAGTCTTAGAATTCAGTAGAAAAAATGAAAATGAAACCAGAAGTAAAAAAAATTAATTTAAACATGCTAATTATACTTTCAAATATTATATGGCATGAGAATCACAAAATATACGAAAGATACTATAGAAGACTAAATACAGCAGACATGATAAAAAAAATCACATTAGAGTAAGAAAATAAAGTTTCTTTTCTGGAGCAAAGTTCTGAAAATATACTCTTCATCTAGAACTTAAATGATACATAAGCTTCAAATTTGGTATTATTTCATATCTTCAAAATTTACATATTGATTTCCCCACTTTTAATTATTCTAGAAAGAAGACAGATAAGATTGCTATACACTTATAAAGTATGCAGGTGACTCATTTTGAAGTCTCCTTTGGGACTGTCATTGAACATCATACCAAAACCCTGTGATAATACTTTGTACTATTATATGTCATTTATCATACTGAGGAATTTGGAGCAGATCGAAAGCTATGGAGAGGAAAAATTCATCTTTGTATTATTTCCCGAACCTCAAAAGTGGGTTTTCCTTGTTTCTTTGGCCTATTCTTTAAGTGCGTGATAATATTCTGTTAGACTCTTTCTTTGATCTTCTATCTGGTCACTATTTATTGACCAAAAGAAAAACCAGGTATTGTCTATGAAATTAAAGTTTCTTTTCTATTTTTATTTCATAAACATTTTGCATTTGAATCAATACATATCTTAGGAGATTGAAAAAGTTTAATAAACAATGTTATTTTTCCATCATTAGGTAGAATGTTTTTCTTAGGTTGTTTTTCTACTTTCATTAAAAATTGTTTGGGGCGCCTGAGTGGCTCAGTCGGTTAAGCCTCCGACTGTGGCTCAGGTCATGATTTCACGGTCTGTGAGTTCGAGCCCTGCGTCGGGCTCTGTGCTGACAGCTCAGAGCCTGGAGACCATTTCAGATTCTGTGTCTCCCTCTCTCTCTGCCCCTCCCCTGCTCATTTTTTGTCTCTCTTGGTCTCAAAAATAAATAAACATTAAAAAAATTTTTTTAAGTTGTTTTATTTTTTTAATTTTTTTTAAAGTTTATTTATTTCTGATACAGAGAGAGAACATGAGTGAGGCAGGGGCAAAGAGAGAGGGAGACAGAGAATCAGAACCAGGCTCCAGGCTCTGAGCTGTCAGCATAGAGCCCGACGTGGGGTGAAATTCACAAACCATGAGATCATGACCTGAGCTGAAGTTGGTCTCTCAACCAACTGAGCCACCCAGGCGCCCCAAAAGTTGTTTTATATAGTCATGCCCTCACCAAAGGAACGTATCATGCCAGTTTCATATATTTTAGAGAAATATTTTTAGCTATAATATTTAGTAGTTGTTAATAGCCATAGTCTGCTAACATATTTTTCCTAAGACTTTCAGAATTGAATCCCCAATATATTTTATCAACATATTAATAATAATTCTAATAGAAATTATACTATAATATCACTGTATTTTATATTTCTACTAACATAGAGACAGCTAGTTTGCATTTTCAGTGAATTGTAAAATATGATCTTTCACATTTTGGACAACAGAAAGTAAAAATTGTATGTATGGAGCTTTCATGTTGAAATAAACTATGCTATGAATTCCTATATAATGTAAACTTTTTTTTACCACTTCTCTAATTAATTACTAATGTTCAGACTGTAGTTTCATCAAGAACCCATTCTTTTTAAAGCCAATTTAAATATTCTTATTTTAAAGTTTATTCATTTTTGAGAGTGAGAGAGAGAAAATGGGGAGGGGCAGAGAGAAAGGAAGAGAGAAAAAATCCTGAGTAGGCTTCACAGTTATAGCATGGAGCCTGACTTAGGGCTTGAACCCAAAAACTGTGAGATCATGACCTCAGCTGAAATCAAGAGTCGAATTTTTAACCTACTGAGCCATCCAGGCACTCCTAAATATTCTTTCTTGCCATGATGATGTCTAAATTTATTATTTGGTAAATTACTTTGTATGTAGCAAATACTACTTATCACTAACTCTAGACTTTATCAAAGGGCCTAAGTTTAAATTTTACAACACTTGTAATTTTGTATTTGAGTTGAACTTTTTAAAATTGAACACACTTTTAAAAATAATTATATTTCTTTTTTTTAATGTTTATTTATTTTTGACAGAGAGAGAGACAGAGCATGAGCGTAGGAGGAACAGAGGAGGAGACAAAGAATCCGAAGCAGGCTCCAGGCTTTTAGCTGTCAGCAGAGCCTAATGTGGGGCTCGAACTCACCACGAGATCATGACCTGAGCCTAGTTGGACGCACAACCAACCGAGCCACCCAGGTACCACAAAAAATAATTATATTTCTAATCACTAGATAACAAAACACTGTATTCCAACTATAGCTCTTTAAATTTGATTATACCAGAAAAGACATATAACTTCTCTAGACAGAAAATAATACAGCTGCATATGATATAGCAGAGTTAAAACGATATGGTTTCTTCACAGAAAATGAGGTACTAAAGCTTTTTGTTATTACCAAGCAGGTGGAATAATTTTAATGTTGGTAAAATATAAATGAAATATATGACAAGTTAAATAGTCTGATTAATGCACTGAAATCACATTAGATTCCCAAACTATTTTTATACTTCAAAATATAGAAATTGAAAAAAAACTATATGTCATGCATTAAACCAAGAAGTCAAATTTTAATTTTTAAAATAGTAAATTATTTTTAAATAAAAATTTTAAATAAATATTTTTAAATAATTGAGCCTCTTTTTACTTTTTTTAAAATAGTTAAATAGATACTTTTTTTAAAATATGAAATTTATTGTCAAATTGGTTTCCATACAACACCCAAGGCTCATCCCAAAAGGTGCCCTCCTCAATACCCATCACCCACCCTCCTCTCCCTCCCATCCCCCATCCACCCTCAGTTTGTTCTCAGTTTTTAAGAGTCGCTTATGTTTTGGCTCCCTCCCCCTCTAACATTTTTTTTTCTTCCCCTCCCCATGGTCTTCTGTTAAGTTTCTCAGAATCCACATAAGAGTGAAACCATATGGTATCTGTCTTTCTCTGTATGGCTTATTTCACTTAGCATAACACTCCAGTTCCATCCACGTTGCTACAAAAGGCCTTATTTCATTCTTTCTCATTGCCACGTAGTATTCCATTGTGTGTATAAACCACAATTTCTTTATCCATTCCTCAGTTGATGGACATTTAGGCTTTTTCCACAATTTGGCTATTGTTGAGAGTGCTGCTATAAACATTGGGGTACAAGTGCCCCTATGCATCAGTACTCCTGTATCCCTTGGGTAAATTCCTAGCAGTGCTATTTCTGGGTCATAGGGTAGGTCTATTTTTAATTTTTTGAGGAAACTCCACACTGTTTTCCAGAGCAGCTGCACCAGTTTGCATTCCCACCCACAGTGCAAGAGGGTTCCCATTTATCCACATCCTCCCCAGCATCTGTAGTCTCCTGATTTACTCATTTTAGCCACTCTGACTAGCATGAGGTGGTATCTGCGTGTGGTTTTGATTTGTATTTCCCTGATGAGGAGTGATGTTGAACATATTTTCATGTGCCTGTTGGCCATCTTGATGTCTTCTTTAGAGAAGTGTCTACTCATGCCTTCTGCCAATATATTCACAGGATTATTTGTTTTTTGGGTGTGGAATTTGGTGAGGCTTTTATACATTTTGGATACTGGCCCTTTGTCCGATATGTCATTTGCAAATATCTTTTCCCATTCCATTGTTTGCCTTTTTGTTGATTGTTTCCTTTGCAGTGCAGAAACTTTTTATCATCATGAGATCCCAATAGTTCATTTTTGCTTTTAATTCCCCTACCTAAGGGGATGTGTCAAGTAAGAAACTGCTGCAGCTGAGGTCAGAGAGGTTTTTTCCTGCTTTCTCCTCTAGGGTTTTGATGGTTTCCTGTCTCACATTCAGGCCCTTCATCTATTTTGAGTTTGTTTTTGTGAATGGGGTAAGAAAGTGGTCTAGTTTCATTCTTCTGCATGTTGCTGTCCAGTTCTCCCAGCACCCTTTGTTAAAGAGACTGTCTTTTTTCTATTGGATATTCTTTCCTGCTTTGTCAAAGATTAGTTGACCATACTTTTGTGGGTCTAATTCTAGAGTCTCTATTCTATTCCATTGGTCTATGTGTCTGTTTTTGTGCCAGTACCATGCTGTCTTGATGATGACAGCTTTGTAGTAGAGGCTAAAGTCTGGGATTGTGATGCCTCCTGCTTTGGTTCTCTTCTTCAAAATTACTTTGGCTATCTGGGGTCTTTTGTGGTTCCATACAAATTTTAGGATTGCTTATTCTAGCTTTGAGAAGATGCTGGTGAAATTTTCATGGGATTGCATTGAATATGTAGATAGCTGTAGGTAGTATTGACATTTTAACAATATTTATTCTTCTAATCCATGAGCTCGGAACATTTTTCCATTTCTTTATGTCTTCTTTAATTTCCTTCATAAGATTTCTATAGTTTTCAGCATTCAGATCTTTCATATCTTTGGTTAGGTTTATTCCTACGTATTTTATGATTCTCGGTGCAATTGTGAATGGTATCAGTCTTTATTTGTCATTCTGTTGCTTCATTATTAGTGTATAAGAATGTAAGTCATTTCTTTACATTAATTTTGTATCCTACCACTTTGCTGAATTCATGTATCAGTTCTAGCAGACTTTTGTGGAGTCTATTGGGTTTTCCATGTCTAATATCATGTCTTCTGCAAAAAGTGAAAGATTGCCTTCACCTTTGGCAATTTTGATGCCTTTGATTTCCTTTTGTTGTCTGATTGCTGATGCTAGAACGTCCAACACTATGTTAAACAACAACGGTGAGAGTGGACATCCCTGTCGTGTTCCTGATCTCAGAGGGAAAGCTCTCAGCTTTTCCCCAGTGAGGATGATATTAGCTGTGGGCTTTTCCTAAATGGCTTTGGTGTTTAAGTATGTTCCTTCTATCCCGCCTTTCTCGAGGGTTTTTATTAAGCAAGGATGCTGGATTTTGTCAAATGCTTTTTTCTGCATCGATTGACAGCATCATATGGTTCTTTTCTTTTATTAATGTGATGTATCCAATTGATTGATTTGCGAATGTTGAACCAGCCCTGCAGCCCAGGAATGAATACCAATTGATCATGGTGAATAATTCTTTTTCTATGCTGTTGAATTTGGTTTGCTAGTATCTTACTGAGAATTTTTGCATCCACATTCATCAGGGATATGGGCCTGTAGTTCTCTTTTCTTGCTGGGTCTCTGTCTGGTTTGGGAATCAAAGTAATGCTGGCTTCATAGAATGAGTCTGGAAGTTTTCCTTCCCTTTCTATTTTTTGGAAGAGCTTGAGAAGGATAGGTGTTATCTCTGCTTTAAATGTCTGGTAGAATTCCCCAGGGAAGCCGTCTGGTCCTGGACTCTTATTTGTTTGGACATTTTTGATAACTGATGGAATTTCCTTGCTGATTATGGGTCTGTTCAAGTGTTCTATTTCTTCCTGTTTGAGTTTTGGAAGTGTGTGGGTGCTTAGGAATTTGTCCGTTTCTTTCAGGTTGTCCAGTTTGTTGGCATATAACTTTTCATAGTATTCCCTGATGATTGCTTGTATTTATGAGGGGTTGGTTGTAATAATTCCATTTTCATTCATGATTTTATCTATTTGGGTCATCTCCCTTTTCTTTTTGAGAAGCCTGGCTACAGGTATATCAATTTTGTTTATTTTTTCAAAAAACCAACTCTTTGTTTCATTGATCTGCTCTACAGTTTTTTTTTTTAGATGCTATATTGTTTAATTCTGCTCTGATCTTTATCATTTCTCTTCTTCTGCTGGTTTTGGGGTGTCTTTGATGTTCTGCTTCTATTTCCTTTAAGTGTGCTGTTAGATTTTGTATTTAGGATTTTTCTTGTTTCTTGAGATAGGTCTGGTTTGCAATGTATTTTCCTCTCAGGACTGCCTTCCCTGCATCCCAAAGCCTTTAGGTTGTTGTATGTTCATTTTCATTTGTTTCCATATATTGTTTAATTTCTTCTCTAAATGTCTGGTTGACCCATTCATTCTTTAGTAGGGTGTTCTTTAACCTCCATACTTTTGGAGATTTTCCAGACTTTTTCCTGTGGTTGATTTCAAGTTTCATAGCATTGTGGTCTGAAAGTGTGCATGGTATGATCTCAATTCTTGTATACTTATGAAGGGCTGTTTGGTGACCCAGTATGTGATCTATCTTGGAGAATGTTCCATGTGCACTCGAGGAGAAAGTATACTCTGTTGCTTTGGATGCAGAGTTCTAAATATATCTGTCAAGTCCATCTGATCCAATGTATCATTCAAGGCCCTTGTTTCTTTACTGATCCTGTGTCTAGATGATCTATCCATTGTTGTAAGTGGAGTATTAAAGTGCCCTGCACTTACCACATTCTTACCATAAGGTTGCTTATCTTTGTGATTAATTGTTTCATATATTTGGGGGCTCCCGTATTTGGCGCATAGATATTTATAATTGTTAGCGCTTCCTGATGGATAGACCCTGTCATAATTATAGAATGCCCTTCTTCCTCTCTTGTTACAAGCTTTAAGTTGAAGTCTAGTTTGTCTGATATAAGTATGGCTACTCTAGCTTTCTTTTGACTTCCAGTAGCATGATAGATAGTTCTCCATCCCCTCACTTTCAATCTAAAGGTGTCCTCAGGTCTAAAAGGAGTCTCTTGTAGATAGCAAAAAGATGGTCTTGGTTTTTAATCCATTCTGATACCCTATGTCTTTTATTTAGAGCATTTAGTCCATTTACATTCAGTGTTATTATAGAAAGATATGAGTTAGAGTCATTGTGATACCTGTAGCTTTCATGCTTGTAGTGAGGTCTCTGGTACTTTGTGGTCCTTGCAACATTTCACTCACAGAATCCCCTTAGGATCTCTTGTAGGGCTGGCTTAGTGATGATGAATTCCCTCAGTTTTTGCTTGTTTGGGAAGACCTTTATCTCTCCTTCTATTCTGAATGACAGATTTGCTGGATAAAGGATTCTCAGCTGCATATTTTTTCTGTTCATTACATTGAAGATTTCCTGCCATTACTTTCTGGCCTACCAAGTTTCAGTACACAGGTGTGCCACTAGTCTTATGGGTCTCCCTTTATAAGTTAGAGCCTGTTTATCCCTGGCTGCTTTCAGAATTTTCCCTGTATTCTTGTATTTTGCCAATTTTACTATGATATGTCATGCAGAAGATCAATTAAAATCAGTCTGGAGGGAGTTCTCTGTGCCTCTTGGATTTCAATGCCTTTTTCCTTCCCCAGATCAGGGATGTTCTCAGCTATTATTTGTTCATTTGTTCAAGTATACCTTCATCCCCTTTCTCTCTCTTCTTCTTCTGGAATTCCTATGATATGGATATTGTTCCATTTGATTGCATCACTTAGTTCTTTAATTCTCCCCTCATACTCCTGGATTTTTTTTTATCTCTCTCTTTCTCAGCTTCCTCTTTTTCCATAATCTTATCTTCTAATTCACCTATTCCCCACTCTGCCTCTTCAATCCATGCTATGGCCACCTCCATTTTATGTTGTACCTTACTTATAACATTTTTTTAGCTCCTCATGACTATTTTTTAGTCCCTTGATCTCTGTAGCAAGTCTCTTCTATCCTGTATGCTTTTTTCAAGCCCAGCGATTAATTTTATGACTATTATTCTAAATTCTTGTTCTGTTATATTGCTTAAATTGTTTTCTATCAGTTTGTTACCTGTCGTTACTTCCTGGAGTTTTATTTGAGGAGAATTCTTCTGTTTTGTCATTTTTTGTAATCCCTGGAAGGCTCCAAACTGCAAGGCACTTCCCCTGTGCTGTCAGGAGAAACTTGTGTTGGTGGGCGGGGCCACAGTCAGACAGATGTCTGACCTAGCCCACTGCTGGGGCCACAATCAGACTGGTGTGTACCTTATCTTCCCCTCTCTCAGGGGCAGGACTCACTGTGGAGTGATGTGGCCCCTCTCTGGGCTACTTGCACACTGCCAGGCTTGTGGTGCTGTTTTGATGGGATCTGGTGTATTAGCCAGGGTGGATCTCAAAGTGCACAGGGTCAGGATGGGCAGGCTTAGCTCCCTTTGCCCTCGGTGGTCCCTGCGGCAGGGGCCCTGCAGCACCAGGAGGGAGGCAGACCTGTTGGAGGGATGGATCCACAGAAGCACAGTTTTGGGTGTTTGTGCCATGCAAGCAAGTTCGGTGATGGGAACTGGTTCCCTTTGGGATTTTGGCTGGGGGATGGGAGGGGGAGATGGTGATTGCCATCACCTTTGTTCCCTGCTGAGCTGAGCTCTGTCTTCCAGCGGTCAACACCTTTCCCTCCTGGTGTCCTCTCGCCCCCCTGCTCTCTGAGCAGTTCTGTTGACTTATAACATTCCAGATGTTAAGTCTCGCTTCCTGTCAGAACTCACAGAGTCCGGCCCCTCCACTTTTGCAAGCCAGACTTCAGGGGATCTGCTTTGCCAGGTGGGCTGGCTGCCCCCCCACTGCCCTGGCTCCCTCCCACCAGTCCGTGTAGTGCGCACGGCCTCTCTGCTCTTCCTACCCTCTTCCATGGGTCTCTTGTCTATGCTTGGATCCAGAGAGTCCATTCTGCTAGTTTTCTAGCAGTTTTCTAGGCATGTGTGGGTGGAATCTAAGTGATCACCAGGACGAGGTGAGCCCAGCATCCTCCTACACCACCATCTTCCCTAAAAGTCTATATATATATTACACTTTTGAGTCATGACCCTGTTTGCGTAGTATGACCAGTGATTAGAAAATCCCTGAGAAATATACTGAAAACAATCTAATGTTAGTTTAATATATATTAGAATGTATGTTCAGAAGTAATAAGAGTCTTAAATATCTCCCCACAAATTACTTAATAACTTTAAACTATGCAGTAATGAAACCAGACAATACTTCATACAAATGTTCCAAATTAACATGGCTAATATTGACAAACAGGTATATGTTAATGAAAATGTGATATTCTGAAAAAGAATAATTAATTGTATATTATTATAGCCAAAAATACATAATCTGAACCACGTAATGAGAAAGAAAGTCAAAAAACAACCAATCTCAAATTGAAATAACTGGTAGAACAAATGCCAAGAAAGACACTGAAAAATTGAGGAAAGCTTCCAGATTAAACAAAACTAACGGAAGATGGTAGAGAACTAGGGGAACCAGGATTTCCCTCATCCCTGGAACACAGCTGTATTGAGGTCAGAACACTTGGATCACCCGTGAAATCAGTCTGCAGAGTTATAGAAAAAATCCCCACAGGTGGATGGAGACAGCTTGACTGAACAGAGGTGTGTGTATGCAAATTGGGAGAGATGATGGTGGCGTAGGTATGGAGGGGAGGGAACACCTTCAGTGTAGAGACAAAGGGAAAGAGAGGCTGAAGAAATACTGTATTGTGTTAGGAAAAGAGAAAAACCTTTCTGGACCATGGACTGGGAAATGATAAATATGGAGAGTGCCAGTTTCTACTTTGCAAACAGCCTTAGGAGCTGAATATCAGAGTTTTCATACATGTGCAACTTTGTCCTGACCAAAGCCTCTGCCATGTGCATGTGCCTGGGAGTTGGATGTTCATGTGCCTGGGGGAATCAGCCCCAGAGTCAGTAGCAATCTTGGGGGCACAGTAAGAACAGTCCCCTGCCTTGAGTACTATGAGAAGAGGGCTTATTGCCCTCCAACCAAGGACAAAAGACTCTGCAGGTGCCAGCCAGAATCAGTCCCTTTGTACGCTGGGCAGAGTGGTGCTACCCCAGAACCAGGGCTGCCTCGTGAGAGATCCTTTAAGTTCCTTTATGAATCCCAACTGAGCGCCTAGGAGGTGTGGAAGACTGTGGTGCAGGAAAAGCCAGCTGCCTGCACTACTCTGTGAGGGCTGTCTGAACAGTGTGGTTTGAGACACCTGGTCTGGGAAGGACCCAGGTATCACCATTTTTCTGCCCAACACCAACATGGTGGGGCTTCAGGGAATAGCACACTGGCCCCAAGTGGAGGCAGGACCCGCTTACACAAAACCCACCTACCTGTGCCTGGTAACTGCTTATATACCAGAACAGGACTGAAACTGACTGAACCAGATGGCCTCTCCTCTAGACCAGCACAGCCACTGGTCCCAGGCATCAACAGACAACTGTCCTGTGGTTTTGTATGTTAGTCTGTTTTTTTTGTTTCCCTCTTTCTACCCTCTTCTCTCTCTCTCTCTCTCTCTCTCTCTCTCTCTCTCTCTCTCTCCTTTCTTTTTTTCCCTTTGGAATCAGACTAATCGTTTCTGATTTGATTTTTGGTCAATTCTTTTTTTTTTCTATATTTTGCTGTTTTGTTTGTTTAATCAGGCATTTTTACTCTATTCTTTTTACACCTTTTCTGTATCTCCTTCTTTATTTTCCTTTCTCTCTCTCTGAATTAAGCCTTATAGTTTATTTGATTCCCTGCTCAGTCTTTTTTTTTCTTTTTTCTGACCCTTTCATTTTTCTTTTTGTATAAGATCATACAAAGAGAGTTACTTTCTTTTTTCAAGAGTTACTTCAATGAGCAGATCAAAGCACACCTGGGTTGAAGGTCCAACAATCTACCACTACAAGCAAGGAGGAGCTTTGTAAAGGACTGACCAGTGGAATAGAACAGCCAAATATGCAAAAACAGAGTGCACTCAACACACTCCAAAAACACTTCCTGAAGTGCCAGGCCCTGGACAGTGTATGAACACTTTTTAATATACTAGTATTTGCAGATGCAGGACATATAATAAGCTATTAAAACATGCAAAAGATGGAAACTTAGCCAAAATGATGAAAAAGAAGATTCTTCTCAAAAGAAATTCCAGGAAGAAATAAGAGCCAGATAATTACTCAAAAGATATATGAACAATATATCTGATCAAGAATTTAGAATAACAATAATAAGACTAATAACTGGGCTTGAACAAAATATGGAAGACAACAGAAAATCTATTGCTGCTGAGATCAAAGACCTAAGAAATAGTCATGATGAATTAAGAAATGCTATAAATGAGATGCAAATAAACTAGATGTAGTGACAGCAAGGATGGAAGAAGCTTAGGAGAGAATAGGTGAAATAGAAGATAAAATTATGGAAAATGATGAAGCTGAAAAAAGAGGGAAAGGAAATTACTAGACCAACAAGGGATAATTAGAGACTTAAGTGATTCAGTAAAACAAAACAATATCTGTATCATAGGAATTCCAGAAGAAGAAAAAGAAAGGGGAAGAAAGTTTATTTGAACTAATTATAGCTGAGAACTTTCCTATCTGGGGAGGGAATCAGGAATCCAGCTGTCTTTTGACATCCAAGTCCAAGAGGCACAGAGAACTTGTTTCAAAATAAATAAAAACAAGACAACACCATGACACGTCATAGTGAAACTGGCAAAATACAAAGATAGAGAATTCTGTAAGCAGCTAGGGACAAATTGGACTTAACCTATAATGATAGATACATAAGTGTGGTAGCAGACTTGTCCACTGAAACTTGGCAGGCCAGAAGGAAGTGGCAGGAAATATTCAATGAATAGGAAAAAAATATGCAGCCAAGAATCATTTATGAAGCAAGGCTGTCATTCAGTATAGAAGGAGAGAAAAGGCTTTCCCAGACCAACAAAAACTGAAGGAGTTCATGACCACTAAACCAGCTCTGCAGGATACCCTAAGGAGGACACTGTGAGTGGAAAGCAGCAAAGACTACAAAAGACCAGAGACATCAACACAAGCACAAAACCTACAGAAAACACAATAATAACTAAATCCATATCTTCCAATGATCATTCTGAATGTAAATGGACTAAATACCCCAAGCAAAAGACATAGGGTTCAGAATGGATTAAAAAATAAGATCCATCTGTAAAGAATCTACAAGAGACTCATTTTAGACCTAAAGACACCTACAGATTGAAAGTGAGGGGATGGAGAACCATCTATCATGCTACTGGATATCAAAAGACAGCTGGAGTAACCACACTTATATCAGACAAGCTAGATATTAAAACAAAGTCTGTAACAAGAGATGAAAAAGAACATTATAATTAAGGAGTCTATCCATCAAGAAGGGCTATTGATTGTAAATGTTTACACCCACAATGCGGAAGCACCCAAATACACAAATATACAAATATAATCACAAACATATGCAGATAATAATATTGTGATGTAGGGGACTTTAATACTCCACTTAGAGTAATGGACAGATCATGCAGGCAGAAAATAAGTAAGGAAGCAACAGCTCTGGATGACACATTGGATCAGATGGACATAACAGATATTTTCAGAACTTTGCACCCTAAGTCAGCAGAATACACATTCCTCTCGAGTGCACATGGAACATTCCCCAAAATAGATCACATACTGGGTCACAAAAAAAGCCCTCAAAAAATATAAAAGGGTTGACATCATAGTATGCATATTTTTAGATCACAACATTATGAAACTTGAAATCAACCACAAGAAAAAATTTGGAAAGCCCCCAAATACATAGAGGTTAAAGAATATTCTACTAAAGGATGAATGGGTCAACCAGGAAATTAAAGAAGAAATTTAAAAATATATAGGAACAAATGAAAATCACAACAGTCCAAACCCCTTGGGATGCAGCAAAGGAAGTTCTAAGAGGAAAATACATTGCAATTCAGGCCTATCTAAAGAAGTAAGAAAGTTCCAAATATAAAACCTAACCTCACACCTAAAGGAACTAGAAAGGCAGCAGGAAAGAAAGCCCAAACCCAGAAGAAGAGAAGTAATAAAGATTAGAGCATAAATAAAGAGTATAGAATCCAGAAAACAGTAGAACAGATGAATGTAAGAGCTGATTTTTTTAAAGAATAAATAAAATTTATAAGCCCCTAGTAAGACTTCTGAAAAAGAAAAGATGATCCAAATAAATAAAATCATGAATGAAGGAGGAGAGATCACAACCAACATCACAGAAATACAAACAATTATTAGAGAATACTATGAAAAATTATTTGCCAAACCTGAACAATCTGGAAGAAATGGACAAATTCCTAAATTCTCACACACTACCAAAACTCAAATGGGAAGAAATAAATAATTTGAACAGACCCATAACCAGCAAAGAAAATTAATTGGTTATCAAAAATCTCCCAACAAATAGGAATCCTGGACGAGAGGGCTTCTCAAGGGAATTCTGCCAGACATTTAAAACAGAATTAATTCCTACTCTTCTCAAGCTTTTTCAAAAAATAGAAACAGAAGGAAAGTTTCCAGACACATCCAATGAAGCTAGCATTACGTTGATTCCCAAACACAAAGGCCCCAATAAAAGGAGAATTACAGGCCAATATCCCTGATGAACATGATGCAAAAATTCTCAACAAGATACTAGCAAATTGAACTCAACAGTATACTAAAAGAATTATTCACCATGATCAAGTGGGATTCATTCATGGGCTGCAGGGCCGGTTCAATATTGACAAATCAATCAACAGAATCATCATATTAATAGAAGAAAGATAAAAACCATAAGATTCTGTTAATAGATACAGAAAAAGCATTTGACAAAATACAGCATCCTTTCTTCATAAAAACCCTTAAGAAGGTCAGGATAGAAGGAGCCTACCTTAACATCATAAAAGCCATTATGAAAAACCCACAGATTGTATCATCCTCAATGAGGAAAAACTGAGAGCTTTCCCACTGAGATGAGGAACACGGCAGGGATGTCCACTCTCACCTCTGTAGTTGAACATAGTATTGGAAGTCTTACCTCAGCAATCAGACAAGAAAACGAAATAAAAGGCATCCATCCAAATTGGCAAACAAGAAGTCAAACTTACACTTTTCACAGGTACAGGATACTCTACATGAAAAACCTGAAAGACTCCACCAAAAAACTGGTAGAACTGATACATGAATTCAGCCAAGTGGAAGGATATAAAATCAATGTACGAAATCACTTGCATTTCTATACACCTATAATGAGGCAACAGAGATATCAAAGAATTGATCCCGTTTACAATTGCACCAAGAACCATAAAATACCTAGCAATAAACCTAACCAAATATATCAAAGATCTGTAGGCTGAAAGCTATAGAAAACTCATGAAAGAAATTGAAAAAAGACACAAAGAAATAGAAAAAACATTCCATGCTCATGGATTGGAAGAGCAAATATTGTTAAAATGTCAATACTTCCCAAAGCAATCTACACACCCATGCATTTCCAATCAAAATAGCACCAGCATTCTTTACAGAGCCAAAATAAAAAATCCTAAAATTTGTATGGAACCACAAAAGACCCTGAATAGCCATAGTAGGGTTGAAACAGAACCAAAGCTGGAGGCATCACAATCCTGGACTTTAGCCTGTACTACAAAGCTGTGATCATCAAGACAGTAAGGTATTGGCACAAAAACAGACACAGAGACCAATGGAATTGAATAGAGAACCCATAAATAGACCACAAATATATGGCCAACTAATCTTTGAAAACGCAGGAAAGAGTATCTAATGGTATAAAAGACAGTCTCTTTAGGAAATGGTGCTGGGATAACTAGACAGCAACATGCAGAAGAATGAAGTCGGACCACTTTCTTACATTATACACAAAAATAGATTCAAAATGGATTGAAAGAATAAATGTGAGATAGGAAACCATCAACCCCTAGAGGAGAAAACAGGCAAAAACCTCTTTGACCTCGGCCACAGCAACTTCTTACCTGACATGTCTCCAAAGGCAAGGGAAATAAAAGCAAAAATGAACAATTGGGACCCCATCAAGATAAAAAGCTTCTGCAGAGCAAAGGAAACAGCAAAATTAAAGTGGAACCAATGCAATGGGAGAAGATACTTGCAAATGATATATCAGATAAAGGGTTAGTATCAAAAATCTATAAAAAAAACTCCACACCCAAAAAACAAATAATACAGTGATGAAATGGACAGAAGACATGAATAGACACTTTTCCAGTGAAGACATCTAGATGGCCAACAAACACATGAAAACATGCTCCACATTGCACGTCATCAGGGAAATAGAAATCAAGACCACATTGAGATATAACCTCACACCTGTCAGAATGGCTAAAACTAACAACTCAGGAAATAACAAATGTTGAGGATGTGGAGAAAGGGGAACCCTCTTGCACTGTTGGTAGGAATGCATACTGGTACAGCCAATCTGGAAAACAGTATAGAAGTTCCTCAAAAAATTAAAAATAGAACTACCCTGTGACCCAGCAATTGCACAACTGGGTATTTATCCAAAGGATACAGGTGTGCTGATGCATAGGGACACATGTACCCCAATGTTTGTAGCAGTGCTGTCTACAATAGCCAAAGTATGGAAAGAGCCCAAATGCCCATCAATGGATGGGCATGGATGAATGGCTGGATAAAGAAGATGTGGTATATAAATACACAATGAAATGCTCTCCAGCAATGAAAAAGAATGAAATCTTGCCTTTTGAGACAATGTGGATGGAATTGGAGGGTATTATGCTAAGTGAAATAAGTCACTCACAGAAAGATATTATATGATTTCACTCATGTGGAATTTAAAAAACTTAAGAGATGAACATAAGAGAAAAGAGAAGAAAATAAGAGACAAACAGAGATGGAGGCAAACTATAAAAGACTCTTAAATACAGAGAACAAACTGAGGGTTGATGGGGGTAAGGAAATTACCTATTGGCATTGAGGAGGGCACTTGTTGGGATGAGCACTGGGTGTTGTATGCAAGTGGTGAATCACAGGAATCTATTCCTGAAGGAAAGACTATACTGTATGTTAGCTAACTTGACAATAAAAAAATTTTTTTGTCAAAAAAAATAAATAAGAGAAACTGAGAATGGAAAACAGTGAAATATTTTCCCCTGAATAAATCCTTTATAGGAAAAGCAAGCAAACAAAATCCTTTGTAGGAGATTATTGTGAAATATAATGAATTTAAATATATAATTCAAGTTAAAGTGTATGTAAATGTTAAATTTTCTAAACATGATAACTATAGCATTGCTGTTTAAATATGTTCTTTAAACATGATATTTATAGCACTGAAATACTTGGTTCTTAAGAAATACACTGAATAGGGGTGGCTGGGTGGCTCAGTGGGTTAAGTGTCTGGCTTCACCTCAAGTCATGATCTCACAGTTCATGGGTTCAAGCCCCGTGTCAGGCTCTGTGCTGAGAGTTCAGGGCCTGGAGCCTGCTTCAGATTCTACGTCTTCATCATTCTCTGCCCCTCCCTGCTCTCACTCTCTTTCCCCCCCAAAAATAAATAAACGTCAAAAGTTTTTTTTTTTAATTTTAAATGAAAGAAATACACTAAATTAAGTATTAAGGGGTGAAGTGTTATGTCATAACTTGTTGAACCTGGACAAAAAGTACACGGAATTATTTTGTGTATTTTTCCAAATTCTCTCAAAGTTCAAAAATTTTAATTCAAGTGTAATTAACATACAATGTTATATTTGTTTCAGGTGCACAACATATTGATTTTACTATTCTATACATTACGCATTGCTCACCATGATGTGTAGGTACCATCTGTCACCATTTATTATTATAGTATTATCAGCTATATCACCTTTGCTGTGCCTTTTATTCTCATGACTTATTTATTTTATAATTTGAAGGTTAGACTTCGCCATTCTCTTTCTGACTCATTTTGCTTAATATAATACCACCTGGGTCCATTCATGTTGTTGCAATGGCAAGATCTCATTCGTTTTTATGGTTCCATTGTGTGCCTGTGTGTGTGTGTGTGTGTGTGTGTGTGTGTATGTGTGTACATATATGCATATATTATTCTTTATTCCACCAATTATTCTTTATTTTATGTATAAATGGATGCTGGGTTGCTTCTATATTTTGGCTACTGTAAATAATGCTGTAATAAACAGGGATGCATATGACTTTTTGAATTAGTGTTTTTGTTTTCTTTGAGTTTTCCTTGTAGTGGAATTACTGGATCACATGGTATTTCTATTTTTTTCTTTTCGAGGAAAATCCATTTATTTTCACAGTGGTTGTGCCATGTTAAATTCCCACTAACAGTGCTTGAAGGTTACTTTTTTTCCCCTATCCTCAACAACACTTGTTATTTCTTGTCTTCTTGATTGTAACCATTCTGACAGACGTAAAATCTCATTTTGGTTTTGACTGCATTTTCCTGATGATTAGTACTAGTCAGCATATTTTCATGTATCTGTTGACCATCTGCATGTCTTTGGGAAAATGTCTTTTCAGGTTCTCTGCCCATTTTTAATTGGATTATTTAATTTTCATTACTGAGCTGCAGAAATTCTTTGTATATTTTCAATATTAACCTCTTATCCAATATATCATTGCAAATATCTTCTCCCATCAATGGGTTGTCTTTTCATTTTGTTGATGGTTTCTTTTTCTGTGCTAAAGTTTTTTATGTGTAGTGTCAATAGTTTATTTTTGCTTTTGTCTCCCTTGCCTGAGGAGACCTATCTAGAAAAATGTTGGTAAAGTCGATGTCAATGAGATTACTATGTTTTCTTCTATGAGTTTTATGGTGTTAGGTCTCACATTTAAGTCTTGAATCCATTTTCAGTTTATTTTTGTGTATGCTATGAGAAACTGGCCCAGTTTCAGTCTTTTACCTGTCTAGTTTTCTCAGCATCATTTATTGAGGAGACTTAATCTCCTTTGTATATTCTTACCTCCCTTGTTGAGGATTAATTGACCATATATGTGTGGGTTTATTTGGGAGCACACTATTTTTTCCATTATTCTGGGTCTATTCCTATGCCAATACTATGCTGTTTTGATTATTACAGTTTTGTGGTATATCATGAAATCTAGGATTGTGATATGTATAGGTTTGTTATTTCTCAAAATTGCTTTGGCTATTTGTAGTCTTTTGTGGTTCCAAGAAATGTTAGTATTTGTTCCAGTTCTGTGAAAAATGTTGGTATTTTGATAATAATTGTGTTAAATTTATAGATTTTCTTTTGAGCAGTGTGGACATTCTAATAATATTCTTCCAATCCTGAATGTGGAATATCTTTGCATTCATTTATGTTATCCTCAATTTCTCTTGTCAGTGTCTTACAGTTTTCAGGGTACACATCTTTCACCTCTTGGTTAGGTTTATTCCTAGGTATTTTTTTCTTTGGTGCAAATGTAAATGGGATTGTTTTCTTGATATCTCCTCCTGCTACTTTGTTGTTAGATATAAATGCCACATATTTCTGTATTTGAATTTTGTATCCTACAACTTTACTGAATTTATTCATTGGTTCTAATATATTTTTTTTTTTTGGTGAGGGTTTTCTATATTTAGTATCCTGTCATCTGCAAATAGTGACAGTTTTACTCCTTCCTTACCAGTTTGGATGAATTTATTTATTTTTCTTTTCCAAATACAAGGGTTAGGACTTCCAGTACTAAGTTGAATGAAAGTGGTAAAAGTAGATATCCTTGAAATTAGAAGAAAATCTTTTTTATTTTCACCATTGAGTATGATATTAGCTGGGGGTTTTCATATATGACCTTTATTATGTTGAGGTATGTTCCCTCTGAATCCACTTTGTTGAGTCTTTATTATCATGAGTGGATGTTGTATTTTGTCAATCGTTTTTCTGCATCTAACATAATGACTATATGATTTTTATCCTTTCTCCTTTGTTAATGTGATATATCATATTGATTGATTTTCAGATATTGAACGACCCTTGCATTCCTGTAATGAATCTTCCTTGATCATGGTGAGTGTTTTTTTTTAATGTGTTCTTGAATTCACTTTTCTAATACTTTGTTGAAGTTTTTTTGCATCTAGTTTCACCAGAAACATTGGCCTGTAGTTCTCTTCTGTAGTGTCTTTGTCTTGTTTGGGTATCAAGGTAAAGCTGGACTTGCAACATAAATTTTTAAGTTTTCCTTCCTCTTCTATACTTTGGGATAGTTGGAGAAAAATGGGTATTAACTCTTTAAAAATTTGGTAGAATTCATCTGTGAAGCCGTCTGGTCCTGGATTTCTGTTTGTTGTAATTTTTTTATTACCGATTCAGTTTCATTACTAGTAATTGATTTGTTCAAATTTTCTATTTCTGATTTAGTTTGGGGAGGTTATATATTTCTAGGAATTCATCCATTTCTTCTAGGTTGTCTAATATGTTGCATATAATTTTTCATGATATTCATTTATACTTCTTTGTATTTCTGTAGTATTGATATTTCTCCTCAATCATTTCTGATTTTATTTATTTGAATCCTCTCTCATTTTGTTGATAAGTCGTTCTAAATATTTATTAATTTTATTGCCCCTTGCAAAGCACTCACTTTTGGTTTCACTAATCATTTTTTTTTTTTGGTCTCTGTTTCATTAATTTCTGCCTTAATCTTTATTATCTCCTTCCTTCTGCTACCTTTGGGCTGCTCTTTTTCTCACTCTTTTAGGTATAAGATTAGATTATTTATTTGAGATTTTTCTGTTTCTTGAGGTAGGTCTTCCCTCTTAGAATTGCTTTTGCTGAATCCCAAAGATTTTGGAACTGTGCAGTTTCATTTTCATTTGTCTCCATGTATTTTTTAAATTTCCTTTTTGATTTCCTGGTTGCCCAATTCATTGTTTAGCATCATGTTGTTTTGCATCCATGTAGTTCTATTCTTTCTAGTTTTTTTTCTTGTAATTTATGTCTAATTTTATGCCATGGTGGTCTACCTAGTGTTTGTTTTGTCACCTAACATGTAATCTATCCTGGAAAATGTTCCATGTGCCTTTGAAAAGAATGTGTATTCTGTTGTTTTTAGATGGAATCTTTGGTATATATCTGTTAGGTTTATTTGGTGCAATATATTGTTCAAAGTCCCTGTTTTCTTGTTGCTTTTCTGTCTGAATGATCTATCTATTGATGTAAGTGGGTTATTAAATTCCCTTGCTATTATTATATGTTTCCTTTATGTTATTATTTGCTTTATATATTTAGATGCTCTTAAGTTGGGAGCATAGATATTTACAATTGGTTTATCATCTAGTTGTATTGATCCCTTTATATGTGGGTCCTTTCTGTCTCCTGCTATGGTCTTTGTTTTAAGTCTGTTTTGTCTGACATAAGTATTGCTATCCTAGAATTTTTCTCATCCTTTTGCAAGGTATATGTTTTTCTAGGCCTTCACTTTCAATCTGTATCTTTAGGTCGGAAGTGGGTCTCTTATAGGCAGATGTAGATGGGTCTTTCTTTAATCCATTCACTCATATTACATCTTTTGATTGGAACATTTAGTCCATTTACATTTAAAGTAATTATTGATAGTCATGTGCTTATTGCCATTTTGTTAATTGTTTAATGATTGCTTCTGTAGTTCTTCTGTGTTCCTTCCTTCTTCTCTTGCTCTCTTCCATTCTCATTTGATAGCTGTCTTTACTGTTATGGTAGACTCCTTTCTCTTTTTGTCTGTGTATCTATTATGGGTTTTTGATTTGTGGTTATCATTAGGTTTATATATACCATCTTTATGTGTATATCAGTCTATATTAAATTGATGGTCCCTTAAGTTTGAATATATTCTAAAAGCACTAATATTTTACTCCCCTTCAATTTTTTATTTATATGATGTTGTATGTATATCTTTTTATTTTGTGTATCATTTTACTGATATTTATAGAAAAATTAATTTCACTAATTGTGTTTTAACCTCCATACTAGGTTTGTAAGCAACTAATCTGCTACCTTTACTATCTTTTTGTGTTTTTCTGTGAAGTTGTTTTCCTTTATGATTTTCTTCTGGTTTTGTCTTTTATTCTATTTTAAAAAGTCCCTTTAAAGTTTCTTGTAAGGCTGGCTTAGTGGTGATAAACTCTTTTATCTTAACTTCTGTTCATCTGGGAAACTCTTTATTTCTCCTTTTATTTGGAATAATAATCTTGTTAGGTGGAATATTCTTGGTTGTAGGGTTTTGTTTTGTTTTGTTTTGTTTTGTTTTGTTTTGTTTTCAGCACTTTGAATATACCATGCTGCTCCCTTTGGCCTGCAGAGTTTCTGCTGGAAAATCAGCTTTTCCAGCCTCATGGGGTTTCCCTTGTATGTAATTTTTTCTTCTTCCTTGCTGCTTTCAAAAGTCTCTCCTTATCATTATTATTTTTGCCATTTTAATTATTAGTGTCTGGGTGTGGATATCCTTGGTCCAAACTGTTAGAGGATCTCTGTGTTTCTGGATCTAGATGTCTATTTCTTTCCCTAGATTAGGGAAGTTTTCAGAAATTAATGCTTCACATGAGTTTTCAGCCCCTTTTCTCTCTTCTCCTGGGATCTCTATAATACAGATGTTATTACTCTTGATGATATCACTGAGTTTTCTTAAACTATTCTCACTTTTTATTCTCCCTCTTTTCTTTTATCTGTTCTGCTTGGTTGCTTCTCATTACTCTGTCTTCCGGGTCACTGATCCATTCCCCTACATTCTCTAATGTTTTATTGATTCTCTCCAGTGTATTTTTATTTCAGTTTTTTAGTGTTTCATCTAATTTTTTTATTTTGTAACTTTTTATTGAAATTCTAAGTTCACCCACTCTTTTCTGAAGTCTGCTGAATGTCTGTATAACCATTACTTTGAATTCTTTACAAGGTATATTGTTTATCTCTGTTTATTTAGTTCTCTTGGTGTTATTTTGTCCCGTTTTTAAATTTGGGACATAGTCCTCTGTCTCTTCATATTCCCTAATTGTCTGTGTTAGTTTGTAATGTATTATATAATTATGTATTTTGATGTAAGTTGTGTCTCTTGATCTTATAAGTAGTGGTTTTGTATAGAAGAGGTTCTATAAAATTATGCCCTGGAGCATCATCCCCTCTGGTCACCAGAACCAGGCACTGGAGGGGTGTCGCTGTGTGGACTCTATATACCGTAGTGTTGTGGCTGAGCTATGTTTGCCTTCAGCCCAGCCAGATGCAATAACTTTCTTTGGCTACTATGGACACAGTGGGCAGTTTGTTCCCTTGCTATAAGATTCCTGTGTGAGGTCACCACAGACTCACAGGTGGGGCAAAGGGGATCAGCAGTCAGAATAGGTATCTGCCATTAGCCTCTGTCACAGTTGTGGTTTCAGCAAAAAACAATTTTCTCATTATGTGGCCAACAGAGTCATTGGTGGGCAAGCCTGGCAGTCAGATCAGGTGTCCACAATTAGCCTCTTTGCCATGGTTGTGGACACCCTTAACCACAAGGCTTTATCCTTGCTCAGCCAGCAAAAAGATTTAGTTGCTGGAACTGCAGTCACACTAGTGGAGGCATTATTTCCTTCTCTCCCCAGGATAGGAGTCACTTTGGACTGGCACCAGTCCCTGCCTGGACCACGTACAAAATATGTTGGGGCAGTAACTTCTTTGGAGGAATGCCTGCCCAGGTGAATAGGTTGAATAGGTGGCTCCACAAAGGAATGTCGGGGTGGGACACATAGTGTTGGCAAGATAGGTGGAAAGTATTCGTGCTGGAGCCTGCAAGTGTCTGGCTATCTAGGATGGGGAAGAGAAGAAAAATGGTGTTTTCCACACTTTTGTGTATCTTTTGCTTAACCTGAAGCTCAACCCTGCTGACTTTAAAACTTCTTAAGCTAAGCCCCACTGGTTTCTAAGGCCAGATGTTATGGGAACTCATCTTTCCAGGGTGGATCACTGGTTCCTGAGATGCCTGGGGCGAGGTCTGAGCCACTCACTTCTTTGGCCTCCCATTTGTGATTAGTTTTGCTGGGGTTCCATTCCCAACTGTGTCTCTGCCTCTCTCACCCTTTTCAATGTGGTCCCCTCTCTATGATTGAATTTGGAAGTTATGCCAATGCTCAGGTCTTTTTCAGAGTTAGTTGCATAAACTAGCTATTATTTAGCTGTTAGTTTGTTATGTCCATTGAACAAGTGAGCTCAGGATCCTCTTACTCTGCCATCTTCCCTGTGACTTTAAAATTTGAAGATTATTTTAAAATAAAATATTAAAAGATAAAAAAATAAATGTCCAAATCCATGCTTGAGAATCCAAAATTCTTAGCAGCTGAATTATGGACATATAAATTTGAATTATTTATTTTCTTTAAAAAGCATGTGCATTTCCTGAATTTTAAAGAGAGAGATGGAAGATTTATTTACATGAAATTTAGACCGAATCTATCTAGTTCAATAAGTTTATGCATTAAATCTTTCATATGTTTGTAAGGGTATCATAAAAATTAAAAGAAAGTAGAAACAAAAAAAATGAAGCTTACTAAAATATTAAAAAGTCCTAAAAGCCAGGTGGAAAAAATTAAAATGACTCCCAAGTGATTTAGAATAGTGGCTATTAGTTTGGACTAAAAAAAAATTATAATTATTTTATTCAAGAATATAAAGGGAGGGGCTCCTGGGTGGCTCAGTCAGTGGAACATCCAACTTTGTTACAGGTCATGATCTCACAATTCATCAGTTTAAGCCCCATGATGGGCTCTGTGCTGACAGCTCAGAGCTTGGAGTCTGCTTCAGATTCTGTGTCTCCCTTTCTCTCTGCCCCTCCCCAACTTGTGCACTCTCTCTCTCTCAAAAATAAATAAACATTTTTAAAAATTTTCAAAAGGATATGAAGGGAAATATAAACCAAATACATGAGTAATTATATAATTTAAACAAAAAATTAAAATCTAATCTTACATTTTTAAATGGCTGAAGTTAAGGAATTATTATGTTTAATAGCAGAATACAGAATTGTTCATATGAAAGACTATAAAATATAAAATTATGGAGAACTAAACTGATGAACAGAAAAAGAAAGAAGTAAAGGAAATGCAGAAGTAAGCATAAAAGAGCTAAGGAATACAGGCAAAATATCTAAGTCTAAATAATATACCAGAATAAAAGACTGAAATTGAAGCATAAAAAATATTCAAAACGATACTGTCTACTAAACTTCTAGACTTGAAGAAAGATTTTAATCCACAGAATCGTTGAGTTTGGACTGCCCTGTAAAGGAAAAGTAAAAAGAAAGAACCATACACAGACTACCATAGTCAAATTTCCTAAAACCAGAAGTGAGGATAAAATCCTTAAAGTGGCAAGAGAAATAAAAGACACAACACCTTTACAAATACATGGAGTCTTTGGCTCACTATTGAACAGAAACTACAGATGCCAAAAGTTGAAGGAAAGATAATTTAAATGTTGAAAATAAAAAATATATATTAACTTAGAATTATTATGAGAATTGAATACTTCTGGAAAATACATGTAGAATATATATATATGTGTGTGTATATATATATATGTGTGTGTATGTGTGTGTATATATATATATATATACATATATGTATATATATATATATGTACATATATGTATATATATATATATATATATATACTCTTATAAACAAATTTGAAATATTGAAAGCCTGATAATGAAAGGTCTAATGTTGCCTGTTAAGAAGCTAGAAAAATATAAAAACACAAAACAAAAAAAAAAAAACAGCAAAGAAGAATGAAGTTAAACACATAGGAGTTTTTAAAAAGTAAAAAAAAAAAAAAATCTAGCAAAGCCAAAATTAGTACTTTGGAAAAGATTACTAAAATGATTAACATCTTGAAAGATTAATCAAGAAAAAAAATTATAGTCGCCATTAATAAGTGTGCTATTACTACAACTATAAGTCAATAAAAGAATGGAACATAAAAGAATCCAGACACAGAGCTAAACATTATGCTAAAGCGTACCTAAAACTGGAGGATACATTACTATTTGGACACTTGATCAATCCAGACATACACTGTGGTTTGAGGTATTGTGATGGCAATACCAAGTTTTAAGTTGTAGCTTTTTCAACTGATATGATCATCAGTTTTTCACACTCTTACTGCTGTACAATTATTTATTGGGTTAGTTGACAGATAATAGCTGTATCACAAAAATTAAAATTCTGGGGATCACACTCTTGTACACAACAATGAGTATATAAGCTAGAAAGAATATTATCATTAAGAGTGTATTCCTGAGACGATCCCCATATTTCACAATCTTGTCAATGAATGTAATTTAAAGCCAGGCCAAGAGAAATCTCCTGCTTTGGCACCATTCTTTTAGAGAAATCACCCATTTTCCTCATTTCAATATTTCTATATAAAGTTAATTAGGTAGATAAGAGCCCCACGGAAGAGGGTAGGAAGGGCAGAGAGGCGGTGTGTGCTACACAGACTGGCAGGAGGGAGTCTGGGGGTAGAGGGACAGGCCGCCAGGCAAGGCAGAGCCCCTGAAGTCTGGCTTGCAAAAGTGGAGGGGGCAGACTGTGTGAGTTTTGACAGCCAGTGGGACTTAACATCTGGAATGTTAAAAGTGAACAGCTCTGCTCTCGGAGAACGGGAAGGACAAGAAGACTCCAGGAGAGAGAGTTGTTGAGCTCTGGAAGGACAGAGCTCAGCAGGGGAACAAAGGCACTGGCAAGCGCCATTTCCCTCTCCCATCCCCCAACTGAAATCCCAAAGAGAACCAGTTCCCAGCACCAATCTTGCTTGCACCATGCAAATGCCCAACACTGTGCTTCTGTGGATCCATCCCTCTGACGGGCCTGCCTCCCTCCCGGTGCTACAGGGCCCTTCCGGCAGGGGACCACCGAGGGCATAGCGAGCTAAGCTTGCCCTTCCCGCCCCTGTGCACCTTGTGGATCGAACCCAGCTAATACGCCCTTGGCCAGATCCCATCGAAGCAGCATCATAAGATGGCAGTGTGCAAGTAGCCCAGACAGGGGCCACACCACTCCACAGTGAGTCCTGCCCCTGGGAGAGGGGAAGGTAAGGTACACACCAGTCTGACTGTGGCCCCAGTGGTGGGCTGGGGTTAGACATCAGGTCTGACTGCAGCCCCGCCCACCAACACAAGTTTCTCCTGACAGCACAGCGGAAGTGCCCTGCAGTTTGGAGCTACCACAAAATGACGAAAGGGAAGAATTCTCCTCAAAAGGAACTCCAGGAAGTAGCGACAGCTAACGAAATGATCAAAAGTGATTTAAGCAATATAAAGGGAAAAGAATTTAGAATAATAGCCATAAAATTAATCACTAGGCTTGAAAAAAGCATAGAGGATAGCAGAGACTCTATTGCTACAGAGATCAAGAGACTAAGAAATAGTCATGAGGAGCTAAAAAATGCTATAAATGAGGTACAAAATAAAATGCAGGTGGCCATAGCATGGATTGAAGAGGCAGAGGAGGGAATAGGGGAATTAGAAGATAAATTATGGAAAAAGAGGAAGCTGAGAAAAAGAGAGTTTAAAAAATCCAGGAGTATGAGGGGAGAATTAGAGAACTAAGTGATGCAATCAAATGGAACAATATCCAGATCATAGCAATTCCAGAAGAAGAAGAGAGAGAAAGGGGATAAAGGTGTACTTGAACAAATAATAGCTGAGAACTTCCCTGATCTGGGGAAGGAAAAAGGCATTGAAATCCAAGAGGCACAGAGAACTTCCTTTAGATGTAAATTGAATCAATCTTCTGCAAGACATATCATAGTGAAACTGGCAAAATACAAGGATAAAGAGAGAATTCTGAAAGCAGCTAGGGATAAACAGGCTCTAACTTATAAAGGGAGACCCATAAGACTAGTGGCACACCAGTGTACTGAAACTTGGTAGGCCAGAAAGTAATGGCAGGAAATCTTCAATGTAATGAACAGAAAAAAATATGCAGCTGAGAATCCTTTATCCAGCAAATCTGTCATTCAGAATAGAAGGAGAGATAAAGGTCTTCCCAAACAAGCAAAAACTGAGGGAATTCATCATCACTAAGCCAGCCCTACAAGAGATCCTAAGGGGATTCTGTGAGTGAAATGTTGCAAGGACCACAAAGTACCAGAGACCAAACTACAAGCATGAAAGCTACAGACATCACAATGACTCTAACCCATATCTTTCTATAATAACACTGAATGTAAATGGACTAAATGCTCTAAATAAAAGACATAGGGTATCAGAATGGATTAAAAACCAAGACCATCTATTTTCTATCTACAAGAGACTCCTTTTAGACCTGAGGACACCTTTAGATTGAAAGTGAGGGGATGGAGAACTATCTATCATGCTACTGGAAGTCAAAAGAAAGCTAGAGTAGCCATACTTATATCAGACAAACTAGACTTCAACTTAAAGCTTGTAACAAGAGAGGAAGAAGGGCATTCTATAATTATGACAGGGTCTATCCATCAGGAAGCGCTAACAATTATAAATATCTATGCGCCAAATACGGGAGCCCCCAAATATATGAAACAATTAATCACAAAGATAAGCAACCTTATTGGTAAGAATATGGTAAGTGCAGGGCACTTTAATACTCCACTTACAACAATGGATAGATCATCTAGACACAGGATCAGTAAAGAAACAAGGGCCCTGAATGATACATTGGATCAGATGGACTTGACAGATATATTTAGAACTCTGCATCCAAAGCAACAGAGTATACTTTCTCCTCGAGTGCACATGGAACATTCTCCAAGATAGATCACATACTGGGTCACCAAACAGCCCTTCATAAGTATACAAGAATTGAGATCATACCATGCACACTTTCAGACCACAATGCTATGAAACTTGAAATCAACCACAGGAAAAAGTCTGGAAAATCTCCAAAAGTATGGAGGTTAAAGAACACCCTACTAAAGAATGAATGGGTCAACCAGACATTTAGAGAAGAAATTAAACAATATATGGAAACAAATGAAAATGAACATACAACAACCTAAAGGCTTTGGGATGCAGCGAAGGCAGTCCTGAGAGGAAAATACATTGCAAACCAGACCTATCTCAAGAAACAAGAAAAATCCTAAATACAAAATCTAACAGCACACTTAAAGGAAATAGAAGCAGAACATCAAAGACACCCCAAAACCAGCAGAAGAAGAGAAATGATAAAGATCAGAGCAGAATTAAACAATATAGCATCTAAAAAAAAACTGTAGAGCAGATCAATGAAACAAAGAGTTGGTTTTTTGAAAAAATAAACAAAATTGATAAACCTGTAGCCAGGCTTCTCAAAAAGAAAAGGGAGATGACCCAAATAGATAAAATCATGAATGAAAATGGAATTATTACAACCAACCCCTCATAAATACAAGCAATCATCAGGGAATACTATGAAAAGTTATATGCCAACAAACTGGACAACCTGAAAGAAACGGACAAATTCCTAAGCACCCACACACTTCCAAAACTCAAACAGGAAGAAATAGAACACTTGAACAGACCCATAATCAGCAAGGAAATTCCATCAGTTATCAAAAATGTCCAAACAAATAAGAGTCCAGGACCAGACGGCTTCCTTGGGGAATTCTACCAGACGTTTAAAGCAGAGATAACACCTATCCTTCTCAAGCTCTTCCAAAAAATAGAAAGGGAAGGAAAACTTCCAGACTCATTCTATGAAGCCAGCATTACTTTGATTCCCAAACCAGACAGAGACCCAGCAAGAAAAGAGAACTACAGGCCCATATCCCTGATGAATGTGGATGCAAAAATTCTCAGTAAGATACTAGCAAACCAAATTCAACAGCATAGAAAAAGAATTATTCACCATGATCAATTGGTATTCATTCCTGGGCTGCAGGGCTGGTTCAACATTCGCAAATCAATCAATTGGATACATCACATTAATAAAAGAAAAGAACCATATGATGCTGTCAATCGATGCAGAAAAAAGCATTTGACAAAATCCAGCATCCTTGCTTAATAAAAACCCTCGAGAAAGGCGGGATAGAAGGAACATACGTAAACACCAAAGCCATTTAGGAAAAGCCCACAGCTAATATCATCCTCACTGGGGAAAAGCTGAGAGCTTTCCCTCTGAGATCAGGAACACGACAGGGATGTCCACTCTCACCGTTGTTGTTTAACATAGTGTTGGACGTTCTAGCATCAGCAATCAGACAACAAAAGGAAATCAAAGGCATCAAAATTGGCAAAGGTGAAGGCAATCTTTCACTTTTTGCAGAAGACATGATATTAGACATGGAAAACCCAATAGACTCCACAAAAGTCTGCTAGAACTGATGCATGAATTCAGCAAAGTGGCAGGATACAAAATTAATGTACAGAAATGACTTGCATTCTTATTCACTAATAATGAAGCAACAGAATGACAAATAAAGAAACTGATCCCATTCACAATTGCACCGAGAATCATAAAATACGTAGGAATAAACCTAACCAAAGATATGAAAGATCTGAATGCTGAAAACTATAGAAATCTTATGAAGGAAATTAAAGAAGACATAAAGAAATGGAAAAACATTCTGTCCTCATGGATTGGAAGAACGAATATTGTGAAAATGTCAATACTACCCAAAGCTATCTACATATTCAACACAATCCCAATCAAAATTGCACCAGCATTCTTCTTGAAGCTAGAACAAGCAATCCTAAAATTTGTATGGAACCACAAAAGCCCCCGGATAGCCAAAGTAATATTGAAGAGAAAGACCAAAGCAGGAGGCATCACAATCTCAGACTTTAGCCTCTACTACAAAGCTGTCATCATCAAGACAGCATGGTACTGGCACAAAAACAGACACATAGACCAATGGAATAGAATAGAAACCCCAGAACTAGACCCACAAATGTATGGCCAACTAATCTTTGACAAAGCAGGAAAAATGTCCAATAGAAAAAAGTCTCTTTAACAAAGGGTGCTGGGAGAACTGGACAGCAACATGCAGAAGAATGAAACTAGACCACTTTCTTACCCCATTCACAAAAATAAACTCAAAATGGATAAAGGACCTGAATGTGAGACAGGAAACCATCAAAACCCTAGAGGAGAAAGCAGGAAAAAACCTCTCTGACCTCAGCCTCAGCAATTTCTTACTTGACACATTCCCATAGGCAGGGGAATTAAAGCAAAAATGAACTATTGGGATCTCATGACAATAAAAAGTTTCTGCACTGCAAAGGAAGCAATCAACAAAACAAAAAGGCCACCAATGTAATGGGAAAAGATATTTGCAAATGACATATCGGACAAAGGGCTAGTATCCAAAATCTATAAAGACCTCACCAAACTTCACACCCAAAAAACAAATAATCCAGTGAAGAAATTGGCAGAAGACATGAATAGACACTTCTCTAAAGAAGACATCAAGATGGCCAACAGGCACATGAAAAGATGTTCAACGTCACTCCTCATCAGGTAAATACAAATCAAAACCACACTCACATACCACCTCATGCCAGTCAGAGTGGCTAAAATGAGTAAATCAGGAGACTATAGATGCTGGCGAGGATGTGGAAAAATGGGAACCCTCTTGCACTGTGGGTGGGAATGCAAGCTGGTGCAGCCACTCTGGAAAACAGTGTGGAAGTTCCTCAAAAAATTAAAACAGATCTACCCTATGACCCAGAAATAGCACTGCTAGGAATTTACCAAAGGGATACAGGAGTACTGATGCATAGGGGCACTTGTACCCCAATGTTTATAGCAGCACTTTCAACAATAGCCAAATTATGGAAAGAACCTAAATGTCCATCAATTGATAAATGGATAAAAAAGTTGTGGTTTATATATACAATGGAATGTACTTGGCAATGAGAAAGAATGAAATATGTAACAATGTGGATGGAACTGGAGAGTGTTATACTAACTGAAGTAAGTCATACAGAGAAAGACTGATACCATATGTTTTCACTCTTATGTGGATCCTGAGAAACTTAACAGAAGACCATGTGGGAGTGTAAGGGGAAAAAAAGTTACAGAGGGGAAGGAGGCAAACCATAAGAGACTCTTAAAAACTGAGAATAAACTGAGGGTTGATGGGGGGTGCGAGGGAGGGGAAAGTGGGTAATGGGCATTAAGGAGGGCACCTGTTGGGATGAGCACTGCGTGTCATATGGAAACCAATTTGACAATACATTTCATATTAAAAGAATAAAGTTCATTAGAAAATGTTAAGGTTTAGAAAATCTCTAGGAATATATATATGTAGATATGTATATAACGTATATGTATATATGTGTGCCTGTGTGTGTGTGTGTACACACACAACATTCTTCATTAATGACAGCATAAGAACTTCCTTGAGAAACTGAAAAAGGGTAGATGATGCCTCTACTATGTGTAACTACTTATCCATTTTTGTTACTATTCTTCTCATTACATCAGTAGTCTTGGTGGAATTGACCATCCCTGGGTATTTCTTTTTACCATGGCATGGATGATAACTCAACTTTTTGAACTTCCTTCATAGCCTGAAATGAGATAGCATTGGAATAGAAAATGACTCTCTAAAATTCTTTATTTGGGAACAGGCTTAACATGTTGAGCACTAATTTGTTAGATTCTTCTTGAATTAGAATATTATTTTTCCCCATGGCTAATCATCTAAATTACTCCATTTGCAAGCTATGGTGGTAAAAATACGTGAAAATCCTAGACGAGGACCTGGAGCTATAACTGGCCCTGGGAAATAAATCTGAGGGAGTACTAAATGGTAGCAGCTATGTAACAGAACAGTCAGTATTTGAGGCAAGACGTTCCTTCACATTTTTCTAGAAAATCAAGAACACCTTAATTGAACAAATGCAGTACTAAAAATTAGGAGCTAACCATCGGGGAATTTTATTGCCAGAGTATTGCAGTAGGATTATTTAGTAACTTGTACTTCATTTTTTGTTTTCTTAAAAGAAGTCATTTCCACCTGTCCAGTCCTAACTCTACCCTCAACTATAGAACAGGGATAAAGAAAGGACACATGATGTTTTAGGCTGAATATTGCCTGTTAAACTTCATTCATGGCACAGACACATAAATGCAAATATTATTGAATCAGTAATATCTGTTCTGAGATTTGTATGCCTTTTTTCACTAATCATTTTTTCTTCTTTTGTGTGGATCACATCATAAACTACATTTAGTCTGTCTTTATCATATCTATAATGGTAATGATTTTCAAAAACTCATTATGTCTATTTTTCCATTCTTGTCTCAGAATGAATATTTTGATCTTTCTGACAACAGTATAGAGACTGACAGAAGTCTCCAAAGCAAAATAGGAGCATATCTAAAACCTGATATTTCTCTGAGCATTTTATTATTGAATCGACCATTTTTAACTGGCTATTGCTATCTTATCAGAAAATAAACAATGGTGCCCATACTAATAGTTATAGGCAAAAGGTTGCTGGAAAAAACAAACAAACAAAAAAAAAAACAAAACAAAACCCTCACTTTTAAATGACAGAAAATGGCACCTAATGCTGAGTAGAATGACTTAACTAAAAAATAAATAAATAAAACAATACAAAACCAAAACCAAATAAAATGATAGAGACACAAAATAGAAAGGTAAGATCTTGATTCAGTGCCTTAGGTGAAAGTTGTACCTCACATTGTCAGTAGCATGATTTTATGATCTTTGAATAGCTCTCTTTCATTTGATGTCTTCTATTTATGGAGGACTTTTGAGAATGCATAGTTTTAAAACTCTCACTGAGGTGGAGACAAAGATGATAAAGAGTGACAACTTGTGTGTCTTCTCAATTGAGGGTCATCTATTGAAGGACCTATTTCCTGGTGATTAACTGCTATTCTAGTGGCTATAAGTATATGACAGTATGCCATTTTTAATGCACTTCTAAGACATTTTCATTTTAGGAAAAGACATCAAAAAAAGTCCTCAGATTTTGAGCTTGTGGAGACTTCTTGGAAGGATCCTGAGAACAAGCAAATTGCACCTGGATGCAATAAGGCTAAGTGTATATCATGAGTCCTTTTAAGACCTTTTCATGTCATCTTAAACTACTTTAAAGTCCAAAATTGGGGGAGAAATAGCCAACTTTGTAGAATAATACTTGATAACTTTTACTGTGAGAATCCAAGATTCTGTAGGGCATACAGGCCAGAGAGAACACAATTATCTATGGAAGCCCAAGAGTATCTGATTGTTTGGATACTATGAATTGAATAATGTCAGTGGCTAGCTCTACCTGAAAATGGAGGAGGAACAATAATATTTTATATAAGACAAGGATTTCCAAAGCTCTTTTATACAGTCTCAACAAACTGGTTGCCCTTATCATTAGAGTAATAGATTGGAATTCCCAAATTGAGAACTCAAAATCTAAGTGTGACATCAACAAGATGGAGGATTATGAAACGCTAGACACTCCTTGTCATGGAAACATGGATTAACAACAGCATTCTGATAAAATACGTCAGTGAGAAATTCAGAAAGCAGTTAAAAGGTTCCTACATCCCAGGTGAGAGCAAAACTAATTGCATCAAATCCCCAGTAGGAAATTTGTGACACTTTCTACTCTCTCAGGCTTCTACCCTCCAACCCCACATTAAGTGCAGTAAATTTGGGAAGATACCTCCAATTCACATCTTCCTGAGGCAGGAAAGTCAAAAGTACATCCAATTGACATTTAGGGAGGCTAACCAAGGGACCACTTTTTGTCTCTCCTGTATCCAAGTACTGACAGGAACTGGGCACTTGGCTGAGGTCTCTGAAAACAAATATGTTAACTGTGCACTTGAGTCTGTAGCACCATAGATGAAGACTAGCTGTAATCCCAGTATGGTGATTTACTACAGGACCAGAGAGGGTGCAATATCACAGACACCCGGGGGATCTTCTGAGCAGAAACTAGCAACCTTTTCAGATTGGAGATTACATCGAAAAGCCCAGAGAATATGTACCCAGAAAAGGCTTGAAAGGTCTCCAAATCTCTAGCAGTAATGAGACCACATGGTCTGAGATATTTGGCTGATTCTTCAAATGCTGAAATCCCAACAAAATATAATAAGACATGCAAAGAAACAGGAAACTGTGGTACATTCAAAGAAATATATTAAATCTCCAGAAGTTGAACCAGAAGTTGAATTATCAAACAAAGAAAGCAAAATTACCATTGTAAGGCTTCTCAGTCAATTTAAAAGAGATCACAGATAGACAACTAAATGAAAGCAGGAAAATGTATAAAAAGTGAGTGTATGACCAGAGGGATAGAAAATATTTATTAAAAATAAACAAATTTGGACCTAAAAGAATATAACTGAATTGAAAATTTTACTAGCAGAAACAACACCTAACTTGACCAGATAGAACAAAGAATCTGAATTTGAAGGAAAGACTTCCAGATTTACCAAGGGAGAAGAGCAAAAAGAAAAAAAGAAGACACGTGAAAAGATCCTAAGGGATTTATAGAAGACCATCAAGTAGAATCATGTATGCATTATGGGAGCCCCAGAGGGAGTAGAAAGGAAAAGGTGCAGAAAAATCTCTTTAAAGAAACAATGGATTAATTTTTTCAAATCTGAGAGAGAAATGATCACATAAATTCAAGAAACTTAAAGAACTCCAACTAGGATAAATTTGAAAAGAGCTACACCAAGACATGTTATAAGCAAACTGTCAAAATCACAAAAAGAAAAGGCAAGAACTTTCATGTATAAGTAAACTCAGATTATCAGTATTTCCCAAGAGAAACCTTATAGGCTATAGGGAATGAGACGTTACATGCAAAGTACTGGAGGGCAGGGAAGATTGCCAACCAAGAATACATTATCCATTAAACCTGTCCTTTAAAAACAAAGAAAAAATTAGGACTTTCCCAGGTAAACAAAAAATAAGGGAATTTGCCACCACGAGGCTTACCTTGTAAGAAATGCTAAAGAGTCCTCTACTAAAGTAAAAGATGATAAGCAGCAACATAAAACCACACAAAAATATGAAATTCCCTAGGAAAGGCAAATATAAGATGGACCACATGTTAGGCCCCAAAATTTAACAAATTTAAGGAATATCAAAACTATACAAAATATCTTGTCTTAGCAAATTTTAAAAGATTGAAACTTATAAAAAGTATCCTCTCTGACCACAGTGGTATTAAACTAGAAATAAATAGAAGGAAAATGGGAAAATCCACTTGGAAACTTAGAAATGCCTTCTTACACAACCAATGGGTCAAAGAAAAATTATAAGAGAATTTAGAAAATATCTGAAGATAAATGAAACTGGAAACACAATACATCAAAACTTATGAGATGCAACAAAAGCTGTACCAAGATGAAAGTTTGTAGAGGTAAACATACTAAAATTTAAGAAAGAGTCAAATCAATGACCTAATCTTATGCCCCAAGACACTCCAATAATAAGAACAAACTAAACCCAAAGTGAGCAGAAGGAAGGAAATAATAAAAATTGGACCAGAGATAAATGATAAAGGAGAAATAATAGAAAAAAATTGGTAAAACTAACAAAATGGACAAACCCTTAACAATCTAAGAAAAATAAGTAAATTCAGAAATAAATATTGTAGAACACTACTATAAACAATTTTTAACAATTATAGACCAAATGTATAACCTAGAAGAAATGGATAAATTCCTAGAAACAAATAGCCTAACAAATTGAGCCATGAGAAATACATAATCTGAACAAAACTACAATTTAAGGGCTTGATGCAATAGTCAAAACCTGGCAATATAAAAAAGTCCAAGGCCAATAGATTCCCTAGAGAATTCTACCAAACTATTTTTTAATGTTTATTTATTTGAAAGTGAGAGAGTTTGAATGGGGGGAGGGGCAGAGATAGGGAGAGAGAATCCCAAGCAGGCAATGGAGCTAGATGTGGGACTGGATCCCACACTGAGAGGTCATGACCTGGGCTGAAATCAAGCGTCAGACGCCTACAGGGGCACCTGGGTGGCTAGGTGGCTTAAGCATCAGAATTTGGCTCAGGCCACGATCTCGCAGTTCATTAGTTCAAGCCCCACCTGGGGCTCTGTACTGATAGCTAAGAGCCTGGAGCCTTCTTCAGATTCTGTGTGTCTCTCTCTCTGCCCCTCCCCCACTCAAACTCTGTCTCTGTCTCTCTTTCAAAAATAAATAAACGTTAAAAAAAAAAAAGAGTCAGATGCTTAACTGACTCAGCCACCCAGGTGCCTCACTACCAAATTTCTAAAGAATAACAGCAGTATTTCTCAAACTCTTCCAAAAACTCAAAGAGAAGACGACATTCCCAAACATATTTTATGAGGCTGGTATTACCCTGATAGCAAAACCAAATAAAGACACAACAGAAAAAAAAACAAAAACAAAAAACAAAAACACCTACAGACCAATATCCTTGAGGAATACTAATGAAAAGTCCTAAACAAAAAACTGGAAAACCAAGTTCAATAGCACATTTAAAAGATTATATGTCATGAACATATGGGATTTATATCTGGAATGTAAGATGGTTAAATATATAAAAATCCATGTAATTCATAAAATCAGTAGAAAGACAAAACCATATGATCATCTCATTAGAAACTGAAGAAGAATATGACAAAATCCATCACCCTTTCATGATGAAAACATTTAACTAGGAATAGAAAGAAACTATCTCAACATAAGAAACACCTATATGAAAATCCCACAGCTAACATAATGGGGAAAGACTGAAACCTTTTCTTCTAAGATCAGGAATGAATGAGCAACACATTTGTTTCCCACTACTATTCAAAATGATACTGGAAGTTTTAGAGCAATCAAACAAGAAAAAGAAATAAAAGGCATACAGATTAGAAAAGAAGATTTAACTTTATCTATATTCATATATGAGAACATATTATATGTAGAACATCCCAAAGACTTTACACACAACCACAAACAATAAAAAGCCCTGGTACAACTAATAAATGAATTCAACAGAGTTGCTAGATATAAAATCAATAGCCAAATATCAATTGCATTTCTATACCTTAACAATGACTAATCTGAAAAGGAAATTAAGAAAAAAAAATCTGATTTACTATAGTACCAAAAAGTAAAAATAAAACACTTGGGAATAACCGAGGAGGTAAAAGACTTAAATGACTTATACACTGAAGATTACAAACCATTGGTAAGGAAATCAAAGAGAAAGAAAGAAAGAAAGAAAGAAAGAAAGAAAGAAAGAAAGAAAGAAAGAAAGAAAGAAAGAAAGAAAGAAAGAAAGAAAGAAAGAAAGAAGGAAGGAAGGAAGGAAGGAAGGAAGGAAGGAAGGAAAGAAAGAAAGAAAGAAAGAAAGAAAGAAAGAAAGAAAGAAAGAAAGAAAGAAAGAAAGACAGACAGACATGACCATAGATTATACCACTTACTATTTAAATGTCCACACTACCCACGACATGAAGCAATCTACAGCTTCAATGCAATCCCTGTCGGAATCTCAATGTCATTTTTCGCAAGAATAGAAAAAAAAAGTCCCACAATTAATATGAGATCTCGAGTGACCCCAAACAACCAAAACAACATTTTTTTTTCTTTTTGAAAAAGGAAAAGTTGGGAGGTATCACACATCCTGGTTTGAAAACATACTATAAAGAAACAATAATGAAGATGATGTACTACAGGCATAAAATGTGTATATAGGCCAATGAAACAGAATCGAGAGTGCAGGAATAAACTCTTGCAAATATGGTACGGGGATTTTTGCCATGGTGCCAAGAATGCAAATGGGGAAAAGCAGTTTCTTCAATAAATGGTGGTGGGAAAACTGAATATGCATATGCAAAAGGATGATGTTGGAGCCATACCTTACATCCTATACAAAAATTAACTCAAAATGGATTAAAGACCTAAATATAAGACCAAAACCTATTAAAACTCTAGAAGAAAACATAGGTTAAAAGCTTCTGGAGGTTGGATTTGATTTGATTCTTTTGATATGACACCAAAAGTATAGACAACAAAATTTAAAAAAACAGACTAATGGGAGTTTTACAAAAGAGCTAATGTCAGGAATATACAAGGAACTTCTACAATTCAACAACAACAACAAAACCCACATAACCCAATTTAAAAATAGGTGAGACTTAAATATTTCTCCCAAGAATATTTACTAATGGCCAGTAAGCACATGTCAAGATGTTCCCTTTTACTAATCATTAGGGAAATGTAAGTCAAATTACCTCACACCCTAAGGGTGGCCACCATCAAGAGAACAAAAAATAGCAAGTGTTGTTGAGAATGCAGAGAAATTGGAAACCTTTATACACTCTGGGGAATGTAAAATGTAAACACCATATGGAAGACAGTATGGAGGTTCCTAAAAAATGTAAAATAGAATCACCATACAATCTAACATCCAACTTCTGAGTACCCAGAAGAATTCAAAGCAGGGTCCCAAACAGATATTTGCACACTTGTGTTTATCACAGCATTATTCACAATTATCTAAGAGGTGGAAACAACATAAATGTCCATCAACAGGTGACTGGATAAAGAAAATGTGATACATACATAAAATGAATTATGCAGCCTTAAAAAAGAGAAGTCCTGTCACATGCATCAAGGTAGATGAAACTCCGGGGCTATATGTTAAATGAAATAAGCCAGTAACAAAAGGACAAATACTTTATGAGTGTATTTATATGAAATATGTAAAGTAATGAAGGAAACAAGTATTTGCAAGAGCTGGAGGAATTCATGTTCAATGGGTAGAGTTTAAGTTGCAAAATTAAAAGGTTCTAGAGAGCTGTTGCATAGCAATGTGAACATATTTAACACCATTGAACTAAACTCTTAAAATTGTTATGATGACAGATTTAAGTTATGTGCTTTTTTATCATAATAAAAATCTAACTATAGTTTTGCTAGCAACATAGTCATAGCTGTTCGGCAAAGTGAACCCGCCATCCATCTTGAGAATAATGAAATGATAATCAGGATTCTGGTTTTCAAAATTCATCCTGGAGGTGGTTGTACAAAATCTATTTGGAGATATTTAAAAGAATCCTATGTTTTGCACTCTTTCCATATATACCGTGTACACAAAATTATCTTGGTTACATATTAGACATTTATCAGGAACATTTTCAGCTATTTTTGTAGATTGCTGAAGTTGACTGAATATACTACTGGCGATTTGTTTTGGCTATGGTGGGTAATTTGTTGTAATTTTTTTGCAAGATTCCATTTGATGCCTTATGATGTCATCAAATGTTATCCTAAAGGCCCCAGAGATTATAATGTTATTTACAACCACATTTTTCCAAATATTTCTTTTCTGATTTTGGAGATGATTGCTGAGCCATCATGGGTTCTTTGATACTCTCCAAAGAGCACTTTATTACCTGGGTAGATTTTAGTGATTGCTCCCCTTCTGGTATAAAGGTCAGCTGAGGCATTTCGTAGGTATTACTCCCTTTTGTATCAGGCTTTACCTTTATACATCTAGGCAAAAGAGCACTTAAAATATACTCAATCGTTATTAAAAAATAATGTTTATTTTTGAGAGACAGAGCATGCGCACGTGCGCACAAGTGGGTGAGGGGCAGAGAGAGAGGGAGGCACAGAATCCAAAGCAGGCTCCAGGCTCTGAGTGGTCACCACAGAGACCCCTGTGGGGCTCAAACTCACAAACCATGAGATCATGAGCTGAGCCAAAGTCAGATGCTTAACTGACTGAGAGTCACTCAGGCCCCCCAAAATATCTTTACTCTTAATTAAGTTTCTGAGATCAAATAATCTTGTGGTTTCTGTATTATCCCAAATCATGGCCCACTCCAAAAGTATTGCTTCTATCAGCAATTAGCTTTCTTATTTATTTCCATATACTTAGCAACCTCAGTGAATGATGAGTGAGTTCTATAATCTCAACTGAGGTTTGTATCTGGTAAGGGGACCTATTCTAGGGGTGAAATCAGATTTGTTGTGTTGTATAATGCCTGACATTTTCCTGTTCACATCATAGACTATGGTCCCTCAAATACAGAATTTTCTAGGGAAGGCCATTTTAATAAATGTACTTGAAAAATGGACAGTTGTCAGAAAGATGGTAGGATACTAGTGAGTTTTCCCTTCTTTTAGTAGTAAAAGGAAAGTTGGATGGAAATGTTAGAGGAATAAAGGGATATAAGAATTTACCTCCAAGGTATAAACCATATCCTAGGGGATTTATTACTTTTGACAATATTAACACATGAATTGGAAGTTTAATATTCTTTATGAGCTAAAATAGGAGGTAGGTAGTTGTAATCAATCTTAGAGGTCCCCTCATATTTAATACAAAGAGGTCATTTGCATATTTGGATAATACAAGAATTACAGGGAAATCTATGGATCCTCAAGGTCTTAGTACTTGAAAAGTACTAAGGACAGTGCCTTAGTAAACACCATAGACATAAGTGTCTCAGTATATTGTTGTGTTTTCCAAAAAATAAATGACCTTTTTTTTGTTCCAAAGGGACACTCATGCAAAGATTATAGACTGGGGCATGGGAAGTATCCATGGGTTATTGAAAACAGACTCTGAGGCAGAACTTGTGTGACAATGACAGATGTTTGAGGTTCATATTCCCATACCTTCATCTATCAAAAATTTGTAGACTTGTTATTTAATATTTAGATGAATATCTCCATGATTATTTAAAGATAAAGTAGAAAGTTGGGCACTTGATTCTCATTCAGATCACCTTCACTGATCAGGCGCTTGAGTTTATTTTTCAGGGTTTTTTTTTTTAGTGAACAGGACACTTTCTTATAGAAACAACTGCTTGCAGTTTCTGTCGGTGCCTTCTTAAAAGGCTCTGTTCTCTCATACATTCCTGTATATGTAATGACCAGAAGGGATCACCTATTGTTTTGTTTGTAAGGCTATCAGCATCAGTTTTTCCTAGGTCTCATTCTACTTTATTCTCAATGTTCAGAAAGTAGTTGGAGGTCTGGCAATGGGACAATCTCCTGTTACAGTGTTGATGTAGTTTAATCTCTCTATTTCTGGTTAAGGCTAGTTACAAAACATGAAGACAAAGATTGGACACATCTGCTTTGAGAGTGTACATCTGGTTGGTGCATAAAAGGATTAACCTATTCCTGAAGTCTTTGCTTGTAGGACTGTATTAAAATATAATCTATTTTCATGATTCCAAAGATATTATAGAGAATTTTTAGCATTTTGAAACCACCCTAGTTCCTTATGCAAAATGGGGTCTCTCAAATCAGTCTTAGGATCTTCCTTTTCTTCATTAACAATCCATTACATGAATGTGAGATTCATTCTTAGAACTACTCTAAATTCTTTTATAAATTGATGTTCATCTTTTTGGGTTTTAGGATTTTAACAATATCTTTCACCTATTACCAAGACAAGGTCTTAAAATAAGCTATAAGGGGCTTGTTTTATTCTAATTATAACTCAACTTTAATAGGCAATTAGGCATTGGAAGTTTCATTCTGGGGGAGGGGGGCCAGCCGATAGATTAGATAGAAAGGTAAAGGCAGAAAGCAATGGACTCATATATGATAAGGGAAGGCATATGTTGGAATAAAAACCATTAAGTTCAATTTATTGTTTGGGGAATGTAAAAGAGTTAAGTTCTTCATATACTTTGCCTTTGTGACACAATTTAAAATAATTTTGTAATCTGAATCTGTTTGGAAGCTTTCTTACATCAGTTAAATGCAGAACATTGGATGATTGGGGTTTTAACTTATTTTTCAGATGAATAATTTATTTTATTTATAAGTTTAGATTTGGCAAACATAGGAAGAAAAGGGTCTTAGTGAGCAAATCTATTTTTTTTTGAAAAGCAAGCGGTTTTGGGTTTTTGTTTTTTGTTTTTAGTGTGTAATTTATTGCCCAATAGGGCAACTGTTGCCCAGATGAGCAAACTATTTGCCTAGATAAATTGCTTTTCAAGAATTTGCTGAAGCAAATTGTAAAGTTATTTATTGGTTTGTGGACTCATTTTCTGGGCAAGCATTTACTGAAATAAATACCTAAGTTAGGCTGATAAAGACTGTCTATGTTCTAAGTCCCAACAGTTGAGTTATATTGAAACACATGGTATCAATTTCGCAGAAAAGTGTAAATCTTCTTTTCAATTATCAAAGCAGGCTATTGGTATCATTGATCCTAAATTTATTGGGGGAAAAAAAAGGTAGAGTCTGCATACTCTATCACCCAGATCTTTGGGAAACATGAAGTTATACAGGAATTTTATATATAAAAATCCATACATACTATGTAGTAAAGAATTTAACCTGCCCAAGGAGAGGTCTGGCCTTTTCTTTCAGCTTCTGAGAGGTAATCACCAATATTTTGGAATATCCTGCCTGATAAAAGTGCTTGTTTACTTGGGGGCCTTGGGACACACTAAGTTGTCTACCATTGTGATTTCTGGTAAGGATCCCAGTCTTATTGTATCAACTGGACCACCAGATGGCCTGGAGGGTGAGGTCAGCCATGTGGACAGTTAACCATGTCCTGGTGATAAAGTCCAGGTAAAGACTCTGCCATGATGTGTCCTGAGTAACCTCTTGTTGCCAAAACTACCTGCATTTGTCATACATAATTGCTGGAAGGAGAGGACAATTGGAAACTCCATGTTTGGAAACTTTTAGACGCTGCCCATGGGTCTCTACCCTTCACTGATATTAATCTGTGTCCTTTTATTATAACAAACCATAAATGTGAGTATGACTGCTTTCAGTGAACTCTGTGAACCCATCCAGGAAATTAACAAAGCTAAGAGTGATCCTGGCAACCACTGAATTTGCAACCGGTGTCAGAAGTGATGTTGATCTTGTGGTCTGTTTCATAACTTTGCATATACATATATACATGTATATATTTAATATATGTATGTGTATATACATATATACATACACATGCATACATATATACTTGCCTTCCTCACTTTTAATATATGAGATATGAAAAATGTTACTTTTATAGATGCTACATAGTATATATCTATCATACAGATGTATCAAGAATTCAATCATGAATAATAATTCATCTTTTAAAATAGTCTTGCAGAAGTTTTCATTTACGAATGAGCACTAAAATATTAATATTTTGAGGTTTTTTAGTTTATTTTCATATAATTCAGTCAAAACTGTATAAAATATTACATCAGCGCTCTCTTGAAATGCTTACACATGGTTAAGTATAGATGTATTATTATTTCTCTATTTTAAAACTTTAAAGGCATTTCTTTAATATTACCCAATATTTCTTATAAAAAGATTTGTATGATAAACAATTTCTTTCATTCAAAAGAAATAGAAACTTGGTTTAATTCAAAGGGAAAAATATGACTGCAGATGATTTTCTCTGTAAGATTTTATTATTTTCCTTTGGTTAATTGGGATAATTTTATTTTACTTTAGCAACCAGAAAACTAAGAATCAAATTGAAGCCCAATGTAAAATATAGTCACAATCAGATAATTAAGGTTAAGTCCTTTAATATCTATATCTAAATATTTTCCTAAATGCTAGCACAATGTTTCTGAAACAGAACTGATTATTTACTAATGGCAAATAATGCACCCCAGTTTTCCTATGTCATAATTTCCCCCCTCTAGCGTGACGTGATGAGAAGCAGATATCACCCTAATATACCAGGTCAGGATTATAGGTAAGGAATAATAATAATAATAATAATAATAATAATGAATCTGTGCTTTTATTAGAATTGAGAGACAGCTGATGTTTCACCCCTTCCCATTTTGAGAGTCTCCTTAGGAACATAAGGAGAGGGTCCTAGGTCCTCTTGCTTTGTAATGTAAATAAATTTCATCAGGGGAAGGGGTATGGTGCCTGGCTGGCTCAGCACATCACTCTTTTTTTTTAAATTTTTTTAATGCTTATTTATTTTTGAGAGAGACAGAGTGCGAGTGGGGAAGGGGCAGAGAGAGAGGGAGATACAGATTCTGAAGTAGGCTCCAGGCTGTCAGCCCAGAGCCCGATGTGGGGCTTGAATTCACAAACGGTGAGATCATGACCTGAGCTGAAGTCAGACACCTAGCCAACTTACCACCCAGGCACCCCCTCAGCACACCACTCTTGATCTCAGGGTTGTGAGTTCAAGTCCCACATTGCTCGCAGAGATTACTTAAAATATTTTTTTTTATTTTTTTTTTCAACGTTTATTTATTTTTGGGACAGAGAGAGACAGAGCATGAACGGGGGAGGGGCAGAGAGAGAGGGAGACACAGAATCGGAAACAGGCTCCAGGCTCTGAGCCATCAGCCCAGAGCCCGACGCGGGGCTCGAACTCCCGGACCGCGAGATCGTGACCTGGCTGAAGTCGGACGCTTAACCGACTGCGCCACCCAGGCGCCCCTAAAATCTTTTTTTTTTTTAAATTCTTCACTGGGGATGTAAACCTGGAGTTTCCAGCGTTACAACCCAGGGATGTCTCTGCCACTGCTTTACCAACTGAGTTTATGTAATATTCTCAATCCTTTATTGTTGTTTCAAAAATATTCACAGTATCTTCACTGGGAGTAGAATCTATCTCAACAAGCCACTGATTTTGATCCATAAGAAGCAACTCTTTCATCCTTTGAAATTTTATCATGAAATTGCATGATGTAAATTCATTTACATCTTCAGGCTCCCTTTCTAGTTTTCATGCTATTTCTACCACATCTGCAGTTATTTCCTCCACTGATGCCTTGAAACCCTCAAAGTCATCTGTGAGGTTGAAATCAGTCTTCCAAACTCCTGTTCATGTTCATTTTTTTACTTCTTCCAAGAATCCATTCTGAAAGGTTTTCAATGTACTTTGCCCAGATTCATCAGAGGAAACATTATCTATGGGAGACAGCTATATTTCTTCCACAATAAGACTTGAAATTTGGAATTACTTTTTGATCCATGGGTTGAAGAATAGATGTTTTGTTAGCAGGCATGAAAATAACATTAATCTCATTGAATTTCTTCATCAGAGCTCTTGGATGGCCAGGTGTATCATCAGTGAGCAGTCATATTTTGAAAGAAATGTGGTTTTTTTCTCTTTTTCTGAACAGTAGGTCTCAACAGTGGGCTTAAAATATTTAGTAAACTATGTTGTAAACAGATGTGCTTTTACTCAGGCTTTGTTATTCCACTTCTAGAACAGGAGCAGAGTAAATTTAAAATAATTCTTAAGAGCCCTAGGGTTTTTGGAATGGTCAATGAGCATTGGCTTCAACTTAAATTCACCAGCTGCATTAGCCGCTAACAAGAGAATCAGTTTATTTATTGAAGCTTTGGAGCCAGACATTGACTTCTCTCTAGCTATGAAAGTCGTAGATGGCATCTTCTTCTACTAGGAGGCTGTTTTCACTTATACTGAAAATCTTTTGTTTTAGTGTAGCCACCTTCATTATATTTAGATATTCTGGATAACTTGTCGCAGATTCTAAATCAGTACTTGCTTTACCTTGAACTTTTGTGTTATGGAGATGGCTTCTCTCCTCAAACCTCATGAACCAACCTCTGCTAGCTTCCACCTTTTCTTCTGCAGCTTCCTCACCTCTCTCAGCCTTCATAGAATTGAAGAGAGTTAGGGTCATGCTCTGGAGTAGGCTTTGGCTTAAGGGAATGTGTGGTTGGTTTGATTTTCTATCTGGGGCGCCTGGGTGGCGCAGTCGGTTAAGCGTCCGACTTCAGCCAGGTCACGATCTCGCGGCCCGTGAGTTCGAGCCCCGCGTCAGGCTCTGGGCTGATGGCTCAGAGCCTGGAGCCTGTTTCCGATTCTGTGTCTCCCTCTCTCTCTGCCCCTCCCCCGTTCATACTCTGTCTCTCTCTGTCCCAAAAATAAATAAACGTTGATTTTCTATCCAGACTACTCAAACTTTCTCCATATCAGCTATAGGCTGTTTTGCTTTCTTTTCATGTGTTAAAAAGTAGTACTTTTCATTTCCTTCAAGAGCTTTACTTTTTCATTCACAACTTGGCTCTTTGGTGTAACGACCTAGTTTTTGGTCTATCTCAGCTCTCAACAAGCCTCCCTCACTAAGCTTAATCATTTCTAGCTTTTTATTTAAAGTAAGAAATGTGTGACTCTTCCTTTCACTTGAACACTTAGAGGCCATTATAAGGTCATTAATTGGGCTTAATTTCAACATTGTTGTATATGAGGGAATAGGGAGACCTTAGGAGATGGAGAGAGATGGACCAGTCAGGAGGACAGTTAGAATACATGCAACATTTTATTAAGTTCACCATCTTATACGGGCACAGTTTGTGGAACCCCCAAAATTACAATAGCAACATCAAAGATGACTGATCACAAATCAACATAACAAATATAATAATAATAATAATAATAATAATAATAATAATAATAATAAAGCTTAAAGTATTTTAAGAATTACCAAAATGGGGCGCCTGGGTGGCGCAGTCAGTTAAGCGTCCGACTTCAGCCAGGTCACGATCTCGCGGTCCGTGAGTTCGAGCCCCGCGTCAGGCTCTGGGCTGATGGCTCAGAGCCTGGAGCCTGTTTCCGATTCTGTGTCTCCCTCTCTCTCTGCCCCTCCCCCGTTCATGCTCTGTCTCTCTCTGTCCCAAAAATAAATAAAAACGTTGAAAAAAAAATAATTAAAAAAAAAAGAATTACCAAAATGTGACATAGAGACACAAAGTGAGTAAATGCTATTGGATAAATGGTGTTGATAGATTTGCTCAACAAAGGTTGCCACAAGCCTTCAATTTGTAAAAAGTACAGTATCTGTGAAGCACAATAAAATGAGGTGTGCCTTTATGCCACTTAAATTTTTGTTTTCTGTTTCTCCATTTTTGTAGAGAAAAATATTTAGTCTCTCTGTGTTCTCTTTCCTGTGGGTTCATTACTTTGTAGAATTCTCTTTTTTTGGTTTTTCTAAGGATTGTTTTAAGTATACATTACATCAAATGCAACGTGTGCAACGTGTGTATGCATTACATTAGAATTGATTGTTGCTATTTAGAGTTTTACTAAAGTGTAGAAATCTTATGTCTCTTACTATCCTTTTAGTCTTCCTTATTTGTAACTGTCTTCAATATTGCTATAATTTTTTTATTTAACCACCAAGCAAAATTTAGAAAACTCAAAAGAAGGAAAATCTATTGGATTTACCTTTACTTACTTTTTCCTATTGCTCAAGATTCCTTCTTAATCATTCTCTGAGGGTGAGTTTTCTGACAACAAATTCTCATTGTTTCTTTGTATCTGAAAATATCTGGATTTCCTTTTCATTCCTGAAGGATATTTTAACTTGATATAGGACTCTGGGTTGCCAGTTCCTAAGAAAGGAACACTGATGTATCACATCCTTCTGGTCTCCATAATTTATAATGAGAAATTCACTTTCATTTGAATTGTGTTTCCTTCACTGATGAGGTTTTGTTTCTCTCTCACTGCTTTCAGTATCTTTAGTTCACCATTCTCTCTGACACCACCTGGGCATCTGTGAAGGTGGATTAGGGAATTTTATTGTATCTTTGTAAGTGGTGGACATCTAGCCTCTACTCAGCTTTTGGTGGTATGGATTGGGGTGGGGCCAGTACTTGCTGTGTTGTTTGTCTGTAGTCTAGCAGTTTTCTAGAAGTTTTCTGTTGTCCAAAGCTGTTCCTTTCCTTGTCCTTTAGACAAAGACAGCAGGAATTTTGAAGGATTACTTGCTCCCATTGACATTTCTGAGTTTGTGGCTTCTTCAGCACAAAGGATGGGAATCATGTGGCAAAAACAAAACTTAAGACCTCAACACCGTGTCTTCCATTGGGTTGCAAGATCCATAGCCAGTCTGGTTTTGTATGTAATGTTCAGGGGGGTTAGTTGTATTTAATGAGAGAAATGTGCAAAAGTATGTTTCCTCCATCTTTCTGAAAGTGAAATCCTTCCATTGGCTTTGTAGATGGCATTCGTTTCTTTCCTCTTTCTTTCCACCTATCATCTATATATCATCTATTATCTATCTGTCTCCAAAATGTTCCAAAATTATCTTTGGTTCATTATTCTATAATGCCTCATGCACTCTCCTCCCTATTTTCATTTTTAAACAGATTCTACACAAAAACTGCGAGGAAATCTTAAATCAGTTTTGTTCTGAGTATATGTGCAGGAAAATGTGCTCAGTTTGCTAGTTTTCTTTTATGGCATATAACATAATAGCTATACTTATTTATAGTCCATTATTCTGCAAAATAATTTAAACACCAGAGGGCTAAGTATTCAGTGACTTCCAAGGTGTATCTAGGAAATGTAATCTAATCAGGCAACTAAGATATACCCTCCAGCAAGTAGAGTATATGAAACTGTTAACCTAAGGTTAGAAATAATTTCAGAGGGAATGACTTCCAATTAAATGCAATTCCTGTCTCAGTGTAGGCGGAATCAGCATTGTACATGCAATTTTATGCATTGCAGAAATAAAACATCATCAACAAGTAATCAAAGATTCTAAACCTCATGGCCAGATTTTTCTTCTTTTCTGTTTTCTAGATGAACTCAATTTCAATCTATCTAGGACCATTTCAATAACATGGAAACATTTCTAACACAGATATCTATATTACTAAAACTGATTTACATAATCAGCATATCATCAGATATTGAGTACTGGGAATACTTGTAAAAAAATGTCTAGAGCCAGCAACACTTTGTGAACAATACTGCTTGTACTATGGTTCTATAATAGTGACCAGCTGTACCTATGGAACAATCTCATTTGGTTTTTATTACTTTTTATTTTTAACTTTAGCACTAAAGTGCTGAGACAGCTAAGTAAGCACAGAGCACTTTTTGAATACTAATCTCTTAGATAGCAACCTCTGTTATAGCAAATACATTTTTAATGGAAAAAAAAGAAAGTTTGAACACTAATTTAATTTAGAATTTACCTTTTTTTCTTATGAGATGTAAATTTTCTACCTCGTGATTATTCTTTTTATTACTTTAGTAGAGTAAATGTCATTTGCAGAACTCGTGAGCTGCTACAGAATACTATTTATAGCAAAAACAACTGCTACTTTAATCATATTGACACACTTTATGGCTATGCTGTAAAGTATTTTTTATACCTGACACTTATGACAGAAAACCAAATCAAACTAAGCCTTATGATTGCTGTTACTCTCTGAATATATGAAGCAGAAGAATGTAATAATAACTGAAAATATATTTTCAGGAATTAAGTATTCAAGAACAAGTAAAATAACTATTTAAATTTGATCAGAAACAATATGTAATTAGAAAGTGAAAGAATAAAATCTCTATCAAGTACATGATTATGCAGGTTATATTTTTTATAATTTGGAATAGGGCATATTTTCAATTATTTCTAATAGATGAAAAAACTAGAATTAGTCATCTAAACATTATCATGAACTTATTTCCTTGATTCCTCAATATTCTTTAATATTTACTGAAGCTAATCACAGGTAAATTGGTGCCTAGGCTATTATTAAAACATGAGTTTAAATGCCCTGTTGTAGTAATTGTAAGTGTTCACTATACAGCAATCTAGCCATCTTTATTCTTAAGGAATGTGCAAATTTCCCAAGATAACTTATATTTGAAATATCACCAGCAATTTCACCATTCTCTATTTAAGTTGATTAGGTACATCTAATTTAGTGGTGGGTGTCACCATATAAATATATGGGGACTGGCCAAAATCAAATAGTCTCCTTAAGAATTGACGTCATTTTAGGGTAAGTCAGATGATTAACTGAAGGAAAGAATAGAATCTGAAAAAGTATCAGGTATTGCTTTCTGGCCAATCATTTCACCTAAGCAAACACATCAGATGGGAGATACAAACTCTTTTGCTCTTTATGTTATATGTTATTATTGAGATAACCTTTTAAATAATGTTTTATTGTCTACAGGGGGAAATTTTAAGTTTTCATTTTTATCAGTGACTCAAGTATTTTTCCTAAATACTGAAATAAGTGCCTTATGTGAAATATTTTATTGTATAGCGTTGTATTATTATTTATTATAATGGTAATGTTAAGTCTATATTTGTTATGGGAAGTTATTAATTTGTATGTACCCTATATAGATAGATGTGTATACATATGTGTGTATAGATACAAATATTTTATATATGAGTTTGCTTTCCCCAGCTTTCACACTGTATTAGTAAATTTAGATTTTTCTTTGACCCTTTTATTATGTAACCTAATTTTCATATAATTAATAACATTGAATTTATGTAGCAAAAATACCTTTACAAAACAGACAGTATTAAATTATTTATTAGTTATACAGCAAAATGTTTTTTTTATTGCAGATGGTTGACATACAATATTATTAGTTTCAGATGTATATCATAGTGATTTGACAATCACACACGTGAAATGCTCACCACAATCATCACAGTTACCCTCTGTCACCATACAAAACTTATTGCAGTGTTATTTACTATATTCTGTACTTTCTATCCCTGTGAATTATTTAACTTATAACTCGAAGTTTGTATCTTTTATCCTCTTTACCTATTTCACCAATTTCTCCACCTGTCACTGACGACAGTTTTTTCTCTGTATTTGTGAGTCTATTTTTTGTAGTTTTGTGTTTTGTTTTTTAGATTTCACATATACGTGAAACCATGCAGTATTTGTCTTTGTCTGATATATTTCTCCTAGCATAATACCCTCTAGGTCCATCCATGTTATCACAAATGGCAAGATTTCATTCTTTCTTCTGGTGGAGTAATATTTCATTGTATAAATACACAACATCTTCTTTAGCCATTCATCTATTGATGGACATTTAGGTTGCCCCCAATCATGGCTATTGTAAATAATGCTGTAATAAACATAGAGGGACATATATATTTTTAAATTACTGATCTTGCTTTTTCAGGTAAAAAACCTGAAGTGTAGTTATTGGATCATATGGCATTGCTAATTGTACTTTTTTGTAAAAAAAAACTGTTACGCATAGCAGTTGATCCAACGTACATTCCTAACAGTGCATGAGGTTTTCTTTTTCTACACATGCTCATCAACATTTCTTATTTTTGTCTTTTTGATACTAGCTATTTCTGACAGGTCTGAGGTGATATCTCATTGTGGTTTTGATTTGCATTTCCTTGATTAGTAATGTTGAGCATCTTTTCATGTGTCCGTTGACCATCTGTATGTCTTCTTTGGAAAAAAATGTTTATATAGGTCCTCTGTCCATCTTTAAATAAGGGGTGTGTGTGTGTGTGTGTGTGTGTGTGTGTGTGTGTGTTCAGTTGTAGACACTTTTTACATATTTTGGACCTTAACCCCTCATTGGATGTATCATTTGCAAATATGTTCTCTCATATTTGAGGCAACAGTAGGTTGCCTTTTAGTTTTCTTGATGGTATCTTTCTCTCTACAAAAGTTTTTTTTTTTAGTTTAATGTAGTTCCATTTGTGTATTTTTGCTTTTGTTTTCCTTGCTTGAAAAGGCAGATACAGAGAAATGTTTCTTAAGGCCAGTGTCAATGAGATTACTGCCTATACTTTCTTTTAGTTTTATGGTTTTAGGTCTCCTATTTAGTTTTTTAATCCATTTTGAGTTTATTTTTGTGTATGATATGAGAAACTGTTCTAGTTTCATTATTTAGCTGTCCAGTTTTCCCAACCCTTTATTAAAGATACCATATTTGCCCCATTGTATATTCTTGCCTTATTTCTCATAGATTAATTGACATATAAGTGTGAGTTTGTTTCTGGGCTCTCTATTCTATTGATCTGTGGGTCCATTTTTGTGTCAGTACCATAGTGTTTTGATTACTACAGTTTTTTTCTTTATTCTTAAGATAACTTTGACTATTTGAGGTTTTGTGGTTCCATATAAATTTTAGGATTATTTGTTCTACTTCTGTAAAAAGTACTATTATTATTTTGATAAGGATTACATTTAATCTGTATATTGCTTTGGACATTTTAACAGTATTTTCCCAATTCATGAACATAGTATATCCTCCCTTTATTTGGGTTGCAATTTTTTTCATCAGTGTCATAGTTTTCAGAGTACAGGTCTCTCATCTCTTGGTTAAATTTATTACTACGTATTTTATTCTTTTGTTACAAAAGAATACTGTATTCCTATTGTATATAGAATTATTTTCTTACTTTCTATTGTACTTTGTTATCAGTATATAGAAATTCAACCATTTTCTGTACATTTTTTATCCTGCAACTTTACTGAATTGTATCTTCTAAATTTTTTGGTAGACTCTTCAATGTTTTCTGTGTCAAGGGTCATATCTTTGGCAAATAGTGAGATGTTTTACTTCTTATCAGTTTAGATAAATTTTCTTTTTTGCTATGTTTGTTGTGGCTAGGACTTCTAGTCCTATGTTGAAAATTAAGTGGTGAAAGTGGACATCCTTGTCTTATTTCTGATCTTGGAGGAAAAGATTTAAGCTTTTCACCATTGAGTATGATGTTATTTGGGGTTTGTCGCATATCGCCTTTATTATATTGAGGTATTTTCTCTCTATAGCCACTTGATTGAGAGTTTTTATCATGAACAGACATTGAATTTTATCAAATGTTTTTTGTATTTGTTGAAACAATCATATGATTTTATCCTTTGTTTTGTTGATGCAGTGTACCACATTAATTTGCAGATATTAAACCATGCTTGCATTCCTGGAAGAAATGCCAGTTGATCATATTGAATGATCCTTTTAATATATTGTTGGTTTTCTCATATTTGGTTGAGGATTTTTACATCTCTATTTGCTAGGATAATTACCTGTCATTTTTTTGTAGTGTCTTTTTTTTTTTTTTTTGGTTTAGTATCAGGGTAGTGCCAGACTTATAGAATGAATTTAGAAGAATTTATCCTTTTTTGTGGGGGTGGGTAGTTTTAGAATCAGTATTAACATTTTTCTTTTTTCTTTTTCTTTTTTTTTACTTAAATTGATGATGTGTTTTATATGTATTTATGTACTCATTTATTTATTTTAATATAATTTATTGTCAAATTGGCTTCCATACAATACCCAGTGCTCATCCCAACAAGTGCTATCCTCAATGCCCATCACCCACTTTCCCCTCTCCCCCAACCCCCATCAATCTTCAGTTTGTTCTCTGTATTTAAGAGTCTCTTATGGTTTTCCTCCCTCCCTCTCTGTTTGTAAATATATATATATATATATGTATATATATATATGTATGTATATATGTATATATATACATATATACATATATATGTATGTATATGTATATATATACATATATACATACATATATATACATATATATACATATACATACATATATATGTATATATGTATATATATACACATATATACATACATATATATATATACATATATATATATGTGTATATATATATATATATATCCATCCTTCCCTTATGGACTTCTGTTAAGTTTCTCAAGATCCACATATGAGTGAAAATATATGATATCTGTTTTCTCTGACTGATTTTTTCATTTAGCATAATACCCTCCAGTTCCATCCATGTTGCTGCAAATAGCAGGATTTCATTCTTTCTCATTGCCAAGTGGTATTCCATTATATATATAAACCACATCATCTTTATCCATTCATCAGTTGATGGACATTTAGGCTCTTTCCCTAATTTGCCTATTGTTGAAAACCCTGCTATCAGGGAAATACAAATCAATGCCACACTGAGATATCACCTCACAACAGTCAGAGTGGCTAAAATGAACAAATCAGGAAACCATAGATGCTAGTGAGGATGTGGAGAAATGGGGACCCTCTTGCACTGTTGGTGGAAATGCAAACTGGTGCAGCTGCTCTGGAAAATAGTGTGGAAAATTAAAAGTAGAACTACTCCATGACCCAGCAATAGCACTGCTGGGAATTACTCCCAATTTATGAGAGTGCTGATGGATAGGGGCACAGGTATTAACTTTTTTCTTAAATGTTTGATAGAATTTACTTGTGAAGCCATTTGGTCCTGGACTTCCATTTGCTGGGACTTTATTTATTATTGATTAAGTTTCATTACCAGTAATCAGTCTATCCAGATTTCCTGTCTTCCTGGTTCACCCTTGGAAGATTGTATGTTTCAATGAATGTATCTATTTCTTCTGTTGTCCAGTTTGTCATTTAAGTTTAAACTTATTGAACTAGCCCTGCATTTTTAATCCCCCCTTCACATTTTATGTATATGATGTCATATTTTACATCTTTTTATAGATATAATTTCACTACTTTTGTCTTTTAACTTTTATACTAGCTTTAAAAGTGATTAATTTACATGTTTGCTTTTATCAGTATAATTTTTTCATTTCACAATTTTCTTACTCCTGGTTATGGCATTTTCTATTCTGTTTAAATATGTCCCCTTACCATTTCTTATAGAGTATTCTCAGTTGTAAGGTTTTTTTCTTTTTCTTTTTTTTTTTCCTTTTTTTCTTTTTTCTTTTCAACACTTTGAATTTATCATGCCACTTGTTTCTTGCCTGAAAAATTTCTGCTGAAAATCAGCTAATAGTCTTATGGGGTTTGTCTTATATGTAGCTAGTTGTTTTTCTTTTGTTGACTTTCTATTTAAAATTTATTTATTTGTCTTGAGAGAGAATGGGGCAGGGACAGAGAGAGAAGGAGGGAGAGAGAATCCCAAGCAGGCATTGCACTGTCAGTGAGCCTGATGCAGGGCTCAAACTCAGGAACCATAAGATCATGACCTGAGCTGAAACCAAGAGTCTGATGCTCAACCAACTGAGCCACCCAGGTGCCTCCTCTTGCTACTTTTAAGATTTTATCTTTATCACTACTTTTTGTCATTGTAATTATTTTGTGTCTTGGTTTGGCCCTTTTGTGGTTCAACTTGTTAGAAACTCTCTGTGCTTCCTTGATCTGGATGCCTGTTTCTTTACCCCAGATTCACGAAGTTTTAATCTATTATTTCTTCAAATAAGTTTTCCGCTCATTTCACTCTTCTGAGACCCCTATAATGTGAATTTTCGTATGCTTGCTGTCCTAAAAGTACTTTAACCTATTTTCTTTTTTCTGTTGAGCTTGGGTGGTTTTCATTACCCTGCTTTCCAGATCACTGATTCATTCTTCTACAACTTCTAATCTGCTGTTGATTCCCTTTAGTGTATTTTTCAACTCAGTTATTGTATTCAACTCAGATTCATTTTTTGTGTATTCATGATCTCTTTGTTGAAATTTTCTTATGGAGTTTGTTTCTAGTTCCTTAAAGCTGGTGAGAATCTTTGTAGTCATTACTTTGAACTTTTTATCAGGTAGACTGCTTACTTTTATTTTATTTCTTTTTCCAAAGTCTTGTTTTTATCTTTAACTTATAGAATATTTATGTCTCCTCATTTTGTTTATGTGAATTAGGAGAAACAGCTACTTTTGTCAGTCTTCAAGGAAGGAACTTACATAGGAATGTCCCCTGTGTAGATTGAATATGCCTGGTGGCTTTGGTGGGCTGAAGCTGTAGGTGAGTTCTGGAGCATTCTTCACCAGGGCTGCCATGGTGAGACAGCTGGAGCCAAAATAGAGATAGGTCAGTTGTTTCCAGCACCATCCTGGTAGATGGCTGGCACTAAAATGGGAATGGGCTGGTGCCTCCTGAGACATTCTGTGCAGGGGACACTCTGTTGAGATGGCTGGAGATTAAGTAGGTGTAGGTGGATTTTTTAATTGTTTTTTTCCCTTGTGTCACCTGGTGAAATACCTGGGGGTGTCTTGGTGTGTACTGCATTGGAGCCACCTTGGTGGAATGGCTAGACCTTAAGTGGTATGAATGAGTGGGGGGGGGGGGAATACCTTAGGGCATGGCTAGAGCTGTTATGATTCAGGGGTCTAGGACTCACTGAGGCAGTAGGTCAGCTAGAGAGTACCCAGACCTTACGCTCATCTGTGCTATCAAGGTGATGGGAGAATGCAAGCAATGGCACTCACCAGCACCATTCATCCCAGAGATAGCTCCAGCAGTTCCCCCACCATTTGGCAAATTCTCTAGTGTTAGTAAATAGGTTTACTTTTCTTATACTCTAATTGCCCTTTAAATTATTTGTATTTTTTTTTCTCTGTCTAGGGCAGGTGAATCTGCTTATAGGTCCCTCAGTGCTATCTTTCCCTCTAATGTGTTTTGCAGTATGGGCCCAGGTAGGGTTCCTGTTGATATTGTGTCATCTCTCCTGCCATTCTCTTTGTGGTTCCTCTATACTTTGTTATGCAGGAGCTATGCAATTGTCCCTCAGTTCTTTGTCAGAAAGAATTGCTCAATATGTAGGTGTAGATTTGGTGTGTCTATGGGAGGTGATTATATCAGAGTCTTTCTATGCTTCATCTTGGACCTTCCTTGTTTATTGTTAGTGTTGTAATTATCTTTTGTCATCTAGTCCCTGAATATTTGTTTGAGACATACTCTTAAAATTTTCAAAAAATGAGTATCTATTTTGGAGATAAGAATAAATGGAAGTTATATTTAAATGTTTCCATTTTCCTTGTTAAACTATTAAGCTTTTTATTTTGAAATAATTGTAAACTTACAGAAATGTTGCAAAAATAGAGTAGATAATTCCATTATATCTCTTAACCAACTTCATCACATGATTCAAAAGGAAATATGAACCTTGGAGAAACTCACAGAACATGACTCCATCTCAGAAGCAGTCTTAACCTAGATCTTGCCACTGTACAAGGTCAAAGCTACAGAACTGAACTATGCTACATGATTAATGACTTTGAAATAAAATTTTGGAGAATGTGATTTTATTTTAGCTATCTTTTGTATCTTTTTTTCATGAGTTCAAGTAGTATGTTTATTTTCTCAAAAATGGGTATTAAGCTGAAACAAGATAGGAAAGTCCTCAACCATCACTCATATTCATTGCTAACTTCTTAGGGCATCCACGGTTCAGAAACTTCCTGAGACCTAAAGAATCTGTTTCATTGATTAGATGTTTTTCTCTCTGTGAGTGTGTGTGTGTGTGTTGCATTTTGCAGTACAAGTTAATGCATTTTAATCATATAAATAACATTTTAAACAGTGGTTATGTTAAACTAATTAGGAGATAGTTATTATTGTAATTAATAACATTATTTAATTTTAACTATATACTCTATTTGTTTTGTTGGCAGTCTTTTTTTTAGTTTTCATTCAGCTAAAAATAATGGTGAAACTCTCTTTTCATAGTATCCCAGACACTGATATCTAATTTATTTTGCTGCTTATATTCCCTATCATTATATGTACCTTTATATTGTATTCACTTTTGCTTTTCCCTTAGCCGTGAAAGCTTTGCATCTGTAATGATTTGTCCACATCGTATTGCTTCCCTTCCGCTCTATTGTAAACTTAAATTTCCCATATTGTATATTTTGCTATTACTTTGGTCATAACACAAGAAGAGCCCTTATTATGTTTTATTACATTTAGCTTTATGATCTTCTCTTTCCTCTGCTAGATAATGACTTACACCAAGCAAGGCCACCTAGGCATGTGTACATCCACAGAGCACAGAATGATTTCTGGAATGTAGTGGATATTCAATATAGAGATTTTGATTCAACAAATGAATGAGGTTTCATAACTAAGATAAAGTGAAAAGAATGTGATTGTATAGTTCTTCATTAAAATAGCACATTTTAAGTATTAACCAATTCAATGTTAGCCAAAGCTAGATAGATATTTAAGTGGGAATTTGACAGGGTATCACACTGTGGATGGAGGTGTTATGGGGAAGATTTTTTTTTTTCTTTTTCTTAAGAGTTTAGTATTGCACTTACTTTTTAGTGTTAAAAATGTTATTTGGGTAACACTACATGCAATTAGACAAGATAAAGACAAAAATGGCTTCAGCGTCTCTTTATTTCTCTCTGATGAATGGTTGACATTGTTAAAGTGCTTACTGCAGGCAGATCTAAATTCTTTGCATGTATAAATTCTTCTAATCCTGACATGTTTTCTGTGATGAAAGATACTGTTATTCTTCTAATTTAAAGATACAAATCTGTCACAGAGGCTAGACTTACCAAAGAACAGTCAGGTAGGATGTTACACGGCTCAGCAGCCAGGGGTCTGGCTGCAGACCGTGGGTTACTCCTATGTTGCACTGCTCCTCAGTACTGACAAGAGCAAGCTGTAGAAGGAGCAATGGGTTAGAGCAAAGATGGGAACAATGATGCCTTGAGAGTCATATCCTAATAACTGAGGCAAAATAAGAGTTTGCATTGTTAGACTCACCATATTATTTCTAGTTTTCTTTATTTGCTTGAATTCTCGCTTTCTTCCTGTATTCTCTTCTTTCACCCACAGAAAATAAGGTCAACATGTAGGTACCAGAACATTATCTTAAAGCTAAAGGTATGGCTGGCATAAATTCTATGGATTTAGTGCAAAATAAGTGTAAGAATATGTGTGTTCACTACCTCCACACACACACACACACACACACACACACACACACACACACTGTATAGCTGGTAGTCCCATTTCAAAGTGTTTACTTCTTTGCATCTCTGACATGCTGAGATCTATTTTTTTTCAATGACTGGAGGAGATTTCAACTCTATATGTATCTCCTAGAAAAGTGCTAATTTTCTTGGCAAGTCAAGAACAGAACATCTGCTTTTATTGACTCTTTAGCTGAAAAACAATAAGAAAACCTTATCTTTTTCTGTGCTGGTGATATGACTGTAATACCCTACTGCATATTAATGACTCTCTAGATCCATCCTTGTTTGAATTTGAATGGTCAGAAATAAAATGATGCAATATTGAGTTACAAAACAGTAGTAAACCATATTTGCTAAATACTTTCTTCACCAAATGGAAACATACATATATGATATAACAGTAAAATGAATGAAACATTTTAAAAGGAAGTTCTTGTTTATAATGTTCCTTCCCTAGTTACATGACAGCTAATGTAGTATTCATGGTCAAATTTAACTTTTGAGACCATCTGCTCTATGCAAGATGTCATAGAAATAAAAGCTGTTTTGAAATGAAAAGAGAACAAAAATCTTATTCAGAGAACACCTCCCAGCTGTGTTACCAGTTACTGTGTAATCATCTTTCATTATACATGCTGTATGGGGTATAGAGGATGATTAGAAATGCAAACCTGATGTTCTGGATTTGTACATCTCTTTTAGGGACAGATCGGCTCAGCAAGGAATTTAGCCTCAGATTTTGATTGTGTCTCGTGAAATGTTTTGCTAAGTCACTAATATTTGTTGAGTGAACATTTTCATATTCTAAGAAACAACCCAAAGACAACTTCTAAAATTCTTGTATTTATAGAATACTCAACACTAACCAGCATGAGACTAAGCAAAATTAGGACCATACTATGCTGACAGTTCAGAGCCTGGAGCCTGCTTCAGATTCTGTGTCTCCATCTCTCTCTTTCTGCCCCCTCCCTCATTCATGCCCTGTGTCTCAAAAATAAATAAGCATTAAAAAAAATTAAAAATCAGGACCATACTATTATCTTTATTTCCTTTTTTCTTCCAATTTCCACTAAAAGGATGAAAAGCATAGTAAGAAGACCAGTGCTGCAAGTATTTAGAATCTATGTATCTATATATTGTCTTCTCAAGGTCAAAAACTTGTCAGTTTTGGAGGGCATCTTCTCAGATATTCTACACTTTTGAGAGCACAGTTGTAGAATATAGCTAGGTAATGTCTTAAATAGGGAAATCATATGTATATTTTGTAGCTTACTTTTGCATTTCGTTTATTTCAGATCATTCCATAGTGGGTAGTAAGAGCTGATTCATTGTATGAGTACTGCATTGCAGACGTATTTCCAATTGTTCCAGATGTCCATTGCTACGGAACTACTGTACAATTCAAATTTACTGGTTAAAATGTCAATGATTTTATTGTATCTCATCATTTTTGAATAAGGTAGATGCATAAGACCTAGCTAGGTGATTTTCCTGGTTCACATTGTATAAACTGGTTACTTGGCAATAATTACTTGATGCCAGGATGGATGATAGAAGATAGATATCCCCACATATCTGTGGTCTTGGTGGAGATAGTTGGAGAACTGACTTCAGATGGCCCCTGTCCAAGTGCTCTCAAGGCTTCCCTATGTGGCACCAGTATGGTAATTGGCTTTCTTACAAAACAGTTCAGAGCATTATGATACCAAAGTGGATGATGCCAATCTTTTCAAAGGGGATGCCCCACACTGATACAGCTTCATTACCACCAAATTCTTTTGGACAGAGAGTAGTCATAGATCAGAACAGATTCAAGGATAGAGGACATAAGTTCTTCTTAATAGGAGGGGGAATATTAATCCATGGTCATTTTTAATCTGCCATACCAGTTTTTGGTCAAACAACAAACTTTAATAATTATTCTTGTGTAGACATTTTTGTGATTACAGTAGTAGACACATTCTTACAAGTGATATTGATGAATTATAAAATGCTGATTTGCATTTATGATTTTGACAGATATTACTCTTTTTGTGGAAGTATTGTACAACATATGGATCTTTCTTTATCTCAACACTGCCTAACACAAAAGGTGTTCTCAAATACTTAAAGAACATAGCACTGAAATGTAGAGGGCAGGGTGAAGAGATGAAGAAATTTATAGAAACAGAAAAATAGTGGAGCAAGTAAGAAATCTAATATTTAAAAGTCATTCAATTTCCTGTTATCTGTATCTTCTCTGTTAAAATTATATAAGTAGATTATATAATTTCTTAGGATTACAAAAGGATACTAGTAGAATGGACCTATGATTGTATATATTTTAAGATTTTGTAAAGCATTATAATGAAGCAAAAATTTAAAGACATTTTTTAAATTTTTTTTAAAGTTTATTTATTTTTGATGGAGACAGAGTGTGAGCATGAGCTGGGTAGGGGCGGAGAGAAAGGCAGACACAGAATCTGAAGTGGGCTCCAGGCTCCAAGCTGTCAGCACAGAGCCTGACGTGGGGCTCCAACTCATGATCTGTGAGATCATGACCTGGGCCAAAGCCAGATGCTTAACTGACTGAGCCACCCAGCTGCCCCAAAAATTTAAAGACATTTCAAGAGAACATGCAAAATCTGAGGTCCATAAATACTTCAAAGTTGTTTTTTTTTTTTTTACTCCTTAATGCTTGCTTAGCAATTAGAGCTAGCTTAATTTTATATGATCACCTTTACTAACGCAAGTATTGAGAATAATTTTTGAGAACATAATACATATGATTTGATTATAATAGTATCTGTTTAAATATTTATATAACTATTTATTGTAATATCCAAAAAGACATTAGATATTCTAGAGAGATCAAATTAGTCAACAAGACATATTGTCAATAGCTTGCCATTTGCTTCATTTAAGTGAGATCAACATTTTGAAATTGTTAATATCATCCATATTTAATTTATATATCTATAGTAAATGGTAAGCTCAAATTTATTGTATGATATCATGAAAGATATACAAAATATAAAGTTACATGAATATACATGAAAATCTTATGAAAGTTTAAAATCTGGCTTCAGAATTCCTGTGATCATAGGTATCACATATAATAAAAAAATATTTGGTGAATATGTCTCAACTCCTAAAGTTTTGACTTCAGGAAGATATTAAGGAAAATTTCAACCGATATATGACACCTTATGAAAGTTGTATAAATGACTCTTATTTCCAAGACCAGTTAAAGTGTGCATAGGAAAAATATTATCTAAAATATGAAATCAGATGTAATTGAGTGTTATAAAAAAACCCTGAGTTTTCCTATATCCCCTTTAATATTTGTTGTTTATTTTATTTTACTTTTTAAGACAATTTTATTTGGGGTAATTTTTTTTTAATTTCAAAGATAATATATCCTAATTAATTTTTTTAATTACAGTATAATTAACATGCTATATTAGTTTCAGGTGTATGATATGCTGATTCACCAATTTTACATTACACATTGCTGATCCTGATAAGCATACTATTAATCCCGTTTACCCAATCCCCCAGTCCATCTCCCCTCAGGTAACAACCAGTTCTCTATATTTAGTCTGTAGTGCTTTTGTTTTGTTTCTTAAATTACACCTATGAGGAAATCATATGGTACTTGTCTTCCTCTGACTGACTTATCTAACATTATACTCTACATCAAACCTATGTTGTTACAAATGGCAAGATTTCATTATTTTTATGGCTGGAAATATTCCATTGTGTGTGTATCTTCTTTTTTAATTTTTTTAAGTTTTTATTTAGTTTCTGTAGAATTTTGTGATCCATCACTTATATACAATACCAGGAGCTCATCACAAGTGCCTTCCTTAATACCCATTTAACCCACCCCCTGCTGACCTCCCCTAGAGCAAACCTTGGTTTATTGTCTATACTCAGTTTTATGGTTTGCCTGTCTTATTTTCCTCCATGTTCATCTATTTTGTTTCTTAAATTCTACATAGTATATGCTTTTTCTTTATCCATTCACCCATGCATGGACTGTTGGGTTGATTCCATCTTTTGGCTATTGTAAACAATGCTACAATAAATATAGATGCGCATATATCTTTCTGAATTAATGTTTTTGTATTCTTTGGGTAAGTATCCAGTAATGGAATTACTGGATTTAACTTTATGGAGAACCTCCATACTGTTTTAGATAGTGGCTGCATAAGTTTGCAATACCCCCAATTCTTGCTATTTCTTGATTTTAGCCATTCTGACAGATGTGAAGTAATAGCTTATTGTGGTTTCCCTAAAATGGTGAGTGATGTTGAATATCTTTTCATGTGTCTGTTTCCCATCTGTATTTCTTTGGAAAAATGTCTGTTCATGTCTTCTGCCCATTTTTTAATTGCAGTATTTGCTAATATAGCAAATGTTTTTTTATATACTTTGGAGACAAACCCCTTATTAGGTAGGTCATTTTCAAATGTCTTCTCCAACTCAGTAGGTTATCTTTTTGTTTTGTTGTTTCCTATGCTGTGAAAAAGCTTGTACTTTTGATATAGTCCAAATAATTAATTTTGCTTTTGTTTTCTTTGCCTTAGGAGACATCCACAAAAATGTTGCTATGGCCAATGTTACAGAAATTATTGCCTGTGCTCTCTTCTAGGATTTTTATAGTTTCCCATCTCACATTTATGCCCTTAATCCATTTTAAGTTTATTTTTGTGTATGGTGTGAGAAGGTGGCCAGTTTAGTTATTTTTGCATGTAGTTGTCCACTTTTCCCTGAACCACTTATTGAGAGACTATTTTCTCCATTGCATATTCTTATGCCCTTTGTCAAAGATTAACAAATTGTGAGTTTATTTTGGGGCTCTTTATTCTGTTCCATTGATCTATGGGTCTATTTTTGTGTCACACTGTACTGTTTAGGTTATTATAGATTTGTAGTATATCATGAAATCTGGTACTGTGATACTTCTCATTTTCTTCTTCTTTTTTTTTTTTTTGATAGATACTGAATTAAATCTGTAGACTGTTTTGGGTAGTATGGATTATAACAATATCTGTTCTTCCAATCCATGAACATGGAAAGTCTTTCCATTTGTTTGTGCTGTGCTCAATTTCTTCCATCAGTGTTTTCAGAGTACAGGTCATTCACCTCCTTGGTTAAGTTTATTCCTACATATTTTGTGATTTTTGGTGCCATGGTTAAAGGGAGTTTTTTTCTTAATTTCTCTTTTTGCTACTTCATAATTAGTGCACAGAAATTCAAGGGATTTCTGTATGCTGTGACCTTACTGAATTCAATAATTCGATCTTGTGGTTTTTTGGTGGAATCTTGAGTCTTTTATATATCAACAGAAAATAGTGAAAGTTTTACTCCCTTCTTATCAATTTGGATGACTTTCATTTCTATTTCTTGTATGACAGGTGTGGCTAGGACTTCCAGTACCATGTTGAATAAAAGCAGTGAAAGTAAACATCCTTATCTTTTTCTGATGTTTGAGGAACAGCTCTGTTTTTTTCCCCATTCAGTATGATGGGGAGTTTTTCATATATGGACTTTATTATGTTGAAGTATGTTTCCCCTAAATCTACGTGGTTGAGAGTTTTTTTTTTTATCATGAATGGATATTGTATTTTGCCAAATGTCTTTTCTGTATCTACTGCTATAATTATATGGTTTTTATTGTTTCCCTTAATGTGATGGATCACATTTTTGATTTGTAAATATTGAACCACCTCTGCATCCCTCGAATGAAACACAATTGATCATGGTGAAAAATTTTTTAATGTATTGCTTTTTTTTATATTTTTGAGAGATAGAGTGAGACAAAGTGAGAGTAGAGGTGGGGAAGAGAGAGAGAGAGACACAGAATCTGAAGCAGGCTCCAGGCTCTGAGCTGTCAGCACAGAGCCTGATGCAGGGCTTGAACCCACAAACCTGTGAGATCATGACCTGAGCCAAAGTCAGATGCTTAACCAACTGAGCCACCCAGGCACCCCATTTAATGTATTGTTTAATTAGTTTTGCAGATATTTTGTTGAGGATTTTAGCATTTATCTTCATCCAAGATATAGGCACATGTTTTTCTTCTTTGCAGTGTCTTCATCTGGTTTTGGCATCAAGGTAATGCTGGCCTCATTGAATGAATTTGGACCTTTCCTTCCTCTTCCACTTTTTGGAATAGTTTGAGAAGAATAGGTAGTAACTCTTTTTTTTTTTTTTTTTTTACAAGTGTTGTAGATTTACTGTGAAGCCATCTGGTCTTGGACTTTTGTTCATTGGGAGTTTTTTTTTTCTTTATTTTTTAAAGTAGTCTTCACACCTGTGTAGAGCCCAATATGGGACTTCATCTCACAACCCTGAGTTTAAGACCTGAGCTAAGATCAAGTGTTGGAGATGTAACTGACTAAGCCACCTAGCCACCCCTGTTGGTAGTGTTTTTGATTACTGATTCAGTCTCCTTGATGTTAATCAGTCTGTGCAAATTTTCTGTTTCTTCCTGATTCAATTTGCGACATTATATTTCTCTAGGAATTTATCCATTTTTTCTAAAATATCCAATTAGTTGGCATGTAAGTTTTCATAATATTCTCCTATAATCCTTTGTATTTGTGGTGTCAATGATTTCTCCTCCATTTATGACTTTATCTGACTCTTTTTTTTTTATGAGTGTGGGGCTAATGACTCACCAATTTCCTTGCTCTTTCAAAGAACTAGCTCTTTATTTCATCATGTTCAATTTTTTTTAAGTCTATCATTTACTTTAGTTCTATGCTGTATTATGTCCTTTCTACTGGTTTTAAGCTTTGTTCCTCTTTAGTGTAAAGTTACATTGAGATTTCTCTTCATTCTTGTGTAGGCCTATGTTGCTATACACTTCCCTCTTAGAATAGCTTTTGCACCATCATATTATCCTTTTGGTTTGTCTCCATGTATTTCATTTAATTTACTCTTTATTAGTTGAGACATTCATTGTTTAGTAGCATGTTATCTAACTTCTATGTGTTTGTGTCTTTCTAGATTTTTTGTTGTTGTTGTTGATTCCTAGTGTCATAGCATTGTGGTTGGAAAAGGTTCATCTGACTTCAGTCTTTTGAATTTGCAAAAACTTGTCTGTGGCCTAACAGGAGATCTATTCTCTAGAATATTCCATGTGCACTTGAAAAGAAAATGTATGTTATTCTGTTTGGATACAATGTTCTGAATATATCTTTTAGATCCATCTGGCCAAGGTGTCATTCGAAGCCACTGTTTCCTTGTTGATTTTCTGTTGGATGATCTATCCATTGATGTAAGTGGGGTATAATATAATACTATTATTTTATTACAATTGATTTCTTGTTTTATGTCTGTTATTAGCTCCTTTATGTATTTGGGTGTTTCATGTTGGATTGTTTCCTTTATGATTAGGTAGTATCCTTCTTTGCCTCTTGTTATGGTCTTTTAAAGTCTATTTTGAGCAATATAAGTATTGCAGTCCAGCTATCTTTTTACTTCTATTTGCATGATAAATGCTTTTCCATCCTTCACTTTCAATCTGCATTTGTCTTTAGGTCTGAAATGAGGCAGCATATAAATGTATAAAATTGCTTTTTTATACAGTCACCTCATGTCTTTGTCTTTGGGCATTTAGTCTATTTAAATTCAAAGTAATTATTGATAAGCATGTGTTTATTGCCATTTTGTTACTTGTTTTATGATCGGTTTTATAGTTCTTTCTTCTTGCTCTATTTCTTTGTAATTGTATGTTGTTGTTGTTTAGTATAATGCTTGGATTCCTTTCTCTTTGTTTATTGTGTGTCAGGTTTTTGGTGCATTGCTACCATTAGGTTCATATATAATATTTTATGTGTATAGCAATCTATATTAAGTTGATGGCCACTTAAGTTTGAACCCATTCTAAAGTACTAAATTTTTACTCCTTGCCCACATTTTATGTATATGCCACACTTTACATTCTTTTTTATTAATCTTTTCACTGATTTTTTGTAAATATAAAACCATTATGTAGGCTAAAGTAGTAAAAGCAATTATAAGTGATTAATGTACTCTATTATATGTTTGCATTTATACGTGAATTTTTTCCATCTCATAATTTTCTTATTCCTACTTATGATCTTTTCACTCAGAGAATTTTCTTTGTTGTTCATTGTAAGGCTGGTGTAGTGGTCACAAATTCTTTTAACTTTTATTGGGAAACTCTCTCTCCTACTCTGAATGATAGCCTTGCTGGAGAGAGTATTATTGGTTGCAGGTTTTTGGGTTTTTTTTTTGGTTTTTTGAATACATTGTGTCTCTCCTTTCTGGACCTAAAAGTTTCTGCTGATATGTTGCTTACAAGAGATTCACTTTAGGCACAGAGACACATGCAGACTGAACATAAAGGAATGGAAAAATATTTACCTTGTAAATGGAAGCAAAAAGAAGGTTAGCATAGCAATACTTAGACTTTAAAACAAAGGTAATAATAAGAGACAAAGGATACTACATAATCATAAAGAGAACAATCCAAAAGGAGAATAATTGTACATATTTATGCACCTAACATGAAAGCACCTAAATACATGAAGCAACTGTTAACATAGAGGAAGAAATTGGCAGTAAAGCAGTATTAGTCCAGGACTTTAAACCCCACTTAGATTATCCAGATGGTAATCATCAAGGAAACAGCAGATTTTAATGATACATTAGACTAATGGATCTCTCAAATATATGCAGAACTTTCTCTCTAAAACCACTGGAATAGACATTCAAGTACATGTGAAACATCTTCTAAGATAAAGTTTGAAATTATATCATGTATCTTTTCCACCCACAACTCTATGAAAATAGAAATTACAGGAATAAATATAGAAATACTAATACATCGAGGCTAAATAACATGCCACTAAAAAATTAAGGGGTCTACCACGTAATCAACAGCAAATCAAAAAACACGTGGAAACAAAACACAATGGTACAAAATCTAAAATATAAGTTTGTAGCAATACAGACCTATGTCAAGAAAGAAGAAAAATCCTGAATAAACCTCCTAACATTATTCCTAGAGGATCCAGAAAAAGAAAAAGCTTAAAGAAGTATAAGGAAGAAAATAATAAAAATAAATATCAATGAAACCAGACGTTTGTTCTTTAAAAAAGATAAGATTTGTAAACCTTTAGCCAGACTTACCAAAAAGAGAGAGAGGACTTAAATAAAGTAGGACAAATATAAAAATAATTTTATGAAAACCTATATGCCAACAAATTGGATGACCTAGAAGAAATGGATACGTTTGTGGAAATCTATAACTTCCAAAACTGACTCAGAAATAGAAAATTGAAACAAAGTAATTAGTCACAATGAAATGGAATCAGTAATTAGGAAATTCCAAATGGCGTCCCTGGGTGGCTCAGGTGGTTAAGCATCAAACTCTTGATATCAGCTCAGGTCACGACATCACAGTTTGTGGGACTGAGCCCTGAGTCAGGACTCATTGACATTGCAGAGCCTGCTTAGTATTCTCTTTCTCACAAAAACAAGTATACATTTAAAAAATAATGTTAAGAAACTCCTAACAATCAAAAGCCCAGGACTAGATGGCTTCACAGGTGAATTCTACCATTTAAAGAAGAATTAATACCTGGTGTACCTGTGTGGCTCAGTTGGTTAAGCAACAGGCTGTTGATTTCAGCTCAGGTCATGATCTCGTGGTTGTGAGACTGACCCCTGCATCAGGCTCTGCCACTGCGTGTGGAGCCTGCTTAACATTCTCTCTCTCCCTCTGCCCCTCCCAGACTCACTGTCTCAACAAACAAACAAACAAACAGGAAAAGAGTACCTATTCTTATGAAACAATCCAAATAATAGAAGAGAAAAGGAAACTTCCTAATTCATGCTACAAGTCCAGCATTATCCTGAAACCAAAAATAGACAAAGATACTACAAAACAAGAAAACTACAGGCCAATTATATAATGGAGATAGATGCAAAAATCCTCAGCAAAATATTATCAAACCTAATCCAATAATACATTAAAAAATTATTCACCATGATTAAGTGAAATTTATTCCACAGTTGCATGGGTGGTTGAGTATTTACAAATCAGTGTGATACAACACATTAATAACAAGAGAAATGATAAAAACCAAATAATCATCTCGATAGATGCAGAAAAAGCATTTGACAAAAAACAACATCCATGGATAAAAACTATTAATGCAAAATCAGAGGAAACGTATCTCAACATACTAAATGCCATATATGAAAAAAAAACAACAACAGCTAACCAAGTTCTCAATGGTAAAAAAACAGAGAGCTTTTCCTCTGAGCTCAGAAACAAGACACAGATGCACACTCTCACCAGTTTTATTCAACATAGCACTGAAAGGCCTAGCCACAGCAATTACAAGAAATAAAAGGCATCCAAAGTATTAAGGAAAAAGTAAAACTTCACCTTTTGCTGTTGACATGATACAATATGTATAAAACCCTAAAAACTGCTCCAAAAAACTACTAAACTAATAAATGAATTCAGTAAAGCTGCAAGATACATTAATATACAGAAATATGCTGCTTTTCTGTACAGTAATAATAAAGTAGCAAAAAGAGAAGTTAAGACAATAATCCCATTTATAATTGTACCAGAAAGAATAAAATGCCTAGGAGTAAACGTTTAAACCTCCAAAAACTAAATAGGCCACAAACTATGGTAAAGATATCCTAAACTCATGTATTGGAAGGACAAATATGGTTAAAGTGTCCATACTGTACAAAGCAATATACAGATTTAATATAATCCTTAAAGTTATGAGATCACAAAAAACCTTGAATACCCGAAGTCATTTTGAGGAAGATTAACAAAGCTGGAGGTGTCCCAATCCCAGATTTTAAGATACACTACAAAGCCATAGTAATCATAACAGTATGATACTAGCACAAAAATAGGCACATATATCAATGGCACATAATAGCCATAAATAAACCCAACATTTTATGATCAATGTAATCTGTGACAAAAGGGGCAAAAAATACAATAGGGAACAGAATAGTCTCTTCAACAAATGGGCTAGGAAACCTGGACCACTTTCTCACACCATACATAAAAATAAACTCAACTTGGTATAAAGACCTAAATGTGAAACCTGAAACCATAAATCTCCTGGAAGAAAACAGGCAGTGATTTCTTTTTTTTTTTTTTTTTTTTTTAATTTTTTTTTTCAACGTTTATTTATTTTGGGGACAGAGAGAGACAGAGCATGAATGGGCAAGGGGCAGAGAGAGAGGGAGACACAGATTCGGAAACAGGCTCCAGGCTCTGAGCCATCAGCCCAGAGCCCGACGCGGGGCTCGAACTCACAGACCGCGAGATCATGACCTGGCTGAAGTCGGACGCTTAACCGACTGCGCCACCCAGGCGCCCCAGGCAGTGATTTCTTTGACACGGCCATAGAAACATTTTTCTAGGTATGTCTCCTTAGGCAAAAAAACAAATGCAAAAATCAACCATTGAGACTGCACCAAGATAAAAAAAGTTTTGCACAGCAAAAAATGAAACAAAAAAATTAACAAAGTGAAAATATAACTTACTGAATAGAAAAATATATTTGCAAATGATATTTCATATGGAGTTAATATCCAGAATATATGAAGAACTTAGGTGACACCAAAAATATTCAATTAAAAATGAATAGACATTTTTCCAAAGAACACATCCATATGGCCAATATACAAATGAAAAAATGTTAAACATCACTAATCATCAGGGAAATGCAAATCAAAATCACCATAATATGTAACCTCACACTCACCAGAATGGCTAGAATCAAAAACATAAGAAATAACAAATGTTGGTGGGAATGCAAATTGGTAGGTGCTGTGGAAAACAGTTCGGAGGTTCCACAAATTTAAAAATAGGATTAACATATAATCCAGTAATTCCATTATGGTATTTACCCAAGGAAAATAAAAACACTGATTTGAAAAGACATATGCACCCCCCATGTTTATTGCAGCATTATTTACAATGGCCAAGATATGGAAGCAAGATATCTATCAACAGATATAGAAGATGTGGCATATACGGAATATTGAAATATTACTCAGCCCTGCAAGGAGATCTTTCCATTTGCAACAAAATTAATGGACCTAGAGGAAATAATGCTAAGTGAAATATGCCAGAAAGACAGAAATTCCATACGATTTCACTCAAGTGTGGAATTTACGAAACAAAAAAAAAAAGAGAATAGACTTGGAAATACAAAGAACTGGTGGTTGCCAGAAAGGAGGTGTGTGTGTGGTGGGGTGGGGGTGTGTGAAATAGATAAAGGGATTAAGAGTACATTTATGATAAACACTGAATAATGTGTAGTATTTTTAATAATTATATTATACTTGAGTACAAAATTTAAAATATTTACTTTTAGACTTCCAGACACTGTAGCAATAAATCAAATTGATTTTCTAATAGCTTACTTCATAATTTAATGTCATCTTTTATACACAGACACCACTCCCGCTCTCACCTAGTTGGTTGGCCATTCTTTCAGGAATTCTCTGTTGTACTCTCCATTGCAGGGGTGAGTCATTTTTGTTTTAAAATATATCCTGGAATCCTTTTAAAGCAATGATAACATTAATTGAATATTTATTATATATGCAGAAGTGCCTTTCATATGAGTCTTTAATCTTTAGCCTTAAAAAATAATGAAGGAAGAAGTATAGTTCATTATCCTTCAGAGGAAATTGAGATCAAGAGAAGCAGAGTTACTTAGCTAAACACATATGCCTAGTGATACACAAGGAGGGTAAATATGTGCCTGTGTAGCCTCCCTGTTTTTCATCCACTCAATGTACCATATATTGATTGCCTGTTATGTGCCTCTCTTACTATTAAGCATCCAAGAGTCTAGACAAATGTGGTTCCTTTCCCTGTGGAATTGACAGTGGCTGAGTGATGACAATTTTACTAAAGAGTAGCAAGGAAAAGAGTATACTATTGAAATCTGGACTGTGGAGCAGGGACAAATCTTTTATTAAGTAGTATCTAATAAAAAGTTAAACTGTGATCTGAAAATTCATTTATATTTAGCTAAGCAAACACTTATGAAAGACAGGAGTCACTGGACAATGCTTAAAAAATAAATTTTCAAAGTGAACCATGTTGAGTTTCAAAAAATGAAACAAGGATAGTTGCCTGGGGCTCAGAGAAGCTGAAAGAAGAATTTTGTTTTGTTTCCTCTCTCTTTTCAAAGACTCTTTGTATACTTTGTGTTTATGGTATTTAAAAAAAAAGCTGAATATATGTCAGTATGTTTATTGGAAAAAATGGTAAAATCATATTTAGCGCGAATAAAAATAAAATACATCTCTGATAGAGATAACCACCGTTAGCTCTTTGATGTTTCTCCTTTCTGATATCCTCTCTATGCAGGAATGTGCACATTTTTACAGAGAAAAAAATATGAACTCACAGATTGCTGTGAAGACTTTTCATTAATGTGATATTTTTAATTCTTTTCCATATGCATAAATTTTCATCTGCAAAATAACGCATGAATAGTATGGTACTATATAAGAATGGACAGATAGATCACTATGCTACTGTACGCAAACATCAGACTAAAGAGGTAATTTATTTAAAAATTATTTTGAAACATTTCTTAATAACATGCAAAAACTGTATTTTAATCCTTAACTTCTTTTTTTTTCATATACTCTACAGATCTCAACATGAATGACTATTTTGCCTAAATTTATACTCACAGACTTGGAATAAGATGGAGGTATGAAATGAACATGAGCTTTCAAATGAGATTATTTGTAACATAAAAACAAATTGATCCCACTTAATAAATTACCAATAAGCTCTACTTCATGACTTCATTGGTATTATACAATATTTCAAGAGAAAATTACAAACATACTTGCAGCACAGATAAAGCATTGATATGTAAGCAGCTTGTATAATGTGGGAAAATTTCCAACGCTCAATTGGAAAATCTGGTAAAATTCATGAGCAGAATAAAATTTTAAAACATACCTGACAATCTCACGCCCACACCAAACAAAAAGAATCCTCAACTCTTCTGTAAAATTTATCTTTATATTCCTGCTATATGACATCAAGCTCACTTCTGATGATGCTCTTTCTCTTGAAGCTCTCTTAAAAGGTGTAAGACAGGTGCACCTGCAGGGGTCAGTAGGTTAAGCCTCTGGTTCTTGATTTGGGTCAGGTCATGATCTCACAGTTTGTGAGTTCAAGCCTGCATCAGGCTTGATATATCATTCATGTTATTACATACAACCCTCTTTTCTGTATGCATAGACTGGCATTTAAGGCTCATATCTCCAACCATGATGTAGATTCACTCTTACTTTCTCAGGGACAGTTTCACCAGCTCTCTTACTCTGTAAGCAACATGAGGCAACATCTTCGAAAATATGTTTTGTTTCCTGTCAAACCTCCAAAGCCTATAATGGTATAGTACTTCGAACCTAATGAGTACTAATGAGTGAAGATAAAATGAAAGAGAATGATATATCATTTTTACCAGTCAAATTTAAGGTACTATTTTTTAAGTTTATTTATTTGAGAGAGAGAACTTGTGCGTGCAAGTGAAGGAGGGGCAGAGAGAATTCCAAACAGGCTCTTCACTGTCAGCACAGAGCCTGATGCAGGGCTGGAACCCACAAACCATGAGATCATGACCCAAACTAAAGACGTGTAACCAACTGAGCCACCTAGGTTCCTCATAAGCTACTATTTAAATTTTTTTTTTCAACGTTTATTTATTTTTGGGGTAGAGAGAGACAGAGCATGAACAGGGGAGGGGCAGAGAGAGAGGGAGACACAGAATCGGAAACAGGCTCCAGGCTCCGAGCCATCAGCCCAGAGCCTGACGCGGGGCTCGAACTCACGGACCGCGAGATCGTGACCTGGCTGAAGTCGGACGCTTAACCGACTGCGCCACCCAGGCGCCCCGAGCTACTATTTAACCTGTCAGGCAGAATGAAGGGATTACTCACTGCCATGGTAGATAGGCATTTGAAATTAAATGCTTTTTAAAAGCAGTCTGACAAAACAATCCTAGATTCACAGACTCAAAGCCTCAATATGGCAATCTGACTGTTTATGGCCTCCTTTAAGTAACAAGGCAACTATTAATAAATATATAACAGATTTGTTTATGAAATGTCAATTTGAGGGGAAAAATTAAAAACAAAGCGAATATTTAGACCAAGTATGATGAGTCTACATGTTCATAAAATGTATGTGCTATTGCAGTCACATGCATAAAAAGCACTTCTATTTACTTTGGAAAATGTTTGGTATATGGCCACCTGGAATGCCACTCAAGGTGTGGCCCAATCTTTAACCTCTTCCTAGAGGATTACTCCTATAATCCTCATATGAGAGAACTAGCCAAGAAGTTTTGAATATTTTTTTATTATTAGCAGTCAAGTTCAATACACTAAATACATCTCTCAGCAACATTACCCCTCCCCAAAGTCATGTCTGATTGAAAATCTATGAGCCAGCCACCCAATACTAGGGTAGCCTAATGCCATCTCTTTGAGTATAAGTGAGGGTAAGCAGGTGGTTGCTTGAGGAGATATGCAGGAAGTAAGGTCTGGTCCTAAAATTATTTCCCAATTAAAAAAGAATAGTTTATGTTTTTAATAATTACACTTATTTATGGCCATATATTAGACTGAAAAGTATCTCCAATGGAGTTTTGCTTTTATACCTATGCATATATAATACATATACTCACACAAAATGTAAGAATACAAGCCTCCAGAAAAAAAGATAATAAAGTCACTTACTTACTTGTGAAATCAAAGCTTCAGTATCTGCTTGCTTCACCTGCCGAAGAAAATACTTGGGCTTATACTTTATGGTTAACAAGACTGAACACTTTTGAAACATACTTCTCTAGTCACCCAACCTGTAAATTAAATACATCAGCAATGCAATTATTGCACTGTGCTCTTTTCACAGGTATAAATCACATACAAAAGAATTGCAGAACTGAGAAACAAAACTATAATTTATGTTTTACTGCTAACACCTGAAACTCCACATGTAAACCAGTGTTCTGAATTTGCAAATAGGTTCCATGCCAGCTATAATGAGGTAACTTCAGAACTAGAAAAGGAAATCAGACTAGAAAGCAGTGATATTTTATGGAACCGTTCTCTTTCATAACTTGTTTTTTTCTGTGTTTTACATACCTTTAATAGAATAGCCACACAATTTTTTTAAATAAAAATTTAGGAAAATAAAAAAAAATAAAAACTAGTGGAACAGTATTAGTTGGTTCTAAAACACCCACCAGAAAATTATTAACAATTATATACAATATATAAATTGTATATAATTGCACACATAGTATAATTATAGATGTACTATATGCTCAATGCAGAAAACACTTAAAGACAAAAAGTGAACATAACTCCTGTACAACTACCAAAAGTCAAGGACTTCAACATTTTATACATTTTTTTTAATGTTTATTTATTTTTGAAACAGAGAGAGACAGAGCATGAATGGGGAAGGATCAGAGAGAGAGGGAGACACAGAATCTGAAACAGGCTCCAGGCTCTGAGCCATCAGCACAGACCCTGACACGGGGCTTCAACTCATGAACTGCGAGATCATGACCAAAGTCGGACACTTAACCGACTGAGCCACCCAGGCGCCCCAAGGACTTCAACATTTTAACGACTTTTCTCAATTCAGGGATTCTACTTTTCCTTAGGATTTACCTAAAGAATGTTTTGATTGTAGGTTAATATTTTCTTTTACTTCCTCTTTCTCATTAACCTTGCCAGATCCTTCCTTGATCTTTTCAGAATAATCCTTCTATTATTGAACTTACTGAATTGAATTTATTTTCATTTTATTTAACAATTTCTATTTTTACAGCCCTTTATGGTTGCATTTTTTACATATTGATCTACTTAACACTATGATAATTTTGTTTTAATAAAAGTATTCAGTTTTAAGAAAGTATTTTCAAGATGACCTGTGTTTGAATATTGATTTTTTTTTACTTATATTTCCAACACATTTAAACCATAGTAGTTTTCTAAAACATGGTCTGAAAGTGGAACTTTGTATAATTAAAATAAATCAGGTTGCAAAGCATTTCCTAGACTTCAGATTCCAAATAGGATTCTCAGCTCTGGCTGCACAGAAGTACCTGGTGGGGAGAAAATATACCAGATAATAAGGCCCTGTATCTAGATTCTGTTTTAAGTTTCTTGTAATATATAATCAGGATTGAGGACTATTTAATTTAGGGTTACAGATTGAAATAAGAATATAGACAATATGATTTGGGCAAGTACAGCCCCAAAGTATAAAGTGTGTCACAATTTTTAATTTGCTTTCTGATCCATAATTTAAGTAATTATTTTCCTATTTCCCAATTTTATAAATTTTATAAATTTAAAATGAGAATATAAAATAATTCATGTTACTTATAGAATACTTAAAAAATACAGAAAAACAACTTGTCCCTGGGTGTGGGCAAAATTTCCATCAAGTTAATTTTGCCACTCTTTAACTTTCAGGATTTTATTTTATGGTAAACCAAGTGTCCAAAACAGTCTTACCACTCTTTCTTACTCCAACTTATTATAGGATAAGTCTCTTCTTTGGTCTAGAAATAAGGAGAAAATCAGTGACCAACTGAAAAATCAACACTCATTTAATAGGGAAACTATTCTTTAATCTGGCTGGGCATAAAATTCAACTTTTAACAAAATAAAGATTCCCAGACTATATACCCAAGGTGCTGGATCAGTGGATCTGAGATAAAGTCCTGCTTCTCTGTAATTTTTAAAGCCTTAACAGTGATTCCAATGTACATTCAAAAAGAAGAGCCACAGTAGCAAACAAATAAAAGCAATTTGTTTATTATAAGTCATTTAAATCAGGAGCCTCTAGTATAGTAAGTGGTCATTGGAGGCATGGCCAACGACTTTCTTTTTATAAAGTTTATAAAATTGCTCTATTTAAATTGATAAAACATACAATTGCATAATTTGCATATTATGAATCCCAAATAAGCTTTATATCCTTGCTATTTACTAAAATTTGCCAAAGACCATGATGAATTAGCATATTGAATGTCTCCTGATTTTCTAGTTGTTAATCATTTTGTTGCTATTAGTGCTATTTGGTTTTAGATTCTTTTTAGGTATCAAGTACTTCAGTTGAATGTTGAGAAGTGCTCTTTAATTGGCTAGTTTCCATTTATTATCCTCAGTAGCAACCTCTTCTTTGAGTGATTTCTTTAGCCTTAAGGATTATTTTTATATGAGTACTTAATATGTCAAATAAAATTTAACAGACCTGTTGATTAAAATGGGATAATAAAGTCCCCTCCTATTGTAGTATTGCATGTATGTTTCCCCTTAGATCATTGAGATGAAAACCAATAAGAAAACATTTGCCTTAAGTGACACATTAGGTCACATAGACTTGAAATACACATGGTTTATCCTAAAGCAAAAGAACACACATTCTTCTCAAGTGCACACAAAGTATTCTAAAGGACACATTACATTTTAGACCACAAAAGTCTCAATAAATTTCAGAACACTGAAATCGTAATGGTATGATTTCATACCACAATGGTATGAAACTAGAAATCAATTACAAAAAGAAAATTGAAATACTGAATAGTATGTGGAGATTCAATAATATGCTACTGAATAATCATTGGGTCAAAGAAAAAAATGAAAAGAGAAATCAAAAAATACCTTGACAAATGAAAATTAAAGTACAAGATACCAAAACTTATGCAGCAAAAGCAGTTCCAAGAGGGAAATTCATAGTGATAAATGCCTAAATCAAGGAACAAGATGATCAACAACCAAACTTTACACATTAGTTAACTAGAAAACACAAAGCCCAGTTAGTAGAAGAAAGAAAACAATAACGATTAGAGTGGAAATAAAATAGAGACTAAAAAGATTACAGAAAATAACAATGAAACTAGGAGCTGGTTCTTTGAAAAATTACCAAAATTTACCTACACTAAGAAAAACAAAGACTACTCAAATAATTAAAATCAAGTGAAGGAGGAGATGTTAGAACTCACAAAACAAATATAAAACATAAGAGACTACTATGAATAATTATGTCCCAACAAATTGGATAACCTAGAAGAAGTGGATAAATTCCTAGAAACACATAACCTGAATCTTGAAGAAATATAAAATGTGAACAGACTAATTACTAGTATGGAGATTGAATCAGAAGTCAAAATTCTTTCAACAAAACACCAAAACCAGACTGCTCTATGGTGATGAACGCTATCAAACATTTTTTTTTTGGTTTGTCTGTTTTAATGTCAATCCTCAAACTCTTGCAAGAAAGTAAAAGAGGAGGGATTACGTTCAAACTCCTTTTACATGGCCAACTATACCCTGATCCCAAAATGAGAAAAATAGTACATGAGAAAGAAAATTACAAGCCAATATCCCAGTGAACATAGATATAAAAATATTCAACAAAATATTAGCAAACACTGTCATCAAGATCGTAAAGATCATACACCATCATCAAGTGGGATTGGTTACAGAGGGGCAAGGATGGATCAACATAGGCACATCAATCAGTGTGAGACACCGCATTGACAAACAAAGGATAAAAATCATCCAATTATTTCAAAAAAAGAAAATGCATTTGTCAGAATTTAATATCAATTCATGATAAAAACTCTCAACAAAGTGAGTACAGTATGAGTATGATGATGTATTTCATCATAATAAAGACTATATATTACAAGCCCATAGCTAACATCATAGCAAAAAGCTGAAACTTTTCCTTTAAGCCTGGGACTAAGACAAGGATGCCTACTCTTGGCACTTTTATTCAACATAATATTGCAAGTCCTCTAGCTGCAAAAATCAGACAAGAAAAAAGGGAAAAGACATCCAAATTAGTAAAACAAATAAAACATTTGCAGATGGCATAATTTTATGTCTAAAAAATTTAAACTGCACCAAAAACTAAATTAAAAAAATTAAGTAAACTCCATGGTGAATGTGGGGCTTGAACTCACAACCTTGAGATCAAGTCACAGGTTCTACTGATTGAACCAGCCAGGCACCCCCCCCCCAAAAAATTTCTTATAATAAACTAATTTGGTAAAGTTTCAGGAAACAAAATCAGTACTCAAAAATCTGTTACAATTTCATACACTAACAACTATTTGAAAAATTAAGAAAATGTTCCCATTTACAATTGCATCAAAAAGAATACCTAGAAAAACGATACAAAGATACTGATTTAAAGGTATACATGCAACTTGAATTTTAGAGCAGTATTAACAATAGTAAAATTATGGAAAGAGCTTAAATATCGACTGATGAATGGATAAAGAAGACGTGGTTTATATCTGCAAAGGAATACTACTCAGCCATCATAAAGACTGAAATCATGCCATTTGCAGTGACAGGGATGAAACTAGAGTATATTATGCTAAGCAAAATAAGTCAGAGAAAGACAAATACCATATGGTTTCACTTATATGGGGAATTTAAGAAAGAAAAAAAAACATATGAACATAGGGGAAGGGAGGAAAAAAAAGAGGAAGACAAATCATAAGAGACTCCCAATGAAAGAGAACAAACAGGGTTGACGTAGGGAGATTGGTGAGGGATGGGCTAATTGGATGATGGGTATTAAAGAAGGTACTTGTGATGAGCACTGGGTGTTATATCTGATGAAAAAGTCACTAAATTCTCCTTAACCAAATATGACTCTATAACTCACTATAATTTAAATAAACACTTGAAACAAAAAAACACAGCTAAAATAAAGGATTATAACAGTCTATGGGCAATTGTACACCAACAAATTGGACAATATAGAGGAAATGGATAAATTCCTAGAAACATACAACCTACCAAGACTGAATCATGAAGAAACAGAAAATCTAAATGGACCTGTTAATATTAAGGAGATTGAACAAGAAATCAAAACCCTCACAACAAACTAAAGTCCAAGATGAACAGCTTCACTGGTGAATTCTACCATACATTCAAAAAATTAATACCAGTCCTTTTCTCACTCTTCCAAAAACAGAAGAAAACATGCTTCCAATTTCATTTTAGAAGCCTAGCATTACTGAAACCAAAACTACATGAGTATGTCATGAGAAAAGAAAATGACAAATATCCCTAACAAACATAAATACAAAAATCCTCAACAAAACATTGCCTAAACAAAGTCAACAATACATTAAAAGGTTTATACACCATGATCAAGTGTGATTTATTCCAGGGATGCAAGGATGATTTGATATCTAAAATCAATGTTATATACCGCACTAACAAAGATTAGCAATCATATGATCATCTCACTAGATTCAGAAAAAGCATTTGACAAAACTCAACATAATTTATAATAAAAAGTCTCAAAGAGGATATAGAAGAAGCATAATAAAAGCCATGTATAACAGCCCACAGCTAACATTATACTCAATGGTAAAAACCTGAAAACTTTTCCTTTAAGATCAAGAACAAGATAAAAATTCCCTCTAATCACTTTTATTCAACATAATATTGGAAGTCCTGGCTAGAAAAATTAGGCAAGAAAAAAAAATTATTAAAACACATCCAGATAGGAAAGGAAGAAGCAAAATCGTCACTATTTGCAGATGGCATGATTTTACATATAGAAAACCCTAAACACTCCAACAATTCTGAATTCATTTATTCTGAATTCTCTTATTCTAAAAGTTGAAAGATAAAATCAATATACAAAAATTTGTTAGTTTTATACACTAATAACAAACGATCAGAAAGAGAAATTAAGGGGAGTTGGTGTAAGTTGTGGTGTAAGATCTTGAACTCGTTCTTTTCCCCAGATATAACTACAAACATATAACTACATATGGAATAATTTCCACTAAGGCCAAAAAGTTGGATAAACAGAGCCTCTCCAAAAGACAAAAGGACAACACTAAAACAGGTAAGAGAGACAGACATACCATGTTGCTGAAAATCCACATAGATCCACATATCAGGAGGGATCTCAGAAGTATGGAACTTTTCCCTGAGGAGTGAGGGGTTTATCCTCCATACCAGGTACCCCAACCTTTAGATCCTGCTTGAAAGATGATCCCCCTAGATGCTAGGCTTTGAAAACCAACAGGAATATCCAAGATAACCATAAATCTATATGGAATAAAGAAATACTTCTTAAAGAGCCCTTGTGCATATTTGCTCACCTCAGGACCCTGTGTAAAACCACTAATTTGAAACGCACCCAGGCCGCATGTGAAAGAGACCAACTTACTAATCTTAAAAAAACTAAGGAAGAGGAAGAAAGCAGGGACGGAGACACTGATTGGTCCCCTATTTGTGACTTCATTCTACCCTGTGAAGGCCAATGTTCACCATTTAGGAACTATTCCTTTAAACTGCTAGGGTTGGAATATGCACCCAGCTAAGAACCCCACCCATCCCCACGGCACAACCAGATGTTGTATCCAGGATTGAACAGAACTGCCAATTCCTGCTCATTTCAGTCTGGATGAGCATCAGAACCACTGACTTCTATGCTCTACTGTAGCTGCATGCTACAGTCAGGCCAATTGAGAGCCCCCCCTATAACTATGCTGCATTGCAGCCACACATGGCAGTTGAGCTAAGCACCAGCCCTGCTTACTCCCGTGTCTCAGCACAAATGCATTGCAGCCAAAGAGGGCATGAGCCCCACCCGCACCTATACCTCAGATGCAGCCCAAGCAAAGCAAGTAGGCTTTGAGAGCCTAGCTCTGGTTGTTAAAGGTTATTGTGCTACTGGGCTCCATTTTGCATCTCCTATAGAAGACTGTCCCTTCAAGAATAGGATAGGTAGTTGATTTGCTAATACATAAGAACACACACACAGAGACAAAATGGGGAGACAGTAATATGTTCCAAATTACAGAATAATGCAACACATCACAAAAAAGACATTAATGAGATGAGGATCAGCAATCTACCTGATGAATTCAAAATAACAGTAATAAAGTTGCTCACTCATAGGTATGGAAGATCGTGGAGTAGAAGGATCCCTAGCTTAACTCCCACAGACACATCAAATCTACGGCTACATATAATGCCTTTCATTCTGAAAATAACAGAAAATTAGCAGACTATGGATACCACAACTATGGATACCTAAAAAAAATCAAGAGGTGTAGGAGGGCCAGGGATGTTGTTTAGACTGAACTTCTGGCATGGTGACCCACAAGTGAGAATGTTCACGGGTAAAGAGATACACCCTGAGGACCAAGGGGATCAGACCCCACATTGGGCACCCCTGGCCGTAGGTACCTGTACTGGGAAGATGTGCTTTTAATGACTTGCTTTGAAAAACAGAAGGACTTAACTACAAGAGAGCTGGAGGGCTATAGGAAACCAAGATTTTATTCTTAAAGGGCCAGACTACCATACCACTTGGTCAGAGATCCTGCACAGTGGCAGCAGTTTGCAAAACATCTGGGTTATGGCTAGAGAAAATTTGTTGACTGACTTGAGGACATGTGCCTATGGGAAGTGATCTGCAAGAGCTTTGTCCAAGAACAAAACAAAATGTCAGAAAAACAACTAAACAAAGTAAAAAATCAATCTGTTAAAGAGCTAAAAGTAATTATCATAAAGATGTTCACTGGACTTGAAAGAAGAGGGGATGTTGGAAGCCCTAGTCTCAGAAATCAGACAACAAAAAGAAATAAAAGGCATCCAAATCAGCAAGGAAGAAGTCAAACTTTCACTCTTGGCAGATGACGTGATACTCTATGCGGAAAACCTGAAAGACTCCACCAAAAAAAAAAAAAAAACCTGCTAGAACTGATCCATGAATTCAGCCAAGTTGCAGTACATAAAATCAATGTACAGAAATTGGTTACACTTCTATACACCAATAATGAAGCAGCAGAAAGAGATATCACGGGATCCATCCCATTTGCAATTGCACTAAACACTGTAAAATACCTAGGAATAAACCTAATGAAAGAGGCAAAAGATCTGTATGCTGAAAACTATAAAAAGCTTATGAAAAAAATTGAAGAAGATGCAAAGAAACAGAAAAACAGTCCATGCTCACACACTGGAAGAACAAATATTGTTACAATGCTGATACTACCCGAAGCAATCTACACATTCAATGCAATCCCTATCAAAATAACACTGGCATTTTCCACAGAGCTAGAACAAAAAAAAAAAAATCTTAAAATTTGTATGGAACCACAAAAGACCCTGAATAGTCAAAGCAATTCTGAAAAAGAAAACCAAAGCTGGAGGCATCACAATTCTGGACTTCAAGCTGTAATCATCAACCCAGAAATGGACTCACAAATATATGGCTAACTCATCTTCAATAAAGCAGGAAAGTATTTAATGGAAAAAAGACAGTGTTTTCAGTAAATTATGTTGGGAAAACTGGACAGCAACATGCAGAAGAATGAAACTTAACCACTTTCTTTCATCATATACAAAAATTAACTCAAGATGGATGAAAGACCAAAATGTAAGACAGGAAACCATCACAGAGAAAATAGGCAGCAACCTGATATTGGCTGCAGCAACTTCTTACTAGACATGTATCCAGAGGCAAGGGGAACTAAAGCAAAAGTTAACTCTTGGGACCACATCAAGATAAAAAAAAAACTTCTGCACAGTTAAGGAAACAAACAATAAAACCAAAAGACAACTGAAGAATGGGAGAAGATATTTTCAAATGATATATCGGATAAAGGACTAGTATCCAAAATCTATAAAGAATTTATCAAACTCTACACCCAAGAAATAAATAATCCAGTGAATAAATGAGCAAAAGACATGAACACTTTTCCAAAGACAATATCTAGATGGGGGCACCTGGGTGGCTCATTCGGTTAGGCATTTGACTTCGGCTCTGGTCATGGTCTTATGGTTTGTGAGTTTGAGCCTTGCATGGCTCTGTGCTGACAGCTCAGAGCCTAGAGCCTGCTTTGGATTCTATGTCTCCATCTCTCTCTCTCTCTCTCTCTCTCTCTCTCTGCCTCTCCCCCATTCATGCTCTCTCAAAAATAAAACATTAAAAAAGTTAAAAAAAAGATATTTAGATGGCTACCAGACACATGCAACGATGCTCAATATCATTCATCATCAGAGAAATACAAATCCATATCACAATGAGATACCACCTCACACCTGTCAGAATGGCTAAAATTAACAACTTAGGAGACAACAAATATTGGCAAGGATGCAGAGAAAGGAGAACACTTTTGCACTGCTGGTGGGAATTCAAACTGGTGCAGCCACTCTGGAAAACAGTATGCAGGTTCCTCAGAAAAATTAAAAATAGAACTACCCTATGACCCAGCAATTGCACTACTAGGTATTTATCCAAAGGATACAAAAATGCTGATTTAAAGGAGTAGATGCACCCCAATGTTTATAGCAACACTATCAACAATAGCCAAATTATGGAAAGAACCTATATGTCCATTGACTGATGAATACATACACACACACACACACACACACACAGTGGAATATTACTCAGCAATCAAAATAATAAAATCTTGCCATTTGCAACAACGTGGATGGAACTAGAATGTATTATGCTGAGTGAAATAAGTCATCAGGCAGAGATTGATAAATATATGATTTCTCTCATATATGGAATTTAAGAAACAAAACAGATGAATATAGAGGAAAGAAAGGAAAAATAATAGAGAGGAGGAGGCAAACCATATGAGACTCAAATACAGAGAACAAACTGAGGGCTTCTGGAGGGATGTTGCATGGGGGATGGGCTAAATGGGTGATGGGCATTGAGGGCACTTGCTGGGATCAGTACTGGGTGTTATATGTAAGTGATGAATCACTAAATTCTCCTGAAACCATTTTTTACATTATATGTTAACTAACTTGGATTTAAATAAAATTTTAAAAAAGAATGGATGTACTCAAGTGACAAATGTAACAAGAAAATAGAAAATGTAAAAATCTCTCAGAGCTAAAAATGCAATAAGTAAAATAAAAAAAAAGTAGAGTAGAGGGAATAAACAGAAAAGAAAACAGAAAACAGAGAAAGAGACAGTTTAACAGACTTCTTGGCCACGATCAAGTGTATTAACATTTACATTATGGGAAAGAGCCAAAAAGAGAAGAGAGAAAGAGGCAGAAAACTTATTTGAAGAAATAATAGCTGAAAACATCCCAAACCTGGGGAAGGAAAGAGATATCCAGGTCTTAGAGTCACAGAGAATACCAAATAAGATGAATAAAAGGACGTCTACAACAAGACACATAATTAAAATGTGAAAAAATTAAAGATGAAGAGAATCTTAAAAACCAGAGAAAAAACACATTTACACAGAAAATAAATCCTAAAGTCTAGCAGTTGATTTTTAGCAGAAACTATGCAAGTCAGAAGGGAGTAGCATGATAATATTCAAAGTGCTGAGAGGAAAAAATCACCAATCAAGAATAGTTATACTACAAGGTTACATTCAGAAATGAAGGTGAGTGAAATAGTTTCCCAAACAAAGGTTAAGGGAATTAATCATACTAAACTTCCTTACGAGAAATATTAAAAGAATGTCTTTAAGTGGAAAAGTTTGTAAAGAAGGCAATTATAAAAGGAAAAAAAATACACTGGGAAAAGTAAACACATAGTAAATGTAGTATCTCAATCACTAATATGAATATTGAAAGACAAGAGTAGTAAACTCAATTAAACCTATAAAAGCCACTTAAGAGACTTACAAATTAAAATGATGTAAAATACGAAATCATATACATAAGACATAGAGGAATGTAAAAATGTAGTATTTTTGCAATGTGTTTGAACTTAGGTAATGATTGACTTCACATAGACTCCTGAAGACATAGAATATTACATATTTACTTCCTGATAACCACAACAGTAACCTATAATATGTACAAAAGATAAAGGAATCTAATAAAATCGTTAAATCACAAGGGAATAGAACAAAAAAGAACTACAAAAATCAAGAATATGAAAATTAACAAAATGGCAATAAGCACATACCTACATACCTAGCAATAATTATTGTAAATGTAAATTAACTAAATCAGAAGTTATACGGTGACTGAATGGATACAAAAAAGACCCATCTACATGCTGCCTAGAAGAGATCCACATCAGTCTCAAAGACACATAGACTGAAAGTGAAGGGATGGCAAAAGATACTCCATGTAAATGGAAGCAAAAATAAAAGGGCAGTAGTAATACTTCTATCAGAAAAACTAGACTTTAAAACCAAGACTATAACAAGTGACAGAGGACATAACATAATGATTAAGAGATCAATCCAAAAAGAGTATATAACAATTTTAAATATCTAGCACCAAACATAATAGCATTTAAATATATAATATAAAATACATAATATATATTAACAGACATAAAGGAAGAAACTGACAGTAATACAATGATAGTAAAGGACTTTATCACTGCACTTACATCAATAGATTATCTAGACAGAAAATCAATAAGGAAACAAAGACTTTTAATGGCATATTAGACCAGATGGATTTAACAGATAAACATTCCATCCAAAAACAGCAGCAAATATTCCTTTCAAATGCTATTGGAACATTCTCCAAGAAAATTCACAAGTTAAGACACAAGTCTCAATAAATTTAAGACGACCAATCATATCAAGCAATTTTCCTGACCACAATGGTATGAAATGGGAAATCAATCATAAGAAAATACGGAAAGAACACCAATAAATGGAGGCTAAACAACATTCTACTAAACAATAAATGAGTTAACCAAGAAATCAAAGATAAAATTCAAACAAACAAACAGAGAGAGCTACAGGAGTGTCTCTGTTGGCTGAACAGACTTCGGTTCAGGTCATGATCTCACAGTTCATGGGTTCAAGCTTCATGTCAGGCTTTGTGCTGACAGAGTGGAGCCTGTTTGGAATTGTCTGTCTCTGTCTCTCTCTGCCCCTCCCCCCACTTGCATGCACTCTCTCTCAAAAAGAAACATTAAAAAAATTAAAAATTAAAAAAAAAAACATGGAGACAAACTAAAATGAAAAAACAAGGATTCAACAACTTTGGGATGCAGCAAAAGCAATTCTAAGAGCGAAGTTTAAAGCAATACAAACTTACTGCAAGAAAGAAGAAAAGTCTCAATCTACTCTTACACCCAAAGGAACATACAAAAGAAGAAGAAATTCCAAGTTTAATGGAATGAAGAAAATAAAAATAACATTAGAGTGGAAATAAATAAAATATAAACCAGAAAAATAGGAAAAACAATCAATAAAACTAAGAACCAGGTCTTTAAAAAGATAATCAAAATTTATAAACTTTTAGCAAGACTCATCAAAAGAGAGAGGGAGAGAGGACTCATATATATGAAATCGGAAATGAAAGAGAAGTTACAAAGAACACCACAGGAATACAAAGGATTTTAAGAGACTAATATAAAAATTATATACCAACAAATTAACCTAGAAGAAATGGATTAATTCTTGGAAACATACTATCATCCAATAATGAATTAGGAAGAAATAGAAAATCTGACCACAATGATTACTAGTAGTGAAACTGAACTGGTAACAAAAAGTTCCCAACAAACCAAAGTCCAGCACCAGATGGCTTCACAGGTAAATTCTACAAAAAAATTTAAAGACAAGTCAATACCTATACTTTTCGCACTATTCAAAAAAAAATAGAAAAGGAAGGAATGATTCCAAATATATTCTATGAGGCCAGCATTTTTCTGATACCAAAACCAAACAATACAAAAGCAATTAAAGACCCAATATCAGAGATGAACATAGATGCAAAAGTCCTCAATATATTAGCAAACTGAATTGAACAATACTTAAAAGGATAATTCACCACAAACAAGTAGGGTTTAATACAAGGGGTTAAAAATCATACAACACCAAAAAACAAAAACAAATTATTATGCTAAATGTAATAAGTCAAACAGAAAAATACTATATGATCTCACTTATATGTGAAATCTAAAAAAGAAGCAAAACAAACAAACAACCCAAAAACTGAGATCAAAAAAACAGATTGGTGGTTGCCAGAGGTGGGGGTTTAGGAATGAGGAAAAATGGGTGAGGGGGTCAAAAGTTACATATGTCTGGTTGTAAAATAAATGAGTCATGAGGATGTAATGTATAGCAAGGTGATTACAGTTAATACTGTACTGCATATTTGAAAATTGCTAGAATAGCTCTTAAAGTTATAAGAAAAAATATAACTATATAAAGTGATGAATGTTAACTAGACATTGTGGTGACCATTTCACAATGCATACAAATATAAAATAATTATGTCAACTATAGTTCAAATTTAAAAAGTTATATTGTAAATTCCTGAATAAATATTCCTTTAAAACATAAAATATTGCCTTTCAGAATGAAACTCAATATTTTCTGTCTCCCTTTTCCCATATTGCAAGGATTTGGATATTACAGTGTTCATCCTCATAGCTGGGCTAACCAGGCACTGTCACTACACTTACTAGGAGTTGAAATTTTACTAAGAAAAAATTTGTATGTTTATCTATCTAAAATATCCTTTTGAAAATTATTTATCCTATGCCTAGTCCAAAATGAAAGTCTTGTTTCTATTTTCATTGGAATGAATCAAATTTTATCTCTCAGGTTTAAAATGCTGGAGAATTAACAAATTGAAAATGCATAGTGCAGACACAATAATCTAGCGTGAGGTTAAGTTTTAACATGCAGAACAAACTGTTTTTAATTTTATTTCTTTTATATTTTTTAATTAAAAGAAATTTTAAGTATTTAGTTTGAGAGAGAGAGCAAACACAAGGTGAGGAGGGGCAGAGAGAAGGAGAGACAGAATCCCAAGCAGGCTCCACGCCATCAGTGCAGAACCCAATGTGGGGCTCAAACTCACAAAATGTGAGATCATGACCTGAGTCGAGATTAAGAGTTGGACGCTTAACCAACTGAGCCACCTAGGCAACCCCAGTACAAACTTTTATTGCCATTTATATGCAATTGGTTACAATTTTTCCCAAGTACAATTATAAACATTAATGAATGTTAGGTAATGTGTAGAAAAGTATGTACATATTTATACAATTTTTTCAGTACTTTCAAACTGATTATATATCCATTATAGCTATAAATCTAACCTTTCATTTATCCTGATTCAATAATCATGTTTTTACTCCTATTTGCCATAAAATTTTTATTTTTTTTTAATTTTAACAAATTATTTTAGGGGAATTTTTAAATCTCATGCAGTATAGAAGAATGACACAGTATCAGTATTGTTTGCAACTAATTTAACAAACATATTTTACCACCTAAATTAATGTGGGAAGTATCAAAGATCGACAGCAATAGAGTTTTTCTTACCCCTCTACTCAATCTTCTCCCTAACCTCCTACCTCCATTTCCTTGTTTTTGTTTGTTTGTTTGTTTGTTTCTTTTAAGATAACTGATCAGCTCTGTGACTACTAGAGACAGGGGTGTAGGAGATGGGGAAAGTGCATGAAGGTGGCCGGTATGTTGTAACTTCCAGTTATAAAATAAGTACTAGGGCTGCACTATACAATGTGATGATTATAGTTAACACTACTTTATGGTATATTTCAACCTTGCTGAGAGTAGATCCTCAAAGTTCTCATCACAAGGAAAAAAACAGGTTTGGTTTTCTTTTTTGATACCTTTGAGATGATGGATGCTAACTAAATTTGCAGTGGTGATCATTTCATAGTATGTATGTCAAGTCAGTATGCTGCACACCTTAAAATTATAAAGTGTTATATGTCAATTATGTCTTAAAACTGAAAAATAAACTTAAAAAAAAGAATTGTGAATTTAGGGAACCATCTATTCATTAGTTTCCATCCTGCATTGTTAGTATGTTTTCTTGGTAGGTATTAACACCTCAGAACTTGAAGGCAAGCTTTACTTTAAGATAAGCAGGCTCCACTTAGCCTCCATTACACCAACATTATAGAAACCTTAGGGACTAAGAGTGATAGATGCACTCACCATGGTTCAAGAAGATGCTGAAGATCAAGAAGATGAAGTGGGTCAAAGTCCACCAAGGAGTGTTAGTTTCAACTCTGGCTCCTGGTCTTACAGGTGATGATAAGCAACATGAGGCAATGAACAAGTGACAAATAATAAATACCCACAAAATACATATGATACACTAATAGGGAAATTTATGGGACAAAAATTCACTATGATTTAACAAATTATTTCTGTGAAGTAAAGTGACATTGGGTATAAATTTTCCAGGGCTGCAGTAACAAAGGGCCACAAACCAGGTAGCTTATAACAACAGAAATTTATTCTGTTTCTGGAGACCAAAGTTAAGGTGTCGGCAGAGCCATCCCCGCCCCCCCCAGGCCTCCAGAAGAATATCCTTTCTCACCTCTTACAGCTTCTGGTAGCACTAGATATTCCATGGTTTGTGGAGAACTGTGATATTTGCCTTCCTCTTACACGTGTTTCTGTAACTCTGTGTATTCACATGGCCATCTTCTCTTTCTACCTCTCCCCTTGTAAGGACACCTGGTCACATTGAGTTAGAGCCCATCCTACTCCAGTAAGACCTCATCTTAAGGTCACATACTAAGATAATGGGAGTTAGGACATTTAGTGTATCTTTTTGGGGGTGCCCCATTAAGCTCATAAAAGCAGACAAAAGAGGATTTCCATTTGTTAATCTATATTTTTCTGATATGTTTGTAAATATTTGCTAATAATATTCTGGAAATAATTGTAGTTTGTCTCACTCTTGTACTGAGAAGATTCAAGATGAAATAGGTATTGCTAAAAGAGCCAAAGAAAAGTGAAAAGGACACTGAGGAAGTAGGGCCTCTGCCTGTATCCTGTTTGACTTCTTGGAACTCCATGAAGTTTTGACTTGTTTCAACCCCACCTTGTCAATTGCAACTGGGCCACTTCCCATAACACATCCTTCTACTTCAGACCGAAAGAGAGGTAATGTAACACTTCCAATCATGTAGGAGATAGTTTAAACTTTGCCAGCAGCAATCATAATTCTTTCAAAATAATTTATGTAACTACGTTATATGAACCTGCACACTCCCCATTTGAAATTTGAAGCACACCTTGGAGTTTGGTTCACTCTGTGTCTCCCAGATTATAATCCCTAAGAACCCAAATCAATGCTTTTGGTTGCTTTAGAGCCTCTTCTTGGTCCATATACCCAATACCAGTTCCCTTTTTCACATGCCTATGTATGCCATGAACATCAAATACTCACCTAGTTCTCCATGCTGCTGGTGATGGGTCTCTGACATATCCATGGACAACAAACACAGATGTACTTACCTTTTTTTCCCCCTTCCCTTTCTTTTCACTTTGAAAGAAAACAGGATGTATAGGATGGCACAATTTTATGAGCATAAGAGGAAAAGAAAATTTATTTAAACAACCAAAAACAAAAACAACAAATAATTGGCCATAAAATCGTAAAATTAATCTAGCAGCCACTTAACTCCAAGACTTCTTGGTACATGTGAAACAAAACACTATTTGTGTAATTATTGTTTGTGCTTTCTGTTACCTGGAGATAGACTCATATTAAATAATACATGTGTGAAATGTGTTTCGGATAAATCTTTAAAAAATTTTAAGTTTATTAGAGAGACAGAGACAGCACGAGTGGTGGAGAGGCTAGAAGAGAGAATCTCAAGCAGGCTCCATTATGCCAGTGCAGAGCCTGACACAGGGCTAGAACTAAAAAAAACACAAGATAATGACCTGAGTCAAAACCAAGAGTTGGATGTGTAACTGAGCCACCGAGGCACCCCTATATCTTAAAATTTCATAGACTGAGAAAACTGGTAAGCTGGTATCTCAAGCAAAGGATATTAACATATAAAATGTATTTTGCTTATAAGTTTCGGAAGATATTTTAGATAAATTGTTCTATTTCCTTATGGAGAATCTAGTTCCTAGAAAACAAATCAGATGTTAATATGAAAACAAAACAAAACACAAAACAAAGCTCCACTCTTACTACCAAGGTAATAGTTTTACTTATTTTTTGTTAGTGTCTAAATAGACATTAGGAGGCATTGAGTATATAAAATTCAATGGGAAACATTTAATGTTGAATGCTAGAGTCGAGTTTTTTTTTTTTTTTAATAAAAAGGTAAACTGGTAAGCTGTGAAGTACAATTGAGTATAGTCTTTGCACATTTTTCTGATAGAGTAAATATTAGGAGCTCTCATATAGTGTTTCTAAAAAGGATTAAAGGGGCGCCTGGGTGGCGCAGTCGGTTAAGCGTCCGACTTCAGCCAGGTCATGATCTCGCGGTCTGGGAGTTCGAGCCCGGCGTCAGGCTCTGGGCTGATGGCTCAGAGCCTGGAGCCTGTTTCCGATTCTGTGTCTCCCTCTCTCTCTGTGTCTCCCTCTCTCTCTGACCCTCCCCCGTTCATGCTCTGTCTCTCTCTGTCCCAAAAATAAATGTTGAAAAAAAATTTTTTTTTTAATTGTTAAAAAGGATTAAATATTTTATCGATTATTTAGCATTTTAATAGTTTAGGAATATACATAATGATTGATCTTTTTTGAAGTTTGATTTATATGAAAGCCTTATCACAGATAAAATGAGATTAGTAATAACTGATTTTGAAAACCCTAAATTTTAGGTCACACTTCCTTATTAAAATAGATAACATCTTGTGTAAATTTTGGTTTCAGAATATACTCATGTATCTTAGGCACTGTTTAACTTTACAGAAAGTTAACAATAGTATAAGATTATCAGTCTTCATGAAAACTGCTTAGTTGTGCTTTCCAATGAACTTAAAAAACTTGACCATGTCCCTAATAGGTATCACAAATTAATCCATATTTTTTAAATGTTGATAAATACATTCACAACCCAAGTGATGATTCTTTGTTTTTCTCTCTGAAAAATAATGTTTTTATTTACATAATTATATATAATTTTACAACAGTCAACTTTGGAAGAGAAAAGAAGTTTGTGCTGTTGCTCAAGAAAAATCTTTTAGAATGCATTTTTAAAATATTTAGATCACCAATTCTCTTTATTTCCTTGAGTTATTCATAATTATGTCCAAACAATTAATTTCTTCTGTGTAGATAATATAATCAATTGTCTCTCTTCTTATTTTGCTTTTAGCATGTATATTGATCATTCTGGATGTGTGTCATTAGGATGAGCAATAAAGGGGATGAGTTCTCCTTGTTGACTGCTGAAGGGCAACACAATATGTATATGATGTGGCATATGCCACCTGGCTGTGCTGTCTTGGAGCATTTTGAAAAGGCTTGTGTAGCCAAATTTTTAAGCACACCTGCCAAGTACAGAATCTCATGACAGAGTGACATTGAAATTCTCCCCCTATAAAACAATAACACACACAGGGTTTCTTTTCATTATTATAAATAACCAAATTCCTTACAAAGCATTTTAAAAATAAAAGAACATCAATCATACACATACATGCCAAATAATGAATAAGTAGCTTTCCCTTATTGATTAGGATTTCTCTACTTTTGTCTCAAGAAATGACCAATGAAAACAGAAGTAAATATGCCATACTTGATAACAAATTGGAATCCAAATCATGGATATAAAAGATTATCACCTTTCAGATTTGAAAATGCCATTATGTGTAGTCTCATTATTTTCCAGATTACTTTATTTTTCCCAATGGTAATTTGGGAACAAAAATATTCAGGTGACAACCAGGCGGGAAAGTTTTTTGGTGGAAGGGAGGAAACAAGTATCCTCTTTTTTCTTTTATTGAAATACAAAAATAGGGCTTAAACCATATGAAAGCATAGCTATTAATAAATGTTGAACTTTTCTAATCTTATTTTGTGAATCAAGATGAACAATTAAATAAAACATCTTTGCCTTGAACAAGGTAATGGCAGCAGCACTGATTCCAATGGAACAAAATTTTGCAGGACACATACATATATAATTGTTTTGTTGAGGATTGGTCCAGGGTTCAGCCATGACTGAATTGCCAGGACAGAATAGGGAGTATGCAACTAAAGAAGTTTTGGGACTGACCTGGGTCATTAAGTGAACACAAAGTGAAATAAATAAAGCTATTCTTTGTAAATAATTATGAGCAGCTTTTTAAATTCCCCATTTTAAAATATGGATAGCCTTAGAACATAATAATATTTCTAATTTTTCTGTCCATATAGTAATTTATTACAAAGGATTCTAAGCTTAATGTATAACTTACACATTCTTCATTTATATAACCATTGTATATTTTTGTGTAGAAGAAAAAAAAAATATTTAAATTTAGTATGTTGACTTTGTTGCCTCATGTAAGCAGCCCTTTTTGGCTTACAAGAAGGACATTCTTTTTTTAATATACTACCTGAACTGTTATAACCCAGTATTTTTTGCCTATGTTAAAGGGGGCTTTATTAATATTAAATTTGAAAGTAAAGAAGACTGAAAAATAAAACTGTACACACAGATTTTTGTTTAATGATTAACATTAAAGTTCACATAAACCTCTTTCAGAACAGTTCCATTCTATAGTTTATAAAATTGAGAATTTTTTTTTAAATGAGAAAATACATTTATGCAGGAAAGACTAATACTTGAGAATCCAGTATTTATATTTTTTCTTCCATGCCAGCTGCCACAGCCATATATTTAGAAATATTTCATGGTTATTAAAGTATTTTACAATTGTATGAATCATATTTAATAATTCAAATTTTTTCATATATATTTACTTAAAATTCTTCATCTGTGGTTTTATTTTACATAGGTATTCATAAAATTCCATACTGCTACAGTTAATTGAGACATAGATTCAGACAACACAGTTTTAAAATCAGGCTTTATCTGTCATTTGCCAGATTTAATACAACTTTCTTAATTTGTATATACTCTAATGTCCTCATCCATAAAATAAGAAAATAATAACTCACTATTAATTTGGTTATGTTTATTAAAGGATAAAATGCATCTAAAGTACTAAGACTACTTGGCAGAGTAAGTATCTAATACATTTTATTATTAGTTGTTTATTTTGTACATTATCTTTTATCTTAGAAATAAAATGAGATACTGCAAATGTCACATCATTATTCACTAAAGTATTCCATTAGACTAAGCTGCATTGGTATATTTTCCTCTAAAATTATATTCAGTGGGGAAAATAATTTAATTTGAACTGGTCAAATTGATTTCCTTGCACTTCACAAGCCAAAGTTTGTACGCACATTTTGTTTCTTGCAGATTTGTTATGTGCATACATAGAACATCCACTGATGGCCTAAGGAGGGAATTCATTACAAATGACAGCACAAGAATTATCCCAGAAATGTTACAGATTCAACTACAAAGACTGTAAGGAAGTTTATGTAGACACTACAGTTACATTGCATTTTTCGGGGTGACATTTAAAACTTAAAGGTTTGGGGGAAATTTTATATGCACTTAGGATACCTTTCAAAAATATTGGAAGCTTGATGTATGCACATGTGTATACAATCCTATTTTGTGACTAAAAATAAAGCATATGTGCATCAATCAAATAAAAGTTCCTGAAAATTCATATAGTGGAGATAGTCAATAAGGAGTTGGATTATCCACTTGGGTCAACAAAGAGCCTAAACTAATACACCAGAAAAGAGCACAAGGTCAAGTTTGATGGATGAATGAAGAGAACCTGAAAGAAAATGTTCAAAGTATACTTGAACATAATCTGAATGTCTACATAAAGAGACTAAATTAGATATAAAGCAATGGGAGAGGATCTTTGTTTCTAGAAACTTGAGGTGAGAACAAGGAGGATTACAGCACATGGAAGCTTCCACTAGAAGAGGTATAGGATTATGGAAACATGACTGTGAACCCCAGCTTTCGTTCCACCATTGAGAATTCCAAATCTATCTTTCTTGCCGAAACCAAGGGACCACTGGGGTTTAAAGGCACATAAGTGGAAAGAAGACTGTTCTGTAGTAGTTAAGGTAGAGAGGACTGATACATGGTTTTCTCTTCCATGGGTGTCAATGAATTTTGGGACACCAGATTGAGGAAGATGTGAGTTTGCGAGGTCCTCAAAGCAGAGAATGCTGATAATAACAGGACCTTCAGTTATCTGAGCATTCTGGCCGGCAGAGATTACAACACACTCTAATCTCTACCAGAGCAAGAAGACCAATAAGGAAATGAAGGAGCAGGTTAAGATGTAAGCCTACCCCAGGGAATTGGAAAACTTGATGGGATACAGAGATAGGAGAACAGTTCATGTTCCATGGCCTTAGAAGTATAAGGAAGGAAAAAGTTTTCCTCAACTGTTTAGGATCCCTGGCTGGTTCTAAAAATTAAACTGGCAGACAGATTTATAGGAGAAAGGCATAAAAATTTTATTGAATATATGTATAAGGAAGACTTCATAAGAGAATGGAGACTTAAAGAAGTGAACAGAACAGGAAGCCTTTATACCTTTTAGACAAAAATTTGCAAAGAATTGACAAGATAAAGGAGTTTGGGCTATGGATAGGGTAAATGGGACAAAAGTAACAAGGTTTTTGTTTAGTGCCTTCTCAACCCTAAATTCACTATGGTGATAAAGATGTCTTCTATTTTCCTGGTACAAGGAAGGTATCTTTCACATGGAAGACTTATCTCCTGCCTTCCAGGGACAAAGGGGAGGCAGTGCAAAGAAGCGTCAGATTGTCCTTCTTGCAGCAGCTATTTCTTTAGTATGCCAGGGTGGTATATTTTGATGTAACATATTTTGCTACTCTTTACCAGTTTTGCTTATAACTGTTGGCTATGTAAGAAAAAGTTTTCACATTATCGACTGCACTGGGTAAGGCAAGAACCAACCCTGAGCCCCAGTGAGCCAACTCACTCAACAAAGATCAATAGCAGTATGTCTAAGCTGGACCAGTAGCCACGGAGATCTGTCAAAAGTTTCACATATTAAAAGCAGGTGGGCGAGGATGATTAAAAACAAAACCAAACAAAAAGAGCATTAAAGGGCATTCTGATGTTTAAACAGACAGAAACCTACATTTTTAAATGACATACTCACATAATTAAAAAGAGGATAGTCACTGTTGTTACCACAAATTAGTGGCTTGAAAATATAAAAAAGTATTGCCAAAAGCAAAGAAAAAACGTAAATAGATAAAACATATAAAAAAAAATGATGACACATGTAAGACACTCAGTGTGCAAGTAACACTTCAAAGGAAAGGAAAAAGAGTAGATACTGGATAGGCAATGATTAAACAAATAATGGAAGGGAATCTAAGCTTTAGGAACACCTGTGTCTGGATACAAATACAACTATCAGGTCCTAAGGTGGATTAATGAAAAAGCAATATACTTATTAGGCGAGGCATTTTTGAATTTTACAGATAAAGCTAAAATCTGCAAGTTCCTAGAACATAAAAATAATTTATGTTGCTGTTAATATCTACACAGGTAAAAGGACTGGAATCAAATTTATCATTTGTAATACTTGAAACTTGAAGAGGCTAATATAACATTTGCTGACTACTGAGAAAAATATTATGTACCCCTCAAATCCTATACCTACTGACAAAAGTCATCATCTCACAGAAGATGGTTAATGTGAATGATGTAATTGCATCTGAGGGAGATGGTTGAGGAACTACTTAAGGACATTTGAAACAGAAAGAACATGCTAAACTGTAGGAAAATTTTAATCATAATCAAGAATTAAAATTTTTAAGTAGCTCATCCAGGACTTGGGGCATTTAAAGGCCCCAGAGTGAAGAAAGAGGGGTGGCAAGATAGTATGAATAAAAGTGTTTTTTAAATGTCTCAACTGAATGGGATGAGTGACACAGACCATCTTGTGGGGAATCACTATGCCATCATGGGGAAATATTTTTTGCCAAACAATAGTAGATATATGTATGTAATTCTAAATACAGGGTCAGCTAAGGTAATAAAATAAAAATTATAGTTAGAATATCCATGGGCACCTGGATGGCTCAGTCAGCTGAGTGGCTGACTCTTGTTTTCTGATGAGGCCATGATCTCATGGTCATGGAATCAAGCTCCACATCAGTCTCTGTGCTAGGTGTGGAGCCTGATTGAGATTCTCTCTCCCCCTCTCCCCTTGTCCTTCCCCTGCTCATAGGCTTATGCTATCGCTCAAAAAAAATCCAAATATGTGGGGAAACATAAAATTAATAGCAACTTGATAAAAACATGTAAAAATAAGGAAATATAGAAAAGACTAGTTTAAAACAATCAGTAAACATAAAATAAGATGGAAGAAGCATGCCAGCTATTATAACCATTACTCTCTGTGTGTCTAGAATTATGACTCCTATTAAAGGACAGAGTTCAAATGCACCAGTTTAAATGAAGGCCATTAGAAACAGACTTAAAATAAATAAGAAAGGTTGAAAATAAGGGGTTGTCAAATAGGTACCTGGAAAACTCCACAATAGAAGTGGCTTTATTGGAATCATACATACACAAGCTATAGTGAAAGGTTAAAGGTATGATAGAGAATGAGAAGAATATTGTGTCATGATAAAAGATACACTTTACAAAGAAGGTAAAACAGGAATAAACTTGTATAAAACTAATAGCAGCTAAATTCACAAAGCAGAAGTCATTAGGAATGCAAAAACTTCATGAAAAAAATAGAGTTTTAAAAGGAAACTTCAATAGAACAGAGGGAAGTAGGCAGAGAATATGACGATTCCCTGAGGAACTGGCAGCTGATGTTTAGAGTCCCAGAGGCTCCATTATGAATAGGGAGGAAGCAGTTAAGATTATATGCCAGTTCAGATAATCATTATGAAATCCCTGCATAAAATCACTTTAGTGATGATGGAAATAGAAAGCCAAGATACTGAGTGCCCAGTTGCAAAGTGTGCCAGGAACATACAGAGAGTGCCCTGGTAGGCACTATAGGAAATTGTGCTGTTTCCAATCAAAGATGCTGTATCCTTTCTCCCTATTAAAGAAGCCTATATCCTTCCAAAAGGAAAGTATACAGAGCGAGGGATTATGACATATGCCTATCACAGTAAAATTTGCAACGGAATTACTCGGAATTATTATTTATTTCCTTAGTAAAAAGCGTAACTTTAAATTGCACATTTGACTTTTTACCTCCATCTATACTTAGTACTGGACACCTTACTAAACAAGCTAGAAGACAAAAAATCAACATGTATGATGTCATTTGGTGTAATTTCTAAGTTAGAAAAGGAAAAATAATTTCTGTCAACAGGCACTAAATCACACCAAGTAATAGACACTTAAAAACATAAGGTTCAGTTCAAGATGGTGACGTGGAAGGAGCTTGAATGCACCTCCTGCCTTGGACACACCAAATCTACAGCTACATATGCAACAACTTCCTCAGGGTAGGAGTACTGGTTGAGCAACTCCTACGCATTGAATAACCAAGGAAAAACCCATATCGAAGTGGGTAGGGGAAGGTGAGACACAATTTTGACATAAACTCCAACACTGGCACAGAAACCCACATATAGGAGGGAACTCAAAACCTGGAGCTTCTCCCTGAGTAAAGGGTTTGAAACCCACCTTGAGCACTCTAAATTTTAAGACCTATACCTGAAAGACAATCCCCCAAAACTTCTATATTTGAATGCCAACAGGGTTTGTGTCCATAAGACTCACTAAGCCATAGTAATCTGAGAAACACTTCTTAAGGGGCTTGCATACAAAGACTTACCATGGCCTGAAACAGAGGCAGTCAACTTAGAAGTACCCATAATTTCTGTGAAAGAGGCCTATTTGATTATCTTAAAGCATCAGCCTGAGAAGCATCTAATTTGCCACACATCTGGGTGTTTACTGATATACTCTCCAGAGATAGAGGCCAGTGGGCACCATTCTGGCCCTTTCCCTATGCCTCATGCCTAGTAACAAGAATCTCTCAGAAAAGAGTTTATATCTCATCAAGTTCCCTGATTTTTGCAGCTGCCACCCAGGGGACATCTTTAGATTACCTGGTGGACAGTCAGGCTTATACTTAAAGGTCCCACAGACTGTAACCAATGAAGAAAAATTTATTAACCAGCTACCATCCCAAGGGCACAAAATACTTTTTGTGGCTGTCACCCAGGGACACCCATTGATCATCAGGCTCTTGTGACCAGTAGGGATTATGCTTATATGAGTTTGATTTCCATTCAGTCTGAATATAGGTACTGACTGAGATCCTCCCTTCTGGGACACTGAAAAGTCTTGGTATATTCTCAACTATTAAAGCCGTCAAAAACAAAGTAGGCTCAGGGCACCTGGCTGGCTCAGTGTCCATCTCTTGATTTCAGCTCAGTCATGATCTCTTGGTTCATGGGCTTGAGCCCTGTGTCAGACTCTGTGCTGACAGTGAGAAACCTGCTTGGGATTCTTTCTCTCCCTCCCTCTCTGTCCCTCACCTGCTCTTGCTCTTGCTCTTGTTCTCACTCGCTCACTCTGTCTCTCTCTCCCTCCCACTCTCCCTCCCTCAAAATAAATAAATAAGCATTAAAAATTAAAGTAGGCTGCTTGGACAATCACAAAAGTTTGAGAGACACCCCCAAATAGGGCAGGAATAAACAATAAGGCCATCTCTTATATAAAGACACTGTGAAATCTGGAAGTGGTGGCTATTTTATCTAATGCAGGGAAAGTAACACAGAGGGTCAAGGAAAAAAAGAGGAATAAATTCCAAAAAAAAAGTAAGATAAAACCTCAGAAAAAGATCTTACGGAAATGGGGCTAAGAATTTCAACAAAGAGACAGAAAATATACGAAAGTACCAAATAGAAATCACAGAGCTGAAGAACACAAACACTGAAATATTTAGGAGCTCAATAGCAGGCTCATTAAAGCAGAGGGAAGGATGAGTGAACTTAAAGACAAGGCAGTGGAATTCACCCAAACAAAATAGCAAAAGAAAAAGAAAAGAAAAAGAGTAAAGCTAGCTTAAGGAAATGATAGGACATCAAACAGATTAACATTCACATTATAGGAGTCCCAGATGGAAAGTGTGAGAGAAAGGGGCAGAAAATCTATTTAAAGAAATTATGGCTGAAAACTTCCCTTCCCTGAGGGAAGAACATACAGATCTAAGAATTCTAGAGAGTTCCAAAAAAGATGAACACAAGAACCCATACCAAGATACATTATAATTAAAGTGTCAAAAGTCAAGGAGAGAATTTGTATTTATTTTTATTTTTTAAAAAATTTAATGTTTATTTTTGAGAGAGAGAGAGAGGAGAGAGAGAGAGAGAGAGAGAGAGAGAGAGAGAGCAAGCAGGGGAAGGGCAAAGAGAGAAGGAGACATAGAATTTGAAGCAGGTTCCAGGCTCTGAGCTGTCAGCACAGAGCCCAACGCAGGGCTTGAAATCAGGAACTGTGAGATCATGACCAGAGCTAAAGTCAGATGCTTAACTGACTGAGCTACTCAGAAACCCCAAGGAGAGAATTTTTAAAGTATCAAGAGAAAAACAACTTGTTACATACAAAGAACTACCATAAGATTATTAACAGATTTTTCACCAGCAACTTTGCAGGCCAGAAGGGAGAGGCATGATATATTGTGCGTACTGAAAGAAAAACTGCCAATAAAGAATACACTATGGGGAAAAATTATTCTTCATAACTGAAGGAAAGGTAAATATTTCCCAGATAAGCAAGGCTAAAGGAGTTCATCACAACTAAACTGGACTGAAAAAAAATGTTAAATGGGGTTTTAAAGCTGAAATAAAGGGGTGAAAATTAGTTACAGGAAAATAATGGAAATATAAATCACACTGATAAATTTAAGTATATAATAAGATTCAGAATTATCAAATGTTGAAATGGTGGTGGATTAACCACTTATAAATTTAACATGAGGGTTAAAAGACAAAAGTTGTAAAAAATAGCTCTAATTTGAACAATTTAAGGGAAGCACAAGATAAAAAGATGTACATTGTAACATCGAAAACAAAAGGTGGAGGGGGAGTAATAATGTAGAGCCTTAGAATGCATTTTAAATTATGTTGTTAGCAAATTAAAATAGACTGTTATAAATATAACTTGCTTTAGGTAAGGTCATAGTATCCAGAAAGTAAACCTATAATAAATACACAAATAATAAAGCAAAACGATCTAACCATACCACTCTAGAAAATATTCAAATCACAAAGAAAAATAGTAAGAGAAGAAAGGAACAGAGAAATTATAAAATAGCTAGAAAACAATGAAGAAAATGGCAATCAATACATATTTATCAATAATTATTTTAATGTAAATGGACTACATTCTTCATTCAAAAGATATAGTGTGGTTGAATGGATAAAACACATCTATCTATATGCTGCCTACAATAGACCCACTTCAGATTTAGGACACACACACAGAATGAAGAAATGAAAAAAGATATTCCATGAAATTGGAAACCAAAAGCATCTTGGGGTAGCTATACTTCTGTCAGACAAAATAAACATTAAGTCAAACTGTAATAAGAGATAAAGAATCTCATTAAACAACAGGATATAACATTTGTAAATATTATGCACCTAACATAGAAGCACTTAAATATATAAAGCAAGTATTAACAGACCCAAAGGGAGCAATAGAAGGCAACACAAAAAAATAGCAGGGGACTTTAATACCCTACTTTGACCAACAGATAGATTATCTAGACAGTAAACAATATGAAACCATTGGCTTTAAGTAACATGTTAGACTGGAGGCACTTAACTAATACATACAGAACATTCAATCCAAGAGCAACAGAATATACATTATTCAAAACACAGATGGGATATTCTCCAGGATAGATCATATGTGAGGCCATAAATCTTAATAAAGTTAAGATGATTGAAATCATATCAAGCATCCTTTCTGACCACAATGGTAAGAATTTAGAAATAAGTTACAAGAAGAAAACTATAAAATTCACAAATATTTAGAGACTAAACAACATGCTGCAGAACCAATGAGTTCAAGAAAAAAAAGAAAAATCAAAAAGTATCTTAAGACAAATGATAATAAAAATACAAGATACCAAAACTTATGGGATGCAGCAAAAGTAGTTCTAAGAGGGTCATCCAAAGGGCAAACTGCCTACCTCAAGAAATAAGAAACTGCTCAAATAACCTAATTTACACTTCAAGAAACTAGAAAAAAAAGAACAAAAGCCAAACTTATTAGAAGGATGGAAATAAGGAAGATCAGAGTGGAAATAAATAGAGACAAAAAACAATAGAAAATATCCATGAAACTAACAGCTGGCTTTTTAAAAAGATAAACAAAATTGAAAAATCATTAGCTAGACTAGGAAATAAAGAAAAAGTGAAAGAGTAGAAATTACAACTGACACCACAGAAAAACATAGATTCATAAGAAGCTAATACGAAATAACTACACAGCAGCAAATTTGACAACTTAGAAGAAATGGATAATTATGAGAAACATATAACCTGAATCCAGAAGAAATAGAAATTTGGAACATACTTATTACTAGTAAGGAGATCAAATCAGTAATCATAAATCTCCCAAAAGAAACCCACAAAAGTCTAGGACCCAATGACTTCACTGGTGAATTCTACCAAATATTTAAAAAATAATTAATGACAATCCTTCTCAAACACTTCCCCCCACCAAAAAAAGAAAGGAACGCTGCCAAACACATTTTAAAATTCCAATGTTATCCTGATACCAAAACCAAAGACACAAGAAAATGGAAGCTGATAATAGTGATGAAATAGATGAAAAATCTAAGCAAAATATTAACACACCAAATCCAATAATACATTCAATGGATCATACACTTATCTAATGAGATTTACCCCAGGCATGGAAGGATGGCTGAACATCTACTAATCAATGTGATACACTACATTAAGAAAAGGAAGGATGGGGTGCCTGGGTGGCTCAATCGGTTAAGCGTCCGACTTCAGCCAGGTCACGATCTCGCAGTCCGTGAGTTCGAGCCCCGCGTCAGGCTCTGGGCTGATGGCTCAGAGCCTGGAGCCTGTTTCCGATTCTGTGTCTCCCTCTCTCTCTGACCCTCCCTCATTCATGCTCTGTCTCTCTCTGTCCCAAAAATAAATAAACGTTGAAAAAAAATTTTTTAAAAAAAGAAAAGGAAGGATAAAATCATATAACCATCTCAAAATATACAGAAAAGGCATTTGAAAAAACTCAATATCTATTTATGATTAAAAAAACTCTCAACAAAGTGGATACAGAGGGAACACACCTCAACAAAATAATGGTAATATATGAAAAACCCACAGCTAACATCATTCTCTATGGTAAAAAGCTGAAACCATTTCCTTTAAGATCAGGGATAAGAATGCCCGATATCACACTTTTATTCAACATAGTACTGATAGTCCTAGCCAAAGCAATTAGACAAGAACAAGAAATAAAATTCATCTAAATATGAAAGAAGTAAAACTGTCACTATTTCAATATTACATGATATTAATATACAGAAAACTCTAAAGACTCCACGCACACACAAAAAATTAAGATAAACTAAATTCACTTAACTAAAATAAGTGAAGTTGCAGGATACAATATCAATATACAAAAATCTGTTGCCTTTCTATTACTAATGAACTATCATATCAGAAAGATAAATTAAGAAAACAATCTTGTTTACAACTGCATCAAAAAGAATAAAATAACTGGAAATAAATTTAACCAATAAGTCAAAGTCCTGTGCCATAAAAACTATAAGATGTTTATGAAAGAAATTAGACACAAATAAATGGATAGACCTTTCATGTAATTGTGTTGGAAGAATATTGTGAAAATGTCCATACTACCCAAATCTTTCTACAGATTCAATGCAATTCCTATCAAATTCCAATGATATTTCTACACAGAAATAGAATAATCCTAATATTTGTATGAAACTATAAAAGATAGCCAAAGCAATCTTGATAAAGAAGAACAAAGCTTGAGGCATCATGCTCTCTAATTTTAAACTATAGTACAAAGCTACAGTCATCAAAACAGTATGGTGTTGGAATAAAAATAGACCCATAAATCAATGAAACAGAAGAGAGCTCAGAAATAAACCCATGCATATTTCATCAATTAATTTATGACCAAAAAAAAGTCAGGAACATAAATGGGGAAAGGACAGTCTAATAAATGATGTGGGAAAATGGGACTGCCTCATGCAAAACAATGAAACTTGATCATTGCCTTATACCATACACAAAAAAATTAATCAAAAATGGATTAAAGACTTGAACATAAGAGTTGACACCATAAAACTCCTAGAAGGAAACATAGGTAGTGAACTTATTTACATCAAACTTGTGAAGAAATTCTGGATTTGAAATCAAAAGCAAAGGGAACAAAAAATAACAAGTAGAACAATATCAAACTAAAATCTTCTATGCATAATAAAAATGAAAAGATAATCTGCTGTATGGGAAAAATCAAATCAAACATCTGATAAGGGTTAATATTTAAAAATATAAGAAGAACTCCCATAACTCAATAGCAAAAAGTAAACAATCCTATTTAAAAATGGGCAGAATCTGAATAGACATTTTCCAAAGAAAACATAGAAATGGCCAACAGGTACATGAAAAACTGCTTAACATTGCTAATCACCAGAGAAATAAAGTTAAATATTATCTCATATCTTCTAGAATGACTATGGTCAAAAAAATCAAGAAATAACAAGTGTTGGAGAAGATATGGAGAAAAAGGACTCCTCAGTCACTGTTGGTGGAAATGTACATCATTGCACACACTGTGGGAAATAGTATGGGGGTTCCTCCAAGAAATTAAAAATAGAACTACCATACTATCCAACAATTCTACTTCTGCATACTTAGCCAAAATGAACAAAAACTCTAACTCAAAAATATATATGCACCCCATATTTGTCACAGAATTATTTATAATATCCAAGATATGTAAGCAACCTAAGTGTTTGTCAATGGATAAATGGATAAAGAAAATTCAGTATGGATAGGAAATGAAATATATTTAGCAATAAAAATGATCTTGCCATTTGCAAAAACATGGAGAGAGCTTGATGACTTTGTATTAAATGAAATCACATAGTGAGAGAAATACTATAAATCTCACTAACATGTGGAGTCTAAAAACAAAACTGAGATCTTAGATACAGAGAACAGATACATGTTTGCCAGAAGTGGGGGGTTGGGCCTGAATGAAATTGGTGAAGGTACATGTTCAAAGGTACAAGCTTCCAGGTATAAAATAAGCCATCAGATTCAATGTACACTATGGTGACTATATTTAATAATGTACTATGCACTTGAAAGTTGGTAAGCGAGTAGATCTTTAAAAACAAGTACCTATGTATGGTGATGGATGTTACTTGATTTCAGTAAGATGTCATTATGTTATATACCTGAAACTGATATAATGTAATGTCAATTATAACTTAGAAGAAGAAAAAGGAGGAGGAACAGAAAGAAGAAACCTGCCCTATTGGCCTCCATAAAGAAGGGAAAATGGGAAGCTGCAATGTTTTCTCTCTAGTCTCCTGTACTTGGTTTGAAAACAGGAGTACTTTTTAATTCTAGTGTTCTTCCTCAAAGTGGATATGATGGGAAGAGATGAGTTGTGCGTATCCTCATGACTTCATCATTGTTTGCCAACAGGATTCTCATCACAGTGCAGTTCAAAAAGTAAGCCTAAATTCTGAAAATTTTTCTAATCACCTCTTCTAAAACAGATTCCTTTTTCTAACATAGTAGTTATGTCTCCAAAGTCCACAACTGTCAGGCTTCCTTCATATTTGCTCAAAGCCCTCACAGAAAATCATTTGCTACGTTATCTTACTTAGGAAAATATTTTCTAATACTAGAAACCCAATCATTCTTAAAGTCAATTTTACATACTAAGGCATATTAAAAACATTTTTATTATAATATCCCCAATACCTAGGTGAATACCTAGATTCTGAATACCTAGATCAATGTCTACAAGATAGTAGATATTCGGTAAAGATTTTTCAGCACTTAAGGAATATTTAATTTTATTTTAAAACGTTGTCACTTGCTCTTCTGTTCTCATGCTCCTGGGTGAGATAATTTCGAAGGTAACTTGATTTCTAAGAATGTAAGGTCTACAGGGCATAGGGATTCCCATTCTTTCATTGCTGTAGCCCCAGTACTAAAAACCTTAATAAATGTTTAGACATTAATAAATTTTCATTGGATGAAGTAGAAACATTTATATTAACATTTAGTTTAGTTGTAAAATATAACAAATGTGCCAAAAAGAATATGACAATCATGTACCAAACTCTCAGCTATGCTGTCTTTTCTCCAATTTATTTGTTAAAATAAACAAAGTTTGACCACCTCTGCTCTTTTCACTTCTTCCCTAGATTTACTTTTTAAAATTTGTGTGTAGCATACGTATGCTTTATATGTTTACAATAAATATATTATAATCAATATGTATTATTTTATATTTAAATTATATTTATATATGGAAATACTTTTTATTCTAGGAAGTTGAGGCTTTTATTCTAAGATTGTAAGGCTATGACAGTATTTTAAAAATACTTTAGTTTCTTTTTCCCATACTGTAAAGTTACTTATGTTCTTTAAAATCTCAGAAAAACTCAGCTTTAGGCCCACCTGCATGTCTTTATTTCTCTTTTACCATTCTTTTTTGTCTAATCTTAAAATTGGAATCATAAAAGGAACAAAAGCAAAGATTCATAAGGGAAATATAGTGAAGAAAGGAAAAATGATCACATTTATATTTTGATCCTATCACAGGATCAGCTGAAGGCTCCTGACAGATATTTCATTTTAAGCTGATCCTCACTATCCACTAACCAGTGGTGCATATTGTGTATAATATTTGCATTTATTTATCAAATAGTTATCCTTAGTAGCTGTCCATAGTCTTAGGTGCTGCACTACAAATTAAGTATTCATCACTTAACAAGACAGGGTCCTTACCTCAGAGAGCTTACTATTCAATGGAGGGAAAAAAAGAACAAAAATATTGAAGAGTAAAATATAGATACATATTTTGGATTATAGGTAATTCTGAGCTCACATGTGGCAAGAATAAAAGACATTGAGAATTACATGATTTTCCAGAGACAGTTGCCTTTAAGCAAAAGTTAAGTAGGGGTGAAATAAATATAGCCAGCATAGGGATTCAAAATCCAGAAAGAGCCTAGTACTCTCAAAGGGGCTAATAATTTCTATATACTAGTTACAAAGGGAAGAATGACCAAAAATACATCTAAATAGACAAGATAGACCATAAAAGGCCATAGGAATATTTTTTATAGAAAACATTGAATTGATCAGTTTGGGATACTATATCAAATATGAGAGACTAGGTGGCTTAATCAATTTACTTCTGATAGATCTCGATGCTAAAAATCCCCAGATTAAGGGGCCAGCATATTCCATTCCTGGTGATAACCCTCTTCCTGGTTTGCAGATAACTGCCTTTTTACTATATGTTCGCATGGTGGAGAGAGAGCACTCTGTTCTCTTTATAAGGGCACTGTATTAAGGCCTCTCCAAAACCAAAAGTGCTAGCAGGTAATATTTCTCTACCCTCCTCTCCCAGCCTAGATAGCCAGTTCATAATGGGCAACTCACATCTCATGGTAACTTGGTTGCCTGTGGTCAAGCATTCAGTGTCTACCATGGTCCAGTAGCAAGCCAAGAACTGTTTCTTAAAAGGAGAGTATCTGCAAAAGATGGGGCTGGTCTTTGCTCCAAAATCCCAAGATCCTGCAGTATGATTCACTCTAAGTGCCTTCTAAAGACTTCGAACAGCATCTGTATCTGCCACTGACACTTCAGCATCATTGTATCTGCTAGATCGCATGTGAGTTTGCACAACAGCCTAGGCCTATTGCAGAGCCTTTTCTTGTTTGGCACCCCACTTAAAACGAACAGTTTCTTGGACCATTAAGTAAAACAGCCAGAGAACACACTGAAATAATGAATATGTTGCCTTCAAAATCCAAAAGGCCCCCTAAGCATTATACCTCTTTTTTAGTTGCAGGAGGGGCTAGATACAGCAACCTGTTCCTCTTAGAAAGCTTATCCTGACAGGTCTCACACCACCATGGACACATTATGAGAGTGTGCCTTAAAGCTGCATGTTAAAACCAGAATTTCTTCTTAGTAAGCCCATATCTATAAATTTTTACTGATTCTACATTATGTTCTTTTTACACTATCCCAAATCCTTTTCATCCATTCCCAAACATTTTTCCAAGATTTCTGCCAGTATAATTTAGAAAACTGTAGTTCTTTTAGCATATAGCATACTTCCTCATAGGACACACTTTGTACCACACTTTCAGGGACCTACTATCACTTGAATCTAGCTATAGGGTTGTAGAAGCAAAAAGGAGTGGTAAGGGTGAATCCTGAGGAAAATCAGCATTGTCTTACACGGTAGCTGCCTCAGAGGACACCATTAGTTTCCTCAGGCAGTATAAGGTTAATCCCTTCTGAAAGAGATAGAAAGGCCAAGACCACCATGGGTGGAGAGGTCAAATTCATTGGGAATGGATTCTGCTGCCACTGGGGGGGGGGGGGGTGGTTGAGAGGCCACTTCTGCTGAAGGTGGGGTGGCTAATTCCACCCACCTTTTCCACAGACAAAACTTATCAGAATTTAGGGGCTCCATTACCCATCTTTATGAGAGTTTTTCCAAACATCCCGTTCCAATTTGTAGGAGTCCCATGATCTCCTAACCATTGCCCTCATTTTAACTGTAGACACCTTTAAAAGCTAAAAGTTCCACTTGTGTTGTAATGTAGCCAGTCTCAACATGAGGCTCTATGTTTGGTTTTCAGCAATTCCATCCCTGTTGTTATAGTTAGGGTACATATAGAAGTTCTGGTGTCGTTGAATCCCTGAGCTCATCCTTTTCTTTCACCATATTGTTCAGGGACATTAGGAGCTACCATAGTCACTAGCTTTCAAAAAATGTGCAGAGGTATAATATACAGAATTACCTAGCTCCTGGTTTCTTGAGCAGAGTTGACACACAGGCTCACATTAGTTTCAGATGTACAAATTAGTGATTTGACAAGTGTGTATATTATGCTAGGTTCAACATAAGTATAGCTACTATCTGTCTCATTACATCACTATTACAATATCATTGACTGTATTCCTTACGTTCTATTTTTTATTCCCATGACTTACTGGGAGTCCTGGAACACCATAACTGGAAGCCTTTATCTCCCTCTCCCCTTTTACCTATTTTTGTTCAGACCTTCACCTCCCTCCCCTCTGACTACTATCAGTTTGTAGTAATGTTCTGATTCTACTTTCTAATTTTTTTCAGATTTCATTTATGAGTGAACTCATATGGTATTGGTCTTTCTTAGTCTGACACATTTTACTTAGCATAATACCCTCTAGGTCCATCAATATTGTCTCAAATGTCATGATTTAATCATTTTTATGGCTGTGTAAATATTCCTGTGTGTGTGTGTGTGTGTGTGTGTGTGTGTGTGTGTGTGTTTATGTATCCTTGTCAATTCATCTACTGATGGACACTTAGGTTGCTTCCATATGTTGGCTACTGTAAATAATGTTGCAACAAACATAGGGGTTTATAAGTCTTTTTGAGTTAGTGTTTTAATTTTATTTGGGTAAATATCCAGTGGTGAAATCATTGGATCATATGGTTTTTCTATTTTTAACTTTTTGAGAACTCTCCATATTGTTTTCCAGAGTGGCTGCACCAATTTACGTTCCCCCCAACAGTTCATCCATGTTCCTTTTTCTCCACATCCTCACCAACACTTGTTTCTTGTCTTTCTTTTCATATTTATTTTGAGGGGGAGGTGCAGAGGGAGAGGGAGAATTCCAAGCAGCTCAATGCTCACTGCAGAGCCCAACACAGCTCAGTCCCACAATCATGTGATCATGACCTGAACCAAAATTGAGAGTCAGATGCTTAGCCGACTGAACCTCCCAGGCACTCCTCTTGTCTTTTTTATGTTAGCCATTCTGATAGGTGTGAGGTGAGATCTCCTTGTGTTCAACTGCATTTCCCTGATGAGTGATGTTGAACATCTTTTCCTGTGTCTGCTGACCATTTATATGTCCTCTATAGGTCTTCTTTGAAAAAATGTCCTTTGCCCATTTTTAAATCGGATTATTATTTTTGTGTGTGTGATGTTGAGTGATATAAGTTCTTTATATATTTTGGGTAACAATCCCTTATCGCATCTATCCTTCTCCCATTCAGTAGGTTGTCTTTTTTTTTTTTTTTACAATTTCCTTTGCTGTGGAAATGTTTATTTTTATGTAGTAAATAGTTTATTCTTCCTTTTTTTCCCTCGCCTTAGGAGACATATGTAGAAAACTGTTGCTATAGTCAATGTCAGAGAAATTACTGCCTAAGTTCTGTCTAGAATTTTTATTTCAGGTCCAAAATTTAGGTCTTTAATCCATTTAGTTTATTATTATGCATGGTGTTAGCAAGTTGTCCAAATTCATTCTTTTACATGTATCTATCCAGTCTAGCACCATTTAAGAGGCTATCTCTTTCTCATTGTATATTCTTGCCTCCTTTGTAATAGTTCCTTGTTTCTTTTAAGTGGCAGATAGGACTATCTAATTTGTGTATCTCTATAAACAATTCACATCATGGAAAATCAGTGCTCTCTGTACTACTAGTAATAGTGTCTGTAGAGTTTTTAAATCTAATCAGAGAGCCAATTCCAGAAACCTCGGAACCAATTTTAAAAAACTCACTCTTAAAATTTTGTTTCTCTTGATTCATTCTCAGTACCAAAATATCTATATTAGAGTTCTTTAGATAAAGAGGGCCAATAATTATACATATTCACAAACATATGTAAATATATTTATACAGTTATTTGAAGTGTTTTATTATAAGGAATTGGCTCACATAATTATGGAGTTTGAGAAATCCCACAATATGCCATCCACACACTTGAAACCCAAGAAAGCCATGATGTCAGGATAAGTACAAAGGCCTGAGAACCAACAGAGCCAATGATGTAGATTGCGGTCTAGTTGTGATGATCTTAGAACCGTAAGTACCAAGAGAAAAAGAATGACATTCCTCTCAAGTAGTCAGGCAATAAGGGCTGAAATCTACCTTCCTCTGCCTGTTTGTACTATTTAGGCCCTCAAAAGGTTGGAGAATGCCCACTCACATTGGGGAGGGAAACTGCTTTACTGAGTGTACCAATTCACATACTAATTTCATCCAGAATCACTCTCACAGATACATGCAGAAAAAATATTTAGCCAAATATCTGAGCGTGTAAGATCCATTAGAGTTGATACACAAAATTAGCCATTATAGGCACTAATCCTATTATCCTCACCAAGGCCCGTCCTCTAAATATCATAACATTGGGGATTAGTCAAATATCATAATCATTTGCCATAATGATTAGGGAGAAGTAACAAATACTCAGTTAATAGCAAATATCATCATATGGACATGTTAGAAAATCTGTGTTGCAAATCTGAACAGAACAACCTGGAGGAAATTATCTGCCTAGAGTAGTGATAATGAAGATCAACATAAGTAGATATGTTCACAGCAAGTATAGGAGGTGGAACTGACAATTCTTGGCAATTATTTAGATTCGGAAGAAGATGGAATTAAATATGACCCAGGTGTATGGTGCTGAGGGCATATTGTGAGGCATCATGAATAAGATATTAAAGAGTATTAAGCTCCCTCACATTTTCTCCATACTTCTTCCTTAAAAGTTGTGAGAACTTGTGAGTGGAGGGAGTCTTTATGCTGAATGTTCAGTTCTCTCCCAAAGATCTTGGTTCCGTTATTTTCTTAACTTTATTGGTGTTTTGCCTCTATGTGTTAACATACTAAACAATATTTTGAGATAATAAGCAAGCAAAAAAATATCTTTTCTCCAAGAAGAGACCATTTAGCAAGAAATAGCAGGTCAAAGGGAAACACACAATGAAACAAAAAAGTGTAATGAAAGTATTCATAGTTTCCAAATCTAACTATTTTTCAATAGCTTTCTCACAGAGAAAAATGTAGACTTAGTCCCCCTGGATCATCTATATTTATGAAATAAATATTTAAGAAAAAATAAAACACAGTAAAATTACCGAGCACCTGCTTTGTGTCAAAAACTTTCTTTAATCAACAATGTCAACTTCTGTATCCATAAGACCCTATAAGTTGTTTCTATTTTAAAGATAAAACAAACAAGGTTGGTAGAATTTATGTAATTTATCTAAATCCATGGAACAGATGGTGTTAGAATTCAAATATAAGTTTTCCTCTGCCTTAAACATCAGAGAGTAAAACTTTCATAAATATTATTTTTAAATGTGATTTTAAGTTCTAACCCCCTCAGGTGTCAAGATTTAACCTCTAAAGAAATTAAATTTCTACATTTAAAAGTTTGGAACATAAGTAATAATGCACCAAGACAAAAAATGATGACAAAGCCTCAGTAAAATTTTTCTAAGGATATAGCTGCAGGTTAAAGCTATTTAAAATAAGTATAATATATAAGCAGTTGCCAAAACATATATTAAATAATAAATTTAATTTGAATAATATCAACAAATAGCCTATTTAGTTTAATTTGATAAATTTAGGTTATATTAAGTTATGTATTAAATATCTTTGTTCCTGGACTGAGGAAGATGGCAAGGTAAAAGGAACCTGAGTCCATCTTGCATAGACACACCAAGATAACAACTACATGTATACAACTAACTGAAAATGACCCACAGACTGGCAGAATAGACCTTCTACAGTTAATCCTAGATAATAGGCCACACCAAAAAGGGAAGGGCAGAGACAAGGATAGGAAACAAAGTCCCAGCAATACTAACCACAACTGGGAGGAATACCCCAAGAACAAATAAGAGGATCAGATTCCATACCAGGCACCCCAGACACTGGGGACACACACTGGGAAGATGAGTCCCCATAATATTTGGCTTGAAAAACCAGTGAGGCTTAATTTCATGAGCTCTTAAAATCAGTCAGGTTCAACTCCTGGTACTTTAAAAACCAGTGGGCTTAGCTCCAGGAGAGCCAGAGAGCAATAAGAAAGTCCTTCCCTTAAAGAGCCAGCATAATAAATAACCTGACCAAGATACAACATAGAGGCAGCAGTTTGAAAAGCACCCAGGGTATATACCTGAAGGGGAATTATTACTCATCTCAGAACATGTGCTAGAGGGGCTGAGATCTTTAGGAGACATCAAAAACAAAAGGTCTGGCAGGTGCTATTTCTCTTCCCCTCCCCAAGCCTAGATAGCTGGACATTTGCAAGAACCAGCATTAACACTCTCCACCTGTCTTGACAGCACCATGTGCCCCACCCCTCACCTAATGCTGTGGTCCAGCCCCGTCCAACCTGCCCACCCCCCATGGCCATTTCTCCAAAGTGACTCCTATTCCTATACACCATACTAGAAGCTCTGGCATGGACCAATGCCAGTCCAAAGTTACTCCTGACCTAGGGAGAGGGGGAGATGATCCCACATCACAGTGTGCCCACAGTACCAGGAGCTGAGCCACTTAGCTGGTCATGCAGAGAGAAGGCCCTGCCATTAGATGCACACACAGTTGCACCAGAGAGACTGGGTGCTGACATCTAATCTGACTGCTAGCCCCATCTACAATGAAAGCCTCTCAGATGGCAGCTCAGGGACAGCATTCTGCCTTTCAGAATGCTCACAGCTACAGCAAAGTAAGTGTAGAGAACTATCCTGATTTTTTTAAATTTTTTTAATGTTTATTTATTTTGAAGGAAAGTGAGACAGGGCGTGGGCAGGGGAGGGGCAGAGTAGAGAGGGAGAGACAGAATCTGAAGTAGGTTCCAGGCTCTGAGCTGTCAGCCCAGAGCCCGATGTGGGATTCAAACTCACGAACCATGAGATCATGACCTGAACTGAAGTTGGATGCTTAACCGACTGAACCACCCAGCCGCCCCTTGATTTCTGACACCACCCACCTACCAGTCTGCAGTGGCTTCACATAAGCCCCTCAACAGTGCAGGAACCAAATCCTGTGAGGCACGCCCACAGCAGGAAAACTGGGACAGTGCAGCTGACTGGTTGGAGGGCAAACTCTGCTTATCCACAACAGTAGGGCACACACAACCATATAGCAAATACCCCTGCAGTACCAGGTTCTAGTGAACAGGGCACATTGCACTACAGAGCACCACTGGATTCTTCTTTACAAGGCCAATACCTTTAAGACCAGGAGATATAACTGACCTCCTTAATACATAGAAACAAAAACAGACAAACTTAAGAGACAGAGGAAAATATCCCAAATGAAAGAACAGGGAAAAATCACATTAAGAGAGCTAAATAAAACAGAAATAAGCAATGTGTCTGGTAAATAATTCAAAATGGCCATACAGATACTCACTAGTTTTGAGAAACCAGTGGAGGATCTCAGTGAAACCTTCAACAAAGAGGTAGAAAATATAAAAATGAAATAGAGATAAAGAACTCATTAACTAAAACAAAAAATACACTAGGGGGAATCAATAGCAGATTACACTATGAGAAGAATGGATCAGTGATCTGGAAGACAAAGTAATGGAAAGCAATAAAGCTGAACAGCAAAAAGAAGAATAAAAATGCAAATAGGTTAAAGGAATTCAACATGTAATCAAGAGTAATAACATTTGTATTTACAGGTAACCCAGAAGGAAAAGAGACAGAGAAGGGGGCAAAAAACTTATTTGAAGAAATAATAGCTGAAAACTTCCCTGATATGTGGAAAGAAACAGACATCCAGATCCAGGAATTTCAGAAAACCCCCAACAAGTTGAACCCAAGGAGGTCCACACCAGGACGCTTAAATCATTAAAATGATTAATCATTAAATGACAAAAAGTAGTGATAAAGACAAATCTTAAGAGTAGCAAGAGAAAACAGTATCATATAAGGGAAAGCTGAAAAGGCCATCAGCTGATTTTTCAGCAGAAACTTTGAAGGGATGATACTTGCAAGGTACTGTTGGGGAAAAAAAATCTATAATCAAGAATACTCTACCCAGTGAGGCTATCATTCATAAAAGGAGAGATAATCAGTTTCCAAGACAAAAATAAAAGGAGTTAATCATCACTAAATCAAAATTACTAGAGAAGTTAAAGGGAATTCTTTGAGTGGAAAGAAAAGGCCATATGTGGAAGAAAATTATGAAAAGGAAAAAATTACAGGTAAAGGCATATATATCATAAAGATAGCAGGTTAATCACTTACATTATCAGTGTAGAGGTTAAAATTTTAAAAAGCAGTTAAATATATCCATAAAAACCAGTCAAGGGGTTCACAAATAAAAGAAAGTATGATATCCTACACATAAAATGTGGTGGGGGATGAAAATTTAGCATTTTTAGAATGGGTTCAAACTTAAGCAATCATCAACTTGATATACACTGCTATGAATGAGCATAATAGTAACCATAATCACACACCTGTAATAGACACACACACATAAAAAAAGAGGAGTCTGAGAATAACACTAAAAAAGCTATCAAACCACAAGAGAAAAGGGGAAGAGAAGAAAGTAACAGTTTAGAACTATGAAACATCCAAACACTAGTAATTAAATGGCAAATCAGTTTTAGTAATTACTTTATTTTTTATGTTTGTTATTTATTTTTGAGGGAGAGAGAGATAGAGCATGAGCAGGGGAGGGGCAGAGAGAGAGGGAGACACAGAATCTGAAAAAGGCTCGAGGCTCTGAGCTGTCAGCACAGAGCCCGACGCGGGGCTCGAACTCACAGACCGTGAGATCATGACCTGAGCTGAAGTCGGACACTTAACTGACTCAGCCACCCAGGTACCCTAAATAATTACTTTACAGTAAATGGCCTAAATTTTCCAAGCCAAAGACTGGGGAAGCTGATTGGATAAAAAACAAAAGCCAGTGTAGCAATATTTCTATCAGACAAAACACACTATAAAACAACAACTGCAGCAAGAGACTAAGAATAACCCTACATAACAATAAGAGGTAATCCACAAAGATAATAAAACAATTGTAAGTATCTACACATCCTACATGAGAGCACCTAAATACACAAAGCGATTATTAGCAGATATGGAGAGAGAAATTAACAGTAATACTTTAATAGAAAGGACTTTAAATTCCCCCATACATCAGTGGATAGATAATCCAGACGTAGTATCAACTAGGAAACAAATGGCTTTGAATGACTCATTAGACCAGAGAAACTAAACAAAATGTTCCATCTAAAACAACAGAGTACACTTTCTTTTCAAGTCCACCTGGAACATCCTACAGGATGGTTCACATGTTAGGCTACAAGTCACAATAAATTCAAAAAGACTGAAAAGTTATCAAGCATTTTTCACATGTTCACAACAATATGAAACTAAAATTCAATTACAAAAGATCCTGGAAAGAATGCAAAATATGCAAGCTAAACAGCATGCTACTGAACAATGAACAGGGTAACCAAGATATCAAAGAGAAACTTTAAAAATACATGGAGGTAAATGAAAATTAGAATACTGGGGCGCCTGGGTGGCGCAGTCGGTTAAGCGTCTGACTTCAGCCAGGTCACGATCTCGCGGTCCGTGAGTTCGAGCCCCGCGTCAGGCTCTGGGCTGATGGCTCAGAGCCTGGAGCCTGTTTCCGATTCTGTGTCTCCCTCTCTCTCTGCCCCTCCCCCGTTCATGCTCTGTCTCTCTCTGTCCCAAAAATAAATAAACGTTGAAAAAAAAATTAAAAAAAAAGAAAATTAGAATACAATATTCCAAAATCTTTGGGATAAAGCAAAAGCAGTTCTAAGAAAGAATTTCATGTCAATAGAGACATATCTAAAGAAACAAAAACAATGTTAAATACACAACCTGAAAGAGTTAGAAAAAGAACAAAAACCAAAGCTAGTACAAAGAAGAAACAACAAAGATTAGAACAGAAATAAATGAAATAGAGAACAAAAAATACAGAAAATATCAATGAACCAGGAGCTGTTCCTTTGAAAAGATAAAATTGGTAAACTTTTAGCCAGATTCATCAAGTACAAAACAGGAGTCAAAATAAAAAATATTAGGAATGAAGGAGGAGAAATAACAAATGATACCATAGAAATACAAGGATTATAATATTATGAAAAGTTATACACCAGCAATCTGGAAAATGTAGAGAATGGATAAATTCCTAGTAACATTCAACTTTCCAAAACTGAATCAGGAAAAATAGAAAATTTGAGCAGACTGATTACAAGCAATGCAATTGAATCAGTAATCAAAAACCTCCCAAAAAACTAAAGTCTAGCATCAAATGGTTTCACAGGTGAATTCTACCAAACGTTTAAAGAAGAATTAACACATATTCTTCTCAAACTATTCCAAAAAAATAGAAGACTTTCAATATTTTTACATAATGCCAACATTACCCTGATACCAAAACCAGACAAAGAAAATGGACCAAGGACATGAATAGACATTTTTTTTTTAAACAAGACACACAGATGGCCAGCAAACACATGGAAAGATGCTCAACATCACTATCGTCATAGTGCAAATGAAAACACAATGGGATAGCACCCCACACCTATCAGAAAGGCTAGACTCAAAAAGACAATAGATACATTTAGGTGATGATGTGAAGGAAAAAGGAAACTTCATGTACTTTTTGTGAGAAGGTAGATTTGTGCAGCCACAGTGGATAACTGTGGTGGTTCCTCAAATTATTAAAAATAAGTATACCATATAATAATTCCACTACTGGATATTTATATAAAGAAAACAAAAACATAATTCAAAAAGATACATGTATCCCTATGTTTACTGGGGCCCTATTTACAATAACCAAAATACAGAAGCAGCCCAAGTGTCCATCAATAGATGAATGGGCACAGGAGAAATGGTGTGTGTGTGTGTGCGCATGAGAAAAAACATAACAGAATATTACTCAGCCACAAAAAAGAATGGGATCTTGCCATTTGCAAGATGGATGGGCCTAGAGAGTATGTATAATGCTAAGTAAAGTAAGTCACAGAAAGACAAGTATCTGATTTCATCTATATGTGAAATGTGAAAAACAAAACAAATGAATAAACAAAACCATACTCAAATGCAGAGAATAAACTGGTAGTTACCAGAGAGGATGTAGGTGAGGAGATGAAATAAAGTGTATCAAGAAATACATACTTTCAGGGGCACCTGCTTGGCTCAGTCAGAGTCAGGCTCTTAACTTCGGCTCAGGTTAGGATCTCTCAGTTCGTGAAATCAAGCCCCGCACCCTCAGGCTCTGTGCTGACAGCACAGAACCTGCTTGAGATTCTCTCTCTCTGTGTGCCCCTTCCCCACTTGTGCTCTCTCTGTCTCTTTCTGTCTCAAAATAAATAACTAAATAAACATAAAAAAGAAGTACATACTTTCAGTTGTAAGTCACATATATGAAAATTTCAACATAGGGAATATAGTCTGTAATATCGTGATTATGTTGTTTGGTGAAAGATGGTGACTACTGTTAGCTTGGTGAGTACTGAGTAATGTATACAATGTTTTTCTCTATTGTACGTCTGAAACTAACATTGTAAGATTGTACACCATTATGTCTTACATCTGAAACTAACAGAACACTATGTTAATCATCCATTCATTACAAAAAGATAAAGAGAAAAATATTTTTTCCTTTTCAAGTTGTGCTTTAATAATAGAATATGTAACTTTTAATATTTTTCATTTTAATAGTCTATTCTGCTAAATAAAATAACAAGATATTTCATAAACTATTATATAATTTAAATCTTATGAATTTAATTTTATAAAAAAATTAAGTGTATGATTATTTTGGGTAACTTAAAAATATTATGCTTCGGGGCGCCTGGGTGGCGCAGTCGGTTAAGCGTCTGACTTCAGCCAGGTCACGATCTCGCGGTCCGGGAGTTCGAGCCCCGCGTCAGGCTCTGGGCTGATGGCTCAGAGCCTGGAGCCTGTTTCCGATTCTGTGTCTCCCTCTCTCTCTGCCCCTCCCCCGTTCATGCTCTGTCTCTCTCTCTGTCCCAAAAATAAATAAACGTTGAAAAAAAAATATTATGCTTCAACTCTGGTCTAAAATATAAGATTTAGTGTCAGCACTAGAAATAACCTATTTTTTGTACATTTTCTTTTTACAACAAAATGTTTGTGTTAATCAAAAATTAGGATAACATTTTCAAATCCACTTTTCCTTTTCCCTCTTCACTTATAGAACTTCTGCACACATCACATTTGTTAAAACTGCAAAGTCTCTTGATGTTAGGTAACATTTTATCCCTCAAATTTTATTGACATCAAAATAGGACAGTCAGTATTAAATCCATAAAATATTCACAAAACATTAAGCCTTACACATTTGGCAATTAAATGACATAAAAATAGGAAATGACTACCATTCTATGTGGTGAGAATCAGGTGCTCACTGTTCCTAGCTGGCAACTACACACTGGTTCAAAGGCAGCAGAGGCAAGAGGTTGTTATTTGGAGGACATTGAACACTATGATTTAGAAGCACATTATATTGCTATCCCAGTGTCATATGCCACTCCACCTTTCTCCAAGGTAGTCTTATAATTATAGAAAGGAAGGTTTGGTGGATACGAAATGAAGACAGAGAATACACATTTATTCTGTGGAGATATCCTACTCATACTATGCAGCTCTGTGATATTGAACACAACCACTCATAAAAACTTGTCACCATCACCCTGATTTTTCCCATAAATCCTGCACTCAACTGTTCTTTCTTTCTCAATACTTTTAGGATGAGAGACAACCTGAACATCAACCAATGACTGCAGGTACCTTGCATGTTTTTCTCCATAACATGGAAAATATCTTAAGTCTATAATTCCATTGGGAGGATAAATTAATAGAATTGCTATGTTCTCATTTTCTGAAATACATGATATTTTTTGTTCTCCTTGAGGCAGTAATCCAATTATTTTTCATCTTTACAAAAATACAGGAGTTTCCTTCAGAATAGCCAAAATCAGAATCTTCCACCCCACTGCATGTGCTGATAGCACAGAGCCTGCTTAGGATTCTGTCTCCCTCTCTCTCCTCCATCCTCGTTCATGTAGCTCTCTCTCAAAAAAATAAACATTAAAAAAAAACTAGGTAGAAATCAAGATCAAACCCCACACCTTGATGTGTGATAGGAACTCTGAAGTTGGTCAAGTTGTAGATGTAGAGCTTATACTCAGCCAAGCTCTGTTTAAAGGACTTTTCTTTCCTTGTTGTGGTGATGGGTCTATGGCAAAAAGGGGAGACAGCCACATGGGTAGAGGGAGGATAGAAGTACACATTTACATGCCAGGCTCTCCTATCAAAAGACACTACACATTTAAAATTAAAAAAAAAAATCATGCCTATGTTGTGTGCTACAGAAACTTAGATACAATAATTGCATATAAAACCTGACCTAATTGTGGTAAAGCAAGGCAATGCAGAAATGTACTTCAGGAAGTAGACACTAATGCACCCAACACCTCAGACACCTCCACAGGATCTTCCAGAAAGACTCTGCCCCTGACCATTTCAGTCATTGACCTGGCCTCCTGGACTTTCAAGGAGGGTGATGTGCTCCCATAGAGCATCCACAGGGAGTTGCGATGGGGAGCATCCTGGGTGGGATAATTCACTTTTTGCTTCACTTTTTAGCCAAGCCAATCAATCAGATTTTACTGTCATTTGACATGGTACTTTGGTGCAAACAGTGTGAGTACCTGGATGGGAAGAATGGTTCTAGCAGTTTATGACAGACAGTTCCTTCCAGGAAGTGACTGTTTTCCCACACAGCAGACACAGAGCCAGGCTACAGGGGGCCAAGGCCAAGTCTGAGTAATGATGCCCCTGTGTGTGGGCAGGCCAAGGCCCTCAAACCCCAGCACTTGGACAAGCAGGGGAGGGCAGGCTGTAAAGCCCTGGGTGACACTGCTTTAAGAACAGGAGCAGGGACCCTCCTGGTGGCCCAGAGTCAGGGGAGGGAAAATGGAGGTGATGGTGAGAGACCAGGTAGGGAAAATAAGTGCTATGAAACCTCACAGCATGAAAAATTTCCTGTCAGGCATCCTGGGAACAGTGACTCCTGCTCAACATCCACAGGACTGTTCTCAACACAGGTGATAAAGTGAAAGATCGACCATATTTGTCAGGGGTCCTGACTGCCTAGGATGTGGGCAAGGACAACACGCACTCAGAACTAAAAGTCCCCGAAATGGCTCCACATCACAGTCAATTTGTCAAAAACAAAAACAAAAAGCTTAAATGCATAAAAATCAATTACCAAAGTCCTTCTAAGGAACATGATTACATTAATAAATTCAGTGGCATAACCATTTTCAGAAACAGAAGATATATAAACAATATAAAATGTAAAAGCAGTATGTATATATCCCTCCTGACCTCAGAAAACCAATGAAAGGGATTTATACCATTTCTGTCTCCAAAGCAAATGTTATTTACTAGTACCTGATACCAAAACTGCATTATTACTTATGACTTGTTTTTTATTCACTGAACAAATATCTATTGAGCACTGTTAAGGCCAAGCCACTCTTCTAAGCACTAGGCACATATTACTGAAAAAATAGCAACTCCAATCTTAGTTATTCTGAGCTATAATGCTGTGATATTTTATTAGTTAATATGTTATGGCTAAACTTTTTAACAACTTTCCAAGCCATAGTTTTATAAACCAATGTAGAATAGATGGAGAACCTATAGCAAAGTCAAGGCTATTACATTTGAAACTTTTTTAATTTTTTCTAAATTTCTGTTTTAAAATTGTACCTTTTTTCCATAGTACAGCTAATGAGAAAACTATATGTGTATGTATATGATAATTAGCAATACTTTTAAATCCAAAACAATGTATTAAAAGATGTTATTTTTAGCATGCAAATATTTCATGAGCACTGTTAATGCTATTATCTATTCAAACAGCAACATTGAAGTCTATAAATTCCTTACATAACCTTAAAATGTCAAGTTGGAGTGATATCCTACTGATGACGCAAGACAAATTTTATTTAAAGATCTTGAAGTAAAAACACAAATATTATAAAAATCACTTTCAAAGAAGTATAAACCTAGATTGATGCCCATTTCCATCTTCATATTTTAAGATTTTATTCAATTTATTTAAACAAAATAGTTCACCCCTTTCTCCCACCGGCCACCAGCCCCCACCTCTTATAATCATCAATCTGTTTTCCTTATTTATGAGCTTACAGTTTTGTTTTTAGTTTCTCTATATCAGAGCGATCATATGATATTCATCTTACTTTGACCTATTTCACTCGGCATAATGCCCTTGAGGTCTGTCCATGTTGTTGCAAATAAAAAGATTTCATTCCTTTACATGATGAATAATATCCCATTGTGTGTGTGTGGGGGGGGTGGGTGTGCACGCGCACATGCGTGCATGTGTACCACTATTTCTTTATCCATTTATCCATCAATGGCACTTAGGTTACTTCCATATCATAGTTATTGTAAATAATGTTACAATAAATATAGCTTTTCAAATTCGTATTTTCACTTTCTTTGGATAAAAACTCATAAGTGGAATTGAAGGATCACATGGTAGTTCTATTTTTAATTTTTGGAGGAACCTATATACTGCATCTTACTGTCTCTGCAACAAATTCCATTTCTACCTGTAGTGCACAAGGGTTTCCTTTTCTCTATACCTTCACCAACACTTGTCTTTTTGATGTCATTTTAACAGGCATGAGGTGATATCTCACTGTGGTTTTGATATGCAGTTCCCTATTAGTGATGCTGAGCATATTTTTATTTATCTGTTGGTCATCTGTATGTATTCTTTGGAAAAATGTCTATTCATTTCTTAAGAATTTTTTTAGGGGTGCCTGGGTGGCTCAGTCAGTTAAGCATCTAACTTCGGCCAAGGTCATGATCTCACAGTTTGTGGGTTTGAGCCCCACATCGGGCTCTGTGCCGACAGCTCAGAGCCTGGAGCCTGTTTCAGATTCTGTGTCTCTGTCTTTCCCTGTTGTGCTCTCTCTCCCTCTTAAAAATAAATAAAAAATTTAAAAAGATTTGTTTTAATTGTTCTCTTTTGTGCTGTTGAATTCTAGGAGCTCTTTATACATTTTAAATATTAGCCTCTTGTCAGATATAGTGTGCAATTATTTTCTCCCGTTTAGTAAGTTGTCTCTTCATTTTGTTAGTTTCCTTTACTGTGCAGAAACTTTAGTGTAATGTAGTCCCACTTAATTATTTTTGTTTTTGTTGCTTTTGCTTTTGGTATCATATTCAAAGAAAATCATCGCCAACACCTATGCCAAGGAGCTTACTGCCTTAGGTTTCCTTCTAGGAGTTAATGGTTTCAGGTTTTCCCTTCAAAGTCTTTAATCCATTTGAGCTGTTTGTGTATGGTGTAAGATAGTGCTCTGGTTTCATTCTTTTCCATGTAGCTGTCCATTTTTCCCAACGTCATTTATTGAAGAGACTAGATTTTCCCATTATATATTCTTGCCTTCTTTGTTGTAAATTAATTGACCATATATGCATGGGCTTATTTCTGGGCTATTTTGTTTCATTGTTCTGTGAGTCTATTTTTATGCTAATGTGTAATTAAAAAAATTTCAATGTTATTTTTGAGAAAGAGAGAGAGAGAGAGAGAGAGAGAATGATTGGGGGAGGGGTAGAGAACAAGGGAGACACAGAATCTGAAGCAGGCTCCAGGCTCTGAGCTGTTAGCACAGAGCCTGACGCAGGGCTTGAGCTCATGAACCACAAAATCATGACCTGAGCCAAAGTTGGACACTTAATCAATTGAGCCACCCAGGTGTCCTGCAATGCCAGTTTTGATGACTATAGCCTTGTAACATAGTTTTAAATCAGGGATCATGATGCATCCAGCTGTTCACTCCTTTCTCAAGATTGCTTTGGCTGATCAATTTGTAATTTCATACAAATTTTAGGATTGTTTGTTTTATTAATGTGAGAAATTCCATTGCAAGTTTGATAGGGATCACATTAAATCTGTCAATTGTTTTGGGCAGCTATGGACATTTTAACAATGTTATTTTTTTCAAACCATAAGTATTCCATTTATTTGTGTTCAATTTCTTTTATTAATACCTTGTAGTTTTCAATATACAGGTCTTTCCATTTCTTGGTTAAATTTATTCCTCATCTTATTCTTTTTGATGCAATTGTAAATTGGATTAATCTGTTAGTTCATTATCAGTGTAAAAACCAGATTTTTGCATATTGATTTTGTATTCTACAATTTTATTGAATTTTTTATTAGTTCTAACAATTTTTTGAATAGTCTGTAGGGCTCTCTTTATATATAATATGTCATCTTCAAATACTGAGAATTTGATATTTTCCTTTCTGATTTGGATGACTTCTTTTTCGTACCTAATTGCCCTGGCTAGGATTTCTAGAACTCTGTTGAATAAAGGTAATGAGAGTAAGCATTCTTATCTATTTCCTGGTCTTAGAGGAAAAGCTTTCAGTGTTTCACCATTAAATATGATGTTAACTGTGGGCTTGTCATATATGGCTCATTTATGTCATGTTCCTTATATACATGCTTTGTTGAGAGTTTTTATGATGAATGGATGTTGAATTTTTTCAAAAGCTTTTAATGTCTCTATTGAAATAACCCTATCATTTTTATCCTTCATTGTGTTAACATGTTTATCACATTCGCTGATTTGAAGATGTTGAGCCATCCTTGTGTTCCTACAATAAATCCCATTTAATCATTTTGTATGATTCTTTTAATCAATTGTTGTATTCGGTTTGCTAATATTTTTTTGAGGATTTTAGCATCTATGTTCATCAAGGATATTTGCCTGTGATTTTTTTGAGTGGCATCTTTCATTTGGGGAGTAAGGTAATGCTGTGCTCATAAAATGTGTTTGGAAGAGTTCCACCCTTTTCTGTATTTTGGAAGCATTTGAGAAGGACTGGTTAATTATTCTTTAAGTATTCAGTAGAATTCATCAGTGAAGCCATAAGATTCTAGACTTTTGTTGGGAGGTCTTTGAATACTGAGCTAAATCTCCTTTCTAGTTATTGGTATGTTCAGATTTTCTATTTTATCATGATTCGGTCTTGGTAGTTTGTGATTCTAGGAATTTATCTATTTCTTCGAGGTTGTCCAATTTATTGGTGTATAGTTGTTCATAATAGTCTCTTATCTTTGTATTCCTGTGGCTATCAGTTGTAACACTGCTTTCATTTTTGATTTTGAGTCTACTTTCTCGAGGGGAGGAGGAAGAGAGTCCAGCTAAAGATTTGTCCATTTTGTTTATCTTCTCAAAGAACCAACTGTTAGTTTGATTGATCTTCTCTGTTGTATTGAGTGACCATTTATGCTCTAATCTTTGTTCTTTCCTTCCATCTACTAACTTAGGAGTTCATTTTTTCCCTGTCTAGTTCCTTAAGGTGTGATGTTAGGATGTTTAAGAACTTTCTTTCTTTTTCGAGGTAGGAATTTATGGCAATCAACTTTCCTCTTAGAACTTTTTTTTGTCATATCCCATCCCATAAATTTGGTGTTTTTCATTTTTGTTTTTCTCAAGGGATTTTTTTTTAATTTCTTCATTGACCTATTCACTGTTCAGTAGCATGTTATTTAATATCCCAATATTTGTGAATCTTCCATGGTTTTTTTGTACAACTAATTTCTAGTTTCATGCCTTGTGGTCAGAAAAGATTCTTAATAGCTTCAATACTCTTAAATTTATTAAGACTTGTTTTGTGCCCTAATGCATAATCTTGGAGAATATTTTATAAGCACTTGAGAATTTGTATTCTGTTGCTTTGGGTAGATAGTTAACTAACATGTCATTTAAGGTAGAGTTTCCTTATAGAATTTCTATGGATAATTCATTGATGTAAGTGTGACATTAAAGTCTCATACTCATTGTATTGCTACGTATTTCTATCTTAGGTTTGTTAATAATTGCTTTATATATGTACGTGCTTCTCTGTTGAGTACATAAACATTTGCAACTCTGTCTCCTCATGGGAGAAATTAGTCCATTTAAAGTCATTGTTGACAGGTAGGTGCTTATTGCCTTTTGTTATTTGTTTTCTAAGTGTTTTTATAGCTTCTCTCTATTCCTTTTTTCTCTTGTTCTCTTCCTCTGTGGTTTCATGACTTTCTTAGTAATAGACATATATTCTTTTCTCTTTATATTTTATGTGTTAACTATGGGTTTTGCTTTGAGGTTACTATGATACTTACATGTAACTACTTATATCTATAACGATCTATTTTAAGTAGATGATGAGTTTGATCCCATTCTAACACTCAACATTTTTATTCTTTCTACTTGTCAAATAAGTAGGAACCTAGACTGATGATCAGTGTTTTTCATATGTATAACACACGCACACAAAAAAAATGCTGTTTTCCCATCATATTTAAAAAGGGAAACCAAATGCACTTCAAATAATTGTGGTATCTTTTATTGTTTTGTTCTTAGTGACACTGACAACAGCTGCTATGTAAGCTGGGTGAATAATTTGGACTTCAGACAAGAGGCTGGAAGAACATATCCCTGGTATTGCTCTATTTGTTGGGCTGCTATATTGGGAAAATTTCTTTAATAACCAATATTCCTGTGAGGGGCTTGTTCTTGAGCAGCATAAGAAATGCCAAATACAACTGAAACTCAGAGAATTACACATCAACTTCTGTGCATCTCAAAGCTCAGTAGAAGATTAGATAGTTAATGGAATCTATGTTTTTTGGATCTTTTATAGTATATTATTTAAAGTTCGTGAAGATATGCACAGAGATAATTATACCTAACTTTTGGGAATGGAGGCAGTAGGCTCAAATTACTACATAAATAGAACTATCACAATATGCTTATAAGCCAAAACCTTAAAAATGTTCATTTTAATTTTACAAAATGGGAAAATTTTCTTAAGTACATAACATTTCCTGAAATTATAAAAATATTAGCACACTATAAACTGTTTAATATAGAAGTATTAATATTAATAACCATATAGTAATGTAACCATTTTATTAAATATATTGGTCTTCATACGCAAGTCGTAAAGCAATGTTTTTTTTCCCCCAGTACCTTCAAATTGGCTCATTAGCCTGGTTCTCTGTGCTTCTGGGATAAATTCATATGCTGGTCCTCAGGTATTTCCCAAGCCCCAAATAATTCCATTAAATGAGATGAAATCACAAGTTAGCATAAAAATCAGAACTCTGAACCTCAATTATATTACAGCTTCTTTCCTTCTCCCATGGAATGCTACATGAGGTCTAGAGACCTGCACTTGGTGAGAAGAAAATATCTGCTTATTCCTTCTATGCTCATTCTCCTTCATTCCTTAGTTTTATCTTCTGGTGTCACAGTCCCCATCAAAAGTTCAGTTCAACCAAAAAAGAGGTGATTTGTGGTGAGAAGTGCAACCAATTCTGTTTTTATCTGCTATTGACCTTCTCTTAACTAGACAGATATTCAATGCTAACCTCTTTCTCACAATGTTTTTCTCTGTGTTTTTCTGAGAATATCCCCTCCCACATTGGCAAGTTCCAACTATAACCACCTTGTTATTGAGGAATACTCAACCTGACCTTTCACACCAACCCACCCTAATTCAGCTTTGGCTCTGACAGGATACTTGTATAGTCTTCTCAATCCTAGTACAGTTGGGTTCAGCCCACTCAGAACCTAAGAAATTCTCTTGTGGCCCACACCTGACCCAAAGGAAACATGTACCTTTGCCCTGCTATCAGTTCTGCCCAAGCAGATATTCTTTACCATTGTATTTCTTGGATGTGTTTCAGACTCACTTCTGTGGCCCACAATACCTAAGGATGTATACAGGAAGCTATGATAGTAGTCCTTATAAAACTTTTCTCATTTTAAGAATGAGAAATGCCACAGCACTTCTACATGTTTGAAAATGTAATTCTGTTTGTCTCCTTAACTGCACCCTCTATTTTCTAACTCTCACATATCCTCAAAACAGATGGGCTAATAACCCAAAACCATTTATCAGTTTCTCTTTTGTAAGTTTCTTCTACCATTCCAGCACAGTCCACTGGAAATTGAGAGTTCTTGCCCTGGAACCTCAGATAAGAGGAGACAGTTTATTTGGATCAGTTGTTGACTCCCTCACTCCATTGTCACAAATTACAGCACTGCCACTGCACCACTACAAAGCTTACTAAATTCTAATCTTCACAAATCCAAACAAAGTCTGTTTTATGCTGTTTTCAGAAGAATATACTGTTACAAACTGATTGTATCTTCTCACCAACTAAATTCATATGCTGAAATCTGACCCGCAGTATGACAGTATTTGGAGATGGGGCTTTGAGAGGTAATTAGAGTTAATTAGGTAGGGTGGGACTCTCATGATGGCTTTAGTGTTATTATAAGGGCAAGAGATCTCCCTTTCTCCCACACTCCCCACATGCACACATTTAAGGAGAATCATGTGAGGACACAGAGACAGCTATAAACCAGGAAGAGAGCCCTCCTCAGCTCCAAATCAGCTAGCACCTTAATCTTAGACTTCCTAGCCCCAGAACCGTGTGAAATTTATTTGTTGTTTAAGCCATGCACTCTATGGTATTTTGTTCTGGCAGCTCAAGCTAAGATTGACACCATGGTTCAAAACTCTTGGAAAATTGTCAGAAATGTCTATCTGGGGGCACCTGGGTGGCTCAGTCCATTGAGCATCTGAATTTGGCTCAGGTCATGATCTCAGGTTTGTGAGTTTGAGCCCCACATCAAGCTCCCTGCTGTCAGCCTGTCAGCATGGAGCCCACTTCGGATCCTCTGTCCCCTTTCTGTCGCTCTCCAACTTGCACTCTCCTAAAACAAACAAAAAAAATTAAAATAAAAAAAATCTATCTAAATGGCTTAGTCAGGATTTAAACCTAGAGCTATTTGAATGAAACCCTTGTCCTCTTGACATAGCCCACTATTATCTCCTGTGGCTTTGCGCTTCTCAGACATGCCTGTGTGGCAGTATGTCACAATTTTTCCGTTTCTTCCATAATTGTAATTATCCCTTTACTAAAAGTTCCCCAGCATTTTTCTTAATTGGGTTGAGACATATTCCCATTGCCAATCACTAGCAGCACCCCTGTTTATCCATTTGCTTTGTATTTATGTACTGCTTTAGTCAGCAAATGTGTACATACACTGTATATATTATCTATATCTATATCTATATCTATATCTATATCTATGTCTATAGACACACACATATATGTGTGTGTGCATGCATGCATAGTTTTGCTTAAAATATGTTCAAATAATGCCATTGCTAAATTTTGTGCTTATTAATACCTAGAGCCTTGGTGTCTATACATTGCTTTAAAGGTAAGCACATACGTGGTATTCTTCTAATGGCAATATACATATACCTAAAAATATGGTCTAACTATAACTTGCCATGGCTTCTCAGAGACCCTCAAAGTATCAGGATGTCTGATGATGTTTTAGAACCTGTGTGGGGGTACCTGGGCGGTTCAGTTGGTTAAGCGTCTGACTCTTGATTTCACTTCAAGCAATGATCTCACAGTTTGTGAGACCCAGCCCTGTATCAGGCTCTGCACGAGCAGCAAGAAACCTGCTTGGGAGTCTCTCTCTCCCTCTCTCTATGCCCATCTCCTGTTCACACTCTCTCATTCAAAATAAATAAGTATTTAAAAAATAAATAAAACCTGTGTGAAATGTACCTCTCCAATAAAGCATAGAGACAAAACAAAAGCCAGAAGTATAATGTACTATACTTCTATATAGGACCTGGTAGTCACTATCCACTATTGTTCATTGGTAAGTTCTCTTGTTAAAGGAGTAAAAGGAATGGGACAGCACAAGCCCATTGTTAGTAATACAGATTAACAAACTTTTAGAGAAAATCTATTCAAACTGAGTCCAATTAAATTGCTGACATACTTATTTTATTACAAACAGTTTACCCTGAAGTGATTTCAATATTCCACACATAATCTGAAATCAGTCAAGTTTTTCCATATTTCTTTCCTTAAAGTATGCCATTTATTTGGTATTTATCCAAGAGTATGAGAAAGAACAGAAACATGGAATGGGCTAAGATATAATGATCACAAAATGTTATAATTAAATTATTCCTGTGAAGATCTTAGTGGGGTGTTAAACTTCACAATATATAATATATCTTAGTTGGCTTTGACCACACATGTGTTTGATCGAAAAGAAAATACATTTTCTAGTCACATAAGGTTACTTCTACAGATAATTCCCCTTTGAAAATGAAACTGATATAGGTTCCTACTATATAAATAGAATTAAATCAAATCATTTAAATTTATTTCCAGCTCGACAGTTGGACACAGTGGTAAAGTTCGAGGACCTTAGACCTGCCCTGTCCCACAAACAGAACTAGATAGCTATCAAATCATCCTAACCTCCCCAGAAATTGACTTGAAGACCAGTAGAACAAACTCTACAACTAAAGGTAGAAAATAGGCCATATAAGAAGGTAGGAAATGAGGAGACATTTCTTGGGAGAGAAATGGATCATGGCATCTGCAGTGGGGACGGAGCCACAGTCACAAAGAAGGGTGAGAGACAGACTAGCATAGAAGGAAAATGAATCCCCATAGCAATTGGCATAGAAAGCATGAGGGGATGAAATTCATGAGTTCTTGGAACCAGGAGGGCTTAAAGCCAGGAGTTTTAAAGGTCATCCAGATTTTCGGGATAGAGCCCAGAGGTCATTGTGCTGCTCTTGGAGAGAAAGCAGGCAACAGCATACAGACATATAGCATGGGAACAGCAATCAGAATAGTACTTGAAACACACAGTGGGGAGATTATTTGCTCATCTCAGAGGCCATCCCAGAAAGACAGCCTTCATGGAGAGACCTTTCTGGAGACAAAGGAACTGTCAAGCACCATTTCCTTCCCTCACACCACAAAGCCACCTGTGGGAGCCTGTGCAGTGCCCACACTCACTACCTAACTTGCTTCCACCAAAGCCTGCCCATCATGTTCTGGTAGAACCACCTCTCTCCAGTCACTTAACTGAAACCCAATGTGGCAAGTTCTTCCTCTAGCGGAGTGAGACAAACTCCTGCTCACACTACATCTCCCAACATAGGAGTTTTGCAGCTCCTCAGTTCAGGCAATAGTGACAACAGGTCTTATTTAGCAACCAAGCCAGAACACACCCCATTAAATTCACCACATTCAGGCCAGGGACATAATATTGCCCACAACAGGCAGAAAAAATCTCTGCAGACAACTGGCCTGAAGGATAAAGCAGGCAGCACAGAACAGCAGAGCATACACAGCACATGCTGAAGACACTCCTAGAAACATCTGGCACTGGTTAACTGGGGATACTACATGGCAGGGCACACAGGACCTCTTCTTCATAAGGCCATTTCCCAGAAGAACAGGAGATGTAGTGGACTTTCCTAACACAGACACAGGCACAGAGACTTTGACCAAATGAGAAATTTATCCACAACTAGAAATCTAGGTGAAACAGGCATATGTAATATGCCTGATAGAGGATTTAAAGTAATGATCGTAAGGATACTCACTGGACTTGAGAAGAGTGGAAGATATGAGTCTTAACACAGAGATAAGGAATAACAGACAAATGGCTCAATAAATGAAATGAGAAGCACACTTGATAGAATGAACAGCAGGACAGAAGAATCAGAGGAAAAAAATAGTAACCTAATGAGTAATTGGAAGTATTCAAGATGAACAAAAGACAGAAAAAAGAATTATGCAAAATAAGAATAGACATAGGGAGCTCAGAGACTCCATCAGACATAATAATAATATAGTAATTCTGGAAGAAGGAGAGAAAGAAAAGGGGCAACATTTTTTTGAACACATAATAGCTGAAAACACCCCTAATCCGGGGAAGGGAACAGATAACCAGATCCAGGAGGCACAGGGAAATCCCATCAAAATCAACAAAAGCATATCCAAATCTAGACATATTGTGATTACATTGACAAAATATAGTAATAAAGAAAAAAAATTTAAAGCAGCAAGAAAAAAGAAGACAGCAACATATAAGGGAAAACCCAAAAGTCTACAGGAAATTTTTCTGTGGAAACATTCCAAGCCAGAAAGGAGTGGGATATGACATTCAAAGTGATGAGTGGGAAAAGTATGCAGCAAAGAATAGTCTATCCAGCAAGAGTATCATTCAGAGTAGAAGTAGAGATAGAGTTTCCCAAACAAAAAGTAGGGAATTCATGACCACTAAACCAGCACTTCAAGAAATATTAAAGAGAACTTAGTAGAAAGGAGGGAAAAAAGAAAAAGGATAACCTTTTCTTTTTAAAGGAAAAACCTTTAACAGGATGTAAAATATAAAAACATATGCCTAAAATGTGTGTGTGTGGGGGGGGGGGAGAATGAGTTCCATGCAACCATCAACTTAATATAGACTGCTATATGCAGAAGATATACAAACTTAATCGTAACCATATATCAAAAACCACTAATAAATATGCAAAGAAGAGAAAGAAATCAAAATATAGCACTAAAGAAAATCAGCCAATCATGAAAAAGATAGACAAGGATCGCTCAACCAACTAAACCAACCAGGTGCCACTAAAGTCTATTTTATCTGATATACATATTGTTACCACAGCTTTTTTTTGACATAATTTACATGATGTTTCTCCATTCTCTCACTTTCACTCTATATGTATTTATAGATTAAAATGAGTCTCTTGTAGCTAGCATATACTCTCTTTCTCTTAAACTTTTAAAAGTTTTAAAAATGGAAATAAATTTTAAAAAGAAAAAAACAGATTTAAAACAAAGACTGAAACAAAAGACAAAAAAGAACACTATGCAATAATAAAGGGACAATCCAATAAGAAGATATAACAATTGTACATATTTATTCACCTAACATGGAGCACTCAAATACGTAAAACAGTTAATAACATAAAAGGAACTAATCAGTAATCTCCTCTATTATTGGATTATATGCTCTCCACTTACATGGGGAGAGCATCTAAACAAGGAAACAATGACTTTGAATGACATACTGGAACAGATGGATTCAAGAAATATATTCAGACAAATCCATCCTAAAACAACAGAATACACATTCTTTATAGTTCAAACAGAACATTCTCCAGAGTAGATCACATATCATCCCACAAAACAAGCCTCAACTAATTTAAGAAGACCAAATTCATACCATGCATCTTGTCTGACCACGATGCTATGAAACTAGAATTTAACCATAAGAAGAAATCTGGACAACCACAAATACATGGGAGGTTAAATAACATGATACTAAACAATGAATGGCCAACCAGGTAGTAAAGAAATAAAAAGTACACAGAAACAAATGAAAATAATACAACAGTCCAAAATCTTTTGGATTAAGCAAAAGCAGTTATAAGAGGTAAGTTTGCAGCAATACAGGACTACCTTAAGAAGAAAGAAAAATCTCAAATGCACAACCTAACCTTACCCCAAAAGAAGCTAGAAAAAGAACAAAGCCTAAAAGCAGCAGAAGGAAGGAAATAATAAAGATTAGAGCAGAAATAAATGATAAAGAAACTAAAAAAAAAAAAAAAAAGCAATGAAACCAGGAGCTGGTCCTTTGGGGAGAAAATAAAACCAGTAAAATTTATAAACCTCTAGCTACACTTATCAAGAAAAAAAAAAGGGAAAGCACACAAATAAAATCACAAATGAGAGAAGAGAAATAACCAATACCACCAAAATATAAATTATAAGAAAATATTATGAAAAACTGTATGTCCATAAATTGGACAACCTAGAAGACATGGTTCAATTCCTAGAAACCTATAACCAGCCAAAATAAAACAGGAAGAAAAAGTAAATTTGAACAGACCAAAAACCAGGAAAGAAACGGAATCAGTAATCAAAAACCTCCCAACAAACAAAAGTCCAGGGCCAGATGGCTTCACAAATACTATCAAACATTTAAAGAAGAATTAATACCTATTCTCAAGCTATTCCAAGAAATAGAAAAGGAAGGAATACTTCCAAATTAATTCTATCAGTCCAGCATTACCCTGACACCAAAACCAGATAAAAATACCACTTAAAAACAGAAATACAGGCCAATATCCCTGATGAACATGGATGCAAAAATCTTGAACAAAATACTATCAAACCAAATACAACAATACATAAAAAAAATCATTCATAATGATCAAAGGGGATATGTTCCTGGGTTGCAAGAGTGGTTCAATATTCACAAATCAATCAACATGATACATCACATCAATAAGAGAAAGGATAAGGACCATATGATCATTTCAATAGATGCAGAAAAAAAATATTTGACAAGGTACAAGATTCATTTATGATAAAACCTTCCTCAAAGTAGGTTTAGAGGGAAATACCTCAACATAATAAAAGTCATATATTAAAAACCCGGAGGTATCATCATCCTGGATAGGGGAAAACAGAGTTTTTTCCCTAAGGTCAGGCACAAGAAAAGGATGTCCACTACCACTGCTTTCATTCAACATAGTTCTGGAAGTCCCAGTCACAGACATCAGACATCAAAAAGAAAGAAGAGGTGTCCACATTGGTAAGGAAGAAGTAAAACTTTCACTATTTGCAAATGACATGAGATGCTATATATATTTAAAACCCAAAAGATTCTACCAAAAAGCTGCTAGAACTGATAAACAAATTAAGTCACAAGAAATAAAATCATCATACAAAATTCTGTTGCATTTCTATACACCAATTATGAAACAACAGGATGAGAAATTAAGGAATCAATCCCATTGCAATTATACCCCAAATAGTAAGATACCTAGGAATAAATCTAACTAAAGAGGTGAAGGACTTTTACTTTGAAAACTATAAAACACTGATGAAAGAAACTGAAGATGTCACGAAGAAATCAAGACATTTAATGCTCATGGATTGGAAGAACAAATATAGTTAAAACATCTATACTTCCCAACAATCTACACGTTTAATGCAATCCCTATCGAAATACCACCAGCATTTCTCTTAGAGCTAGAACAAACAATCCTAAGTTTGTATGGAACCACAGAAGACCCCAAATAGCCAAAGAAATCTTGAAAAGGAAAAGCAAAGCTGGAGGCATCACAATTCCAGACTTTAAGTTATATTACAAAGCTACAGTAATCAAAACAGTGTGGTTCTGGCACAAAAGTGGACTACTAGATCAATAGGACAGAATAGAAAACCCAGAAATAAACCTGCAAGTATATGGTCATTTGATCTTTTACAAAGTAGGAAAGAACATCCAATTGGAAAAGAACAAGCTCTTCAAGGGGAGCTGGGAAAACTAGACAGCACTATGCAAAAGAATGAAACTGGACCACTTTCTACACCATTCACAAAAATAAATTCAAAATGTATGGAAGACCTAAAAGTAAAACCGTAAAAATCCTAGAAGAGAACATAGGCAGTGACCTCTTTGACATCAGCTGTAGCAACGTTTTTCTACATATGTCTCCTGACGCAATGGAAACAAAAGTAAAAATAAACCATTGAGACTACATCAAGATAAAAAAACTTTTGCGTAGCAGAAAGAAGCAATCAACAAAACTAAAAGGCAACTTACAGAATGGGAGAAGATATTTGCAAATGACATAACCAAGAGGATTAGTATCTAAAATATATAAACATAAAACTCAACACCCAAAAAACAAATAATTCATTTACAAAAGGGCAGAAGACATGAATAGACATTTTTCCAAAGAAGACATCCAGATGGCCAACAGACACGTGAAAATATGTTCATTATCACTTACCATTAGGGAAATGAAAATCAAAAGTACAATGAGATATCACCTCACCCTTGTTAGAATGGCTAAAATAAAAAATACAACAATCCACAGATGTTGGTAAGGATGTTGAGAAAAAGCAACCCTCTTGCACTATGAGTGGGAATGCAAACTAGTGCAGCTACTCTAGAAAACGGTATAAAGTTTCCTCAAAAAGTTAAAACAGATCTACATTATTATCCAGCAATTGCCCTACAGTGTATTTACCCAAAGAATACAAAAAACACTAATTCAAAAGGAAACATGCACCCCTATGTTTATAACAGTGTAATTTACAATAGCCAAGATATGGAAGCAGCCCAAGTGTCCATCGATTTATGAATGCATAAAGAAATTTTGGTATCTTTGTGCACCATAATTATATATATGTACATAGGTTTATATACAATATATGTGTGTATACATAAATGAATGTTATTCAGCCCTAAAAAAAGAATAAAATTTTGCCATTTGCAAGAACATGGATGAATCTACAGAGTATAATGCAAAGCGAAATCAGTCAGAGAAAGTCAAATATGATTTTTACTCATTTAGAATTTAAGAAACAAAACAAATGAGCAAAGGAAAAACAAGAGACAAGAAACAGACTCTTAATTATAGAGAACAAACTGTTTACCAGAGGGGAGGGTGTTGGGAGATGGGTGAAATAGATGATGGAGATTGAGGTGTGCACTTATAATGATGAGCACTGTGTGATTTATGGAATTATTGTATCACTATATTGTACACCTGAAACTAATTTAACACTATGTTAATTGGAATTTAAATTTAAAAATTAATATTAAAAAAATGTAAAAAAAAAATAAAGAAAAACCAATTTATTTCCAACTCAAAATTCTGCTCCTTGATATGATTTTTTGTCTAGAATGAAGTCTAATCGAGGTTTCTTGCAAAAGAGACTAAAAAGGTAACCGATTGTACAAATATAAGCTATAATTGACAGATTAATGTGAGCAAAGTTTCCTTAGTTCTCTAAACAAGTATTCAAGAGGAACTAGAACTCAGATACACAAGTCAGAGTCCTTTTTAGCATTGCTATGAATTGTATATTTTGTGTCCTATAGTCTAGACTGTACACACTTCAGCTGTTATATTTTAGTCAATTTATATTATGAGAAAATGCTGACCAGATAAAATGTAGTTTGAACAGCAAGCTGTGATTAGCAATAATAGAAACAGCACAGCAGAAACCTGACCCAATACATGTATGATATCCTCCTGTGTGTTAAAACTTTAAAGTCACATTTGTTGCCCCATCAGGAGTGAGGGATGGAGGAACCTGCTGTTGTTGTTCCATAGTATTTTTATTCCATTAGCAAGTGTCATTATTCAAGCCTCATTATTGCTCCTAATGAAGCAACACACAAAGCTAAATTCAAGTCAGCATAAAATATTTGAATGAGTTCCTGCAGTGCACTGAATTTGGTGAGAAAGGTTTTGAGAAAAAGGTAAAACAGGAGAACAATCTTTGAAGTATCTTAGTTTCCAGGATAAATGGTTACATTTCTAGTTCATATTTGCACCAAACTGATACTCAAACAACATAAAATCTATTTGTAGGGTCATCTATGTATCTTGATGCTTCTGAAAATAGCAATTTTATGATATGGTGTGTGGGCAAGGCAACGTTCTCAAAATCTGGAAATTACTATGCAGATGCACTTGTTGAGGAAAACGATGATGAAGTCTTCACTGCTAAATATTTAAGTATAAAGTATAAAGTTTCCCTGTTTGGAATTCCTTAGTATATAAGCTTTTCATCAGAGAACTAAAGATGTAGAGTCCCAATTTGTGTTCCCATGACTGTATGTAAATAAAAGGAATGACTTAAAAAGTAATTTAAGGGGCACCTGGGTGGCTCAGTTGGTTAAGCATTCAACTCTTGATCTCATCTCAGGTCATGATCTCATAGTTCTTGAAATGGAGTCCTGCGTGAGCTCTGCACTGACAGTGAGGAGACTGCTTAGAATTCTGTCTCTCCCTCTCTTCCCCTCCCTGGCTCATATGCTCACTCACATGCTCTCACACATGCTCTCTTTCTCTCCCCCCACCCCTCTCTCTCTCTCAAAATGAATTAAAAAAAACTTTAAAAAGTAACTTAAAAAAATGGCTTCTGTTCCAATTTCAAAGTATAGCCAACCTAAGTAGAATGGTACTACCTCCAAAGATAAATAATATAAAGTTATTTATATATTAAGGAGTAATAAGGTTAAATAAGAAAAAATATATACAATTGAACAATTACATAAATAGGTGATAAAGCATGCAATTGAAGAAATTTATTAAGGGGTGCCTGGGTGGTTCAGTCAGTTATGTATCAGACACTTGATTTCAACTCAGGTCATGATCTCACCTTTGTGGGACCAAGCCCCCCACCCACCACCTCCCTGTGTGGCTCTGTGCTGAGGCCATGGAGCCTGCTTGGAATTCTCTCTCTCACTCTCTCTCTCTCTGCTCCTCCCCTGTTGTCCCTCTCTCTCTCTTTCTCTCTCTCTAAAATGCATCCACTTTTTTTTTTTAAATAAAACTTTGTTAAAAGAAAACAGGGAGTTGCAAAACAGAAAATAGAGCCGCGGGATGAATACTAACAAGTTAGGAGTGGGGTGATTTGCTACCTTGTTTAGCAAGATCAGTTAGACCTTCTTAAGGTGGATGTGGTACACACCAGAATTCATCAAGGAAAATCTAGGAGAACCTTTGAGAAGAGCATACAAGGTAGAAGGCAGAGCAGAGCAAGGCCAATATGGCTGGAGCTGTGATGGTGTGCTCACACGTCCTCTACATGCAACTGGCTCATCAAGGTCAGGAAACATTCTGAAAACAAAACCTGAATTCAGAAATTCTCTAATGATACACATTTTTGTTTCCTGCCTCGATGACAGATTAGATATGCTGTAGGGGGCAGGATTTCATGTCATTTGTCAAATATGCCATCATGCACTCTTTTTCTAAGGAGGAATGTGTAACAGGTACATCAAATAATACCTTAATAAACTTGGCTGTGTCTTGGATTTCTCATTTGTCAATCGCAAATATTATTTGACTCCCAGAGGTTTTACTTTATTACTCATTTATTTTATTTTCGACCACATATTTACTGAAGTGGATTGATTGCAATGTTTGTTTTATGACACACTCTCATAATCTGTTCACAGGAAGCCCTCATTTATTTATGGATTCAATTATATATAATAATACAACATCCATGAGACGAATGAAGACAAAACCTGGACAACTGAAAACATCTTACATCCATCATCCTGAATCTTGTGTTCAATGTTCCCCTGCATTTTTATGTTCGATTTTTATCACTTTACTTACTTTAACTTTTACTAAAAATTTGAACTTTGTTAAGGAATATCATTCTATGTAATATTAGGGAGGTCTTTTCATTCAAGTGTATATTGCCATTTCATCAATACTGTTGCATGTTGCCATATATATTTTTACTCCTTTAGAATATTTCATTTCAAATATATCACAATTTAGTAAACCATCCTCCTGTCAATGTGCATTTGAGGTCATTCAAATATTTTTCTATTAACCTTTTTTTAATCATGTTATCTTTAATACCTGGGCAAGAGTTTTCCTTGAACATATATCTGGGAGTGAGTGGAATTGCTGGGTTTTAGGACATGTAAATGCTTAACTTTATGTGAAAATGCCAAATGTCTTTTTTTGTTTTTGTTGTTACTAAGAGTCTTAAATTTCTACTCGCATGAGGAATGTATAAAAACCCACTTTCTCCCCAACATTTGGCATAGAACCTCTCCATTTGAGAAGAGCCTCAGAGATTGGTGACTGAACAGTTTTGTTCATGGGAAATATTTAATGCAGTGATAAATATTAATGTGATCTCATTAATATTTAGAGGTTGATATAGCTTATCATAAATCAGTTACCAAAGCAAAAAAAAAACTGTCAGAGTGCCAAATAATTTTAGTTTTGAGACATATGAAATTGCTTTGTTATTCAATTTTAAAAATAAAATATTATTAATTTCATATGATTTAACCTCGGTTGCCTAAAACATTCTGTAGTTCTCTAACAGTCCTGAATAACTATCAGTAATGACCATATTTCAGTCATAATCTTTTACCATGAAGCTGAAACTATTACCGTTTATACTTAAATGAATCACCAGTACAGTTTTTCCAGACCTTTAACTTTTAGTAAAAGATGACTGATTCTATTTCAGTTATCAATGTCTTTTTGTTGTCTCTTAATATTCTTGTATCATTGGGTTTGTGATTGTAAATATGGCTTTTATAAAAGCTTTTATTTTAAAAAGGTATAATATTTGAAACATTCTGTTCAGCAATAATATTCCAAAGAGAGCATAGACCTGCAAATAAGGGGCAATATTCAAATCATTAACTCCAGTGGGCAAAATTAAGATTGAGGACTGACTACATTTCAGACTGAAGTTACAGTTAGGTGTGACTAAATCCTGACTCTCTAAATTTTCATTCATGATGGATCATTTTCAATATAAGAGAAAATATGAATTAACATTAATATGGAAATTTAATCCAAAAACTTATTCTGGATACATGAGAAAATATTGGATTAAAGAAGAAACAAAAGATTTCAAAAAATTAGTGACACAGCTTGTTTTAAAGAAACTCAAACTATATTATTTATATATTGAATTTGATTTCTATTTATTTTTAAATGTACAGAAACTGTTGATGAATGTATGATACTGTGATGTCATTCTTAGTGCCCTCAACAAATTCATGAGTTTTTTTCAATCCAGAGTTTTATTTTTAGTAGAACCTTAATATTTGGATATTTGAATGTTTGGTTATACAGCCATGTCCTTCATAACATCTTCATGAACAGTATGCCATTGCATGGATGTTAAGCACATAGGCACAGCTTTCAGTATTTAACTATTGCCTTGTGAACACATCCATCTAAATTCTGCAACAAGTTGTCACTTATGGGTATAAATCAATTTAACTTATGAATTTATACGGAAAATTTTAAAGTGCTTTTCTCTGTGACCTATTGTTTTGTAATATATGTCAGTGCCTTAGGCTCTTGATGGAATGATGGCATTAATAGAAAGAAAAGTTATTGTCTCTAAATTCAAGCAGTGTCCTTATCAAATAGAAAATAATGTTCTCTGACATGCACACTATAAAGTTCCATTTTTACCATGAAATGGAATCTTGACATAATAGAGCAAACCTGACAAATACTAAATTGCTGGTATCTAAGTGTAATACAATGTAGAATTTCTTGAACGTTTTGCTCAGTGGATCAACAATGTCTAGTTTTTAATCCACTCATTCACGAAACATGCATTTATGGAACATCCACTATTTTACTAGCATTGTCTAGTTTCAAACCTCAAAGAACCCAGACTCTGGTAAGTACACATGTGCAAAACTAATGAAATGTGATTGATGGTACAAACTAAGTATTCTGTAAAGGATGAGTGACTAGTAATGCTTTTTCAGATAAAATAATTTCCATTCCTTTGGAAACCTTTAACTATTTCTTGAAAATAAGTATTTCTTAAGTCATAAAATTGTTTCTTAAGCAAAAGAAATTATTCAGCCATTCATACAATCACTCTATAACTCATTCATTCATTAAACATACAAGTCGGATACAGAGATAGAAAAGACTGATTCATATTGCACATACGCCAAGGACAATACTTCAGTATAAAGGAAATAAGACTCTTAATAAAACCAAGCTGTAATGTAATTGGAAAAAACCTACTCAATTACTCTTTACACTACTAATTCCCTCTAGCATAGTTGTCTAATTACTTGTTATTATCTGTGCTCCCATCTCTGCTCTTATATTATCTATAAACTCTGAGGATGAAGCCTTTTCTGTCTCTGAATCTACTGTGTATTAAATGTTGACAGATTTGCTGAGTCAATGAATATATTACGTTTGCTTGTAACATAATTTTATGACTTTAGAAATCATACAATTAATATTATACTTATGTTGAAAACATCTCCCCTAGGCCTAGCAACAACAAATCAATGGGAATATGAAAAAAAGAAAACCATGCAAACTATAAATGAAGTTAACAATTTTGTTCATGGAAGGTCAACTTCAACAATCATCCACATTTTTATAAGTAACTGCAAACAATTGGAAAATAAGATAAATACCTTTTTAAATATGATAAAAACCATCAAAATTCTAAGAAATGAAATGTGATTTTAGATCTCTACAAAACATGGGTGAAAGTAAAGTAACGCAGATAAATATCATTATCAAGAATTACAGGAATCAACATAAGCAGGAAAAAAAACCCAATAATTTGAGATACATTATAGTTCTATATGTAAAATCCTAAATCAAATATAAAACTTCTGGATGAAACTTTACAGTATTTTTGAAATCTCCGGAAAGAAAAAAAATGCTTATATAGCACCTATAATCAATTACCATAAAAACAGACTAGACTTAATCAAAATGATATATTATTGCTAATCAAGAGACACTGTTTCAGAAACTAAAAGGCAAGTTACATTACAAGAGGACAAAAAGTAGGTTTAATGCTTATGTATGATAAAGAACTTATACCTAGAATATGTAAAGAACTTTTATAATTTTATAGTAAGAAAATAAAGCCTAATTGACAAAATAGACAAATTATTTGAATAAACCATACACAGAAAAAGATGAGTGCCCAAACATGAAAATGCTCAACACATTTCCTGATCTGTGAAGTGCAAATTGATACCATCATGAGGATATATTACTTCACACCAACTAGAATGACAAAAAATGGTAATACCAAATGTTGGGAAGGATGTGTAGAGACTAGAATTTTCACATATTATTGGAGGAAATGTAAAATGTTAAAATCACTTGGGAAAAATGGTTTCTTCTAAAATTAACCATGTACTTACTCTATAACCTAGTAATCTGACAATAGATATTTTATACAAGAGAAATGAAGACCTGTATATACACAACATGACTTGAACATATTCATAGGCAACCTGTTATAATGGCATTATAGGTTTATAGGCATATAAACATATAAGCATTTGGGTGCAAGAAGGCAAGCAAAAGAAAAACAGGCTTAAATATTAGAAACAAAGAAGGAAAATGCCTATAAACCAAATGCCTATAAACCAAGAGACTGGATAAGTTGAGGCATAGTCATACAAAGGTATACTATTTAGCAATAATAATAATAATAATAATAATAAATAATGAACTAATGTTGATGCAACAGCAAGGATGAAGCACAAAAACTATTTTGAGGAAAATAAAAAGAGAAAAAAGTGTTTACTGTTTTATTCACTTAATATTCAAAAAGAAGCAAAACTAATGCATGAGGTTAGAAATCTGACTATGGAAGTGAGGATGGACTAGAAAGAGCACGTGAATATTTTCTGGGATGATGAAAATATTTTGTGTGTGAATTTTACCTGAATGTATAAATATTGCAAATGTCATCAATCTGTACAATGAAGATGTATTGTATGTAAATCTCACATAGCCATGCACTCACTGGAAACACTTATTAGCAGTTGTGATATGCTGAAAGAAATTAGTGAACGTGAAGTAGGTTAAGGGAAAACCTTAAATGCACAAGCAAGTAACTGGAAAACGGAAGACAAATGTAAGAGATGTAGAAAATACACTGCGAAAATCTAAAATACCTTTAATAGGATTCAGGGAAAGAGAAGAGTGAGACTATAAGTCATCTTTTTAAAAGATAACAGCTTGGAATTTTCCATAACTGATGAAAGGAATCAATCAATAGATTTCTAGGAACTTGGCAGACATCAAGGGGGATGAATAAAAAGAAATCCATGAAGAAAAATCTGAGCAAATAGTTGAAAACCAAAAATACAAAGAAAATCTTCAAAGATGCCACAAAGAATAAATGCAAGGTGAGCAAAAGTTGAAAATCAATAAAACCAGCTGCAATAACAAAATAAAGGGAAAATGACGACCTCAATAGATGTGGAAAACATGTTATAAAGTTATCTGTTCACACAGCAAGAAAAACAATGAAACACCGAGCCCTGATGGTGTCAGATATGGGGGCAATCCTAGTTCTACTATTAACTTTGTTATCCTGGGCAAACTTGTTACTACTATTTCTACATACCTAGAAACAGACAAAAATCCATCAGTTTTTAAATTTTGCTCTCCAAAAGAAATCTTTAAACACCTGTCATGCAAAACAGAAAATAAGGCAGTCACTCCATCTTTCAAAAACATTTTTTTCTAACCATAAGAATGAATGACTGAGGATAGTTCAAGCTCTAGTGTTTCATGAATTTGCAAAATTTTACATTACGAATACCATAGATTTATGTAGTAGGGAGAATTCTGAGAAGGTCCCCCAGACCCTTTCCTCCTGAAGTATAAATCCTGATATACAATCCCTTCTCCTTCTATGTGGGTAGGGGAAGGAATAGGACGGATTTCACTCCCATGATTAAAGTATGTGAGAGGACAAAAATGAAAACAATTTTGCAATGCAGTTAAGGTCCTAAATTAGTTGACTTTGAGGTTATCAAAAGGAAAGTTATTGTGGGTAGATAGGACCTAATTAGGTGAGCTCTTAAAAGGAACCATCTTTCTGAAGGAAGACATTAAAAGTGTGAGAGAGATTGTCCTGCTGGCCTTGTAGAAGTAAACTGTCAAGTTTTGACAGGACCAGGACCAGAGAGTGACCACTTGGAAATGAAAGGGACGTCTGCTCTATAACCAGCAAGAAAACAGAGATGACACTTAAGAGAAGCTGACTTCTGTCTAAAACCTGAATATGCTTGAAAGAGGGCCCCAAGCTCCAGATGACAACACAACCTAGTGACGCCTGATGTCAGCTCCCTAAGACCCTGAGCAATGCTATTCCTGGACTTTTTAACCTACTGAAAATGTGATATAATAAACGAATGTTGCTTTTTAACCTCTAAATCTGTGGTAATTTACATGATACTAGAAAACTAATAGAGTTGCCATGGAAGAGCAATCCTTTTTTTTATAGTTCAGAGAGAAAGAAACACTTGTGTTCCATTAACTAACTGCATACAAGACTGGTTCATTTACAGTTGCTGATTTTCAGCTTCTAAAATTTTCAAAACTATTATTGAAAGGAAATTGATTACTAAATAGCTAATCCTTTGTTTTTCAAATATACTTTGTTGTTTGACATTCTCTTTTTGTAATTGGTTTGTTTTTATGTGCCACATATACTAGTTGCTCTTTCAGAGTTTACTATACTCTTCACGGATTTGTTTGCTAGTAGTAGATGTTGGGATAATGACTTAAAAATAAATGTATATCAAACTACTAAATCAAAATGTTTGTTATGTAAATGTCAGGAAGGCAGTCATCTTAATATTTCTGCAAATTAAGCAGCTAGTAATTATGACAGGGAAACTTCATTTCAAGTTACTTTCCCCAAAGGTTTTAAATTCCCGTATCTGGGTCTCAATAAGTTATATGTACATTTTCAAATTGTTACATTAAGTCCAATTGTTTCACTTAAAAATGTGTCAGGATGCTTTTTTCATGTGATTCTTAAGAGCTCGACATATTTTCAGATTGAGATAATTAAATGAAATGGTCTTACTCTGTAAGAAGGAAACACAAATGAACTCATTATATTTATTTGCTGATGTCCATAAAAAAAAAAAACACATCTTGTAATTTTACTTCTAACAGTTGTTCTCATATTAAAAATGCTGGGCATGTTCATACATATTCTTAAGTACAGTTATTCTGTGGAATAAAACAAAGTTTTCAGTTAAAGTGAGATATACAGGGGCACTTGGATGGCTCAGTCAGTTAAGCATCCAACTCTTGATTTGGCTCAGGTCATGATCTCACAGTTTGTGAGTTGGAGCCCTGCATGGGGCTCTGCAATGACAGAAGGGAGCCTGTTTCGGATTCTCTCTCTCCCACTCTCTGTGTCTCCCTGCTTGCATTTTCTCCTCTCCCTCAAAATAAACAAACATTTATGACAGTTAATTATTTTTAAAAAGTGAAATATACAAAAGACAAAGCTGGGATTATCTATAATAGCCAAATTACGGAAAGGGTCCAAATGATATATAAAGGAGTAATATATTACTCAGCCATAAAAAATAATGAAATCTTGCCATTTGCAGTGACATAGAAGGAGATAGAGAGTATCATGCTAAGTAAAAGAAGTCAGTCAGAGGAAGACAAATACTATATGATTTCACTCATATGTAGAATTTAAGAAACAAAGCAATCAATCACAGGGTGGGGAAAGAGGCAAAACAAGAAACAGAATCTTAGCTAGAGAACAAACTAATGGTTACCACAAGAAGTTGGGGGGGGGGTAGCGGTTAAACAGGTGATAGAGATTAAGGAAGGTACTTGTTATGATGAGCACTGGGTGTTGTATATAATTAATTGCTGAATCACTAAATTGTACCCCTGAAACTAATATTACACTGTGTGTTAACTAACTGGAATTCAAATTAAAAAAAAAAAAAAGAAGAAGGTAAATCTGGGTATTCTGATGTGTAAATAAGGGCCTAAAACTTTATCATCCAGGGAACAAATCTTACCACTACTCTGCTAATACATTGCTGTAATATTGTATGACCTGCAATTCAAACTGTGCTAGGAATTTCTATTCCAAAAGACTATAATGTGGCAACAAGACAGGGGCTGATTTACATTATCATCTTATTGTGACTCTATCAAAAATTCTATTCTCTTTAATTTGAGATTTAATCTATTTCAATTTGAGGGTTTCAGGGAAAGTCAAATAGAATTGAAATTAATTGATAAAACTCATTGTGTCTTATATTAAAGTTTTGGGCATAATTGTTCACACTTTAGTCTGATCTCATTTAAACTGTATTTATTATTAACTTTAAATTGTATGGTAATTAAGTTAATAGCATGGGAGTAGAACAAATTAAGATAGTTTCACTGCAGGTTTTCAACCTGTGTCCTACTGTGTGTGACTCAATTCATCATTCTTTTTGATTAAAGAGAATATATCAAGCTATTGACCCATAGATTTTTTTAACTAAAGTCTTAGCGGAAACCATGCTTGCTGATGTTTATAATAAATATTTTATTAGATATGATATTAACCAGCATAATTTATTAACCAATGACAAATATTGAGAAAGGCTTAGCATATTTATAAACTTTGCAAAAAATTGTCCTGCTGGGAGGATAGAAACTCCAAAGTCTTGAAATGAGCTATACTTTCCTATATCTGTTCCTAGAGAGAAAAGCCATTATCACATTGTGATTGTTAACTAATTTTTATATATTTGGGCCTTGAAGAAATTACCCATTGGATTCAATAATACATTTAAAAAGCAGCTCTGAAATAATCTGTAACTTGCACTGCAGTTTTTAAATAGCACTAAATCTAGAGTTTCAACTTAACTTTACCTGGGACAGTAAAACAAAATCCTAAGTCAGAACAAGTTTGTTCTATTATAACACAAGTTCATATTTGCCCCAAATACCTTTTTCCAAAGTTACTACTATGGAAATTCTTTAAGAATTAAAATCTCAATTTTTAAAGCCTGGTACAATTAATAAAGAACTCCAATGGCAAAGAAATAAGTGCTGGCCATTATTTTAAACCAAGGATGTACTTAGTGAACTCCCATTTCTATATGAAAGATTTTTTTCTTTTTTTTAAAGTGGGGATTAGTTTGTTATTTTAATTCTTATGAAAATGCAAGTAAGTCATTTGGTACATTGGAGTAATGATAGATTCAGGGTCCATGGACTTGGGATATAATTCTGGCCCTGCATTTACAGACCTTATGACAAGGAATGGGCAACTAAACAAGAGAGTATGGCAAAGATGCCCTCCTACTGATGGCAAGAACCAAGAGTGGAAGAAAGTAAGCTGTCCTGGGAACAAAGTTAAGGAGTATTTATACATTAAAAAAAAACTCTGATTCTGTAATATGTTTTAAAATATCTGATTTTTTTCAATTAATATTATTATGAGACATGGAAAGCAATAAGCAACTGATGCACAGTGAGGATCTGAATAATGTTCAGACTGAAATTTTCTTTAGCACCACCTGAAAGTTAAAAAGAAGACTATGTGACATAGCGACATTTTATTTACTTTATTTAATTAATAAGTATTTATTATTTTTTGATTATTATTTATTTTGAGAGAGAAAACACAAGCAGGAGAGGGACTGAGAGAGTGGGAGAGAGAATCCCAAGCAGGCTCCATGTTCATTGCAGAGCCCAACATGGGGCTCGATCTCACACCATGAGATCATGACCTGAGCCAAAATCAAGAGTTGGATGTTCCCTCAACTGAGCCACTCAGTGCCCCAATATATAATTATTTTTAAAGAAGACTTTGGGGCAAATGAGTAAGTTCTATCCTCATAAATAGGAGTTGGAGTTTGAGTTTGTTTACAATCAACAACTATTTTTCTTATAAACTATAGAATAAAGGAAACCCTACCAATGGTCAAAAGTTATATGTTGAGGTTGGAAAATGGGGGAGGAGTATGGAGACGCCAGGCTTGCCTTATCCCACAAATACAACTAGATAACTATCAGATCATTCAAAATACCCCAGAAATTGACCTGAAGACTGGCAGAACAAACTCTACAACTAAAGTAGAGAAGAGGCCACATCAAAGAAGGTAGGACATGCAGAGATAAGGCTTGGGAGAAATGGATCATAGTCACTGCAGTGGGGAGGGAGCCATGGTCATGAAAAGGGGTGAGAGAAAGACTAATATACGGGAACCCACAAGAGAAAATGAATCCTGATAGCAATTGACATGGAAAATGAGAGGAGCCAAATTTCACGCATTCTTACAATAATTAGGGCTTAAAACTTGGAGTTTTAAAGGTCAGTGGGCTTAGTTGCAATCAAGCCTAGAGAGCACTGTGCTACTCTTGGAAAGAAAGCAGGCAAACAACCCATTCATATATGGCATGGAAACAGCAATCTGAAGTGTACCTGAGGCACACAGTGGGAAATTATTCACTCATCTTGGAGCATATCCCAAAGATATTCATGGAGAGACCCTTCTGAGAACAAAGGAATGCCCAGTGCCATTTCTGTACCACCCCCTCCTCATCATAAGCACAGGGCCACCTGTGGAAACAATTGTAGTGCTGAAACTCACTACTTAATTTGCTTATACCAAGCCCCACTCCCATGCTCCAGTGGAACCACACCTCTCAGTCACACTTGCCTCAGTCCCAGAGCAGCAAGACCCCTACCCCAGAAGACCAGCCCAAAACCCTGCTCATACCACATTTCGCAACATGCAAGTTTTATGGCACCATGGTTCAGGCAGCAGTGGCCACAGGTCTCACTTCAAAAGCAGACCAGAGCACACCCAGTTAAAACTCACCACATTCAGGCCAGGGACCAAGCACTGCCCACAACAGGCAAAGATGGCCTCTGCAGATGACTGGTCTGAAGGATAAATTGGCCAGAATCCAACAGCAGAACACAGGTAGAACACACTGGAGAAACTTCCAGAAGTTTCAGGCCCTAGGGAACAGGGCATCATAGCACCTCTTCTTCATAAAGCATTACCCTCAAGAACAGGAGACATGGTGGGTTTTTCTAACGTAGACAGGTATAGAAACTTAGACAAAATGAGAGGACAGAGAAATTTATCTACAATGAAAGAACAGAACAAGGCCACAACCAGAGATCTAAGAGAAACAGATATAATTAACCTGCCTGGTAGAGAATTTAAAATAAGTATCATAAGGATACTCACTGGACTTGAGAAAAGAGTGGAAGACCTGAATGAGACCCTTAACAAAGAGATAAGGAATAACACAGTATATAAATGGCTCAATAAATGAAATGAGAAACACATTTGATGTAATGAACAGAAGGCTGGAAGAGGCAGAAGAATGAATTAGTGAACTAGAAGACAGAGTAATGGAAATTAATCAAGCTGAACAAAATAGAAAAAAGAATTAGGTTTAACAAGAAGAGACTTAGGGAACTCAGTGACTCCTTCAACTGTAATAGCAATCATATTATAGAAGTCGCAGAAAGAGAGAGAGAAAAGGGTTCAGAATTTTTTTTTGAAAAAATAATAGCTGAAAACTTCCCTATTCTGGGGAAAGAAACAGATAACCAGATCCAAGAGGCACAGAGATTTCCCATCAAAATCAACAAAAGCAGATACACACCAAGACATGTTGTAATTAAATTGGCAAAATGATTTTTTTAAATCCTTGAACGTTTATTTATTATTGAGAGACAGAGAAACACAGAGTGTGAGCAGGGGAGGGGTAGAGAGAGGGGGAGACACAGAATCTGAAGCAGGCTCCAGGCTCTGAGCTGTCAGCACAGAGCCTGACATGGGGCTCGAACCCACAAACTGTGAGATCATGACCTGAGCTGAAGTCGGTTGCCTAACCAACTGAGCCACCCAGGCACCCCAAAATTGGTAAAATGATTTTAAAAAATTTTAAGTAGCAAGACAAAAGAAGACAGGAAATACAAGGAGAAACCCATAAGGCTGGCAGAAAATGTTTCAGCAGAAACTTTCCAAGACAGAAGGGAGGATCCAAAGTGCTAAATGGGAAAAATCTGCAGCCAAGAATAATCTATCCAGCAAGGCTATCATTCAGAATATAAGGGGCACCTGGATAGCTCAGTCAGTTAAGCATATGACTCAATCTTCAGGTCGACAGTTCAAGCCCCATATTGGGTGTGGAATTTACATTAAAAATCTATACATTAATAAATTTTTTAAAACAGAATAGAAAGAAATATAGAGTTTTGCCAAACAAAAACTAAGGGAGTTCATGATCACTAAACCAGCCCTGCAAGAAATATGAAAAGGCATTCTTTGAGTGGAAAGAAGAGGCCAAAGTGACAGTGTAGAGGTAGGAAACACAAACAGTAAAAATTAATATTCCTGAAAAAGAAACCAGTCAAAGAATTCACAAAATAAAGGGATGTAACATATCACAACATACACCTAAAACATGGTGGGGAGAGAAGTAAAGAATGGGTTCAAACTTAAATGACCATCAACTTATTATACATTCCTATGTGCAGAAGAGGTTATACACAAACCTACTGGTAACTATATATCAAAAACCACTAATAAATATGCAAAGAATAAAGAGGAAATCCAAATGATCACTAAAGAAAATAAGCAAATCATGAAAGAGATAAAGACAAGAAAGGATTGGAGAAAATCTTGAGAAGCAACCACAGAACAATTAAATGACAATAAAAGCATACCATATATCAATTACTTTGAAATATGTTTAGTGTTTTATTTTACTTTTGAGAGAGAAAGAGACAGAATGTGAGTGGGAGAGGGGCATAGAGGGAGACCCAGAATCCGAAACAGGCTCCAGGTTCCAAGCTGTCAGCACAGAGCCTGACGTGAGGCTCAAACCCATGAACCATGAGATCACGACCTCAACTCAAGTTCGACATGTAACTGACTGAGCCACTCAGGCGCCCCTCTATCAATTACTTTGAATTCAAATGGACTTAACACTTCAATCTAAAGAAATGGGGTGACAGAATGAATTAAAAAAAAAAAAAAACAAGACCCTTCTGTATGCTGCCTATAAGGGAATGATTTTAGACCTAAAGGCACCTAGATATTGAAAGTGAAGAGACTGAGAAACATGTATCATACAAGTAGGTGTTAAAAGAAAGCTTAAGGGGCACCTGGGTGGCGCAGTCGGTTAAGCGCCCGACTTCAGCCAGGTCACGATCTCGCGGTCCGCGAGTTCGAGCCCCGCGTCGGGCTCTGGGCTGATGGCTCGGAGCCTGGAGCCTGTTTCCGATTCTGTGTCTCCCTCTCTCTCTGCCCCTCCCCCGTTCATGCTCTGTCTCTCTCTGTCCCAAAAATAAATAAACATTGAAAAAAAAATTAAAAAAAAAAAGAAAGCTTAAGTAGCAATATTTATATTGGAATAAATAGACTTCAAAAGCAAAGTCTGAAACAATAATAAATAACAAACATTAAAAAACAAAATAACAAAGGAATTAATCAGTAATAATACAACAATACTGGGGCTTTAATATCTCACTGACATCAATGGACAAGTCATCTGAATAGAAAAATCAACAAAGAAACAATGGCTTTGAATGGCACACTGGACCAGAAGGATTTCACAGATATGTTCAGAATAGTCCCTCCTAAAACATCAGAATACACATTCTTTTCAAGTGCACACAGAACATTCTCCAGAATAGATCAATATTAGCCCATAAAACAAGCCTCGACGAATTCAAGAAGATCAACGTCACACCATGCATCTTTTCTGACCCCAATGCTATCAAACTAGAAGTCAGCCACAAGAAAGTACCTGGAAAGAACACAAATACATGGAGGTTAAACAACATACTTCTAAACAATGAATGGGTCAATCATGAAATAAAGAAACAAAAAAGTACATGAAAGAAAATCAAATGAAAACAATAGGATTCAGCAAAAGTGATTTTAAGAGGGAAGTTCATAGTACTACATAACTACCTCAAAAAGCAAGAAAAATCTCATCTCAAACAACGCAACTTTATACCTGAAGGTGCTAGAAAAAGAACAAACACAACCTAAAACCAGTAGAATGAAGGAAATAATAAAGATTAGAGCAGAAATAAAGGACACAGAAACTAAAAAAAATAAACAAACAACAACAAAAACCCAATAGAACACATCAATGAAACCAGGATCTGATTCTCTGAAGAAAAAAAAAAAGAATAAAATTGATAATTATCTCACCAGACTTATCAAGAAAAAACAGAAAGGACTCAAACAAAATCATAAATGACAGAAATAACATCACAGAAATATAAATAATTATAAGAGATTATAAAAAAACATATCCCAACAAATTGGACAACCTAGAAGGATAAATTCCTACAAGAATAAACTACCAAAAATGAAACAAATCAATAAAACATTGAACAGACCAAAAACCAGCAAAGAAATTAATTCAGTAATCAAAAACCTCTCAAGAACAAAAGTCAAGGGTTAGATGGCTTCACAGGTTAATTCTAAAATCATTTAAAGAGGGGTGCCTGATGGCTCAGTCGGTTAAGTGTCCAACTTCGGCTCAGGTCATGATCATGGTTCTTGGGTTCAAGCCCCGTGTCAGGCTCTGTGCTGACAGCTCAGAGCCTGTGCTTCGGATTCTGTGTCTCCCTCTCTCTCTCTGTTCCTCCCCTGCTCTCACTCTGTCTCTCACTCACTCTCTCAAAAATAAATAAAGATTTAAAAATTTAAAAAAAACATTTAAAGAAGAGTTAATACCTATTTTCTTAAACTATTCAAAAATTAGAAAAGAAGAGCTAATACCTATTTTTCTTAAACTATTCAAAACTTAGAAAAAACTTCCAAATTAATTCTATGAGGCCAGCATTACCCGGACACCAAAACCAGATAAAGACACCACTTAAAAAGAGAGAGAGAGAGAGAGAGAGAGAGAGAGAGAGAGCGAGCTACAAAACAGTATCCTTAATTAACATGGATGCAAAAATCCTGAATAGAATACTAGCAAACAAAATCCATTATCTTAAAAAAGTCATTCACCATAATCTAGGTTTTATTCTAGGTTTTATTTAATCTAGGATTTATTCCTGGGTTGCAAGAGTGGCTCAATATTTGCAAATCAATCATCATGATACATCAATAAAAGAAATGATAAGAACCATATATATGATCATTCCAATAAATGAAGAAAAAACATTTGACAAAGTACAACATCCATTCATGATAAAAACCCTCCCTGAAGTAGGTGTAGAAAGAACTATACTTCAACATAATAAAGGTCATACATGAGAAAACCCCACAGCTGTCATCATTCTTAATGGGGAAAAACAGAGCTTTTCCCGTAAGGTCAGGCGCAATAAAAGGATGTCCACTACCACAACATTCATTCACCATAGTTCTGGAAGTCCCAGCCACAGTACTCAAACAACAAAAATTTAAAAATGCATCCAAATTGTTAAGGAAGAAGTAAAACGTTCACTATTTGCAAATGACAGGACGCTCCATATAGAAAATCTGAAAGACTCCACCTAAAAACTGCTAGAAATGATAAATGAATTCTGTAAAGTCACAGGATATGAAATCAATGTACAGAATTCTGTTGCGTTTCTATACACCAAAAATGAAGCAGAAGGAGAAATTAAAATACTCTCATTTACAATTGTACCCAAAATAGTGAGATACCTAGGAATAAACCAAACCAAAGAGTTAAAAGAGACCGATATTCTGAAAACTATAACATACTGGTAAAGTGAAGATGACACAAAGAAATGAAAAGACATTGCATGCTAATGGATTGAAAGAAAAAATACTTTAAGGATGTCCACACTACCCTAAGCAATCTACACCTTTAACGTAATCTCTATTAGAATACCAACAGCATTCCTCACAGAACTAGAACAAACAATCCTAGAATTTGTATGGAACCAGAAAAGACCCAAATAGCCAAAGCAATCTTGAAAAAGAAAAGCAAAGCTGGAGGCATCACAATTCTGGAATTCAAGTTATATTACAAGCTGTAGTGATCAAAATAGCATGGTACTGGCACAAAAATAGACACAGAGATCAACAGAAAAAAATATAAAACCCAGAAATAAACCCACAATTATGTGGTCAATCTTTGAAGAAGGAGGCAAGAATACACAATGTATAAAAAGGGTCTCTCCAACAAGTGTTGGGAAAACTGGACAGCTATATGCAAAGAAATGGAACTGGACCACTTTATCACATCATACACCAAAACTTAAAATAGAATAAGTACTTAAATATGAGACCTGAAACCATAAGAGTCTTAGAAAAGAGCACAAACAGTAATTTCTCTGACATGGACTATAAAATTTTTCCTAGATGGAACTTCTGAGGCAAGGGAAACAAAAGAGAAAATAAACTATTGATACTACATCAAAATGAAAAGCTCCTGCACAGCAAAGAAAACAATCAACAAAATTAAAGGCAAACTACTGAACAGGAAGAGATATTTGCAAATGGCATATCTGATAAAAGGTTAGTATCCAAAATACATAAAGAACTTACAAAACTGAACACCCCAAATCACAAATAATCCACTTACAAAAGGGTAGGAGACATGAAAGACATTTCTCCAATGAAGACATCCAGATGGCCAGCGCACACATGAAAAGATCCTCAAGGCCATTCATAAGGGAAATGCAAGTCAAAACCACAATGAGATATCACTGCATATTTGTCAGAATGGCTAAAGTAAAAAACACAAAAAACAACAGGTGTTGGTGAGGATATGGACAAAAGAGTACACTGCCGCACCATTGTTGAGAATGTTGAAAACATCTTGGAGTTTCTTCAAAAAATTAAAAATATATGTATCCTATGATCCATAGGATCATATGACCGGGTATTTACCCAAAAATACAAAAACACTAATTCAAAGGTATTCGTGTACCCTAGTGTTTATAGCAGCACTATTTGAAATAGCCAAGCTATGGAAGCAGCACAACTGCCCATCAATTTATGATTGGATAAAAATAGTATATATACACAATTGAGTATTATTCAGCCATAAAAAATGAAATCTTGCCATTTGCAATGAAATGGATGTAGCTAGAGAATATAATGCCAAGCAAAATAAGTCAGAGAAATTACGATATTGTTTCACTCATATGTGGAATTTAATAAACAAAACAAAGAAAAAAAAAAGACAAACCAAAAAAACAGACTCTTAATTATAAAAAACAAACTGATGGGTACCAGAGGGGTGGCAGGAGGGGGGATGGGGGAAATAAGTGATGGGGATTAAGAAGTACACTTGTTGTGATGAGCATTGAATGAGGTGTGGAACTGTCAAATAACTATGTTGTACTCCCACATGTACCTCATATTATACCATATGTTAACTAACTGGAATTAACATAAAAACTTAATTTTTATTTTCATTTTTTACCATGTCATTTTAACTAATTAAATAAATAAAATTATTTCCATGAACCTGGAGACTTAAGTCTGCAAACTCATTGTAATTACATTGTGGTGGCCATACGCTGGGTAATTTAGTTGGCTGTTTACCAGGTCCACTTGGTTTTAATATACTGACCATTTTACCAAGTGGATTAATGTAAAAGTAATTGTGGGGTTTTTGTTAAATCAGTCACTGAAATTTTAAATATCTGTTTTTATGTTGACCAGTTATTATCTCCCCACTTCAAAATTATGGGAATATGTACCACTGAGATATAGTGAACTGCAACAAACTAATGGCATAATAAATTTTAATTATGTATTTTAGAATTCAAGTTGCATTCTTAATATTTGTTGTTCTCCATCGGATATGTGGGAATTTCCTAAATCAAATGCCTTCACAAAAAACTATAAAACATAATGCTGGTAGAATTTACTCGAATAACTTTTAAAATATATAATTTATTTATTTTTATTTTTTAACATTTATTTTTATTTTTGAGAGACAGAGCATGGGCGGGGGAGGGGCACAGAGAGAGAGAGAGGGACACAGAATCTGAAAGCAGGCTCCAGGCTCTGAGCTGTAGCATAGAGCCCAACGTGGGGCTCAAACCCATCAACCATGAGATCATGACCTGAGCTGAAGTCAGACACTCGACCAAATGAGCAACTGAGGCACCCCTAAAATATATAATTTCTACTGTTATTAACCTAGAACCTACACAGAAATATTATAGCATACTAAAGGTCATACAACTTATACATGGCAGAATTCAGAACACACAGTTCGTTGAATTATAAACCTTGCCGTACAACCTGTGTTCATAGCAGTTAGACACTATATAGTTCTTCAGTTGACAATGTTTTTGAAATGATACTTAGCTCACTCATTTGGATGTTAAAATTTAATAAGATAAAAAGGTTAGAAACTTAGTTTATTATGTCACATTTCTAATAAAAATCTTCTGTCCAAGATAAACTTATTTTTTTTGTCATACACTAATACTAAAATATCCAATTGGATTGAGTCGCATATTGGAGTTTTGAGTTATTTGAGAGAGAGAGAGAGAGAGAGTGAGAGAGAGAGAACACTAGAACACTAGGAATAGTGCCAAAAAGTAAACTTACTCAAGGAATATACCAATATAATACAACATAAATACAAGATATAGATGTATAAAATATCTGCATTGATACAGACAGATGATAAAATGAGCTACAAAAATTTAATCCCAATATTTTGGTCACTCAAGGTCTTTTCAATCTATCCATGGAGCTTTAATCTCTTCTATCTTATTTCAGCCTTCACCATAATTCTAGCACTCATTTCCAATCCCTTCCTTCAATCAATTACAGCTCATATGTTTGTCTTTGACATATGGGTATTTTCAATTCTCAATTTCACTCTCAGGATCTTCAGAAATTTCTTATCTTTTGCCAGCCATCTTTAGACTCTTTAATCTTTCTTCAGATATCCTTTGCATTTCCATTAAATTGCATGCCTGTTCTAATAAAGTTTAGGCACTTTCAATTTTGGAAAGCCTTGAAAATATTTTAAGGTAATAATGTTAGAGACGTCCAAAGGGCTTAGAAACCCAGAAATTCAAAGTTACATCACATTTCCTTACTTTAATTCTCTGGTTAACTTTATTCTCTAGGCAAATGGTTCTGATTGCTGGTTGCACATCAGAATCATATGGGGGGATTTTAAAAATTCAAACACAGAGGAATTATCTCAGAATCTCTAGTGGAGGGACAGTAGCATCAGTAAATTTTAAAACCCCTTAGGCGATTGCAGTGTGCACTCAAGATTAAGAACTCTTGGACTAAAATTTCTTTCTTGTTAATTAATCAGATTACATTTTATAGGTCTTCTTTCACTACAATGTATAAACCACTGAGGCAGGCAGTTAGGCTGTCTTTCCTCACTGTAATTCAGCCCCTAGAAGAATTCCTGCAAAAACATGTAGCAAGCAGATATTGGTTAAAGGAATAAGGAAATGAGGGCTATTTCAGTTATTCCAGGTGCCTATAATCTTGTGACTTTATCATGGCTGAGATTTTCTTCCTCAGATTTGCAATTTTAGGAAGTTAATTTTATCAAGTATCCCAGAAATATCTACTCTCACATGTTAAATAGGTTTATAATGGCTCATTAAAACCAAATGGCATATAATTAAATTAGCAGAGTGATAGACCATTCCAGTGTTGTGAACATGAAGCAGAGCATCGTTTTCCTGGTTCTGAACTATTTGTAAAACTACAATAATTGAGAAGGCTCTGTAGTAAACACGGAATCACCACATAAGCACCTTGGTAGTTATCTGATGATGATGTTGTGTTTATGCATTTTCTTTTTGTTTTATATAAATGTTTATGTTGTTATAGCATTTTCAGTGGTGAAAAAAATTTAATTTCACTGTAATTTTTATACCATCTACTCACAAATACCAAAATATAAATAAAACTAATAATTTTACACATGAAAAAATAAGAAGAGTTCTTTACTCGCAACTCTCTTCAGAGATAGCACTGGCTGTACGCCCAAGTCTGGCGTGGAGATGCTCCCACGTGTGAAGCCTGTAAACTCCTTCAGCCTCTAGATTAAGAGCCCCTGAATTGATGGAATGGTGTTAGCCGAATTCCTATTGCTATGAACCGGGAAATGAATTTGTGTAAGGGGTGGAGTGTAAAAGGCAGAGACTAAAGAAAGAACATTACAGGGTCCTGTCCAGAAGGGTGGAGGTTTAGCTCCCAGTGGGCTCTGCCCTCATGGAGGAGGGAAGATTTTTTGGTGAAAAATATATCTGAAGTCCATTTGTAAGGAAAGAAAAGGGAGAAATGAAAACAACGCCTAAATTTGGAGCCAATTAAACTAGTCCACATTGCTATCTTTGGAAAATAACTTAAAGAATGAGAGGCAAGGAAAAAAGGACATTCATCTTAGAAGGGCCCAAAGTACTTTGAAATTTTGGAGGAATGTAATGACAGTTGCTAAAACCATTTTTGTCATCGTAATGGATGAAGTATTTCAAATTTAAACAGTAACCAGAATTCCTTTATCATGTTGCATTTCTACAGAGAACTTTAGATGACTTGAAAGGGCTGGCTTATTTTTAAGTTTAAATATTTGCCTTACAGAATTTAAACATTGTTTCATTGAAACCTGTTTATCTTTTATATAACTTTATTATTACCAATTCTATCACTGTGTATGTGAATATGTGTGTGAAAAGCAAAGAACTTTGATGAAACAGGCTGGTAATCTATAGGCAGTTTAAATCCATTCTTAATTAGTAAAAATAAGCCATTTAATACATTACCAAATTCACAATGGAAACAAAAGTTTTGTTGAAAATGTCAGTTTTGAATATTTTGGAGAATTTGTTATCAGGTATCATACTTCATGGATTTACATGCCAGGGGGCTTTTATTCAATTTTTAGGAAAAAAATAAAAATAGTATGCACTGAACAGAAAGGAGAAGTGCTCCTATCTCTCCTAATAAAACCTTTTATCATTTTTACTTCCCTTAGGAGCAAGATATATAATGATGAACTTTTGAGAATATTTATGGCACACTTCTCACTGTTACCCTGAATTACTGCTTAAAGCAGGACTTGCAAACTCAAATGCCTATAGGGGGTGGGAAGATAATGTGAATGCTTAAAATATGCCAGATTGAAAAATACTCTTCACTTACAGGGGGAAGAATACTCCTTATCTTTTCTTGAAACATGTAGCCCTCTGGGTCAATTTTTATTTTTCCCACTTGTGAAACAGATAAGGGTACAGGTAGTGGCTTGCTTTCCTCTTAACTCTGCTGTGAGAAAAATAAAAGTGAAAGGATGATGCTGAAACCCTGCCACTTGACTTAAGTGCTGCTATGATAACAGGGAGTGATGGGAACATAGCGGAGTGGCTGCTGTATACTTACCCAAAAGTACAATAGCAATTTGGATTCAGAAAAGAGTTGGCATCCCAACAGGGCCAATCTCTAAAGAGTCCAGAGAAGCTGGCAACCTGTATCTTTACATAGAAGGTACTTTCACAAAAATTGGCCTCTAAGTCATATATATATATATATATATATATCCTCCAGTATACATATGGGGGAAAGAAAGTGAAAGATGTTATCAAATATAACTATTGATCCACCATTTATAACCTTTATTCCGGAGACTTAAATATCATAAATAAAATCAACCACTTAAAAAAATGTTATGTCCACATTCAAAAGAATGAAGTTGGACCCTTACCTTACACAGTATACAACAATTAACAAATTAAGACCTAAAACTAGTACACTTCTAGAAACTAGTACACTTCTAGAAAAGGGGAAAAGCTTTGTAACATAGGATTTGGCAGTGAATTCTTGGATAGGAAGCCAGAAGCACAAGCAACAAAATAAAAATAAGCAAATAGGACTACACAAACTTAAAAACTTCTGCACGGCAAAGGAAATTAACAGAGTGAAAAGGCAACCTATAGAATTGAAAAAATAATTGCAAATAATATATTTTATAAGTATTTAATATGCAGAATATATAAGGAATGTCTATATCTCAACAATAAAAAAGACTGGATTTAAAAATAGGCAAAAGATGTAAATAGGTATTTCTCCAAATAAGATGTATAAATAGCAAAGAACATGAAATGGTGTTCAACATCACTAAGCATTAGGGAAATAGAAGTCAAAACCACAAAGAGATGTTAATTAACACCCATTAAGATAGCCATTATTGAACAGAAAATAACTGTTGGCAAGAATGTAGACAAGTTAGAATCCTTGTACACTGTTCAGAATGTAAAATAAATGTAGCAATTATGGGAAAACATTTGGGGGTTCCTCAAAAAATTAAACATAGAGTTACCATATGATCTAGTAATCCCACTACTGGGTATACATCCAAAAAAACTCAAAGCAAGATCTTTAAGAGATATTTGCACACCCATGTCCATTACATCATTTTTACACTAACTACGAGATGGAAATAATCCAAATTTCTATAGAAAGATGAATGAATAAAGAAAATATGACATAGAGGAGGATAGCTCGAGAGTGATATAGGAATACGTTGAACTCATCTCCTCTCGTGGACACAGTAAATCTACACCTACATGTAGAACAGTCTTTTTGAAGAACTGAGAGCTGATTGAACAGTTACCTCACAACAAATGATAGAGGGACCACATAGAGAAGGGTAGGAGAGATGGAGACACTGTAATGACATGAATCCCACCCCCAGCACAGTGACCTACTGAAGGTTCTGTGAACAGACTTACCCTAGGGGACAGAAAAAAAAAAAAAAGCAACAGTTAAAAGGGAAACTTGATAAGTGAAGGAAATCCATTTATTAACCTGAAACTATCCACCAATATAGGCAGGGAAGTACTTGAATTTTCTCTACAGTTGGAAGCACTGACATGTGCCATTTTGTTTTTTGTTTTTCATTTTTTTTTTCCGCCCATTTCAGTCTTGGTAGTGCAGGCAGGAGCAAGTTCCAGGTGTTTTTCCCCCTGCTAAGTATGCCATTGGTCCCTGACCCATACCAGCTTCACTCATGCCAAGGCAACCCCAGCATGATAGGTCCCAGCCTCCCAACCACCACAGATCAGGCCATCCCACTAAGGCAGCTCTGGAACAGTGGGTTCCAGCTGTACTGTCAAGGTAGCATCAGCACATAATGCCACAGGACACTTCTGACCCACACCTGCCCCAGCCTCAACAGTTCTACAATGGGAGATCCAGTGTAGCATTCCATGGGCCCCCCATCACATGCTTCCTCCAGCTTCAGCCATCTCATCTGGTGGCCCCAAAGTGAAACACCTTAATACCTCCTGACTCATGCCCACTATAACTCCAGCCATCCCAACATGGTGGCTCTGGTACAGTGCATCTTGGGATCTCAACCCCACTCCAGCCCCAACCATCACACCAAGGTAGCCCCAGAACACCACACCTTATTCCAGAAAACCCCTGCTGGACTGCTCCTGTACCAACTCCAGCTGACCCATAAAGCAATGCTGGTGAAGCACATCCTGGGAAACCCCCCACCCTTGGTATCTGCACATTTCAGTTCCAACTCTCCTATCAAGATGACTCATGTGTGGCACACTTTGGGATCCTCTGACTCTTGTCTTACCCAGTTCCAGCCACCCAAAATGGTATATATGATATATACACATACAAAATGATACATATAATATATACATACAAAATGATGATACATATGATATATCATTATATGATATATATATCATATATATATGAAATAGTAATATATGAATCTCATGGCAACCACAACCCAAAGACCTTTGATAGATACACAAAAAAATAAAGAAAGCCAAACCTAACACTGAAGAAAACCATCAAATCACAAGGGAAAAAAGCAAGAGAATGGAATAGAGAAAAACTACAAAACAAACAGAAAATAATTAAAATGGCAAAAAATACAGACTTATCAATAATTACTTTAAATGAAAATGACTAAATGGTCCAATGTTTAAAAAAAATGGTGGACGATTAAAAAAAAAAAAAAAAAGACCCATCTATATGCTACCTAAAAGAGACTCACTTCAGATGTAAAGACACAAAGAAACTGAAAGTGAAGGAATGGAAAGATAATTCCTGCAAATGGAAACCAAAAGAAAGCAATATCAAAACAGCAAACAAAACAGATTTTAAAACAAAGACTTAACAAAAGACGAACAAGTACTACATAATGATAAAAGGGTCAATGCATGAATAGAATATAACATTTATAAATATTTATGAACCCAACATAGAACATCTAAATACATAAAGCAATTATAGGGGTTCCTGGGTGACTCAGTTTGTTAAGCATATGACTTTGTTGCAGGTCATATTCTTACGGTTTGTAGGTTTGAGCCTCGCATAGAGTTCTGTGCTGACAGCTCAGAGCCTGGAGCCTGCTTCAGATTCTGTGTCTTCCTGTCTCTCTACCCTCCTCCACTTGTGTGTGCTCTGTCAAAAATAAAATGAAGAAAAATTTTAAAACATACATAAAGCAATTAATAGTAGATGTAAAACAAGAAATTGACAGTAAGGAAAAAAACAAACAGGGGGCCTTAGCAACCCATTTATATCAATGAATACAACATCCAGGCAGAAAAATCAATTTAAAAAAATAGCCTTAAAAAACACAATAAACCACATGAATTTGATCGATATAGAGACAGCATTTTCCCAAATCTGTAGAACACACATTCTTTTTAATTGCACATTGAAGAATTTCCAGGACAGATCATATGTTAGGCCACAAAACAAGTCTCTATAAATTTAAGAAGACTGAAATCATATCAAGCATCTTTTCCACACAATGGTATGAAAATAGAAATCAACTGCAATCAAGAAGATGGTTTAGTCTGTAGAGCACTCATCTCTTGATCTCAGTCATGAATTCAAGCCCCATGTTGGGTCAAGAGCTTACTTAAAAAAATAAGTTAAAAAAATAAGTCACGAACAAGAAGAAAACTGGAAAAAAAAACTAAACACATAGAGACTTAAAAATAAAGCTATTGGGGCGCCTGGGTGGCGCAGTCGGTTAAGCGTCCGACTTCAGCCAGGTCATGATCTCGCGGTCCGTGATTTCGAGCCCCGCGTCAGGCTCTGGGCTGATGGCTCAGAGCCTGGAGCCTGTTTCTGATTCTGTGTCTCCCTCTCTCTCTGCCCCTCCCCCGTTCATGCTCTGTCTCTCTCTGTCCCAAAAAAAATAAACGTTGAAAAAAAAATTAAAAAATAAAAAAAATAAAGCTATTGAAAATCAATAGATCAATGAATTCAAACAGAAAATTTTAAAAGATACCTTGAGACCAATGAAAATGGAAACACTTCACTGAATTTATAAGATACAGCAAAATCAGTTCTAGGAGGTAGGTTAATAGCAATACGGGCCTACTTGAAGACACAAGAAAAAATCTGAATAAACTAACTTTACACCTAAAAAAAACTAGAAAAAGAGTAAAGAAAGCCCAAAGTTTGTACAAGAAGGGAAATAATAAAGATGATGTGAAAACGAAATAGACTAAAAAATAGACAAGCTCAATGAAATTAAAAGGTAGGTGTTTTTTTTATACAGTAAATAAAATCAACATACAGGAAAAAAGGGCCTAGTAAATACAATGAAAAAAATGAAAAAAAGTTACAAGTGACACTAAAGAATTACAAAGGATTATAATACTACAAAAATTATATGCCAAGAGATTAGAAAATCTAGAAGAAATGGATAAATACTTAGCATCACATAACCTTCCAAGATTGAATTACAAAGAAATAGAAAATCTGAAGAGATGAATTACAAGTAGTGAAATTGATTCAAAAGTTTAAAAACTTGAAAAAAAAACCAAAAACAAAACAAGGGTCCATGACAAGAGGGCTCACAGGTGAATTACACAAAACATTTAAAAAGGAGTCAGTTCCTATTATTAAATAATTGCAAAAATTGAAGAGGAAGAAATTCTACCAAACTCATTTTACAAGGCCAGAATTAACCTGATACCAAAACCAGGCAAGACTCCAAACAAGAGAAAATTGTAGGTCAGTATCCTTGATAATCCTATGAATCTCATTAAAGAACTATTAAAATGAATTCAGTAAATTTGCAAGATACACAATTGAAATACAGAAACTGGTTGTATTTTTGTATATTCCCTATAAAGATCAGTGAGTTAAAGTACTCTTAGTTGTAAGTATATTTTTAGATATTGATTTTAGAAGTGGAAAAATGAAGAGTATTTAAGGAAAGGATGAAAGATAGTTTCCATGTTGAATCTGTTCATGCTAATAGTTGAGTTATTTAGCTTCCAAGTTATTATATGTAATGCTAAAATTGTGTTCTCCCATATTTAACATCTTTTAAAAAAATTATCACATCTAGAACCCCAGGAACCAAAATCCTAACAAGCCGTGGCTCATTATTTGAATAGCTATGTTTAACTTTTTCTTATATTTGCAAATTATTAGATCAAGTGTTTGGTGTATTCTTTTATTGTAAAATAGGTATTCATTTTTTTAGGTTTTTGCCTTTCTTTCTGCATTGATGGTAGCTCTTTACAAATCATATATTACTTATAAACTCAGTATAGGTAAGGGAGAATCAATGTTAAACAGTAAGTTTTTCAAGCCATGTATATAAATATTCAGCAAAGAAAAATAGATATTTGATGATAAAGATGGAAAAGCCTGTAGAGAAACCCAATCATTGTAACTGCATAAAGATACTGAGGTTATTTTTAGTTTCTCACTTTTCAATGCTATAGAAGCTACAAATTGAAAGAGATCTCAGGAATAGTCATAGGTTATTATCCACACCTGGAAAAATATGTCTGCCTCTCTAAATATGAATAACTTTTAAAATATTTAGAAAGATAGCAATTATATAGATGTATATTTTAATATATACTCTACCAAACTAAAATGGGGTCAAAACTATATGTTTTATCTTCCTGATATTTCCTCATTTACCAAAAGCTGAGATATGTGACAAACTGTCTTAGCAAGTAATTAGTAAAAGAAATTAAACAGATAAGGATCAAAGGTGTTTATAGGATATTTCCTTCTAATTTGATCCTTATTTATTCTGTATTATATTACTTCAAAGAAAGGTTACATTCTAAAAGTCACAGAACCATAAAATAGATAATTTTTATTCTTGGTTCCAGGACAAGGGTATCAGATTATCTTTATCAAATTGGACTTTTCTACTTTAATAATTTCAAATATCTTGAGCACATACAGTATTTCAGCATGGTGCTAAATTATATGCATTATTACACTTTAGCCTCACCATAACACAGCCAGATGAGGAGCTTAAAAGACTTAAAGGTCAGTTGGGGCGCCTGGGTGGCGCAGTCGGTTAAGCGTCCGACTTCAGCCAGGTCACGATCTCGCGGCCCGTGAGTTCGAGCCCCGCGTCGGGCTCTGGGCTGATGGCTCAGAGCCTGGAGCCTGTTTCCGATTCTGTGTCTCCCTCTCTCTCTGCCCCTCCCCCGTTCATGCTCTGTCTCTCTCTGTCCCAAAAATAAATAAATGTTGAAAAAAAAAATTAAAAAAAAAATTAAAAAAAAAAAGACTTAAAGGTCAGTTAACTTTTGTTGAGACAGCTAGTAAGAAACTGAGAGACATTGAATCAAATATGATAATTACTCCTCCAGACAGTGTTTTTATCTCCCCAAATTCATATAATGAATCCCTACCCCCAATGTGATAGGGTTAGGAAATAGGGCCTTTGGGATAATTAGGATTAAATAAGATTATAAGGTTGGGGTGCTCATGATGGGATTAGTGCCCTAATAACAGTTAGGAGAGCTCTTCCTCCTTTTCTGTGTCACATTGGGCTACAATGAGAAGATAGCCATCTAAGAGCCAGGAAGCAAGCCCCTAACAGATATCATCTGCCAGCCCCCTGATCTTGAACTTCCCAGGATCTACAAATTGAGAGAAATAATTTATTTAAGATACTCAGGATATGGAATTTTGTTACAACAACCTGAACTAAGATAATTACTAATGAGTATTTCTCCAAACATGAAACAAACTGACACATTTTGAGTTCTAATTTTAAATTCTAGGTTTCCAAAGAAAACAATTTTTTTAAAAAAAATTTACCCTCATTCTTCTTTATGTTGTCAAAATAGGTAGGTACTAGATTGGAGTTCCTTTTTTTCCCCCCAGACATAAAGGTAGACACTAAAGGAAAAAAATAAAAAGGGAAATCTCTGTTCAGGAATTCCTGGTGCAAGATTGGAAGAACAAATATAGTTAAAATGCCTACACTACCCAAAGCAATCTATACATTCAATGCAATCCCTATCAAAATAGCACCAACATTCTTCACAGAACTAGAACAAACAATTCTAAAGTTTGTATGGAACCATAGAAGATCCCAAATAGCCAAAGTAATGTTGAAACACACACACACACACACACACACACACACACACACACACACACACAAGGCATCACAGTTCTGAACTTCAAGCTGTATTACAAAGCTATAATCTTTAAGGTGGTATGGTAGTGGCACAAAAACAGACACATACATCAATGAGACAGAATAGAAAACCCAAAAATGGATCCACAAACGTATGGCCAACTAATCTTTGACAAAGTTTACACTATACACAAAAATAAACTCAAAATGGATGAAAGATCTAAATGTAAAACAGGAAACCATCAAAACCCTGGAGGAGAAAATAGGCAACAGCCTCTTTGACCTGGCCTGGACCAACTTCTTACTAGAACTGTCTCTGGAAGCAAGGGAAAGAAAAGCAAAAATGAACTCTTGGGACCTCATCAAGATAAAAATCTTCTGCACAATGAAGCAAATAATCAACACTCCAATGTTTATAGCAGCACTATCAACAATAGCCAAATTATGGAGAGAGCCCAAATGTCCATTGATGAATGGATAAAGATGAGGTGGCATATACATACAATGGAATATTACTTGATAATCACGAAGAATGAAATCTTGCCATTTGCAACAATGTGGATGGATCTAGAATGTATTAGGCAAAGTGAAATAAGTTACTCAGAGAAAGACAAATGTCATACAATTTCACTCATTTATGGAAATTAAAAACTCATAAACATAAGGGAAGGGAAAGAAAAATATAAAATAAAATAAAATAAAATAAAATAAAATAAAATAAAATAAAATAAAATAAAATAAAACAAAAACAGAGAGGGAGGCAAACCATAAGAGATTATTAAATACAGAGAACTGAGAGTTACTGGTGGGGCATTGGGTAGGGGATGGTCTAAATGGGTGATGGGCATTAAGGAGGACATTTGTTGGGATGAGTGCTGGGTGTTATATACAAGTGATCAATCACTGAATTCTACTCCTGAAACCAAATTACACTATATGTTAACTAAGTTGAGTTTAAATTTTAAAAAATTCCTTCTGACAATAACCTCATTATGTTGATTAGAGACCTGAATTCATATTACCTGTGCAGTAATTTAAAAACAAAGTAAGTGATAAGGTCTTTCAGTGCCCATGATATGATGTGGTGAGAAGGGCAATTCACTGGCAATTCACCCCAGTCTTCCCATGAGGAAAACATTATCCAAACCTAAACTGAGCAACATTCTACAAGATATCTGACCAGTAATCCTCAAACCGGTCAAGATCATCAAAATCAAGGAAAGATGGAAGAATTGCCACAGAAGAGACAAAGGAAGCATGACAACTAAATGTGTTTTGGTATCTTAAGGGGAATACTAGGAAAGAAAAAGGACATTAGTGATTAACGCTTGTGAAATATGAATAAAACTTAGAGTTTAACATACCAATGTTAGCTTTTCAGTTAGAACAAATTTACCATGGTGATGTAAAATGTTAACGAATGGCAACACTAAGTGAGTAAATAGAAGGCTCTATGCTACATTCACAATTTTTCTGTGAATCTAAAACTATCCTAAAATGAAGAGGTTATTTAAAAAAAATAAAAGTCCAGGCTTACAATTAAATTGAAAGTAATTCTGAGTTTGTAGTGCCATAAGTATATGGTAGAAATAAATTCAAATCCTTTTGAGGAACATAATCCCCAACAAGTTGTCAAAAAAGTGTCCACAGAAAAAGTTCAAAGGAAAATGCATACACACACTCACATATCCTTCAAAAATCAGGAGTTTTGGGATTTATCAGACACATAGTATATTCAGTGGAACCATCTTACAAATATCCTATCCTTCATCATAATTTAGTAAATGTATTTACATTAAAAAAAATTTAGGGGAGTCTGGGTAGCTCAGTCAGTTAAGGATCCGACTCTTGATTTCAGCTCAGGTGATGATCCCATGATTATGGGATCAAGCGTGGAACCTGCTTAAGATCCTCTCTCTCTCTCTCTCTCTCTCTCTCTCTCTCTCTCTCTCTCTCTCCACCCCTCCCCCACTTGTGTGCACTCTCAATCTCTCTAATAAAAATAAAAAATAAAGTAACTATTATCAGTTATAAACAGACTACAAGACACAAACACAAAACATTAAGATGCAGTAAATATTTTAAGTCTAATGGTGGGAAAAATTATGCCATCTTTAATCAAGTGTATTTAACCAAATACCTGGAGAATTCATGCTCCCTAAATCATACAGGGAATGTTTTTAAATTATTACTTACTAACCAAAAAGAATATCTTTAGAAAATGTTAAGGAATAGGATTATCCAGACTATTTACCTTGCAGATGTGTATCTGTAAAAACATATACTGATAACTATTTGAGTGTTATAACTACAAATATTTTAAAATATTTCGTATTTTTGACTATCACTTTAAAATGATGAGAAATAGACTAAAGTGGACTCATAATATAAATTATTAATTTCATGTAAATATTTTATTTGATGATAATTTGAAACACAGCTGTTCATTTTCAATTTGTATAAATATACTTTTCAAAAATTATATGTGCATAATATTTGTATATGCAGAAAGCAAACAAAAATGATATATATTGTCTGATATTTTAAGGTGCACTTTTTAATTAAAGCCCAAATTAAAGGCTTTGCCAACGAAAACTACTCAAATAAAAATTGTTTTAACTACATTAATATATGTAAATATCTGTTCTCCTTTACAACATACTTTCTGAGCTCTAAATTACAGAATTCAGTATAACTTGAATTTTTTTTCAGGCCCTGTTTTATTGAACTTTTGAAATTTTCAGTGGATAACAATTAATGTGATAGAAACTCACAAACTTCCAACACTTCAGCAAATCTTAAGAGTATGCTAGACTTAGTTCAGAATTTTAAAAACTAAAATTAAATATTAATTTTGTAACAAATACAGATAAGGTCCCATTTCTTTTCCCTTTCCCATTTTCCTCTGCTGGAAAAGAATCAATCCAGCAGCTTGCATTTTTTTGCTACTATGAACAATGAGTGTTATCCAAACTTCTTGTGCAAACATCCTGATGCACATTTGTTAAGAGTGGCTCTAAGTTATACATATTGAAGTGGAATTACTGAGCTAGAGGCTTTGAGCATTTCCATCTTTACCAGGTACTATAAACACTGACACCTAAAGAGTTGTACCTATTTCCACCTACCCAGGGGTGCATGAGGTTTTTTTTTCTGTTTTCCTTTTCACCAACACATGTTATTTTTGAAGTTTAAGTCTCTAGCACTCAATACAATGTTGGCTGAATATTATTTCATTGTAGTTTTAATGTGTTTTTTGAATACCTACAGATTTGGATTATTTTCAAACTTGTGGGTGATCAAAAATGGCCACAAACTCTTTGAAGTTCTTCTCACCAAGTGCATCTTCTGCTCTTAAAAAAAAGTGAACTCCCGATTCCTGTGTCCAATAGAATATGGCAAAAGTGATGCTGTGCCAGTTTCTGGGCCTAGGATGGCATTTTAATCTTAGTGTGTTTTGGAATGCTCACTGTGGAGGACAGCAGCCATCATTTAAGAAGTGCAGTATAATAGTAGGAACCTCACCTCTTAAGAGTATGGAGAGTTCCCTGATCAGCTCTCAGCTTTCTGGCCTTCCAGGCTGAGTCCTCAACAGAGAACATGGACTAGGCTAGCCCCAGCCACCTTCTGACTGATATTGCTTTAGCGATTCTAACAGAATTTTCCAAATAAACCTATCCAATCTGAGATAGCTTGTTACATAGCAATAAGTAACTAGAATATTGTTTTATTGATAATTTAAATATCCACTACAGTGATGTACCTATTCATTTAATTCACTCATTTTGAAAATTATTGTCTATACTGTTAATTAGAATTTTATAAACACATCTGGATCAGAGGTTTGTATACATTGCAAATACCTTTACTTACTTTCTACTTTAATAAATTCAATTTCTTCCTACTCTTGCATTCAAATTTGTTTTTGTTTTCTCCTTAAAAACAGTTGTGTTTTACTTAATAAAAATATTTAGCTTTTTTAGTGAAAGTCGTATAATTTTTAATACTTGACTTTCTAATCTACCTGGAATTGTTATATATAATGAGATATGGATACAGATTTTACTTTCTACTGGTCTAGATTATCAGCTCCCCCATATATCAAGTTTCCATATTTGCACAGAGCTGTTTCTGGGTGCTTTTTTGCCTTTCATTGGCCTATTTGTCAATCTGTATAACAATTAAATAGTCTTAAGATAGCCCCATAGTAAAATGTAATATCTGTTAGATCTACCCTCATTCTGTTCAAATATTTCTTGATTATTCATAGTCCATATTTTTCTATACAGGTTTTGGAAGTAGCAGAGTTTCATAAAATCCTTTGAGTTTTGAATGAAAGTGCATCAAATTTATAGATTAACAGATTATTGTTATTATAGAGTTCCAATAGTAGAATATCCATGCTTTTATTCAAATGGTCTCTTACATAATTCATTGATGATTTTTTTAATATAGGCCTTTATATATTTTATTTGATTCAGGTTCAAGTACCATGTAGTTTTGGTTGCTATTATCACTTAGGTATGTTTTTATTATGTTGTGTGGGGGCCGGGCCCCGGTGCCAGGCTGAGACCAGGTTGAGCAATGTTCCCTGTTGACTCAGCCAACCCGGTGGTTCCCCCTCCCATTCCCCCACTTTCAAGGGCATACGAAAGCCTTGTCAAGGCTGAGAAAGTTAATTCCTGAAGCCTGTGGTCTGCAGGTGTTGGCAGTAATGCTACCTCCCTTTTTCTACCCTGAGTCAGAAACAAACATGGGAACTGTGTTTTGCTAGCAATCTATCAACAAGGTCTTGTGACCCGTTCATAAAGTTCACAAGGTATACAGAACTAAATGTTTTAGCTGGCAGTGATCATGTGAAACCTGTTTATTCTTAGAATGACCTGATCCATAAGAGTCTTATATTATAAAAGATTGTGTACAGCAACAATAAAGCCGTCACTTGGGCCATCAGCCCAGGGGACCCTCCTGTTCCCAAACTTTCTCTTCTCTCTTTTATTCTTACATTCCCCTACCCTCAGGACCCTGATCTCGGTGTTTGTTGTGCCGGTTGCAACAATGTTGCATGTACTGACTTGCCATCAATAATGTATTGAAAACTAGTGACTTACAGTTTTTTGGGTTTTTTTCCAATTTTGTTTTTTGCATTACTTACTGTAAGTGATAGGTCCTACAAAGCAATGTTGAAAAATAGTGAACCTCTTGATCTTGTTCCTGATGTAATAGATTCTAGTAAGTTTCCAATAAGTATGGTTTTTCTCCTGATATTTTTAATAGATGTAAAACATAAGATTATGAAAGTTTGATTATGTGCCTATTTTGCTAGGAAGCTTGAATAATCAAAGAATAAGTTCTGCCTATGCCTTTTATACTTTTAATCATATGTTCTCTGAGACATTAACCCATTAAAATACTGCATTGCATCAATTTTCTACACTGAAACATCCTTGCATTCTAGAATAAGCATCTTTAGTTATGTCTTATCATATTTCATCTAATTTAGAATTCCATGATTTGTGAGATGCTTTACTTAACAAACTCCAAAGAATAAACAGTATTATTTAAATTATGACCCAATTGTTTTATATCATTCAGAATTATTATTTAACTTACTGAAAGATCTGTTAGGTTTACAGAAATAGTTAATTATCACATTATAATATAGCATATATAAACAAATTTCTTACTACATTTTAATGTTTTTTTAGATCTGTAGTTCAAATGTATTGCAACAACAAACTAACAGATTTATCTAGGTGTGGGAAATTTGATTTATTAGGCTCCATAAAGCACTCCGTTGTTGCTTTGAAAGGAATATGCAGTTATTGTCATTCCTTCGATACCACTTCACACACTTTTATTCTCCATTATTTTTTCTAATATTTAAAATAATATCAGTTCGAATGATAATTCATTTTGTTTTTGTGGACTTACTTTAAATGGAAGATAACTTTGACAAAATACCGACATTCAAGCTGTATTACAAAGCTGTAATCATCAAGACAGTATGGTACTGGCACAAAAACAGACACTCAGATCAGTGGAACAGAATAGAGAACCCAGAAATGGACTTACAAACGTATGGCCAATTCATCTTTGACAAAGCAGGAAAGAATATCCAATGGAATAAAGACAGTCTCTTCAACAAGTAGTGCTGGGAAAACTGGACAGCGACATGCAGAAGAATGAACCTGGACCAATTTCTTACACCATACAGAAAAATAAACTCAAAATGGATGAAAGACCTAAATGTGAGACAGAAAGCCATCAAAATCCTCGAGGAGAAAGCAGGCAAAAATCTTTGATCTTGGTCTCAGCAACTTCTTACTCAACACGTCTCTGGAGGCAAGGGGAACAAAAGCAAAAATGAACTACTGGGACCTCATCAAAATAAAAAACCTTCTGCACAGCCAAGTAAACAATCAGCAAAACTAAAAGGCAACCGACAGAATGGGAGAAGATTTTTGCAAATGACATTTCAGATAAAGGGTTAGTATCCAAAGTCTATAAAGAACTTCTCAAACTCAACACCCAAAAAACAAACAATCCAGTGAAGAAATGGGCAAAAGACATGAAGAGACACTTCTCCAAAGAAGACATCCAGATGGCCAACTGACACATGAAAAAATGCTCAACATCATTCATCAGGGAAATACAAAATCAAAACCACAATGAGATACCACCTCACACCTGTCAGAATGACTAACATTAACAACTCAGGCAACAATAGATGTTGGCCAAGATGTGGAAAAAGAGGATCTCTTTTGCACTGCTGGTGGGAAAGCAAACTGGTGCAGCCACTCTGAAAATTTTTTGAGGCTCCTCAAAAAATTAAAAACAGAACTACTCTATGACCCAGCAATTGCACTAGTAGGTATTTATCCAAGGGATACAGGTATGCTGTTTCAAAGAGGCACATGCACCCCAATGTTTATAGCAGCACAATCAACAATAGCCAAAGTATGGATGTCCATAGTGGATGAATGGATGTCCAAATGTCCATTGATGGATGAATGGATAAAGAAGATGTGGTATATGTACACACACACACACACACACACACACACACACACACACACAATGGAGTATTACTTGGCAATCAGAATGAATGAACTTGCCATTTGCAACTACATGGATGGAACTACAGGGTATTATACTAAGCAAAATTAGTCAAAGAAAGACAGATATCATGTGACATTACTCATCTGAGGACTTTAAGACACAGAACAGATGAACACAAGGGAAGGGAAGCAAAAATATAAAAACAGGGAGGGGGACAAAATATAAGAGACTCTTAAATATGGAGAACGAACAGACAGTTACTGGAGGCATTGTGGGAGAGGGTATAGGCTAAACGGGTAAGGGACATTAAGGAATCTACTCCTGGAATCATTGTTGCACTATACGCTAACTTGGATGTAAATTAAAAAACTAAAATAAAAAAAGAAAAACAATACAAAACCTAAAGTGACAGTAGTAAGAATAGCCATAAACAAGGTCATGTATATAGCTCACAAATACAAATACAGAAACACTTAGTGTAAGCCTCCACGTAATATTTGCAAGTACTCAGCAGGATTACAAATGGGGGCCATTTAACATGACTCCACATTTAAAAGTTGGAAATTAATAATTTGACAATTATTGTTTAAAAAGGCAAAAAATTTAAACACATAAAGTTGTTTTTCTAGGACTAACATTTGCAAAAATACCAAAGAACATTGAATTTATTTTTGTGCATACCTGGATATATTCTCAATGGGTTGGCATAGTTAGATAACAAAAAATGCATATTTAATGTTTATTGTATCTCATAAGACTCCTTTTTCTAGACTTACTGCCAAGAAAGTGTATAATTTTGTTGTTATAATCAAATATGAACAGGATTTGTTTTCAAAAGTCTAATAAATTTTAAAAATTGATTAATTTTATTGATAGATTTTAATATGTTCTTCAAAAAAAGTGTAATTTTAATCTTTAAATAAATTCAATTACTATTTTAAAGTGTAAAATATAATTGAAATTGAATAAAAATTTTATCCAAAATTCTTTGAATAAATTAAAATGTTTACTGCAATCTAATTGTACTGAATATTGCAATATATACAGTTCCTGTGTTCAATAGTCAATGTAGAATATTGGTATCACAAACTAAAGATATTACATATAGACATATACAAGATATTTAAAGTTTCTATAGCTTTGGTATCAAATATTTCTTAGCTACCATGTGCAATTCTTTGATATACTATGAGAAAGCACAGCTGAGAACTGTAAGAGAAACAAAATATTTGTTCACCACAGATAGACAGTGATACTTGTTATATAAGAATCAGTTACATCCTTGCCGTTCTAAAGGAAGGATGTAGTAGATTAATTAATCTTTTCTTCTACTCCATTAGTGTTCTATTGCTGCCCTGATACTAAGTACAAACTTAATAGCTCTAAAGAAAATAAGTTTATCATCTTATAGTTCCATAGTTCAAAAGCCCAACACATATCTACCAAGTTCAAATCAATTTGGAATTCCTATCAGGAATATCCTATTCCTATAAGGAAGCTCTGGGGGGAAATCCATCTCCTTGCCTTTTCCAGCTTCTAGAAGCCATCCAACATTTCCTGATCCTGTCTCCCTTCATCTTCACAGGCTAGGAAGTGTTGCATTTCTCTGACCCTTTTTCTGTAGGTACTTTTATCTCCTTTTGGTCACAGCAGAAAAGCCCTCTGCTTTTAAAGCCCCATGTGATTAGTTGGGACCCTCTTGGATAATGCCGAGTAATTTCCCCATTTCAAGGTCCTTAACTTTCACTATGCAAAGAATTCCCCTGAATTCTGGGGATTAGACCCTGGAAATCTTGGTGTGGACCATTATTCTGCCTACAACACTTATATAAGCACTTTCTCTGCACAAATCCTTCCTATACCCTAAAGCATTATTTGTTTCCATACATAGTAAGTAGCAGAGCCTAGTCATATTCATGCCATTTCAGTATAAGCAACTTTTGCTTTGAGGGAAAATGTGGAAAAGTGTTTCCTTGGAACATGAATGTTAGCCCAAGAAAAGATTATGTTTATCAATATGTGTTATGCTAATGGTAGACTATCAGATCACAAGTGACGGAAGTAAATTTTCTCTGATTTTTTTTGTTTGTTCTGTTTTAGTTTCAAGTTTTTATTTAAATCCCAGTTAGCATACAGTCTAGTATTAGTTTCAGGTATAGAATTTAGTGATTCATCATTCACATACAACATCCTTTGCTCATCACAAGTGGTGTCCTTAGTATTCATCACCCATTTAACCCATCCCCACCCACTTCCCCTCCAGCAACCCTCAGTTTTCTATAGTTAAGAATCCGTTTTATGGTTTGCCTCTAATTTTATTTTTATATCCCTATGTTCATTTTGTTGTTGTTGTTTCTTAAATTCCACCTGAGTGAAATCATATGGTATTTGTCTTTCTCTGATGGTCCTATTTCCCTTATCATAATGGTCTCTAGTTCCATCCCAGTATTTGCAAATGACAAGATTTGATTCTTTTTCATGGCTGATTAATGTTCCATTGTGTGTGCGTATGTATGTGTGTGTACATACACATATATACATATGTACATATGTACATATATGTATACACATACATATGTGCATATATATACACATATAAATACACATATACACATATGTATATATATCCCCATCTTTATCCATTCATCAGCTGATGGACATTTAGGCTCTTTCCATAGTTTAGCTATTGTCAACAATGCTGCTATAAACATTGAGGTGAGTGTATTCATTTGAATCAGTATTTTTGTATCTTTGGGGTAAATAGCTAGTAGTGTGAAATAACAGATTTTGGCAAGGATGTGGAAAAAGGGGATCCCTCTAACACTGTTGGTGGGAATGCAAACTTGTACAGCCACTCTGGAAAACAATATGGAGTTTCCTCAAAAAGTTAAAAATAGAACTACACTATAATCCAGTAATTGCACTAAGTATTTTTGAATTGTGATATATAGGCTTCACCAAGGAATAGGGCTCAGAGTTCCTAACAACCCTCCTATTTGTGTCTAACTGCACTATTAAATATAGGTGTAGGGTTACTATGACCCGGATGCCTTGCTTTCCACAAAACAGTGGAAACTAGAAACCATCCCTAGTTTCTTCACCATGTATCAGAATTATTCTAGTGGTTTCCTGCCATTCTCAGATCTATTCTTTTTAGATACATGTTAAGAATCTACTTTGTGCTTCCTGACTCCATGACATCAATGTTAGTTCAGAAACTGGAAATTGACGTTTTACTCTATTTGCAAGATAACAAGTTAGCTGCCAGCATTTTATTTTTTTTAATGTTTTTAATGTTTATTTATTTTTGACAGAGAGAGAAAAAGAGAGAGAGAGAGAGAGAGAGAGAGAGAGACAAGCGTGAGCAGGAGAGGGGCAGAAAGAGGGAGACACAGAATCCAAAGCAGGCTCCAACCTCAGCACAGAGGCCGACTCGGGGCTTGAACTCATGGACCGCGAGATCATGACCTGAGCTGAAGTCGGACGTTCAACCCACTGAGCCACCCAGGCGCCCCTGCCAGCATTTTTAAATTTACACCCTGGCAGAAAATCTGAGGCCTTGGTGTCAGAATCAAGAGTTTATTACTTATGGAAAACGCAATAGCCACATAACATCAGAGTATCTGTTCTCAAGTCCCAATCCCTTTCACAGGCTGACCTGGGCAGGATTAGATAGTATTTGTACATGCATTGGGATATACAATGGGAGAGGAATTCTGAGTATAGCAGACTTTGAATTGATATAAGGACTCTATTAATAGACCCGTCTTCTCTTCTGGAGACAGATTTATCTTTATTCCGGAGGTAAACTATTTTTCTCTGGAAACAAAATGTCTATCTTTACTACCCTGGAACATCTGAAAGAAGACGTCTTTAAACTTTATTATCCTGGAAAATATTCTTATGCTAACATCCTTACTTTAGGTACAAATTCCTTAGCTCATAACATGCAGAAATGTGAGATATTAACAGATAATTGTCTCCCAATAATTGAACCTGCTTTGTTCATATAACCTGCTTTGGTTAATGAATTATGAATGGAAGTGATAGTATCTCTTCCAGATGGAATGTTTGTCAGTAATTCCCTATGTTCCTTCCTCTTTCCTCAGTAACCAGCAAAAATCTAAATGACAGATGCTATAGCAAGCAGCTTTCCAAAACACGTAAAAGTAAGCCTAGGGTAACCCAAGATACACATATAAGCAGGAAAAAAATGATCATTCTTTAAGTTACTAAGCTTTTAGAGTTGGTTGATTGTCACTGCATCATAATTTAGCCTAACTGATGCACCATGAAAATTAGGTGTCATGTTCTATTGCTCTATCTCCCTTTTTACTGTCTGATAAATCAGTTTGTTTAAAAGACAGCAAACAGTGGCACCTAGGTGGCTGAGTCCATTAAGCCTCTGACTTTTGAAGTTGGCTCAGATCATGATCTCATGGTTTGGGAGATCTTTCTCTCTCTCTGCCCCTTCCCCCATCTCTCGCAAAATAAACAAATAACCTATTTTTTTTTAAATATTAAATAAAATACAGCAAGCAATAATGCTCACCATTCTTTAAACTATTTGATGGTTCTATGAATTCTTAATTCTTCTGTTCAGCCCTTATCTTACCTATCCACATCTCCAAGACATAAAATCCTATTCATCTTTCAAGATAAAGATTAAATTGCACCTTTTAAACAAAGTGTTATCTAATTCCTCTGAAGAAAAGTTTTCAAATACACCACTACTTGGTAATTATATTTAATTTTTTTTCATATTCTGCACGGTTTCATAGTTGTATAGGGATATCTCTGATACAAGGAATAGGCTACGAGAGATCATCAACCATAGCAAAGAACACAGAACCAGGCTTTGAGCTATTAGGAATAAATGCTTACGGAGTTGCCTGCACCAGGCTTTGCATGAATAGGAATTAATAAATGCCTTCTGAATTGCATGATTTTCAGTTTAAATATATTTATAAGTTTCTAAGGGATATGCAAAAAATTTTTATGAGTTAAAATTCTTTTTATATAAAAGAGTCTGAATTTGTTATGTACATTTGCCTTAGCATTAATTGTAGAAATATTAAGTTGCAGCGAGGGTACATCTCTTTGTATCATGAACCCACAACTATTTCTGTATCTGTATGAATGCATGGCAATAATCGAACCCAAATGCCTAAGGAGGCTAAGCATTTAAGCAGTTGAGGAGAAGAGCTGCATTGTGACAAATTGGAGATCATTTGCTGCCTTTAAAAGCAGCATCAACTAATGAAGGAATCTATGATTGTAATGTAAGATCTTTCAAATTATTAATCAATGCTTACCACAAGATATTTATGCAAAATATATTTTGAAAATCAAAACAAACAATAAACATTGCCTGGTTTTATCTTGAGGTATGTACATTTTTATTTTTATTTAATAACCCATTAAATATTTCACTATATTAATTAGCATAGTTCCATAATGAATAATTATATAAAAGATAATCTATTGATTTTACAATTAAAGTTATCACTAAGAAAGTTATTATATTTTCAAATTATGTTTTTCTGATGCTTTTATCTTTAATCAATGCATAGAAACTTGGTTTTTAAATGATACAATTTTTAATAACAAATAGATGGGAAGTTTCTATCACTTTTATCCATATCACTGTTTTTGTTTTATTTTGACAACTCCAGTTGCTTTGAAAATTAGAGTCTCTATTTAAAATTCCTAACAATTATATCTTATTTGCAGTTATCTCTAAGAACTTTACAAACTAGAAGTATTCTTTCCTTGAACTCCCAGTTTGCCTTATCCCATCTAGTTTACTTTTCTCAAAAGAAAGAAAAGGATAGCTTCAATCTCTTGCCTCTTTTCAAAATCTTAGCTTATTCTGAATTGAAGAAGATGTATAGACAGCTGTCTTTCAAGGAACATAATGTGGATTCCCAATGAAAAATGAAATGGCTTAGTCTACCTAGCAGAAGACAGGATTTCTACTTTTTCTCCAAAGTTAATTTTCTGAATTCACTCTGACTTCAAGTTCTGAGGTTTCTGAAAAAAAAATCACTTTTCAGCTCAGGGTACCACTCCATCATGACAACAAATTATTTGATCTAAATTTTATTTGCAATACAAACTGTACCTTCAGGAAAATATTTTTGAAGTGTCCTAGTGAACACCCTAATGTTTAAAATATGTGACAGTTTTGACCCAGTATTTCCACCGTTCTTTAGCAGAGACATTGGATTTCTACACTGTTTCACATTGTTTTTCCAAAGCTGCATCCACATAATGTCTACAATGCAGTCATCAGTGGCCTTTACTTCTAGAACAGTTTGAAGAATCTCTTTCCCCTATAGGTACCAAATGCTGCTCCAGCGCAGACTGGTATTCTGGGACTTTGTTTAATACATGCATTTGTTTTAGCATATTTACTGAATTTTAAGATATCAAAATGACTAAAATCTAATCTTAACCAGTAAAACTCAATCTTAGAGTCGGCCTACAACTTTTTACATAGGCTTCTTAATGTTGACCATGATTGACTTGTTTTGTGGACATTTTTTGTATATCAGTAAAAAAAAAAAAAATCAATCTAATTGCAATTGAGTATGGCGTAACAATTAGGGTCACAGCATCTGTAGTAAAATGACTTGCCTTCCGATCCTTATCTACTCATATTTAACTGTTGAAGGACATTATATGGAAAAATGTTTCTCCTACCACTTGGCATGTGGAAGCTTGTTAGATATTTTAGTACGTATTATAGATGGGCCTTTCCAACATCTATGTTTTATATTTTTTTAAAGCTAAAATAGTTTAACACTGGAGATTCCTATATCTTTGCATTGATATTCTGTCTTATTTTTTTTTCCTTGTGCCAGGTACACTAGAATAGCTGTGGACATTTTTGAGATCAGGCTAAGGAGAAATGGATCTGAAAATATATTTAGTTTGAAGTTAGACATATGTATGAGTTTGGTATCATTTCTCTGTAACATTACTGTATCAGTTTTCTATCACTTTATACAAAATGACTATAGAGTTAGGAGCTTAAAAGAATACTGAATTTTTGTCTAAAGTGTTACATAAGTCAGACATCTGACTATGGCTGAACTAGGTTTTGTTATTGGAGTTTCACAAAGCATAAATCAAAGTGTTGTCTTAGTTTCATTCCTTTCTGTAACTCGGGGTCCTTTTTTGAACATAGGAGTTTTTCTGTAAAATTATTGCATTTGTAGGACTGAAGTACCCATTTTCTCTCTGCCTGTCAGCCAAGGATTATTCTGATGCTAGAGGCCACCCACAGTTTCTTGCCACATGACTCCCTCTCTGTAGTCCTTCTTATAGTCTCATGCTCTGAATCTCTGCCTTGAGGAAGAGCCCAGTTCCTTTTAGGGCTTACCTAACTAGGTCACATCAACCAGTATGATCACCCTTTCAATCAATTTAAAGTCCACTAATTTAAGACCTTAATTATATCTATAGAGTCCTTTAACCTTTGTCATTTAACTAAACTTATGAGAGTGCTGCCCATCGTATCCACAGGATTATTTAGGGTGTATAGACAAAGGGGTTAAAATCTCAGAATTCGTCGCAGAATTGTACCTACCATAATTACTGCTAGTCATCCCAGAGAAGAAATGGCTTCCAGGAACATGCCTACCAAGTGCTTTGAGGTCTCACGAGGCATTATGACACTAAAGATCAGAGCCAAATATTATACAACGATATTAATGTGGTTTTCAGCATCTGGGGACACAAGTATGAGAGTATATGAATGTGAGACAACTTGAAATTCCTTGAATCTGACAACAGGTATGAAAGTTTTCTGCCAAATTTGATGAGAATCATAAAAATATACATTATACTAATGAGCTGTAAGACTAAAAGAAACTTTTAAAGATTTTAAATTATAAAAACCTGATTCTGGGGCACCTGAGTGGCTCAGTCGTTTAAGTGGCCGACTTCAGCTTAGGTCATGATCTCAGGGTCCGTGAGTTCGAGCCACGCGTCGGGCTCTGTGCTGACAGCTCAGAGCCTGGAGCCTGCTTCAGATTCTGTGTCTCCCTCTCTCTCTGACCCTCCCCCACTCATGCTCTGTCTCTCTCTGTCTCAAAAATAAATAAATATTTAAAAAAATAAAAAAAATAAAAACATGATTCTGGTCAACCATGCTGCAAGGGAAGACTGAAGGCTGAAGACTGAATTAAATTGTCTTTCTCTTTAGAAAATGTCATCACTTAAAGAGGTAGAGAATATATATCCAAAACATGTAAGAAAATATTACAGAAGTTCTATTGTTGTTGTTTTGACTTTTAAATTGAAGACATTTGACAGTTCTTTTTTAAATTGTGATGTGGAGACTTTGGCGAAGATGGTGGAGTAAGAAGACCCTAGGCTCAACTCGCCACATGGATACTAGATAACACTCACATCAGTGTAAATAAGCCAGAAAACTACCCAAAGACTGGCAGAATAAACTCTACAACTAAATGTAGACAACAGGCCACAGAGAGGTAAGGAAGGACAGAGACATGGTTGGGAAATAAATAAATGGGAGCTCAGGATGGATGCTGTGAACATGGAGAGGGGAGAGAAACAGACCCCCACAACCATGAGCCCACAGGAGAAGATGAATCCTCATAACCTTTGGCTTTGAAAACCAGAAGGGCCAAATTTCATTGTGTACTTACAACTAGAGGTACCAAAAAGCTTTAATTGTTAAACAAAACAAAACAAAACAAAACAAAACAAAAATCACCAGGCTTGGCTCTGGGACAAGAGAAAACTGAGTCTCCACCCTTAAAGTGATAGAACAAAAAACAGTCAAGAGAGTTACAGCATAGGAGTAACCATTTGAAAGGTGACTGGGCATACAGGAGGGAGATTTGGTAATCTCAATGTTCTGGAGAGAAAATTACTGGGTAACTCCTCCAGAAACAAAGGAACAGGAAGGTGCCATTTCCCTTCCCTGTCCTGCACCATAAGTATAGGGATAAACACAAGGCTGTCTGCAGAACTCACTACCTAACTGGTTAGCACTGTCATACTGCCTCCCTGAACCCCACACTGTGCTTCAGCCGATCCACTCCTCCAAATAGCCCACCTCAGTCCAAACACTGCAAGGACCCTCTCACAGAGGAACCTCAGGATGCAAAGCTTGCTAGCACAGCACTCTTGCCACCAGCCCCACCTCCTCAAGCTGTGCTTCTGCAAAGCCTGATTGGATGCTTCAGTCCTAGTACAAGAGCTCTCCTGCAAAGGACCAGACGTGTGCAAAACTTTCTCGCACTGCCACCCCATGCAACCTGTGCTTCCACAGATCCACCCTCTCCAATATGCTCTTGGCCAGAATCCATACAAGACGGTACCACAGGCCTGGCAGTGTGTACTACGGTGCCCAGCCCTACTGTAAAGTGTGATAACCACACACACCAGTCAGACAGAGGTCTCAGCAATGGGCTTGAAGCAGACTACTGATATGACTACAGGCCCCATCCACCAATGAAAGCTTCTCAGGGGACAACACAGGAAAAGTACCCTGCAGTTTGATGCTACTGCATCTATGGAGAATGCCTGGTCTGACTCAACTCAAGCCCAAGGTATCCCCAGACTGAACCACTAATACTACAAAGAACAAACACTGCTCAAACAGGCAAAGAAAGTCATTGCAGGTGACAGAAGAAAAAAGTGGCTCAGCCACAACAGTGGGGTACACCCATCACATGTAAGAGCCCCTGAAGTGCATGGTTTGGATGAACAGGATCTCTTCTTCATAAGGTCATTTATTTTAAGTGCAGGAGACAAAACTGCTTTTCCTAACATACAGAAACAGAGTGAGTTAAACAAAATGTGGAGAAAGAGGAATATATCCCAAATCAAAGCACAGAAATCATAGCAAGAGACCTAAATGAAAAAGAGATAACTAACATGCCTGATAGAGAATTTAAGTAATAACCATAAAGATACTCACTGGACTTAAGAGTGGAGGACATCCATAAAACCCTTAACAATGAGATTTTAAAAAAAATCAGAGATGAAGAACACAATAAATAAAATTAAAAATACATTAGATAGAATAAGTAGCCTAGATGAAGCAGAACAACAAAGTAGTGACCTGAAGGACAGAGTAATGGAAAATAAAGGAGCTGAGCAGGTGAGAGAAAAACATTTATTCAAAATGAGAATAGATTTAGTGAACATGGAAACACCATCAAGTATAATAACATTGGCATTACAGGAATCCTAGAAGGAAAAGAGAAAGAATGGGACGGGGGGTGGGGGGGGTGGGCAGAAAGTGTTTTGAAGAAATATCTGAGAATGTCCCAAATCTTGGGAAGGAAATAAATCCAGAATCAGGAAACACAGAGATACCTCAATAAAACCAACTCAAGGAGGTCCATAAGACATATAAGAAAGGTAGTGATAAAAGTAGTGATAAATAGAATGTTTAAAAGCATTAAGAGAAAGCAAGCAGTACACAAGGGAAACCCCATAAAGCTATTAGCTGATTTTTTAGCAGAAACTTCTCAGGCCAGAAGGGAGTGGCATGGTATATTCAAAGTACTGAAAGGGGAAGTATACAGAAAACAATATTCTATCCAGCAAGGCTATCATTCAGAATAGAAAAAGATGAAGAATTTCACAAAGAAAAGCTAGAAGAACTCATGATCATTAAACCAGCCTTGCAAGACATGTTAGAGGGGACTCTGAGTAGAAAGGAAAGATCATAAGCTAGAGTGAGGGAAGTGGGAAACACAGAAGCAGTAAAAATAAGTATATCTAAAAATCAGCCAAGGTATTCACAAAAATAAAAGGATATAAGGTATGATACCATACACCTAAGATATGCTGGGGAGAGAGGAATAAAGAGTGGGTTCAAGTTTAAGCAACCATGGACTTCATATAGACCATAAATAAAAAAAAAACAGTAACATATATGCAAAAAATAAAGAGAAAAGAAGCCCAGTATATAATTAAAGAAAGCTAAATAATGGTGAGAAAGAAAAGCAAGAAAATAAGAACAAATTACAAAAACAACCATAAAACAAGTTAAAAAATGACAATAAAAATATGCCTATCAATAATTATTCTAAATGTAACTGGACTAAATGCCCCAGTAAAAATACATATGGTAATGAAACAGTTTTAAACAAAAAAAAAAGACCCATCTATATACTACCTACAAGAGACTAATTTCAGATTGCAGATTGAAATTGAAAAGATGGAGGAGCATATATTATGTAAATGGAAGTGAAAACAAAGCCAGGATAGCAATACTTATGCCAGACAAAATAGACTTTAAACAAACACTGTAACAAGAGACAAGGAGGGAGACTATACAATCATAAAGGAGACAATGCAACAAGAAGACAATTGTAAATATTTATCTACCCAACATGAAAGCACTCAAACACTTAAAGCAGTTAATAACAAACCCAAAGTAATCAATAGTAATGCATAATAGTAAGGGACTTTAATACTCCATTTACATCAATGGAAAGTTCATCCAAATAGAAAATCAAAGATGAAACAGTAGCTTTGACTGACACACTGGACCAGATGGACCTGATATACTCAGAAGATATTATCCTAGAACAGCAGAATACACATTCTTTTCAATACACAAAGAACACTCCCACAATAGATCACATAGTAGGTCACAAAATAAGTCTCAACAAATTCAAAAGGATTGAAGTAATTCTATACATCTTTTCTGACCACAACTGGAAATAAATCAGAAGAAAAATATCTAGACAGAGCACAAATACATGGAGGTTAAGTGACATGCTACTAAACAACGGGTAAACCAACAAATCAAAGAAAATCAAAAACTATATGGAGACCAATGAAAATGAAAATACAGTAGTTTCAAAATCTTTGGGATGCAGAAAAAGGTATTCTAAGAAGAAAGTTTAAAGCAATCTAGGCCTACCTCAAGAAGCAAGAACAATCTCAAATAAACAAGGTAACCTTACACTGAAAGAAGCTAGAAAAATAACAAACTGGTGCCTCAGTCAGTTTTAAGTGTCTGACTCTTGATTTGGTTCAGGTCAAGATCCCATGGTTCATGAGATCAAGCCCTGAGTCGGTCTCTGTGCTGACAGTGTAAGGCCTGTTTCATATTCTCTCTCTCTCTCTCCTATTTGCAGTCTCAAAATAAATAAACTTAAAAAGTAAAGAGGGGCACCTTGGTGGCTCAGTCAGTTAAGTATCTGACTTTGGCTCAGGTCATGATATCATGGCTTGTGGGTCCAAGCTTCACGTTGGGCTCTGTGCTGACAGTTCAGAGCCTGGAACCTGCTTCAGATTCTGTGTCTCCTTCTCGCTCTCTGCCCCTCCCCTGTTTGTGCTTTGTCACTCTCTCTCTCAAAAAATAAATAAATATTAAAAAAATTTTTAAAAAGAACAAAAGCCAAAGCTAGTAAAAGGATATAAGAAAGATTAGACAAAAAAATAGAAACTAAACAAATAGAACAGATCAATGAAGCCAGGAGCTGTTTTATTTTTGAAAAGGTCGACAAAATTAATAAACCTTTAGCCAGACTCAAAAAAAAGGACAGGAATACAACAAAATCAGAAATGAAAGAGGAAAAATAATAACTGACACCACAGAAATACAAAGTATTATAAGAGAATATTATGAAAAATTATAGGCCAACAAATTGCACACCCAGAAGAAATGGATAAATTTCTAGAAACCTATAAACTACCAAAATTGAACCAGAATAGAACATTTGAACAGACTTATTACTGATTCAATTTCATTTCTGGTAATCAAACTCCCAACAAATAAAAGTCCAGGACTAGATAGCTTCAGAGGTGAATTCTACCAAACATTTAAAGAAGAGTTAAGGGGGGCGCCTGGGTGGCTCAGTCGGTTAAGCATCCGACTTCAGCTCAGGTCACGATCTCGCAGTCCGTGAGTTCGAGCCCCACATTGGGCTCTGGGCTGATGGCTCAGAGCCTGGAGACTGCTTCCGATTCTGTGTCTACCTCTCTCTCTGCCCCTCCCCCGTTCATGCTCTGTCTGTGTCAAAAAAATAAATAAATAAACGTTAAAAAAATTATAAAAAATAAAGAAGACTTAAGGGACACCTGGGTAGCTAAGTCAGTTAAGCAGCCAACTCTGGATTTCAGCTCAGGTCATGATCTCACAGTTCATGTGTTGAGTCCCACATCAGGCTCCATGCTGACAGTGCAAAGCCTGCTTAGGATTCTCTATCTTTCTCAGCCCCTTCTTCCTGCTCTCTCTCTCTCTCTCAAAATAAATAAACATTTAAAAAAATAATACCTATTCTTCCCAAGCTATTCCTAAAAATAGAAGAGTAAGGACAACTTCCAAATTCATTCTATGAGTCCTGCATTACCTTGCTACCAAAACCAGATAAAGAAACTAGAGAGAAAGAGACAGAGAGGCAGAGAGAGGCAGAGAGAGGCAGAGAGAGGCAGAGAGAGGCAGAGAGAGGCAGAGAGAGGCAGAGAGAGACAGAGAGAGACAGAGAGGCGGAGAGAGAGGCGGAGAGAGAGGCGGAGAGAGAGGCGGAGAGAGAGGCGGAGAGAGAGGCGGAGAGAGAGGCGGAGAGAGAGGCGGAGAGAGAGGCGGAGAGAGAGGCGGAGAGAGAGGCGGAGAGAGAGGCGGAGAGAGAGGCGGAGAGAGAGGCGGAGAGAGGCGGAGAGAGGCGGAGAAAGAAAGAAGGAGAAAGAAAGAAGGAGAAAGAAAGAAAGAGAAAGAAAGAAAGAGAAACAAAGAAAGAGAAACAAAGAAAGAGAAACAAAGAAAGAGAAAGAAAGAAAGAAAGAAAGAAAGAAAGAAAGAAAGAAAGAAAGAAAGAAAGAAAGAAAACTGCAGGTGAATATATCTGATGAAAATAGATGCAAAAATCCTCAAAAAATATTAGCAATTGAATAGAACCAACAATACTTTAAAATACTTTAAAAACAATACTTTAAAAAGATGACTCACCATGATCAAGTGGGATTTTTTTCCTGGGATGCAAGGATGATTCAATATACACAAATCAATCAGTGTTATACCTCAATCAGAGAGAGGATGAAAATCATGTGATCATTTCAGTAAGTGCAGAAAAAACACTTGACAAAGTACAACATCCATTAATGATAAAAACCCTCAACAAAGTAGTTTTACAGGGAGCATACCTGAATACAATAAAGGCCACATATGAAAAACCTACAGCTAACATCTTTAATGGTGAAAAAACTGAAAACTTTCCACCTAAGATCAGGAAAAAAAAAAGACTCTCACCACTTTTATTCAACAGAGTACTACAAGACCTAGCCACAGCAATCAGACAACAACAACAAAAGGAGTAAAAGTCATACAAATTGGTAAGGAAGAAGTCAAACTTGTACAGTTTGCAGGCTACTGTATACAGAAAACCCTAAAGACTCCACCAAAAACTTGCTCAAACTGATACACAAATTCAGTAAAGTCGCAGGATACAAAAGTTAACATACAGAAATCTGTTGTCTTTCTATATACTAATAAAAGAGAAGTTAATAGAGCAATCCCATTTAAAATTGCACCAAGAATAATAAGAAACCTAAGAATACACTTAACCAAGGTGGTCAAAATCTGTACTCTGAAAACCATAAAACCTTGATGAAAGAAACTGAAGAAGACACAAAGAAATGGAAAGCTATTCTGTGTCATGGACTGGAAGAATATTGTTAAAATGTCCATACTGCCCAAAGTAATCTACAGGTTCAATGCTATCCCTATCAAAATACTAACAAAATTTTCCACAGAACTAGGAAAAACTGTCTTCAATTTTTTATGGAACCACAAAAGACCCCAAATAGCCAAAGCAGTCTTGAAAAAGAAAAACAAGACTAGTTGTATCACAATTCCACATTTCAAGTTATACAACAAAGCTGCAGCAATGAAAACAATATGTTACTGGCACAAAAAAATGATACAGATCAATAGAACAGGATAGAGAGCCCAGAAGTAAACCCACAATTATATGGTCAATTAGTCTTTGAAAAAGGAGGCAAGAGTACACAATATATAAAAGAGATTCTTCAACAGTGCTTTTGGGAAAACTGGACAGTTACATGCAAAAGAATGGAAGTGGACCACTTTCTCACACCATATACAAAAATAAACTTAAAATGGATAGGGACCTAAATGTGAGACCTAAATAAAGTACAGGCAGTAATTTATCTGATGTGGGTTGTGCCAACATTTTTCTAGACAGGTCTTCTGAGGCAAGGGAAACAAAAGCCAAAATAAACTATTGAGACTACATCAAAATAGAAAGCTCTGCACAATGAAGGAAACCATAAACAAAACTAGAAGACAACCTACTGAATGGGAGAAGATATTTGGAAATGACATATCCAATGAAGGGTTAACATCCAAAATACATAAAGAACTCCTACAACTCAACACTAAAAACACACATACCTAATTTTAAAAAGGGCTGAGAACATGAACATATATTTCTCCAAAGAGGACATTCAGATGGCCAAGAGACACATGAAAAGATACTCTACATCACTCATCAGTGAAATGCAAATCAAAGCCACAATGAGATTTCACCTTATACCTGTCAGAATGGCTAAAATAAAAAACACAAGAAACAGGTATCAGCAAAGGTATGAAGAAAAAGGAACAGTAATACACTATTGGTGGGAATGTAAACTGGTGCTTCACTGTGTAAAACAGTAAGGAGTTTCCTCAAAAAATTAAAAATAGAACGACTATAGGATCCAGTAATCACACTACTGGGTATTTACCAGAAAGGTACAACCCTAATTTGAAAGGATATATGCACCCTTATGTTTATTGCAGCATTGTTTACAATAGCCAAACTATGATAAGAGCCTCAGTGCCCACGGATAGATGAATAAAGATGTCACACACATACACACACACACGCACACACGCACACACACATACAAAATATGGAATATTCCTCAGCCATAAAAAAGAATTAAAGCTTGCTGTTTGCAACAACATTAGGTGGTTCTAGAGACTATAATGCTAAGCAAAATAAGTGAGAAAAAGACCAATACTACATGCTTTCACTGATATGTGGGATTTAAGAAACAAAACAAATGAACAAAGGGAAAAAAAGATACTCAAATCAAGAAACACTCTTAACTATTGAGAACAAACTGTTGGTTACCAGAGGGGAGGTTGGTGGGGGATGGGTGAAATAGGCGACAGAGAAGAAGGAGTGCATTTATCACCATGAGCACTGAGTAGTATGTATAGAATTGTTGAGTGACCATATTGTACTCCTGAAACTAATATAATGATGCATGTTAACTATATTGGAATTAAAATAAACTTTAAAAATTGTAATGTGTTTTAATGAAGTATTTCTAGAATATTCATTCTAGAAATTTCTAGTTTTTATTCTTTTCCTTGAAAACCCCCATATTTTATAAACTTTAGTTTGTATAAAATCTGTTGCTCTATTATAGTTACTGAACTTTGAATATACACAGTTTGGGATCATGTATCATGAGATATCAGCAGTTGGGGAAAAAGTAATACATTTTCATTATTAAAAATATTAAAGACTTAGAAAATATAAAAAAATACAAGTTACTCCATACATCATCATATAAAAATAAATACTGCTAGTATTTCATGCCATTTCCTAAGTGATCTAGACATGTATTTTACTGGTTATCTTCGTAATGAGTATAGATCTACTGGTTGGATGTTTCTTATAAATTTTCTTTTAAAAATCATACCTGTATTGCATCATGTAAGAGTTCATATTTTAGTTTTCTAAAAATATAGCAAGAAATTAAAAACAATTGTGAAGTATACAGAGGGCAGATTCCCATGTTTTATATGTTTTTCCTATGAAAGTGTTTAAGGAACCTAGTTTGTTGGGTTTTCTAAAATATTAATTTCTGTGTTAAAGAAACATATTTTTCCACAGGAATACTCTTGTAGTACAAATTCAAACAGCAGATTCTTGGCTAACTCAAGTGTAAGCTTACTAGGTTAGATCACTTAAAATAAGTATTTTCGTATATTTTATAGGAAATTAAGAGCATTAATTAATTAGTTGATAGAAGTGAAAATTAGTTAAGAGAAGAGTTACTGAATATCATTCATATATTTTCGCTTTTCATGTATTCAAGTACATACTTACTGGCATAATTAGGATTATTTTGTTCATATTATTATGCAATGCCGTTTATCTCTGGTAATATAGCATAGGTGTTTTTCTGTGTCATTAACTGTCTCCAAACAGCAATTTTAACTTGATTTTGACTTCACCATAGCTGATTTAAATGGTCTTTGAAGTTTTTTTCTAATGTTTTCATAACACTGGAATATTTTGCAAATATTATACAACAATATCTATACTATTTCCCTGAGTTATTTTCACTTTGTAATGCAATTTTACATAAATGAGCAAAATGGGCGGGGGGGTGGGAAGAGAGGCAAACCAAAAAACAGACTCTGAACTATAGAGAACTGATGGTTTTGAGAGGGGAGGTTGGTGGGGGAATGAATTGGGATGATGGGGATTAAAGAATGAACTTGTGATGAGCACATGGTGATGTATGAAAGTGTTGACACTAAATTGTACACCTAAAACTAATATTACACTGTACGTCAACCAACTGGAATTTAAATAAAAACAACAAAAATAAAGATACTGGGAAGTTTAAGCTCACCGTGTTATTTTAGTCATTGATTTTTTCTAATTTCTAGAATATTTATTCCATGTTTATTTTTATAATTCTTATTTCTGCTAATGTCTATTTTAAGATTAACAGAAATGTCACATAAAAATATATAATGTGTAATTTTAATTTCACACAAAAAGTGATGATCAATATTTAGGACATACTTATACTAAAAAAATTATCTGAAATTCAAATTGATCTGAGTGTCCAGTATTTTCTGGCTATCTTTTGCTATCCTTTTTAACTGACTTTTGAATTAGTATGTTTCTAGTAGTTACTGTCTAACAATGAAATCGTATGGCTCTGCACTTGCCTCCCACAAAGTTTTGGCCATAATTTTGAATGTTAGCACTGTTTTTATTTAAAATTAATATTCTATCTACTCTTTGACTACATTTTTAATCCATTATTATGTAGAGTTTTAAATGTGTATGTGTCTACAGAGGAATATTTAAAGCTGTATAAAAATTAATTTTTTGTCATTTTAACTGATATTATGCACAATACAGGGAATTATGGGAATTTAGTTAAGGTTTCTTTGTACTTAATATGATTGGAAAAAGATAGCCCTATTCCAGACACTGTTTTAAGTAACTTAAGAAAATCTTATATTAGCTTTACAACCACACCGTGCAGAAAACATTATTTCTATTTTATAGATAAGGAACTATGATTCAGAGAGTTGACATAATTTGTTCAAGGTGTCACATTTCACAAGATTACCGGATTGAAACCTAGAGCTTTCTCAACACAAATGCTGAACTTGGTTGTAGGCAAAACAAACCCAGAACTAAGCACCCCTCGCTTGTCAATAGCCACAGTCAGAAATCTACAGTGGTTCTGCAAGGCACAAGAAAGGATAATGCTTCCCTCCACATTTTGCTCAGCCAAAATTGGCAATGTACAACTTCTAGATTGACCCACTCTGCTACCCCACTGGCATTTAAGCTGCCACATCATGTTTGAAACAAAATTCTCATTTCTGTCATTAAACAGATTTCAGATCCAAAACATCTTCTTCGGCAGATATCTATGGTGCAAGTGTCTGTCCATTCGTTTTGTCTTTTCATTGATACTAACATTTTGGGTGCTCTGTTTTACTTACACTGGGCTTTTGACACAAAAAATTTTCCATATCTTTGATTCTTGGTTGGAAAGGTCTAGCAAATCTAACCTTAGCTTCTTATGCAAATCTCCCCATTCTTTCTCCAGCATTATTAATAGCTTGTAAACATTTATTAAAATTCCATCTCACAAAATAAATATTGTCCTTAATTATAAGATTAATAAGCTCTTTATGGAGTTTGTTAAAACCTTTCCCAATACATGCTTATGTTTCCAACAATTGTTCTTTCAAATACTTAATACTAGGTTATTTTTTTATAAAAATCAACAGTTTTTATTTTAATCATCCTTGAAATCATAATGCTTATAAAAATAATTTATGCTACATTGAATTACTTTTGCCTTGAATTTCAATTTTCATAATTCTGATATTGTGAAAGTTTATTTTTTTTGTAATTGTGCTTATTTGGTACATTTTTAAAGTTTTGTATTTAGGTAGACCTCTTATGAATAGCCCATATATTTAATAGGAGACTATTATCCTTTAAAAGAGAATTTAGGTAACTTACATTTATTTTCAAAGCTAATGTGTTAGATGTAAAGAATTTTTCCAGAGGTGTTATATTTATACAGCAAAAAATTTCCATCTCTATATATTTTTTAGATATAGTAACAATAATTATTTTCTAGGCATTCTAGGATGTGTCTGATTCTGCATGTGTTTTTTTTTTTTTTCATACCTTTGACTCCTAAGTGTATATTGCTTTCATAAAGTATAGTTCTCTTGGAATCCTGTCATAAGAGGATACTAACTATTTTAAATAAACCTGAATGGACTGACTATGATCTCTTCTATAACAATGTTCTCACTTATTTCATTTCAAGTTATTCTTTAAAAATTGTTTTTGTAAAATGCTTTCCATTTTTTTCTTTCTAGTTATTTTGTTGTTGTTGCTTTCCCACTTCTATAGGCACGTTTGCATTTTACCTTAGTTTTTACTAGTTTGAAAATACATCACAGAAATAATATTCCTTGATTGTTAAGATACAGCTTTAAACTGAGGATTGGTACCACTTAGTAAAAATGAGGAATTTAACAAGTATTTCCTTCATCCTTAAGCAATTATTTTGGTTGTTACATTAATCTAGAATTTGTCTTCCAAATATAGCTTTTGCAAAGATCATATTTTACATTCACTTCAATCTTTACAAGCATTACTGTTGTTTCTATTCAGTGTTTTTATTCTCCGTGCAACTCCATTTATACTTCTACTTTAATATTCTTCAGATATTCTGATCCAGATCTTAATGTGCTAGATTCGGTTTTTGTGTGTTGTTTTTGTTTTTCATTATTGCTTTTATTTTTCATTCAGAAAAGATATAGGAGTAGAAAAATTGCTGGGTCTGTCCATACTTTTACCATCCCAAATGCAGGGTATCTTCAACTTGGGTCAACTTAGATAAAACCTACTGATTGTGAGAAATAGACAATATTCAAAACAAAGGTTTTTGTTTTTCCTCAACTTTTGGAAAAAAAAAATGAAAGTATCTACCTCTCTAATATTAAGTATTATATTCTTTATACTTTTTAAACACTATCAAGTTTCTTAATTGTTTATAATTGCCCCAACTTCTAGAAACCTAAAAACCTAAAATAGAGTATTCTTATCCCCCAAAGCATAAAGCTGACAATCATGTACATTTTAACCTATAGAAAAGGGACTCAGTATTACTACATAAGTCATTTTTTTGAAATATGTATTTGAAATGTTTATTTTAAATGCAACGATTAGAGGAACAAGCCTGTAATTTGACAATATTGGGTTTATTGACTCAATGCAGCAGCAGAGCCCTTTTCAGAGTAACTGAAAAAATGGTGAGAGCTAAGTATATTTTGTAAGTTTTAGGTTCCTGCTGATGAATTTTGAGGAGGATTTAAGGGAAATGGCGATGTGTTGTGGATTGATTGTTGTTTGAGGCAGATTAGAAATGGAGATTAACCAAAGTGGCGCCTGGGTGGCTCAGTTGGTTGAGCATCCGACTTTGGCTCAGGTCATGATCTCGCGGTCCATGAGTTCAAGCCCCATGGTGGCGGGTTCTGTGCTGACAGCTCAGAGCCTGGAACCTGCTTTGATTATGGCTTTGTCTTTCTCTCTTTCTCTCTGCCCCTCCCCAGTGCTCTCTCTCAAAATTAAATAAACAGTAAAAAAAAAAAAAAGCAGCAGCTTTACTAAGAATGACTGGTTATGACATTTTGTAGCCACTATATGACGTTGTTTTCTGGTAAATTTTTTTTTTAATTTTTTTTCAATGTTTATTTATTTTTGGGACAGAGAGAGACAGAACATGAACGGCCGAGGGGCAGAGAGAGAGGGAGACACAGAATCGGAAACAGGCTCCAGGCTCTGAGCCATCAGCCCAGGGCCTGACGCGGGGCTCGAACTCATGGACCGCGAGATCGTGACCTGGCTGAAGTCGGACGCTTAACCGACTGCGCCACCCAGGCGCCCCATGTTTTCTGGTAACTTTACAATCTTCCCAACCTCATTAAACTATGGGGTTGTTGTTTTTCTTTCTCAGTATGATAGGATTTTAATCAAGGCCTATTGTATACACTTGGAAATGTGAAGATCTGACTTAACGCCTTTTTAGTTCTTCAGGAATAGCATCAATTTCCACTGTAAGCTGTAACATCCAAAAAAACAAGTAACAATGGTCTGTAGGTATGCTTTATGCAAAATAACCATCTCATCCGGCAGGTTTAGTGAAGAAATTAATAAAGTCAAAGGAAAGGTGAAAGTAAAATTAGTAAAATTATTTGTCAAAGAACAAAATCTAAGGGAAGATTGGAATAACTATCAGGACCCCATCAAATATTCTGGACAGGAGAAAAAGGATCATATTGCATGCTTGAAGGTGATAAGACATACAGCTCAGAAGCAATGTTCACTTCAGAAGTGAAGATGTTGGTGCTCAGAGAGTATAGTTTCACTGCAAATATAAATGTGCATGGCATGCAGCGCGTGTCACTGAATCTTGGATTTGTGGGAATATAATTTCTCTCTACTTCATTTCGCAATTTAGCATTGCTTTTATCCCTTTTTGCTATTTGATAATCTAAGTATTTGGAAAGTGACCTCATTTAATTTAAAAGTATTTTTATCTGATTATCTCACAAATTATTCAGATAACCTCACCTATGAATCTTGTCAATTCTGTGTTTTAATAGTCCAATTCTGTACCCTAGATAGCTCGCAAACTCCTGCCCATCCTTTAATCTCTACATCCACTGCTCTAGCTCAAGTTATTATTATTAAATGGGTAAAATAACCTTTTATATGGTCCCCTCAATTGCTTTTGCTCTTGTCTATTCCATCTATATAGGGCAGCAAAATGTTTCTTAATGCTAACATGAAGACTTCATTCTCTTCTCATACTAAAACAGAATTTAGTGAGATATAATGAGGTGCTATTATATTAAAGATAAATTTTAAAATTTTCGGCATAGCATAAGAGAGTCTTTACTGTTTCTGAATTTTATCATAACTTATTTATAATTGCAGACAATTGAGATTTATAAGGCCTGGTGACCCAAATATATTATTTTTTATGACAATTTAGAAAGATAGAAGACACTCAGTTAACATTCTATCTAAATACATAACATACTCTCAAGTGTTTACTCCTTTTGTAGCTAAGTATGGGTAAACTTAAATATGGTGCTGACAGTACTTTGCATTTTCACTATAAATTCTAAACATCTTAAACATGTTTCTAAGATTCAATCTGGTTTCATTCTTTTACTTATGAGAATTCTTTGCAAAGGGCAAAGAAAATATGATTAGCTGCTATGAGCAAGTTAATTTCAATAGCTTATTGAAATATTCTTCAGATGTATGTAAGCACTAAAATACCTCAGGGGAAAAATACTATCAAATAATTATTTCTCTGAAAATAATTGGATATGAAATGTGTTCAAATTCCAGATGGTTATAACAATTAATGAGATGCTAAGCCAAAAGAACATTTCACTGGCCTCTTAAAAGGGAATAACATCTATCTCCGACCTCTAATATTATATTGTAATAAATGTTCTAAAGTTAAGTTATCACCCTTTTTGGGTTTTTGAAAACTTTGCTTATATCTTGTGTCTTATAACTCCATAGCTGTATTTCTCCAATAGCTTTCAATGATTATACAATATCCACTACCCAGATCGTGTTGTTTATTAATCTCCTGGTTTTTGAAGTATATCAATAAAAAGGAAAATAAAGCTCCCCCCAAAATATTTAAAAACAAGACCACTATCTTTTAGATGATGGTGTTAAGTTTGTCCAAATATAAAACATATTCAGTTAAATGTCTTATAATCTACTGATAATTTTCCACCATTTTAAGAACTGAAATTTCCACTGTTACTTAGAAGCACATTTCATCCCTATGACAAGTTAACCTGTGTAATTAGCAATCAGTCTGTTATTGGAAAAGGTCTATTAGGTTATGTAGTACATTTAAATGAGGTATTTATTAGAGAAGTCCAAATATGATCACTGAGTTTTTGGAAGTCTGTAGATAATAAAATATGTTTTCTCAATGTTTATTTCAAGAGAAAGAGTGAGAGAGAGAGAAAGAGCATGGGCGTATGCACAAGAGGGTGAGGGGCAGAGAAAGAGTGAGAGAGAATCCCAAACAGGTTCCTCACCATCAGTGCAGAGCCTGATGCAGGGCTCAATCTCCTGACCATGAGATCATGACCCGAGATGAAATCTAAGTCAGAGGCTTAACTGACAAAAAATATTTTAATACAGCATTTGTTATGAATAATTCAAGAGATTTTCTGGGCTTAATAATCTATATGGGAAATTAAATTCAGTGTTCAAATACTGGAGAGGGGAAATTATTCAAAGAATAACTTTTAGAAGCCATTTTTCTAACCTTCCTTTGTACCCTTTGGGGGTGATGGTGACAGTATATAATTTAATGAGGTAATAGGCTATAGTTAGAAAATATTCACTCAGCTCAGTGTTTCTAACTCATAATAAATATTAAATTCTAAAATTATTTTAGCTCATTACAGACTAGTAAGATCTTGTGTTTAAGACAGGGGATGCCAAATCACTGGGGATATGATTTGGGGAAGATGGGAGGGAGCAAACATTTTTGGTCAAAAGAATCCAGTGTAAGCTCTTGTGGAAACACTGGTCTAGGATAATGAAAATGCTATGTTTTGGAGGGTAGAGGCAGATTTCTTTAAAGAGAAATTGGGGGAAAAGCTAGAAAAAGTTTTAAAAGATGAAGACCTTGCACTCACTTTATCTTTATCTGCATGTGACTAGAAGATTTTTATTGGGAAAATCATTTAGAGGGCCAGGTATTCATGGTTTTGAACTAATCATTTGCACCCTCATAATTAACATCCTTTAGAATACAGAATGTCCTGCATTCCAAAGCCCATGGAAAGTTCCAGAGACCTCCTTAGGCTATTTTATTAACTTTAATGAAGGACTTCTCATTTCTAGGCTGGGGTGTTTGTTGGTATTCCATTTACTTGTTCCAAAAATGGTCCAAATTTAGTGCCTTGAAGCAAACAAAAACTATAATAGGTCATTGATCAGTGGGTTGGCTGGGCTCATGTGAATGAGTCTCACTTGTGTTCTCCTAGGAAGGTCCAAACAAAAGACATGGCCCACCAACCTGGCTGGCAGTTGTTTCTGGTTGTTAACTGGGAACTAAGCTGTGGTTATAGACCAGAGTTCCTGTATGTTATTCTGCCACATGGGTTGGGATTCTCTTTTCACAGCATGGTGGTTGATTTTTGAAAGAGTACATCCAAAGTAGGAGTATTCCATGAGACAAGCAGCAGATGTATGCTACTAGGCCAGTAAATGACTATAGCTGATGTGGCATCATTTCTGACACATCATTCCTGATGGTCAAAGTAGTCAAAACTTTTATCCTACCCTTGCCATGATAAAAAACAAATTGAGAAATAAGATCCGATTTTTAATGGGAAAATGGCAAGGCCACATTGCAGAAGAGCATATGAAATAGCAGCTACTGTGGTAATTTTCATTGCAAAACAATCTGACACATGTGTCGTAGAAGTAACAATTTGGGGATAATTCTATGTGCCTTGCTTATTCTTTAGCCATATACTCATTTGCTAATCACTCCTTACCTTTATTCTAAGTAGACCCATCTGTATCATGTTTTTATATCTTGATTTCCATATTGTGTAACTGATATGAGGGAGAACTGCATTAACCAGGTTTGGGTCAGCAGCTTCATTACAAGATAGGTTTTATGGTGAGGAACACTCTCCTACGACTTATAAATGTACCCCAAGTCACAAGATGGATTCAGAGGGTAATAGGTGAGGAGGGTAAAGCATGTAAATTCCCATTAAAAACACACCAATAAAGCATGGGTAAGTAAGCAAATCAAGTTAAGATTCTGTGGGGAATTATACCATCTTAGTACATACAGGCTGCCTAACATTAAGAAGTCAGGCAGGAATGTCCCTTAATCCTTAATATTCAAAAATTACCTCATATCTTAAATTGTCATATTCTTTAAATAAGCTATTTTTCTTTAGTTTTTTTTTAATGTTTTATTTATTTTTGAGACATAACATGAGCAGAAGAGAGGCAGAAAGAGAGGGAGACACAGAATCTGAAGCAGGCTCCAGGCTCTGAGCTGTCAGCACAGAGCCTGACATGGGGCTCGAACTCATGGACTGTGAGATCATGACCTGAGCTGAAGTAGGATGCTTAACCGACTGAGCCACTCAGGCACCCCCTCAGTTTATTTTTTTTAAGGTTTATTTTTTGATAGAGAGAAAGAGCATGAGTGGGGAAGGGGCAGAGAGAGGGAGAGGGAGAGAGACAATCCCAAGCAGGCTCAGAACTGTCAGCACAGAGCCCTATAAGAGGCTCAATCCCAGAAATCATGAGATCATGACCTGAGCCGAAATCAAAAGTCAGATGCTTAACCGGCTGAGACACCCAGGCACCCCTCAATGAGCTATTTTAATGTCTTATTCTTTCCTTTTTTTGTTTTTTGTTCTTTTATGGGTATTCTTCTGGCTTAGAGTTTCCCCCATACAAGAAGATTAATTCATGCGGAATAGTGAATGTACATACATATGAGTGTATGCATATTTGTGCTAAGTGTGTAAAGATCACCCAGGAGTAGAATATTGGATAAGTAGAGTGACACAAAACTGCCAAAGTCCCTGTCTAAACTATATGAATTAAAACACCTGAAAAACACATCTAATGTTTTCTATTAAGGAAAAATAATTTTTATTTTTCAGATTTCCTTTGATGGCTTTGAAAAGATGATCCATCCATCACTCATTTGGGTTACATATGAAAACACATGACTTTCCATCAGCCTAGTATGTACCTGTGGTTCTTTCAGCCTATTTCTATAGATCTTTCCCCCAAAAGAACCACATTTTCTATCTTTAGAGAAAGTATACCTTAATGACCCTGTGACTAATAAGCTTGAGTATGTGCATACAATAAAACCGTGTCTCGTGTTATACCTTATCTTTTACCTCTCCCATCACCGCCATGCCAATTCCTGATAAAATGTATCAAAGCTACTTCAAGGACATGTGGTGCATCAATACTTCTTTGAGGATTATCAGTATTTTGTGGTTTCTGTCCTTAGGTGTTTCCCTTTTCTGTTTGTGGGCTCCTTTGTGCTTATAATCCCCTGATAACCTGAGGTTTAAGACAAAGCAAGTTCAGCCTTATCTCCAGCAGGTCTCCTAAATCTATTTGACAAAGTGTCAAGAATTTAGTGGATTTCAGTAAAAACTCCCTACATTCTTATCAGAAGTATTGATTTCCATCTATTTCAAATTATTAAAGTCTGTTATGTACATGAAAATTGTTTGCAGACTTTAGGGCATTATAAACATGTAAGCTGTTAGTATTCTTCTGTGTGGTTACACATGAAACTGGGATCACTCTATCTGAAATGGTCATGGTTTCCATTCCTTTATTTAATTTACTAGTCCCCTGTAGTTTCAGTTTTCCCTCAAACACTTAAAATAATTCTGATGATGTTATTTCCTTGTTTAAAGCCATCCAATGGATTTTTATATTTTTTGAATAGGATCAATTTAATTAACATGGCCTACAAGGCCCTGAAGGATCTTGCTCCCCCTTGATCTGTCTCCTGCCAGCATTTGAGCTCTTCTCTCAACACCTTCCTTTTCACTATTCATACTACAGCCTCGCCTCCAGCCTTTCTTAGCTTCAAAATAGAAATCAATCTCCTGCTACTTGAAGATGTCAGGAAGTCTATTCTTTTTGCCAGAAATTGTCCTTGCTCCCTGTAGGCCTTAGCTTAATTACCTCCTAATCAACCTTTAGACACTGTGAAATTATAAACTGGTCTTTGTTATTACCTGACTCAAAATTTCTCCACAGTAGTTTTCAAAGTGTGGTCCCTGGACCAGCAGCATCAGGATCAGTTGGGAACTTATTAAGAATGCAAAATATCAGGCCCAACTCCCAAATTACTGACTCAGAAACTCCGGGAGGCATAGCAATCTGTTTTAAGCAGCCCAGTGGGGCATTCTGATGCTTGCTCAAGTTTGAGAGGCACTCCTCTACAATGTGTTCCCATTCTAGTAAAAAGAAAAAAATTGAAGTTCTATGATAGGTCATAATTCTTTCGTAAGTTGTTTTTTGTTTGTTTTTATAAATATAGGCCCTGGTACACTCCTCTCAGAAAAATTCCATAAGACTTGTGGAGTATACATTTTTACCTAGCACCCTAAAAATTCTTTACCAGAAATCTCTATTTCATCCAGACCTACAAGATTATGTCCCACCTGCATTTCAAACTGTGCCTCATACCACAACTCCTTCCCCACTGAACTTCAGATTTAAGACCTCTGTCTCTCCATTGTCCAGAATGGAGACATCTGTCTTAACCCAGATGTTAACTCAGTTTTCTCCTTTACTTCATTAGCACCTCAACTCAAAAGTCACCTTAACAAGGAAAACTTCCCTTACCACCCTACAAAAATATAGCCACCCTGACATTCTCTATTCCCTTGTCTTTATTCATAAAGAAAAATTATGTCTATAATAAATACTATCTGTACACCTCCCTTGGCATGCCTCAGCATGAAGGGGGAATACTACTACAAACTATTTTATACTATGAAGCTAAAATTTGTTAAGTGGTAGGAAAGGACGAGGGAGAAGGTAGCCAGGTCATTTAGGTCACAGTGACATGCCAACTTTAGATTCCTGACCCCAGTTACACCCTGCTGGATCAGACTTTCTGGGAGTTGGGCTCTGGAAACTAGCAACTGAGATGCATTTAGTAAGTTCCCCTAGTGATTTGTATGCAAATGTTTTAGAACCACTGATCCAGGAGACTGTATGTACACCATGCACAGGGTAATGGAATACATCCAAAGATGTATTTCATTGTAGAAGAGTCTCCCTAGAGGAGGAGTGTAAAGGGGGTAACTGAATAAAGCTAGGATGCAAACTGGAAAGGACATTATGACTACATTACTAGTAAGGATAAGATGCTATCATTCCCCATTTAATCGTAAAACCCACAAGAGTTGGTAACAGAGATATTGAGTCATTAGATGAAAGACAGGATTCAGAGGATTGCCAGCTGCCTTAGATGGGGGACTAAATAAGTGATAAAAACTGAAAGAAGTTGGTCCAACACTTAGCACATTAAAATTCTTTTCATAAAAAAAGTTTTTAATACCTCCCTAATGTCAAACATCTATGCAAAATGTGGTATTTCACTTAGATTAACACGGAAGTAACTTATAAGTTATTTTCTCTTTTCAGAAAGTACAAAGTTCAGGTGGACTATTTGATATTGACTGGTGATAGTCCCCAAGAACGTGTGATACTGGCTTATACATCAGTATGAGTGGTATATGTGACCAGTATGCTTTACAACTGATAATGGCAACCTAAGTTCTTAATGTGGAATAGATTATGATAAATACCTGAACTTGATCACCATTGTAATGGAGATTAGCATAGGTGAATACAATTCAGCATTTGTTTACTGATTTTAACAGGATATACTTCTATAACACTCCCCACCCCTACCTTGGCTGTTCCTTCCATTATCTACTTTGAGTGAGCATTTTATAATTTTTTTAAATGTTTATTTTTGAGAGAGACAGAGACAGAGGGTGGGGCGGAGGGGCAGAGAGAGGAGACACAGAATCTGAAACAGGCACCAGGCTCTGAGCTGTCAGCATAGAGCCTAATGTGGGGCTCAAACTCATGGACAGTGAGATCATGACCTGAGCTGAAGTCAGATGCCCAACTGACTGAGCCACCCAAGCGCCCCTCGAGTGAGAATTTTAATTATTGGATTCCGTTCAAAGGGTGCAAGGATATGCTAGATAATGATCTATACACAGCTCATTTAATAACTATCGAAATTTGAAACCATATTTGGACCACAAAGAATCATTTGTGAAAATATTTCCAATTTATATGACTAAAATTCATTAGAAATAATATTAAGATAACATGAACTTAAATTATTTTTAATGCTAATACTTCTGTAAATTATTTGGCATTATGTGAGATTTGTGGTTCTCTATATTACCTGAGTTGATCTTTTAACATAATTGAAGTGTTGTATTTGTAGCCTTATAGCATCACATTCCCCTTGATGTCTAGATTTAATAGCATTACCATTTCAGTGATGAGTTATGCTTAACTATTGCTATAATAGTCTATTGTTGATCATATCTGAGGAGTTATAGAAACTGACAGAATGCCACTTTAGCGTGCTTCATGGCTTAGACTTAATATTCAGTGTCATTGATAGTACCTGTTACTACCATTTGTAAAGGGCATATAATGCTTATCAACTCTGGGGAAATGGCATATAAATTCTGACCATTAACTTGAACTGCAGTGTGCAAAGGTTAATAGTTCAGTGAGTGGTGAAAAAAACTTTATGTATAGACTTTTAGAACTGACCATACTTAAGTTATAAAATATTGATATAATTAATATCAATATTGATGTCTGAAACATGTTAATTCTTATATACCCTACTTATGTATACATATATACATATATAAATTATATGTGTACTTTTTTTTTAATGTTTATTTATTTTTGAGACAGAGACAGAGCATGAATGGGGGAGGGGCAGAGAGAGAGGGAGACACAGAATCGGAAGCAGGCTCCAGGCTCCGAGCCATCAGCCCAGAGCCTGACGCGGGGCTCGAATTCACGAACCGTGAGATCGTGACCTGAGCTGAAGTCGGACGCTCAACCGACTGAGCCACCCAGGCGCCCCTATATGTGTACTTTTTTATCTTTAATGATTTAAATTCAATGTAATAATTTGGTTAACTTTAATATGTTAAACCAAATAGGTTGAATTAAAGCTGCAAGCAAATATCTTCCTTATACATCCATGTAATATTTTTATATTTGAAACTTTAGCATTCGCTATCTTATTGTTTTGAACATATTTATATTTCTAGAGTGTTTACACCTAAAGCATATTTAACACCAGAATATACTTAATAGAAGAAAATCTTCAAAATAACTTTTATACTTTTTGAACAAGGGATCCTAGTGTAAATATATCACTTGAGATTTAAGTTTTAGAAACTTCTGGGAAAAATGTTTATACAACTTCAGTAGTGCATTTAAACTTATATACAGCCAGCATCAATTACTAACAGAGGCTAACCATCTTCACCACTGTCTTAGCTGAATTAGTGTGAAACACCACTAGACCCAGAACTTACTTTACTTTCATATTACTTTGTGAAATTTTACTAACTGTGCAAGCAATGTAATATTACATGGAGACCAAAGGAAAATATACATCAAAAAGCAGCTTAAGTTCCATTTTATTTTTCATTTCTTAGTGTTCCCCTCAAATGTATTGTTTTGGCAACATGTCAATACAGTACCTAGGTCTAGCTCTAGAAGTGTAATTATTTAAATATGTCATAATTGATATAATGACATTAGTCAGCTAAGTTGTCCTTGGAACTTTATTATTCATTTTCCATAAGTTTTTTTTTCATTCTATCCATTTTATTAAATATTAAGTTATGTAGCCTACCCTTTTTATAACTCAAAAGATCACTTAAGATCAGTAACATTAAATCATTTACTCCCCCTAGGAGTATATTTACCTAGTATAATTATGTTCTATATAACTAAAATTTGTGACTTGACACCAGTAACAAATTAATCCAAATAGGAAAATGCTATGAATAGAGGCCAAATTAGATTTATACTCTAGGTCTCAAAGTGTATCTTTCCATTTTAATACAGTCTGTTCTCATGAACCAGTCTTGAGCCATACATTACTTCAAGTGTAGATCATATGTAAAGAGATTTCAAAATGCTGCAAGTTCTTCTGAAGCCAGAAAAAAAATAACACATGACAGATTCTCATTCTAAATTGTTTTTTTTTAATTGAAGAATATCTTAAATTCATTTTCACAGATTAACCACATTCTGAATATGTGCATGTTATTCACTGATCATTAAGTATCTAGTTCTCAGGAAAACTAGGATTATGTGATGTAATTTGATACAATATTTAATTAGGAAGAAACAGCACAGGAAAATAACATTTAGTCAATTAAAATTGAACCCTTTTTATTGTATTTTAAGTCTGTGCAAATTCCACTCTAACAAATGGCATTTTTAACATTTGTTTATGTATTAACCTTTTTCAGGTTTTATTTCTAGGTTAAATGTGTAACGTGTATATATGCATTTGAATATATTGTTTTCTATACTTTGATATTATTGTTATGCTAAATTCCTAAAAGAACTGGATATTTATCCTTTTATAGAACTTTAATATTTATATTATAAATTATAGTTTTAAAATATCAATTTGGGGCCTTTTAAAAGTATTTAAGTTTATAAATCTGAGTGCAGACTTCACTGTTCCAAGTATACATGTTATTTTCACTACCTTCTAGAGTATATTTTGAATTTTTTTTCTAGGGCAGTTAATCCATAATTTTAGTATATAGCACAATCACCTGAAGGGTGTTAAAACACAGATTTCTGGGCCTACTCCCTGAGATTCTAATTTATTAGGTCTGGAGGCCAAAGAACTTGCATTTCTAACAAGTCTCCAGGTGATTTAATGCTGCTGACTTCAGGGAATACTTTGAGAACCATTGTAGGATTATCTAGCAATATCTTCCTTAATCTCCAATTCAAGATTTGTTTGGTTTAGTAGAGTGGATTTTTATCAGAAAACTGAACTCATTTTAGGCATCTTGAGTTTGAGGGAGATAAAGAACATATATGAGGCCTGGTTATCCACAATCTATCTAACACTGCCTGTGAAGGGTACACATATCACTGTTCTTTTCCCAGGTAAAATAGAATCATTTCCCAGGCAGAATAGTATAATGTGTTGGTCAGTAACTTTAGTTAATTAACTGAGCAATGCCTTCCTTTGTCAGTTACTCATCTGGTATGTATCCATGTAACTTACAAATCCAGAGTTGAGAACTGATCATGTGAAGTATTAAGAAATGGTTACATATAATCTAGAACTTCCTGATATTATATGACTTTTACATGGTGAAGTATTCAGTATACACACTTGTTTGATATTCAGAAAGATCTACATTTTGTTGTTAAAAATTATGAAATTCAGAATTTGTGTCTGAAGTACTGAATTCCTCAAAAAATGTATATGCATAAGGATTGGTCTTGCTTTCACATAGCAGGGCAATGCATGCAGCTTGGCAAACACACAGTTTATATTGAACCATCTGCTTGCCAGGCACTTTGAGGCTTTTTTTTCCCTCCACTACTAACATGTCTAAAGGATTAAAACACACTTAAAATACTGCCAATTAGTTTTAACTTTGCAAAATGAATGACAACCTGATGAATGCCATCACAGAACACATCATGACTTGAATTTGGCACTTATAAAGAGATTCACGAAGGCAGTAATTTAAGTTAGCAGGAAAAGGCAAACTACTTCAACTTGGTTTCAACAGAAACATATCCTTATATGTGAATGATGGTTTTCAGTGATGGCTTTCAGGGAGATTTTCAGCAACTGTTCTACATATAGTATAAACCTTGTACTTTGATATCTCAACTCTAACCTTCAGCAGTGTATGAAAATGGAGGGCAGTGTTAACATTTTGGGAAGGAATAACCTAAGGTTATCTTGATATTACAACTGTTCACGTCTCTTATTCTAAAATGCTAGATTCATTATAGCAGTGGCATGACCTCATTGTTACTATTTCAGAAAATTTGGAGAATGTAGAAACATAAGTATCTAACTTGAGCCAAATAGAACTGATAAGGTTAGCCATACATAATATTCATTTTGTGAACATTAGTATTTTTCTTATAAGATATAAGACAGAAGAGAATGTCCTTTAGAGAGACATGTCGAAAGTCACTATCAATTTTACAGCTGCATTGTTTAGAATCCATTTGAAAGTAACAGCTTTTCAACATTTAAATTGTACTACAGCACCTAAAAAGTACATAATTTCAGTGGGATCAAATAAGATATATGAGAGCTGGTTCCTCTCCACTCTATCCATCTGTGTTATACATATTACATAAGTAATAAAAGATTCCTAAATAATGTTCAATTTCAAGCACTGGTGAATTATGTAGTATTTTTACTTGGATATTAGATGATTTTTGAATGTCTATCTGTATGAATTAACTATTTTCCATGGGCAAGTGTTTGTGAAACAAGTTTCAAACTGGTTTCCAGCATGATGTAACAGATTGTTTATAACAAAAAAGTGAGTTGAGTACTGTCCATATCAACCAATGTAACACAGCTCAAGAAAAGTTAAGGGGAAAAGTTATCAAGGAAAAAGAAAGAACCATCAATGTATCAACTTAGAATAGGAAATACAGAAAGCTAGTGGAAATAAGAGGCATTTAGATTTTTTCCAAATGGCTATCCACATGTCTGTAAAAGAGTACCTTGAATTCTTTCATATAATGGATTTCTATATGTAGTTCAGTCTCTGGACTCTATGCTAATCATTTGTCAGTTCCACACTAATTAATAGAGCCTTTATAGTGCGTTATAATGCCTGCTAAGACTATATAAGTCCCTTCTGGCATACGCCTAGCAACACCCAAAAATAATCAATTAAAAAGTGGGCAGAAGACATGAATGGACCTTTCTTTAAAGAAGACATCCAGATGGCCAACAGACACATGAAAAGTTGCTCAACATCACTTATCAGGGAAAATTAAATGCAAATCAAAACCATAAGAGAGGTCACCTCACACCTGTCAGAATGGCTAAAATCACCAACACAAGAAACAAATATCACTTAGAATGTACAGAAAGGAACCATTCTTGGTGGGAATGCAAATTGATGTAGACATTGTGGAAAACAATACGAAGGTTCCTCAAAAAAATTAAAAATAGAACTACCCTATAATCTTATAATCACAGTACTGGGTATTTACCCAGGGAGTACAACAATACTAATTCAAAAGGATTTATGCACCCCTATGTTTGTTGCAGCATTATTTACAACAGCCAAACTAAACAGCCCAAATGCCAATCGATAGAAGAATGGATAAAGAAGATGTGGTATGCAGACACCCACCCGACACCCATGCGAAGCATGATTCAGCCATAAAAAAAAAGAATGAAATCTTAATTAAAAAAAAAGAATGAATGAAATTTTGCTATTTACAACATGGATGGAGCTAGAGAATAATGTTGAGCAAAAAAAAAAAAAAAAAGTCAGAGAAAGACAAAAACCATATGATTTCACTTATATGAGGAATGTAAGGAACCAAAAAAAAAAAAGTGACAAACTAAGAGACAGAGTCAACTATAGAGAATAAACATGGTACCCGAGGAGAGATTGATGGGAGGATGGGTTAAAAATAGGTGATGGGGATTAAGAGTACAATTATCATGATGAGCACTGAATAACGTTATCAAATTGTTGAACTACTGTATTGAACATCTGATATAGAACACTATATGTTAACTATACTGGAATAAAAATAAAACATAATTATCATTTCTAAATGTTACATATTTTAGCTCTGGATATTTTGACTAAATTTGACCAAAGTAAGTTCTCTATTTCCTATCTTAGGAATTTTCTGTATCTTAAAACAGTGATCCATTTGATAGTGACTATGCTAAATCAGGAAATAAGTGAACAGATAAAGCAGGATATAGTCTAACATGACTTGAATTTGCCAACAAAATGCTTTAAATACTACTGAAGAAATCCTTATGCTTAAAGAAGTAACAATCTAATCATGAGACTTGAGATCATTTGAAATGTATAGCAATTGTTTATAACAATATTAAACAAATACTTATATTTGATTCTATTATCCAAACATACAGTGACAGTGTTTAAGTTGCCTTCACATAAAATGGAGCAAAGATATTCCAAACAGAGACTCAGAAGGAAGTTCTTACATTTTGTGAATTAGAAAATTCTAATTCAACTTGAGAAATCACTTTATGAAGAATAGGTTATTAAAGCTACAGCTAAATTCCACATTTTCTACTGTGAGTCAGATGATAAATGACCTTTTTCAAGCTACTTGAATTAACGGTTGACTGCACCTGTTACTGAAATAAAACCAAAATAATATTCTGAAACTATATATAGTTTGAGTTTTTAGTTTCAATACATATGTACACTATTCACCTATACACCTATATAACTATGCTAGAAAAAATTTTATAAAAATTTAGCAAACAAGTATCTATTAAAAAGCCTTGTATCTTTGGTTCTAATGTATTGAAAGAATTGGGTAAAGTATTGCAATTTGTTTCAGTACAACATGTTCATTCTTCAAAAATGAGATCCATGAAGTTTAATTTTCTTAGCAAGGGACACAATTAAAGAAAATTATAGCTTTTGTTTCCTTGATCTCACAGGCAGAGGGAAGGACTACTGCAAAAACTGAATAACTACCATTTGTAACTAACATTTAAAATTATTGCAAATGCTCTTATTTATGTCTGTTTTCCATACACATTTTCTACTGGCTAAGTATGCTGTATTATAATTGCACTGATTAGTTATCTAACTTCTTTAATATAAAAAAATTTTTTAAGTCTTAGCTAAAATATCATCTATAATATGCATACCTGTTTTTTTTTTCCCCCATAGCACTTAACACATTCTAAGATTATCTATAATTTAGTTATTGTATTTATGGTATTTAATTTGCTTCATTACTTGAGAATATAATGAACACAAGGCTACTTTTGTTTTATTCACAAGTTTATCCCATCAACCATGTAGACTCCCTGGCATTAAATATTTGCATAGGAGTAACTTATTACACTGGATCCTGATGGGATAAAACAGTCTATGTATTTTATATATAGACTTCAGCAACTATCTCCAACTTTAAGGCTCTTACAATTTATATAACTAGATTATATAAACTTCACAGTTAATGGACTTATTGGAGGTAGTAATCTTGTGTTTTCCAACTGGACAAGTAACTGATTGGTATAGCAAGCAGGTCAGAACACTTACTACAATCCAATCGAAATGGTGGTGACTAGGACAGTGTACAGGATAGGTTTTGAGAGAGGATTAAAAAGAGAATTTAGGTAGACAACAAAGAAAATAAAGATATCAGATATCAGGAATGGCAGAGCAAAAGTCTGGAGTGAGCACTTTGTTTTTAAGCAAATGTTTCTAATGCTTGAACTAAGTTCAGAAAGAAATGTTATGGGTTGGTAGAATCAGTCTTTGAAATTCAAACAGGGCTTAGATTTAAATGTAAAATCTGAGCTATCTAAAAGGAAATGTTTAATAAATTAAGATACATATACTATTTAAAGTAACAATTATTTTATGGAAATCTAAGAATCTCCTGCCACTTTGTTCTTTAGGTTGCAGCCACACTAGTGGGCTGTATATCACTTTAATATGCCACATTCTTTTTTTTTTTTTTTTTTTAATTTTTTTTTTTCAACGTTTATTTATTTTTGGGACAGAGAGAGACAGAGCATGAACGGGGGAGGGGCAGAGAGAGAGGGAGACACAGAATCGGAAACAGGCTCCAGGCTCTGAGCCATCAGCCCAGAGCCTGACGTGGGGCTCGAACTCACAGACCGCGAGATCGTGACCTGGCTGAAGTCGGACGCTTAGCCGACTGCGCCACCCAGGCGCCCCAATATGCCACATTCTTGAACTTCCAGGACTTTGCTTTAACTGCTCTTCTGGCTGAAATATTTTTCTAACCACAATTCTATTTTCCATCACTTCTCAGTTAAAATGTCATCTACTGAAAGCCTATTATGAGCACTCTAACTAGCTAATATAATACCACTCAAACTCCACCTGGTACTCTCTGTATGAGCTATATATTTTATTTCCTTCATAAGTTATTTATCTAATTAGGTTAACATACTTAAAATGTACTTATTCTCTATCTCAACAGCACCCCTGCCCCCAGAAAAAGGAAAAGTTCCAGGATAGTTAGGTTATTTTCTTCCTGCCTATTCATCACAATATTCTTGGTACCCATAACAGTACCTGGAACATAGTTGGTATTCAATACATCATTCTTGAATCAATGAATTATTCTGAGCAGTCCATTAGTTCTGGTCTCAGGAATAGCAACTTGCCAAAATACCTTAGGCAAGTTTTGTTGATGTTGTCCATGTTAATATCTCCACCTGAGAATAGCAAACTTATACTTTGCTTTACAAAAAACAAAAACAAAAACAAAAACCTAAAATCAAGGACTTAATACACAAGCACTCCTCATTTATGTATGTTGAGGTTTTAGTTTGTGAAAATAAAAACATAAAGCTACTGATTAAAATATAAGTGTTAATACAAAAATTGATTGTGTTTACTATTTTTAACTGTGATAAACTTATTTTGACATAGTATTCTGTAGTAGAGAGGATAAAGCAAATTTTTTTTAGATAAGATGGTTATATCATTAGTATACTAGTATATTAATATACATGGTATATTAGTATCACATGCATACCAACAATTATTTCCTACCTCTAGCATATGTAACAAATAAGCAAATATATATTGTAAATGGAATGTATAGTATGTGTATATGTGTGCACATATACACATTTCGCTGTTAAAGATTTAAAAAAAAAAAAAAGATTCACCTATAGCAGTTGCTCTCAACCAGAGTGGCGTTTGTTTGTTTGTTTTAGTGTTTATTTATTTTGAGAGAGAAAGAGAGAGGGAGCATGAGCAAGGTAGGGGCAGAGAGAGGGAAAGACAATCCCAAGCAGGCTCCATGTTGTCCCCACAGAGCCCAATAATGGAGCTTGATCACATGACCAGGAGATCGTGACATGAGCTGAAACAAAGGGTTGGACATTCAACCTACTGAGCCACTCAACCAGGGTGGGTTTGACCCCCTAGGGAACATTTGCCAATTTGTGAAGATAGTTTTGGTTGATAGAACCGAGGAGTGCTTCTGACACCTTGTGGATACAGGGACACTGCTAAACCTACTGCAATGCACAGGTTGACCTCCAATACCAAAGAATATCTGACCTCTATTGTCAATAGAGCTGCTATGGACTGGATGTTTGGGTCCTCTCAAAATTTGTATGTGAGAACCTACCCTCCTTCTGCTTCCCATGAGATAGTATTAAGAGGTAGAGACTTCAAGAGATAATTAGGATTGAATGAGGTCATGAGAGCAGAGCCCTTATGAATGGGATTAGTGTCCTTATAAGAATCCATGAGAAAGCTTGCTGCTCTCTGCTCTCCACCATATGAGGACACAACAAGATGACAGCCTGCAACCCAAAAGAGGGGTCTCACCATAACACTACCATGCAGACACCCTAATATTAGACTTCTAGTTTCCAGAAGTAGGAGAGATTTGTTTATAAGTTATATATTATATATATATAATATATATAATATATATATATAAGTTATATATTATATATGTTGTTTATAAGCCACCTAGTCCCTGGTGCTTTGTTATAGCAGCTGAAACACACTAATACAAGAGAGAAGGTTAAGAAATCCTTACAAAGAGATAGACTTTTAAGTATTTTGATATTTTGTTTCCTTTGTAAAACATAGTTCAGTTTTAGCTACTTAGCAACTTATTTTAATCTCAGGTTGTTTTCCCTCTATATTGGATAATTGGTATATTTTAGTTAGTGAATTTGTATATTTTAGTTAGTGATGTTCAACAACACTACAGTGTCCTTTTAAGCATGCAATCCATAGTGTCAACCAAATCACTTCCTTTAGTGTAATACAACTAACTCCACAGTGTTTCCTTGGATCACGTCACAATGCTCTATTTGAACTACCTTTGCATTTGTATTATGGTTTGAATATGTACAGTACTTAGGCATAGATTTCGTAATTCCCAGGGTTATTTTGTTCATCTGATATGGGTGGTAATGGGTTAGAATATACATCTCCAGGGGCGCCTGGGTGGCGCAGTGGGTTAAGCGTCTGACTTCAGCCAGGTCACGATCTCGCGGTCCATGAGTTCGAGCCCCGCGGGCTCTGGGCTGATGGCTCAGAGCCTGGAGCCTGTTTCCGATTCTGTGTCTCCCTCTCTCTCTGCCCCTCCCCCGTTCATGCTCTGTCTCTCTCTGTCCCAAAAATAAACAAACGTTGAAAAAAAATTAAAAAAAAAAAGAATATACATCTCCAGTGTCCTAAAAAGGCCTTTTGTTAAGTCTTTGCATAATGGTTTTTGCCCCACTTAGCACCATGGGGGGGGGGGGCGGGTACTAAATGTTTCTTAAAAATACTTATTCAGCTTATTTGATCTGTACTCTCATTGATTTGTTGTGAAATAGAAAAAAATAAATGGGTTTTGGCATGGTATCAATAGGTAAAAGAATATTTCACTGTACTGCTCTGCTCAGTGTGTTCATGAGGTATCATCTGGGTAATGAAATATAAAAATCACTTATAATAGGAGTCAAATTTAGATCAAGGTATTTCATGAGGTCAAACACAAACCAGATAAACCAAAGGAATCATCTTGTGCCTCCTCTGTGCAATAAATAGAATGTGAAATTAAAAAAAAATCAACTATAAACCTTGACTAAATGGATCACTAATATACCTCTGAAAATACATTAAAATTATTTTGTAAACATTAACTTTGTTTAAACTTAATATCAGTTTGGAGAAATAGTGAGGATAAGGGAGACAAATATTACAAGAAAATAAAATATCTTCATAGTTAACATTTTCTACCTTTGCCTAGATCTTTTCTTAATTAATATACTTAAAAATACCTTGACTGATAGAAATTTTACTTTCAAATAACTCATTTTACCATCTTTTCTTGAGTGAAGAGCTCAATCAGAAGTCATCCATTCGTGTTCTTAAGTAACAAGATTTCAAAAAAATCTAACTTTCTACCCCAAGGAATGAAAGATAAATAAACAAAGCCCAAAGTTAGAAGGAAGCAGATAAAGATTTAGACTGGAAATAGAGACTAAAAAGACAATAGAAAAGAGGAAACTAAAAGCTGGATTTTTAAAAGAGATGGAATTGGCAAACTTTTAGTTAGACTCACAAAGAGGAAAAAAGGGGCTCAAAATCAGAAATAAAAAGATGTGTGAAAACTGATACCACAGGTACACAAAGGATCCTAAAAGACTTACACAACAATAATTGGACAACCTAGAAAATGGAAAAAACTCCTTAGACCACAGAAACTAGCAAGACTAGAGCGTGAAGGAAAATCTGAACAGACCAATTATTAGTAAGCAGAATGAATCCGTAACCAAAAATCCCCAAGCAGTACCAGACAGCTTCACTGGCGAACTCTACCAAATATTTAAATAAGACACCAGTCATTTTCAAACTCTTCCAAAAAATTCGAAAGGAACACTTCCAAATGCATTTAACAAGGCCAGCATTACCTTATTACCAAAACCAGATGAAGATGGCACACAAAAAATATAAGCCAGGGTCGCCTGGGTGACTCAGTGTGTTAAGGGGTCCAACTCTTGATTTTGGCTTCAGTCATGGTCTCTCAATTCATGGGGTCAAGCCCCACATCGGGCTCTACACGGACAGCCTGGAGTCTGCTTGGGATTCTCTCTCTCCCCCTCTCTCTGCCCTTCTCCTGCCTCTGAATAAATAAAATTAAAAAAAAAAGCTATAGGCCAATATCCCTGAATATAGATGCAAAATTTTTCAACAAAATATTAGTAAGACAAATTCAACAATGAAGGGGATCATGCACTATGATCAAGTGTAATTTATTCCAGGGATGCAGGGATGGTTCAATATCCATAAAAATCAATGTGATATACTACATTGACACAATAAAGAATAAAAAAATCTCAAATACAGAAAACAATGACAAAATTCAACATCATTTATGATAAAACCTCTCAAAGTGGGCATAGGGCAACATACCACAATATACTAAAAGTCATATATGAGAAACCCACAGCTAACATTCAATGGTGAGGCAATGAAAGTCTTTTCTCTAAAAGAAAAAGATACATCCCCTCACCCATCTTATTTCAACATAGTATTGGAAGTCCTAGCCATAGAAATTAGGCTAATAAATAGCATCCGAATTGGTAAGTAAAACTGTCACTGTTTTCAGAGGACATGATGTTACACATAGGAAGCCCTAAAAATTCCACCAAAACCAAAAACAAAAGAACGTAGAATTCAGAAAATTTTCAGATACAAAAAGTACTATAAAACCTGTTGCATTTCTTTATACTAATAACTAATAAAAAGAGACACAACCTCATTTCCAATTACATCAAAATAATAAGATACCCAAAAGTGCACTGAAAACTGTAAAACATTGATAAAAGAAAGTAAGGAAGATACAAATGCTTGAAAATATATTTAATGCTCATGGATTGGTACAATATTGTTAAAATGTCCATACTACCTAAAGCAATCTATGTATTCAATACAATCTCTATCAAGATTCCAATAATATTTTTCACAGAAACAGAGCAAATAATCCAAAAAATTATATGGAACCACACACATACACACACACACACACACACACACACACACACACACTCAACAAAGCAATCTTAACAAAGCTAGAGGCATCATTCTTTCTGATTTCAAACTATATGACAACGCTGTTATCGAAACAGTTTGACATGGCCTTGGCTCTTTTGTCGTAAGCTAATCAATTATATATGAGGGTTTGTTTCTAGGTTTTTGATTCTGTTCCATTGATCTATGTGTCTTTTATATGCCAATACCAAACAGAAACCATCCAAAAATAAAAACAAGAAGGCAACCTACCAAGTAGGAGAACTTTTATGCAAATCATGTTTCTATTAAGGGGCTAATATCTAAAATATATAAAGGATTCCTATAACTCAATAGCAAAAATCAAAACAAAAACCCTAATAATCCAATAAAAAAATGGAGAGAGATTCTGAATAGACTTTCTAAAAGGACATACAGATGACCCACATGTACATGGAGAAGTATTCATCATTGATAATCATCAGGGAAATGCAAATCAAAACCACAATGAGATTATCTCATACCTATTAGAATGGTGATTATCAAAAAGACAAAACAAGTACTAGTGATGTGAAGAAAAGCAAAACCTGTGACTGTTGTTAAGAATGTTAATTGGAAAGGAAAACAGTATAGACTTTCCTCAAAAAATTAAGAGTGGAACTATTATATGACCTAGCAATTCTACTTCTAGGAGTTTATCCAAAGAAAACAAAAACACTAACTCGAAAAGAAATCTGCACTCCCATGTTCAGTGCAGCATTATGTACAATAGTCAAGACAAGGAGGCAACTTAAGTGTCCAATGATGGAAGAATGAATAAACAGGTGATATATATACACACATACACACATTATTTATAAACAATGGAATATTAGCCATGAAAAAGGAAAGCTTGCCATTTTCAACAACACAGATGGTCCTTGAGAGTATTATACTAAGTGAAATAAGTCAGAGGAAGATTAAAAACCATATTATCTCACTTCTATGTAGAATCTATGAAAAACCAAGTAAAACACAGCAACTCCTCCCCACAAACACATACATACCCCTAAGGACATGAGGCCTCCATGGATTTCATAATGAAGTGTTAACCCTTAATGAAATAAGAAAATAGTAAATACCAAAGCCAACTGTAGAAATCCTTCTACTTGAATAAATAAATAAATAAATAAATAATCATGGCTCCACAGTTGCTCCAGGCTGGCACTTCCCCAAGATTAATCTGGAAGATGCTCAGCCATGTGGCAGAACCAACACACATGCAGGCCTCACTTTTATATGACATATACTTCACCCAGTGTAAGTACTTACTCTTTCCCTTAAAGTACCCCACAATTCCCTCCATCTAGGCTTATGGTTTACTCATTTTTTTCCTGATCTCTGGCATGGTTTCTCACCTTTATGGTTATTTGAATTTCAGGCTTAAATGGCACTTCTACCTTGCCAATTTCCAATTCTTTTCAAGTGGATTTGACTTCTAACTTCACTAATCTCTTATATGGGGTTTTATCTCCTAAGTATATTGCTCAGGATAAATTTCTTCCAACCAAGTATAGGTATTTGTGCATAACAATTTCCATTCTAAGGATAAATTGAGGGATGATACATCATGTAACTTTTGCACAGCGGTCTTTAATGGAAAATTAAGTGTTAAATGAACATTTTCATGGTAGTTTCTCTCTCTCTCTCTCTCTCTCTCTCTCTCTCTCTCTCTCACACACACACACACACACACACACACACACTTTAGAGAGAGAGACAGAGAGAGACAGAGAATCTCAGGCTCGACACCGAGGCTGACATGGGACTTGACCTCACAAACCTTGAGATCATAACCTGAGCCGAAATGACGACTCAGTTGCCTAATCAACTGAGCCACCCAGGCACCCCGTTAATCACATATATTATGTTACAGGAAGCACAGAATTTATCAGTGGTTTCAGTCATGGGCAGAAGTTACTCATATCTCCTTTTAAGAGAGAAATGCCCCCACACACAAAAAAAGTATCCCTGACTACTTCCTATTTTAAGGGCCACCAGCAACTCCATAAGCTTTTGAGGTAAAGCTAGGAACATCCTAGAAAATAATGGGAGAGGGTGGTCGTGGCACAAAGGTGGAGGGGAATGCCTTGTCCAGAGTAATAAATAAGGTTTGGAAAAGTTGAAAAGAACAATGCATGCAACGATAGTGGAATTGGCTGGTATTTACAAAGTTAAACTGACATACTACAGAGGAAGATTGATGAACTGTGTATAGCTATGATTACAAATCAGAGAGCCACCACCATAGCTTACAAAAAGGCCCTTATATATTGCAGTGTGAAGAACCAACTGAGGAGCAGGAGCAGGATATTTTTAAGATCACTGAGCTACAGGTCACTTGAATTCTCAGCTTAGGTATGTTTGCTAGGAGATGTTTAGAGGCCTTTTTGAGAAAATCTGAGTTACTGAAGCTTAGAATGGGAAACTCTGCTGTGGATTCTTCTGAATCCTCAGTCTCCAGAGGGAACTCATGCTTTCCTATTAAGTACTAGCAACTAGCCAATGTGGGAATACTCTGCAAAGGCCTCTTCCCTGCAAAGCAACAAGTGCCCCCTCAAAAGGTGTCCTCCCCTTCTCTTCTGGCAGCCAGATGGAGATAGAAGCTTAAATTCCTAGATAACTTAGACACATGCCCATTTTTATATCCCATAAAATCAAATTAGGTAGATCAAGCAGCAGTTCATAGAAGGTACAACTGCATGAACACATAACCTAGATTCCCATGTTACCCCCATATGTGCATCCCTTCCTCATCTTGTATATATGGGTATATAGAGGGAATATAAGTAAACATTCCACGTTTGGTTTATGTATAGATTGGCTCCGTATACAAAGCAAACCGAATAAATAAAACAACCCACAAATGGAGACTACGTTGTAGTCATACTCAGTGGTACCTTTGAAGGATAGTGTGTTAGTGAAAATTTTTCTAACAGACAGAACTTCTATTTTTACACTTGTTCATTTACTTTATGTGAAAACAGAGGTGGCCAGGGATGAGAATTTATGTGGAATTTGGGCAGCAAATCATCTGAAAGTTAAATGACTGGTATAGCAGATAGGAAGAGTTCTAGGGGAAAGGCACATGGGTGGGCATATGCAAATGGATGTCAACTGAAAATTTTCATGTCAGATATAAATGCCCACTAGAGACTATACACCAGCCACATAGACAAATTACTCAGTCGGTTGATAAACAGCCTTTGTCATGGGCTGCCTCTGAGCTTGACAGGTCAGGAATGGAGTAGTCACTGGATTATAGATGGGAACCACATATGAACTCAACAGCATGGCTCTCACAATCTATCTTCTGTCTTCTCAGAAGGTTCAATCTCCCAGAAAGCAAGACCAAATTGGAAGCATCTGCATGGTACTTTTATTTGGGAAGACAAATCTTCCCTATGGTGGCAAGTTGACTCTATAAGGTTCCTCCCTCCTGGAAGTGGTAACAAGTCATTCCCACAAGAATTCACAATTATTCTGGGAATGGGATTTTTTGGTTTTGTACACAAGGAGCCCTAGGCAACACCACTGTCAAGAAACTTAAAAAAATGTGATACACAGGCATGAAGTTTCACGTAATATAGCATCTAGCGAGGGGATACATTCACACTGAAGGAGGTGCAGGACAATCCAACCAGCATGTACACTCAGTAGAAAATAATTACTGTGGTTATTTTCTAAGGAAGGAGGCTCAATAAAATTCACATTATCATTACACACATCTTAAGCTTTCCCAATGGACCGATGAAAATTCAAAATTACAGTAAAAGTGGCCTCTATGTAATTGTAGTAGAACTTTATGTTCTAGATATAAGGTTAAAAATAGAATATAACAGTGCAAGCACACGTTTTCTAAACACAGATTAGGATGTAACTTCATTAAACATTATGTAAAAATATTTCAGGCAGATGAGCAGAATTAAGCATATTTAAAGCTGTATTACAGAAATGCAACTTGCCACTTGAGTCATTGAATATATTTTCAATTGGGGAAAAAAAAACAGAACAAAATATGCTATCCTCAGATTAACAAGTTCATTTTCATTCTCACTTCTCGCTGTTAGTACTGATGTACGTAATAGTGTGCCACAGGAAATAATGAGATAGACAAATGTGGCCATATAATGGATTAGAAATTGCACAATTTCAAGTATAAGCATTGTTTGAGGAACTCTAAAGAATATTTTTACCCCAAATATGTCACACAACATGCTGAAATGCTACCTTAAATTCCACCTTTTTGTGTTTGTGTGCAGTGTTCCCTATATGCATACTTTATTTAAGTAAAAAACTCTTAGAAATGGATTGAGAGGTCAAGGTTCTACTTCTAGAAACAGTAGTCCAAGTGGCTACAGCCAGTCTAACATAGAAGTTATTGGGAAAAATAATCTTCTCAACAAAAGTCTCCTCTCCACCAATACAAATGGAGGCAGAGAACAACTGTATAATTGATTTAAACAAGACTAGTTACTCTGTAACCTACAAAATTTCATGTGATTTGTACAAAAAAAATGAAAAATTTTCTCAATTACTTGTGAAATAAGAAAATACACCGGTGATTATTTCCACTACCTCCCCAGGGGACCTTCTGAATTAATGTTAGAGATTCATGTTTACAGTTCCAAGAATCAGAAGGTTCAGGACCTTGTGTTGGAGTGATAGGAGGGGTGGGAAATCAAAAGATCTTGTGTTCTCAAGACACCCTAAGATGACAGAGTGGAGTGATGCTTCTCTCTTCTTTATTAAACCAAGAAGTCTTAATCATCACACACTTGACACGCACACATGCACACACACTCTTCCTAAGGCAATGAGGAATATAAGTAACAAAGTACAGAAATATTTAAGTGTTTACTCTCATAAAGGTCTTTTACGTTTGAGCCAATGGCTTTCAAATTCCCCTTGGTTGTGCATTGAATTTACAAACAAAATTTTATTATTATGGATTGACAGCATGAGTTTCATCATCAGTTATGTAGTTCTTTTTCTGTAAAGGATAAGTCCACTGAATAGAGGAGTTACTTAATGGACTGGCAACTTAATAGATTGATAATTTTTTTTAAGTAAAGACATTTATTGCTACAATAAGGATGTCTTTTCTCTGAGTAATAAATACCACAGAGCTCAAGTTCTTTCCAGGCAATCATGTCTTTTATGGTTTTAACCTAGGAATTAATATTGGTGCTCCCAGTGGTTTTATTTTCCTGGAAATGCTGAAAAGGGGAAAGATCCAACTCTGCTAGTCACTATACAGTCCATTGTTTAATACCCTGCATTTCTGTCACACAACACTTTCTTGCTTTCCACACCAAACATATTCACACATTCTTTGTCCACTTTCATTGGTCAGTGGGATTTCTGCCTTCCAGTATTAACAACAAGGAAAGCTCCTGTTTCTCCTCTTTCTATTCTCAATGGAATTATGCCTTTTAATTTGACCTCATTTTGAGGGGTCATTTCAGCATGATTTTTGGTGAAAGAAATAAATGTTTGCTAGTTCCCATCTTAAATTAGAATCCTAAACTCTAATTCTGACATGTGTACAACCTGATAGCTCATTCCCAATGACTAGAATACTCTTTATATTCTGCTGTATCCCTACATACCTGAGAAAATTCTTAGGTAAATTTGAATACCCTGTGAATCCTTCCTACAGTTTTGCACCTGAAACTGCTTCCCATATTTGAGGAACATAGCAAGGTATAGTTCTTATGAGGAAGCAGTATTCTGCTTTCCACTACCAAAGCCAAATGGTTCAGATGTTAGACAATTTTCCCCTTTCAGGAACTGATGTGTAGAGTACGGATCGGTATGTGTATGGTACATTCTGCATATATAGTTTGTTCAAGTATACCCCGAATGCCCCTGTTGATCACTATCTTGAAACTGTGGAGATCCTGGCTTCCCTCTATATTCCCATCAAGCAGAATGTGCAGCAGTAGGTGTTATTTAGTATTCAAGGTCAATGTCACCCGGGGAAGCCAACTCAGATCAGCTCCCTTGCAATGAAGAGTCTGCCAGGTGGCAGACCTTGATCCCCTTGGAAACACAGGCCTTGCGAAGAAGAGAAGGACCACTGACAGTTACCAGGTAAAGTTGCTAGGATGTAAAAATTTGCTGCACATAGATCCCAGCAGAGGATGCTTTGTCCAGTTGATTGCTCCTGGACTCCCTGTGTATAAGTTCCTCCCATAATCCTATGCCTCAATTGCTGTCTCTGGGTTTTGTTTTTTTTTGGCCTCACTAGACCATCACCCACCCTAGGCTTAAAGTCTGCTAGGATGCAGCTGCACAATATTCGACTTAATATTTGCCAATTTGGTATACCATCTGGGACTTTGAATTCAGATAACAATGCACATGGAACCACATTAGCTAGGTAATAAATTTCTAAGATGTTCATGCTCTCCGTAGTTACCTTTAGTTGATTTCTGATATATTCAACCAAGATCTCCTATATAAATATTACTAATAAGGTACACGTGTCTGGTAAGAGAGCCTCAGAAAATAGAGACTATTTGAGATTGGGCATTTTGCTTAATTCAGACTGAATGAAGTACATGTTTAGTTTCAGTATTAGAAACTGGCAGTCCAAGCCATGCACTAATGAAAGAACTAATTAAACTAATACAGATAATTTACTAGAAATAAGTGCTTATTAAAGCCTATGGGGTTTTGAGTAGCTACTACCTAAAATAGGGAGAAGAACATGAGAAATTTAATAACTGCAGGTTGGGGGATTGACTGCCACCAGTAACATCGAAAACACAGAGAAAGAAAATACCATGCTTCAATCCTTATATTATTCATCAGCACAGGAACTATCTGTAACCCTGCTAAAGAATATCTTATGTACTTCAGGGTAAAGAAAGCAAATGAAAAGTTTGATCCTATAATTTTCCCAATTACTACTCCATTTCATTAAATCAAAGACACTAGTAACTATTAAAATAATATAGTATTACTTTATATACCGCTATGAAAAAAGAAACATAAATTACTGACCTCAACTCCTTTGAGAACCTGGAAGCATGCTCCAAAGTCGTAGTCAGGGGGAAGAAAGATTCACTGGTCAGAATTCTCATGGGGAATAGAAGTTTCGTCGGACATGAGAGAAACCGCACCAGACCCTACAGGACCTTCTCAAACCCACCAGGTACACACCCCTATAAAGCACGTCTCCAATTGGCTATTTATGGGCCAACTGCCCACGTTTCCGAGATTCATTCCCACACCCATCAGGAAAGGCTTTCAGCTGCTCCTAGCCAACTGCTGCAGGAGCAGCTGAGCCAAAGGGAGGCTCTGCTGTTCAAAGGGGTTAAATACATACACATGGCAGAAAACAAAAAGGATATTCTGTCAAACAAGAAACTGAGAGAACATAATTCATACATGGAGGGCTGCACTGACTGGAACCAAGAATGCTGAAGCTGGCACTGGTTCTGATGGAGCAGGATATCATCAATATCTCATAGCTCTTCAAGCTCATGGGGAACTTCAAGGGAAAACTGAGGGCCAAAGCCTTCTTCCCAAACATGGTTAGCAACCAGTACTAGGGATGCACCTGGGCATTCCTAAGCCTGGTAGGCCCATTATCAGTAGATGATATTGCTTGGAGAAGGTGCAGTCCCAGATGGACACACATGGCCTCCACCACACCTTCATAAGCAACTTCTACACCTACCATGTTCAGCCCAGGGAGTGCACGTTGACAATGCATTGTGTCAAAAACCCTTTCCTTCAAGTGATGGAACATGAAAGACTGAGCCCATCCTCTATGGTATCTTCTAGTATCTTCTGCCTCAGGAACATCCTGGCCAAAGCCTCTGGCCCCCTTCAGGGAGGCACAGCAAGAGCTCTTGGGGACATTTTGGCTTCCTGGGGATGGTCACCTTACCTGAAGTGGCTTCCTCCCTTCCCCTGTGTCTTGGCCCTTGGGGCTCCTCCCTGAGGATCCTAAGATAGACCTGACATTGCAAGCTCAGTTCTGCTACGAGAAGCTACAAAAACAGTTTTATAATTAAGAAGAAAAACTAGGGGCGCCTGGGTGGCTCAGTCGGTTAAGCGTCCGGCTTCAGCTCAGGTCATGATCTCGCGGTCTGTGGGTTTGAGCCCCGCGTCGGGCTCTGTGCTGACAGCTCAGAGCCTGGAGCCTGTTTCAGATTCTGTGTCTCCCTCTTCCTCTGACCCTCCCCTGTTCATGCTCTCTCTCTCTCTCTCTGTCTCAAAAATAAATAAATGTTAAAAAAAATTTTTTTAAAGAAGAAAAACTAAGCTAAGACATAAGATTTTAATATAACTTATTGTCTTATAGTTATTAGACAACTATATGTTTATTTAGACAAAATTTTATCATGTATTCATCACTCTTATAATCTACAATGGAAAGAGTAGTGAAACAAACTAGTTAAGGCATTACTAAAGTGTCTTTAAATTTAATGTCTGAATTTCGAATTGCTTTCAACTTGGAATCATTGATACATTGGTTTTTCCATGCAATATATTCTCTGTGTCCCTAATACTGTTGATGGTGCAGCAGGATTTCTTTTTTTAAAGTGTTTTATTATGGCTCTAGGGTATTCTTCCAAGCTTCTGACACTCTTATTCAAGTTTTGATGCTAGTTTGTTCTACATGTATTAAACTCTTATTCATTTGTTCAGTTGAATCACATGGAAGTTAAACAGTTCTGTCCAAAATGCAAATTTTCTGACAAATTGAGTGTCAACAATTGAACAATAGACTGGCCTGTCACATGAATCTATCTTACTAACTTCTTGGTTCCTTAAAATTTAGTCCCTCTCCTACAAAGGAGTTGGCAATTTCTACGGTCTACTGCCTCCAGTTGTGTTATGTTTACTTTGATTGGCTACCCTGTTGTACTAATTTGGTGCCAAAAGTTAACAGCTTCTTTCACTTGTGTGATGTTTTATTTCTGTGGTACCTTAATACAGTGCATATCTGTCATGAGTGCGATGTTTAATTTTATGTGTCAACTTGAGTGGGCCATAGGGTGCCTAGGTATTTGGTTAGGCATTCTTCTGTGTGTGTCTGTGAGGGTATTTGGGGATGAGATTAACATCTGAATTGGCAGCCTGAGCAAAATCAGATTGATATCTTCAGTATTAAGTTTATTTATTTCAAGAGAAGGGAGGAGAGCACAAGCAGGAGGGCAGAGAGAGAATCCCAAGCAAGCTCAGCACTATCAGCACAGAGCTTGATGTGGGGCTCAAACTCAAGGACCTTAAGTTCATGACCTGAGCAGAAAAGAAGAGTCAGATGCTTAACCGACTGAGCCACCCAGGAGCCCCACTCTCCTCAATTCAGTCTGTTGAAGGACTGAATAAAGCAAAAGACTAAGTAAGGGAGACTTCATTCTTTCTCCCTGAATGTCTTAAAGCTGAGACATCTGCTTTCTCCTGCCTTTAGACTTGGACTCCAACTGGAACTATATCATGGGCTTGCCTGGGATTTCATCTTGTTAAATGTAGATCTTAGGACTTTTAGTCAATTGGCATGAGACAGTTTCTTAGAATGAAATATATAACATATGTTTATAAATATACTAATATACAAATATATAGATATAAATATGTATTATATCACATATAATAAATAAGAAATAATATATATGTATATTATTGCTTATATATATCTGATTTCTGACTTCCCCCAAGACAGTTCGAAGACTTTGCCAAGGTGGCACAGTGAGGTCAAATAAACTCAAATTTCCTGTTTAACAGGTTGCCTGGTAATAATTCATAGGTGTTTTTTTCTTTTAATCTTAGCTTAATCTTTTTGAAGACATTTTGAGTGGCAGTTAAACACAATGTGTTATTCCAACAATGTAGATAACTTGATCTGATGATGCTATCAAAAGCAATGATTATCTTTGCACAAGTGTAGGTGATAGCTACAAAATCAGGACTGCCACTGACCAACAGTGAATGCAACACTAGGTTTTTAAAGGTGCATCTGAAAATCTATGACGTTAAAAATGATATTAAAGGATGCATTGAGAATCTCTGAAATATAGTTTTCCAAAATCTGTTACTAGATGTCATGTGCTCTTAGGCACTTTTCCTAGTAAGGAATGGAAAACTGAGAATAGAAATAAAGTATTTATGAGATTCCCAAAGACTCAGAGCCGAACTGGCTACATAATTTGTAGGCCCCAGTGCAAGGTGAAAATATGGGGCCCTCTGTTCAAAAATTAAGATATTAATTGAATTAAACCAATTATGGCACCCTTCTAAGTGTGGAGTTCTGTGTAGTACATAGGTCAGTGCCCCGGAAAGTGGCTCTGGCTCACCACATCTGATACGTTGAAACTTCCAAACCCCATTGCTGTAGTGTAGCCTTGTGGTTAAAAGCACAAATCTCAGCTCTGCCATTGACATTTTCATGGCACTGAACAAGTTAATGATTCAGAACCTCATTTCCCCATCTGTAAATGAGGATAATAATAACTATGAAATAGGGTTGTCGAGTGAATTGAGTCAGTTTAAAATATACAAGGTGCTGAAAAGAGATAAACTGATGACCTGGGAGGCTCACCTCCACACAGACACCACACATCCGCCATTTGATCATTTAGAAAAAGGCTAGTTCAACAGGGACTTTAATGAACAGCACTGTCATTGATATGTAAACTCCCTGGCTGAGCTCCTCAGGTCACTGAAGATTATTTCCTGTGCCAGAGGTTTCTGTTATTACATAGTTGGCTGCCTGTTTTTACTCCCTTTGCCATGCTTAGAATCTGTCTCTTGAAGCTCTTCCCATGGGTTAGCCAGCTGTTCACAGGAAAACTACGACACTGTACAATTGGAGAAAGGATGGAGAGATGCTCATTCTGCTGGATATATATGGATATCCTGCCCATTGCTATTGGTGCACGTGTCCCTGCTCCACTGCCCGGCAAGTCCACAAGACAGCACCAAGGACAACATATACGCGATGTATGTGTCCTATTAGCCATTACCTGATTAAGACTATAGCTGCCCTGCCTTAAAGATTTGGGGATTTCCCTGAAAAATAAAATTATATGTCATTCCTCATTGTATCAGTTTCATGTGGTTTCCTTAACACATAACATGAATTTGGTGGCTTAAAACAACATAAATTTATCCACTCTTGGTTCTAGAGGCCAGAAATCTGAAATCAAGGTGTTGATAGGACCACACTCCCTCAAGGGTTCTGAGGAAGAATCCACTCTCTGCTTCTTTGTAGCTTCTGGTGGCAGTCAGCAAGAAATCCTTGCTTCCCTTGGCTTTTAGCTGCATGTCTCCCATCTCTGCCACCACCTTCACATCACCTTATTCTCTGAGGATGTCCTCTCCTTCATGTTTCTGTCCCTATGCTTCCTCTTCCACTCTTATAAGGATATATATGATTACAGTTAGGCGCCACCTGGATAATCCAAGAAATGCTACTTCTCTAAAGATTTTTAATCACTTTTTTTTTTCCATGGAAAGCAATATTCACTTTTTTCACCTTATAAAGCAATAGTGTCAGGTTCCGGGGATCAGAACCTGGCCACATTTTTTGAAGGGCCATCATTTAGCCTACTTTGTTCCTCAACTACCACTCATCTTTAGTCTCTGTCTAAAGCAGCATTTTACAACCAGTTTGTGCATTGAAATCACTGGGGAGCTTTAGAAAATCTTGACACCAGTGTCCCTTGCCAGGAATACCAACAAAGATTAGTTTGGGAAATGGTCTGGGGATCAGGATTCTTTGAATCCTCCCGCTGATTTTGAAACTTAGCCAAGGTCGAGAAACATCAAATTAGGTAACAGCTTAACATTTTCTAGAGATTGTCAGTTAAAGAAAGCTTTGAAAAGAGGCATTATACCAAAAGATTTCCAGTTTTATTTTAGCAATTTACATAATAGATATCCCCATGAGACTCTCCTTTAGTAATTTCTGATGTATGAACTTTAGTTATTCCTCTTAGCCTTTACTCCGTGTGACCAAGGGACATTCTACAAAGTAACTAAGTCTAGGGAAAGAGAAATACCAAGACTTTTTAAGGAATTTTAAACACAGACAGTCAGTACTGTAGATAGTGTGACATTATTATGTCAAGCAGTGATATCATTTTAGACATCAACAGACATATAAACTAGGTACTATTGCTCAACATACTTTTCAATTAATTATTATGATTATTATGAATATTATCAATGTGTATGAATGACATGGAAACTCATTTTAGAAAATGTGGTATTGATTCACATTTTCTTTTTGAAATATAGGATTTTTTTTAATTCTTTTAACGTTTATTTATTTTTGAGACAGAGAGAGAGAGCATGAACAGGGGAGGGTCAGAGAAAGAGGGAGACACAGAATCCGAAACAGGGTCCAGGCTCTGAGCTGTCAGCACAGAGCCCGACCCCGACCCCGACCTGAGCCGAAGTCGGACACTTAATCAACTGAGCCACCCAGGCGCCCCAGAGATACAGGATATTTTTACATTCATTAATATTTCTTGGAATTTCTTTTCACGTCTTGTCCTATTCTTGATTAAGTTTATCTCTCTTTTTTTAAGTTTATTTATTTATTTTGAGAGAGACAGAGAGACCATGAGTGGGGGAGGGGCAGAGAGAGAGGGAGAGAGGGAGAATCCCAAGCAGGCTCAGCACAGTCATTCACAGAGCCCAGGGTGGGGCTCCAACCCACAAAACTCTGAGATCATGACCTGAGCAGAAATCAAGAGTCAAACGCTTAACCAACTGAGCCACCCAGGTGCCCCTTGTTAAGTTTATCTTTTCAGATTTACATTTAGAAATTCTGGGTATATTCTAGAGCTTAATCTATTTTCAGTTATATTTGTTCTAATTTAGAGATTTTATTAATACAATTTTTTCTTTTAAAGCAGCGTTAGATTCACAACAAAATTGAACAGAAAAATACACAGCGCTCCCATATACCCTTTGCCCCACGCATAGCCTCTGTCACTGGCAATCCCACAGCATGGTGGTACATTTGTACCACCCAAAGCCCATAGTTTATATTAGGGTTCATTCTTGGTGCTGCACTTCCTCTGGATTTTGACAAAAGTATAATGTGCACATATCCACTATTATAGTATCATACAGAATAGTCGCAATGCTCTAAAAATCCTCTGTGACCTGCCTATTCATCCTTCCTTCCTTCTGCAACATCTCTCCTGGTGTAGGTTATTTTATTCATTTGTTTGTTGGTTGGTTTGTTGGTAGAAAGGAGGAGAGGCAAATAATTGAAAAATACATATAAAAGAATAAATTGTTATTCGATGTATCCCTTGGGATAAAATAGAGTGGGGTGAGTGGATTGAGAATGACATGGAGAAAAAGCTTATTTGCATTTCCAAATGGGGGGGTCTGGAGAGACTTGAAGAAGAAGAGGAAGTTAGCAATACATGTATGTGAGGAAGAGCCTTTTTGCCAAGACTAGTAAGTGAGGTACTCTACCTGCCTTTATGCAGGAACAGCAAGGAGGCCAGAGGGACGGAAGAAGGGTGGAGACTTAGCAAGAAGCCAGATTACTTAACCCCATGTACTCAGTCACTGAGCTTTGCCAAGAATTTTGGGTTTCGTCTGAATGAACTAGCAAGACATTGAAGAGGTTTGAGCAGAAGAGTGGCATGATTTGATTTAGGATTTAAAAGTTTCCCTCCAAATGTACTATTGGGGATAGACAGCAGTGTATCAAATGTAAAATTAAGAAGACCATTTAAGAGATTTGCTGTAATCCAAGCAAGAGATCACAGCATACTGAGATTGGGATACAGCAAAAATGGTGAAATGTAGCTGAATTCTGCATATATTCAGAAATAAAAGACAACAGGATTTCCTGAAGATTGGTTGTGGAATGAGAGAAAGAGACAGTTAAATCAAGGATAATCCTATCTCTCTGAATTTAACTTGGAAAGACCAATGCAAAAAAAAAAAAAAAAAAAAAAAAAATCCAAGGTTCTTTAATGTTCATTGCATCATGAGGAGTACCCAATGCCTGGTACAGCTGTACCAGCAGGACCAGCGATAGTGGGGGCAGCCTCCAGATCCAGTGGGATAATGCAGAACATGGTTCTCAGTCTTCAGCAGCATTGATGATGACATCCCAGCCTGACACGTTAGTATGAATTACTTGTAGATCAGGCTGCCTAGCCACTTTTTGTTCCTGCCCATTTTCCAATCGTGAAACATATGTTTTCTTTAAAATGTATGTTTTAAATAAAATTCATTGCTGCAGAGTTAACTGGAGTTGGTTTCCGTTGTTTTCAAATAAGGAACTTCAATTACACAAAGAATCTTCTGAGACTCTAAGCATAAGGATAAGGATCGTGTCTCATTCTTGCTGTTTGCAGGGCCCAGTTATAGTCATGTCTCAAATATGTATTTTGATAAATAAGGGGATAATTTATTAGTAAAGGAGCAAAATAATGAATAAATTACCTGGTTAAAAATATCTAAGTTTGAATTATTAAATGCCTAGGACATTCTACCATGGAACTTCTTGATTGTTGAAAACTATATATTAATACAGATGGGTTTATTTGGAAGACAAAAAGGCAATACACATTCAAAGTAAAGAAAAAATATATTTTACTTTTAATGTGTATCCTACATGTACTCTTGATTTTCATAATTCATGTATTAAAGGAGCAATCTTTAAATTGTAGTTTACTTTCTGAACGTTTTTACTTTTTATTTGCCTTTTTTTCTCAAATTTGTAAGCCACAAAATCTGAGAAAACTAATTTTATAAAATTATTTCCTGCTTTATTAAATAAACAGACAGGGGTGCCTGGGTGGCTCAGTCAGCTGAGCGTCTGACTTCGGCTCAGGTCCTAATCTCGTGTTCCTGAGTCCGAGCCCTGCATCTGGCTCTGTGCTGACAGCTCAGAACCTGGAACCTGCTTTGGATTCTGTGTCTCCCTCTCTTTCTGCCCCTCCCTTGCTCACGCTCTGTCTCTCCCTCTCCCTCAAAAATAAATAAACATAAAAAAATATTTTTAAGTAAACAAACATACATATCATTATTTAATGGTAGAGTGTATAGTTTGTCAGGGCAATGCCACATATCTTAGGCAGGTAAAATTGTGCGCATGAGTACCAGCATGTTAACGTAATGGAAGATCATACTTATTACAAAAACTTGAGATACACTTTGAAGAATGTGAAAGTATTTTTCATACCAAAAAATCTTACTTAATAGGCTAACTGAAGTATATGAACTTGGGTAAAATCTCTTATTAAACTCATATAAGCCACATTGCACTAATTAACTATTACAATGGCCAATAAGAATATTTAATTTTTAGGGGCTCCTGGGTGGCTCAGTAGGTTAAGCATCTGACTCTTGTTTTCGACTCAGGTCATGATCTCGTGGTTTGTGGGTTTGAGCCCCAATTCCAGCTCCACACTGACAGTGCAGACTGCTTGTGATTCTCTCTCTCTCCCTCTATCTCTGCCCGTTCCCTGCTCATGCTTGCTTCTCTCTCTCTTTCTCTCTCAAAATAAATTAACTTTAAAAAAGGACGTTTAAAAAAGAATAATTTTTTTGTGATTCATTTGAGTGATTCTTTTAATATTTATATATTTATAGGAAACTACGATAAGGGTCATATTACATTTGAGTTCTTTTATGTTAGAACTATTTGTATATAGCACATGTTATATAGTTTCAATAAAGAGAGAGAAAAAATAGTGGTATTATCTCAGTTGCAGAGTAATTATGGGCAATGATAATTCCATAAAAAATATTTTCTGCTACAAAGAGTAAAAAAAGCACATATATATATATATAATATATACATATAATACATATACACTATTATATTATATATATATTATATAATATATATACACATATACACTATAATATATATATTATATTTTATATATACATATATACTATATATATAATAAAATATACAGCAAGACATCTCATGACAATAGCTGGGATAAAAGAAGCTTTAATTCATTCTTTCTTTGTCTTAGATGATAGAAGATACATGGATGAATACATGAGAGAGAGAGGATCACTTGCTACTTACAGATCTACAAGTAGACTTTGAAGATATGAGCTCACTGTCCTCATGGCTTATACTTTTTTCTTATAGCTCTATTTGTAGTAGATAACTTGAACCAGTGGCCACTTCCTTCTGAAAACATTTTTATGTATTTCTTCCATGATACTAAGCTTTCGAAAAGGGAAATAGCTTTCTCCTTAAAAAGAAAATAGGAACAACTTTCCCCATATAATACAATGAAATAATATAGATCTATATTCTCCAAATCATCAGGCTTACAACATTTCTAAAATGTAGGAGAGTACTTAGAGATAAATTTTGAGTAGAAAAAAATAGCATTTGATAAAAAAGGAAGTACAGAAGATTATTACTAAAGTAGTATAATGGATTAGTTCCCTTATCAAAAATAGTGATAATATTTTTTAAAGGTCAGATTTTATTATTTTTAGTTTTTAATACAAAATACACTAGACAAAGAGAGTGCAGGAAGCAAATTACTGAAACAGGGAATTGATCCTGTATCAGACATGACTATGAGGGAAAATAAAAATAACTTCATTGAATTTGAGCTCCTTAAAAAGAGACGGTTGACCTTTACATTTTAAAAAAATAAATTTATTTTTTGGAACATTTTTAGACTTACAGAAAAATTGAGAAAATAGTACAACATTCTCATGTATATCCTCACTGAGATTCCTTTGTTATTAACATCTTAAAATATCATGGTACAGTTTTTACAATTAATGAACCTATATTGATATTACTAACTAATTATTAGTAGTAGTAGAATGAGTATTATTAGTATCCGTATTAACTAAAGCCATAGCTTATTCAGATTCCATAGTTTTTACTCGGTGTCTTTTTCTGTTCCAGGATCCCATCTAGGATACCTTACTACATTTAATTTTCATGTGCCCTAGTTTTCTGTTAAAGATGACAGTTTCTCGGGGTGCCTGGGTGGCTCAGTAGGTTGAGCATCAGACTTCAGCCCAGGTCATGATTTCGTGGTTCACAAGTTCGAGCCTGGTGTCAGGCTCTGTGCTGACAGCTCAGAGCCTGGAGCCTGCTTCAGATTCTGTGCTTCTGTCTCTCTCTGCCCCTCCCCTGCTCATGCTCTCTCTCTCTGCCAAAAATAAATTTTAAAAATATTTAATTTTTTTTGATGATGACAGTTTCTCAGACCTTCCTTTTTTTAATGAACTTAAAAAAGTATTTTAAGTAGTCTGCACCTTTTGATGAAATTTGTTTGATTGTTTTTCTCATGATTACACTGGGGTTATGGGTTTGGAAAGGAAGATCACAGAGGTAAAGTACCATTTTTTTTCATTCAATCAAGGACTCTAATAGCAACATGACTTATCACTGTTGATATTGACCTTAATCATCTGGCTAAGTGAGTTTTTATCGGGTTTCTTCATTGCAAACTTTTTTTTTTAATTTTTTTTAACGTTTATTTATTTTTGAGACAGAGAGATACAGAGCATGAATGGGGGAGGATCAGAGAGAGAGGGAGACACAGAATCCGAAACAGTCTCCAGGCTCTGAGCGGTCAGCACAGAGCCCGACGCGGGGCTCAAACTCAGGGACCGCGAGATCATGACCTGAGCCAAAGTCAGCTGCTTAACCGACTGAGCCACCCAGGCGCCCCTGAATTTATTTTTTTGTAGTTTCAAGTTTTTATTTAAATTCCAGTTTGCTAACATATAGTGTAATATTAGTTGCAGGAGTAGAATTTAGTAATTCATCACTTACATATAACAGCGGAAAACTTGTTTTCTTTGAGTGCAGGACTTTCCAAAGAGTGTACAAAATAGACATCACAAATGCAAGTGTTGTCTGCTGCCTGTGGCACCGAAAGCTGGACCAGATCATGGTATGAACTGGAAATGTATTGGCTACAGTCTATTATAATCCCAACAAGAGTCAAAGGGGAGAAAAATAATGTTTGGTTAAAACCCAGCAGAAGGCTGAACAAGCTAAGACTCTAACCCAGGACTACATCATCCCTTCATACCATGCTGATATTCCCTGAGCCCCACCAACAGAATGCAAGGAAACAGCTGGAGAAGGACAGACTTGATCCCCTGAACTCTGATAAACCCGATCCTCCTGCAGCAGGCCCAGGTCACAGTGTCTGGGTTGGAACCCATGGGAGCACTCTGTCACCATAACTTGTGAAGAACATTGCTTTGGACAAAACTGGTAACAGCCATACCAGAGAAGCCATTTTGCAGCATGCTATATCAGCCCAAGATGACCCATATTGGGTTTCTCCAGCATAGATTGGATTTGGCCCAAAAACCATGTTTTCCAAAGATGAATCTTATGATGAGGAAGCAAAGAATGAGCATAAAATTTGGAAAACAGAAAATGCATAAAATTTGAAGACTTTTACATTGGAACTGTTCGCATGAGAGGGGGGGTATTAGACAGTTTTTTTTTAATGAAATAAGAAATACATCTTTATGACTGCCAACTTAAACCATACATTCACTAAATTGTTTGGTTCCAGTGTACATGTTATGGCAGTATCAGAATCTCAATCTCTATCCCCTTAGGAAAAGTTTTTTCAGTGAAATACAGTGTTTATGTGCAATTTCTATTGCCTTGAGTCTTATACACTCCACTTATTTCCAAAGTTACTCAGATATTTATTTATCTCCCATCTCCTTCTTTTTATCTCCCATCTCCTTCACTGAAATTGATTTATCTCCCATCTCCTTCACTGAAATTGCTTCAGACATTTGTGATATAGTTATATTCTCTTGTCATAGCTGCCATTCCTCCCTAGAACCTCCAAACCTAAAGAAATTTTTAAATTTGCACATATTGAAGTTCATCCCTTGTACTCTAAATTTCTATAAGTTTTGAAAAACACATAGTGTCATGTATGCACCATTATAGTGTCATACAAAATAGTTTCACTGCTATAACAATTCCCCATGCTTCTCCTTTTCAATCATCCAGCCTGAACCCTGGTCAATACTAACATTTTGCTGTTCTTATTTTTGCCTTTTTCAGAAAGTTTTATTGAAATCATACAGTAAATATACTTTCCAGGCTGGCTTTTTTGACTTAAGAATGTGTCCCTAAGTTTCATTCATGTCTTTTCACCTACCATGTTTGTAACTATTTTCTATTCATCACACTTGTTCTTTTAATTCTCTTTCTTCCCTCTCTTTTTCCATCTTCTATGTTGTTAAACATTTTATATGATTCTATTTTTCTCTTCTTTTTTTAAAAATTTTTTATTTAAAAATTTTTTTAATGTTCATTAACTTTTGAGAGAGAGAGAGACAGAGTGTGAGCAGGGGAGGGGAAGAGAGAGAGGGAGACACAGGATCCGAAGCAAGCTCCAGGCTCTGAGCTGTCAGCACAGAGCCCAACGCAGGGTTCAAACTCATGAACCATGAGATTATGACCTGAGCCAAAGTTGGACACATAACCAACTGAGTCACCCAGGTGCCCCTCTATTTTTCTCTTCTCAACATATCAGTTATGCTTCTTTTTTTAAGTTTATTTATTTATTTTTGAGAGACAGAGAGAATGCAAGCAGAGGAAGGGCAGAGAAAGGGAGAGAGAGAATCCTTGCACTATGGGGCTCCTTCCCATGAATTGGGAGATCATGACCTGAGCTGAAACCAAGAGTTGGATGCTTAATCAAACTGAGTGACCCAGGCACCCCCATGCTTCTTTGTCTTTAATTGTTTCATTGGATGCTCTAAAGTTTGCAGTATACATATACAACTACTCTAAATCTACTTCCAAATAGTACTATACCATTTCATGGTTAGTGCAGGTATATTATAAGCAAGTATTCACAATTCTTTCCTCCTTTCCTTTATAAAATTGTTGACATTCATTTCACCATTATTCATATGCTAAATCACACAATTCCTTGTTAATACTCTTTATTTGAATGCTTATGTATTAGATCAATTGGATTAAGAGGTACAAAATTTCAGTTTAAAATTAAATTAAAAACTCATGAAGATGAAAAAGTACAGCACAGGGAATACAGTTAATAATATCATAATAATATTTTTTGGTGACTGATGGTGACTATAATTCTCATGGTGAGCACTGAATAATATATAGAATTGTGTACACATGAAACAGATATAATATTTCATGTTAATTATACTTCAATAAAAAAGAACAATCAAATACAATACAATAGTTTACCTTCATTTATTCCCATTTAAATTGCTTTTCCTTTGTAAAACACTGATTTGATTTTCTGACCTATAGAATTTCCTCCTTCCTGAAGAACTTCCTTTACCATTTTTCACAGGAAAAAATCTACTGAGGTTAAATTTTTCTGTGTTTGTTTGTCTAAGAAAGTCTTTGTCTTTCCTTTGTATTTTAAAGGTAATTTTGCTGGATATAGAATTGTAGGTTGATGGGTTTTTTTTCACACTTCAAATATTTCTCTGAACTCTTTCTTAAATGCATGGTTTCTAGAGACTTTCTGCTTAATTCTTATCCTTGCACTTCTATAGACAAGGTGTTTTGTTTTTTGTTTTCTTTGAAGATTTTATGTTTTTGGTTGCTTTTCTGGAATTTGAATATGATATGCCTCAATGTAGAGTTTTGGTACTTACACCTGTGTGGTGCTACTGCACTTCCTGTATCTATAGTTTGGTATAAGTCACTAAGTTTGGAAAATTCTTAACCATTGTTACTTCAAATATTTATCTTCTCTATTCTCTCTTCTCTTTTTTGGTAATTCCAGTACATACAAGTTAAATCTTTTGTATTTTTCCCATAGTATTTAGTTTTTTTAATTATTTTTCTCTGCATTAAATTTGGTTAAGTTTCTGTTGGAATATGCTCACTGATATTTTTTTCCACAGCTGTGTTAATTTACTGACAAGCTAATCAGGGCATTCTTCATTCTGTCACAGCATTTTTGATTTTTATCATTTCATTTCAATTCCCTCTTAGAGTGTCCATCTTTCTATTTATATTATACATGTGCTCTTCCAAATTGCCTACCTTTTATATTAAAGTCATAAATACATCAGTCATAGTTTGTTTGTTTGTTTGTTTGTTTAATTCTGATCATTCCAAAATTTGTGCTGTGTCTGAATCTGTTTCCGAGGCTTTCTTTGTGTCTTCAATGTGTGCTATTTCCTGACTTTTATCATTACTTTTGTTGAAAGCTGGATATGATATATCAGGCAATAGGAACTGGGGACAAATATGCTTTTAGTGTGAGGTTTATATTAAACCTCAGGAGTTGGGCTGTGTTTAATGTTTGCTGTTATGGTAGGTGTCAGGGGCTTTGAAATTCTCCAGTGTCTTTATTTTTATCTCCTTCATTGTCTTTGTTTTTCCCTAAAAACTTCTTCCTAAATATTGTCTGTGCCTTGCATTATTTCCAGTTATAATTCTGGAGTTATTATATTGGAATATAATAACTTTCCTTTGTTTTGTTTTGTTTTTTCCTCCCATTTAATGTAATATTGGAAGGCTAGTGAGTGCTTGTGTTAGGTAATTGCACTTCTGCCTATGTGAGATAAGGCTCTGATAAAGTTTTTCACTGGCAGTTAGGTTTTTTCATGGAGTACATGCTATGTATATTTCACAATGGTTGCTTTTCAAATACAGAAGAAGGTAACTTTTCTAAGTTCTTCAATATGAGAAACTTATAGGTTCCTGGAGCTAAACCACACCCTCCCCCGCAAAAAAATGTGTTAGCCCCAACTAAGACTGAATCACATCAGGAGTTTCTCACTCTCAAAATAGCCAAACTTGGCATCCAACCATTCATCAAAATTATCATTTAAGTGTTCCAACCAGTTTATGGTTCTGGTAGCTTCTGCACCAGGTTAGCTGTGTTTCTCTTACATTGCCCATCTTTCCAGATTTCAAGGTGGTAGTTTGCTTTGCAACCTCAATTTTCTGATGAATCTAAGAAAAATATTTGATTTTTCAGTTTGCTTAGCTCTTATAATGTGCTGGTAAGACTCCTAGGTTGTTTAAATGTCATAACTGAATGCTATATTTTGATCTCATGAAAATAAAGACAGTACTTGCCATATTAAAAAAATAGTAATGGTATGGGGAATACATAGATAGTTGCTTCACCTTTGGAAAATTTGGATGCAGGAGTAGAAAATATAGTTTGGCATCAACATCCAGCTTAATTTTAAGAAACCTCATTCATAGTGAGACAATAACCCCAGTGATCCCACAATTAATCATTAAAAATCATTCTTATTTCTTAGAATAAATTTATTAGATTAATGTCATATTATTTCCATCTAAGTTTTCTATTTTCTATTTTATTCATTTAAAATAAATTTAAATAATCTTGAATAATTTCCTCTTTGATGTTTTATTTTATTGCAATAAAATATTATGTAACTACAAGTGATGCTTGAAAACTCACAGATTAGTTTCCTATATTAATATGTCATTATACCTATCAAAATTGTGATATTAATTATATAAACTTATGACAAGTGTTTGTTTTTAAAGATGCAGAAATATGCATACTAGTAAGAATTATGTTAAAACGATATAGAAATATAACAATATGGATATAAGTTCTTCAAAGAAGAATGAAAATTATGTTACTTTGAATATAGTTTGCAAGTTATTTACTTTAAGCATGTTTTGCATGTAATACATATCAATAGTCTTGTCTTTCCACAATCATAAACTTATTCCATATTTTCCTAACAATAAAATTCATGTATTTTAAAATATGTTTAAAACATGAAGATACTAAAAGATTACAAATCAAAAACCAAGATGAATACTGTTTTCTCAATTATAGCAGAATTAATCATGAGTTTATAAATACGACACACCAGTCCATTCTTAACTCTTTTAGAACCGTAGAAAACACATGGCATGGGGAAGTTTATATCAAGTTTAATTACGGTAATTAACATTTTCTTTTTTGGTATTCACTTGATTTTCATTGGGGTGATAGAGAATTTTCACACTTATTTAAATGCCCAATGGACTTTTAAACTGTTTCCCAATGGAAAACAGTTGAGAATCACAGTTTAGAGGAGGAAAGTGATACACTAAAATTTAATAAACTAAGAATGACACTAACTAAAATCCATAAAAGGAAGATTAATATATAAAGATTATATGTATATAAAGCAGCAATAAACATATTTACACACAATAGGGAGAATATTTTCAAGTCATGAAATACAGTGTTAATATAACCAACATGCATTGAGCACTTACAGAACAAGAAAAAAGATGAACACCTCAAGGAGTAAGTGGATAAGAGCCATAAACGAACATTTTGTAAAAGAAATAATGATGGTAAACAAATGTAAAAATTGGCACTGGCTTGTATAGACAATGAGAGAAATAAAAATTGAAAAAAAAATAATAGAGTGTTTTTCTCCTCTTATATTGGAATGCTTAACAAAATTTTCAATACCAAGCCTGAATGAGCATGTGGAGGAATAAGTATTTTCATGCACAGATGGATATAAGTCATTATAAACTTCTGGAGGGCAGTGTTGCTATAAATTAGAACATTTCAGATATGTATATTGGTTGACCTACATGCCAAACTTCTAGCAACGATCCTACAGAGTTAATAAAATAATTGCACAAGGGCATGCCATTTTTACCTCTACAACATCTATTATAGTAGCAAAACAAAATAAAGCAAAACCCTAAATATTCTAGGCATCCATTCATAAGGACATTGTGAAATAAAATCAAATGACATATATCCATAGAATTCATGGCTAAAAATTCATGGAAACTGGAACTATGCATTAAAAAAAATGAATGCCTTATTTTTGAGAGAGAGAGAGAGAGAGAGAAAGAGAGAGAGAGAGAGAGAGAGAGAGAGAGAAAAGAGCACTAGTAGGGGATGGACGGAGAGAGAGGGAAACAGAATATGAAACAGGCTCCAGGCTCCAAGCTGTCAGCACAGAGCCCGATGCGGGGCTCAAAGTCAGGAGCCATGAGATCGTGACCTGAGCCGAAAGCAGACACTTAACCAACCAACCAACACCAACCACCCAGGCGCCCCTGGAACTATACATTTTTAAATCAATGCATTAATTAATGTGTTATTTGTTTTGAAATTTGGGAAATAACTTAAAATGTTTAAATATTGAAAACATATGTATAGTATGATCTTCTCTTGTGTGTATGTATATTTTAATTTGCTCCAATTGTTAAGGCTTTTTGAGCTGCAAACAATGGAGGATCCAACTAAAAGTAAATTATGCCACAAGGTAATGTATTGGATCATATACAATGTAGTCCAAAAGTTTCTGCCTTGGTTTGATCCAGTAGTTTAATAATATTTTAATAAGCCCAGATTTTTCCAGTGATTTTATTTTCCCATTTACTCTTTCAGTTTCATTCTAGAACTTTTTAAAATTTTCATTTTAGGATGGCTGCTACTTGTGATATCAGTGCTACATCCATTTTCTCATGTCTATCAGTGGTTTACAATCGCTCACTATCTTAAAACAAATGAGAAACATTCTTAGAATCGTATCCAGATTAAAGAATTATATATGTATTGTATATGTCCCTCTTGTACTAGTCCCAGGAAATAGAGATGGGGTCACTGTTATATCACCCAAAAAAGGAGCTGAGTGTGGTATCAGTCTCCTATGGAACATGACTGCAGGGGAAAAGGGTAGATTCATTCCCCTAAAAGGGCACTGTGCAACTAGAAACTGATGCTAGGTTAGTAATCAAGATTACATATTACATGTACAATGTGATGATTTTATGCTTATACATATTGCAAAATGATTGTCATAATACGATCAGTCGACACATTCATCATCATATATCATTACCGTGTGTGTGTGCGTGTGCGTATGATGAGCTCATTTAAGATCCACTCTCTTAACAACTTTCAAGTGTATACTACACTATTGCTAATTATAGTCACCGTGTCGTACATTAAATCTCCAGAACGTGTTAATCTGGAAGTTTGTACCTTTTAACCAACATCTCCCCATTTCTTTCATCTCACAGACCTTGGCAAACCATTAATCTACTGTTTCTATGAGATTAACTTCTTTAGATTTCATACGTAAGTGAGATCATGCAGTCTTTTTTTCTCTTATTTCATTTAGCATAATGTCCTCAAAGTTCATCCAAGTTGTCATGATGTTCCCTCATTTTTACACCTCAATAGTATTCCACTGTACATACACGCCACATTTTCTTTAACCATTTATTCATCAACAGTCACCTAAGTTGTTTCCTCATCCTGGCTATTGTGAATGATGCTGAAGTGAACATGAGGATGCATAGATCTCTTAATTTAATTTTAAAGTATTAATTTTATTGGAAAAATAGAAATGGAACCAAACTTGGTTATTTTTGGTAACCAATTCTGAACTCCTTCATATGTTTAGGAAATTAACCACTTCACAGAATGTAGTGTTCGAAAGAGTTTGCCTTCAACTATGGAAGCAATAAAGACCAGATACTTATTTTTTAGGCCTTTCTTGCTTAGCAAGTCACACCCAGATTTCCAGGCTTTGAATTGAAATACTTTAATAAAAAGCAACATGGAGGATGGTGAATCAACTCTGAGTCAGCAGCAGAAGCGACGTCTCATTTCTAGAACTAGCAGTTGTAGTAGAAGCTGCAGTTTCCATTGTCCAATGCTGGTTCTGCCTACGGTCGATCCCGACACAGGTGCTCAGTAGCAGTGGAAGTGATGTGCTCACCCAATGGTTTTGAAGCTTAATTTTTACTTCAGCTGTGATTTTAAGGCCTCTTTTGTTTCCCTCTGTTTTCCAAGCCTGGTTCTCCAGTTTTTCCTGCATCACTGTGAGTATATAAACTGCTTTTGCACTTAAATCTGTTTGAACCAGTGTCTGTTTGCAGTCAAGAACTGTGACAGAGAAAGAACACATTCAGTAAAGTAGAGAAGAGATTTTCTTCAGAGGAATATATTTAGGCTTTACAGATAAGAGATTTGGAAGCATGTGAGCTGGCTCCAGCATAGCGTTGCTTAGAATTGCAAAGATGTCCTTTATGATACCCATAAAATTTAGTAAAATACAGCTTCAGATACTAGCTCTAATTTCTGAAAGGTTCGCAGATATTTTGGTTACTTATGAAGAACATAGCTGTGGGATTAATGAGGAAATTGTCAATTTTCTGAGGAATGATACCATTGGAAAAGCCTGTTCATGGGACAATCATCTGATGCATAAGAAAGGACTGCAGAAACCCCCCAACCATTATAGCAGTGTGGCTTTATACCTAATGGATGTAACCTGATGATATTAGGTGTGATATAATTCAACAATTATGCCTTCAGTCACAACTACCTAGGAAGCTTGGTGATTCTCCACAGCGGGTGTTAAGGTGCCTACATCTCTCAGCATTGAGAGATTTGTGTCTGTTTTGAAACGCCAAAAGAAGGCTCCACTGAACAGCCAGCTTTAAAATTCTCTGTCTGTAACTACAGTATCTGAACAAATCATTATTCTGATGAAAAATATATAGACATGAAAGAAAACCACCCTTGGTAAATACAGAGTACATAGGTTTGAGAGAGAGAGAGAGAGAGAGAGAGAGAGAGAGAGAGACCAATAGCATAACAAAAGTGTAAGTCACATTTCTTTAAATTATCAAACAGAAAGTAAATTCTACCACTATAAGTCCGAAGATTTACTTGTTATAGGTTTTCTTTGAGCTAGTGCTCTCAGGTCGGGGAGGTGGGGTGGGGTGTGGGAAATGAAATTTAATGAGAAAAACTTTAAAAGAAGCAAGAATTAGACACTCCAGCAGAAATGTGACACAGTAAATTAGCACTTACTATACGCCAGACACTTCTAAGTGTTTTAAAGTGTGTCTTTTTTTGTATGCTTATTTGTTTTTGAGATAGAGAGAGAGAATGAGAGGGGAAGAGAGAGAGGGAGACACAGAATCGGAAGCAAGCTCCAGGCTCAGCACTGTCAGCACAGAGCTGGCATGGAGCTCAGATTTGTGAACCATGAGATCTTGACCTGAGCCAAAGTCGGACACCTAACTGACTGAGCCACCTAGGACTCCTCTTAAGTGTTTTAGACATACTAATTTATTGAATCCTCACAAAATCCTGTGATATATACAGTTATTATCTTTAATTTCTGGATATTGAATCTGAGGCATAAAGATATTGAGTAGCTTGTCCAAGGACATACAGCTAGTAAAGGAGAGCTGGTATGTAAGTTAGTGATCTAATTCTAGAGTTTACACTTGACCACTATGTGTAGGACCATAGAAAAACATGAAAAATTTGTAGAAAATTAGGATGCAGGATGAGCACAGATATAGAAGAGCCATTTTCAATGCAATTCAATAAGGCATGAGTCAAAGCACATAAATGTGGTGGCCAAAATTCCATGAGAAATTATATAGGTAGCCTTAAAAGTGAAGCATAAATACATCACAGAAGGTGTCATTTAGTATATAATGCAGCTAGCTGGTAAAAAACAGTCGGCTCTGGAGTTTCCTATTGAGCATAGCTTCACACAATATAGGAAAAACATCACTGTTACAACACCCAAACAATTGGCATAAGGCAGATTATAAAATACACACACACACACACACACACACACACACACACACACACAGTAATTCCAGAAGTGCTACTTGGTGGAATTAGATTCATAAGAATATGACATAAATGAAGTCATGCTACGGGAACTTTTGTTAATTTATTCACTAAGTATTGTTGGAGAAACCACTGTGTGTCAAACATTTGAGATTTCTCAGTGAACTAATAAAATAAAAAGCCCTGAATTTGTAGACTTATAGTTTAATAGTTCAATAAGGGGCAATAGAGAACCAACAGCATATGTAGTATGCCACAAGGTGATTTTTATGGGGGAAAAAATACAGCTAATGGTAAGGGAAACTGGGTATTCCGGGGTTGAGATAATCGTTGGATTTTTTTTATAGCACTGTTTGAGCAAATGTTAAAGATGATAGATTTAGCCATAAAAATGACAAAATTTTGTGGCACTTACAGCACCACAAGACCCTACAGCAGGGGAGACTTATGTGTTCAAGGAACAGCAAGACATTCAGTGCAGCAAAGTGATTTGGGGAAGAATACTGGAAATAAACTGCAAAATGATGGAGGACTGGGTCATGTAGGGCCTTGTAGGCTATTTATGGACTTAACCGTTTACTCTTAAATGTATGGGTGACATTGCAGGATTTTGATTAGAAGAGGCATATGATTGGATTAAGATTTTTTTTTAATTTTTTTTAATGTTTATTTTTTTTTGAGACAACGAGAGACAGAGCATGAACAGCGGAGGGGCAGAGAGAGAGGGAGACACAGAATTGGAAGCAGGCTCCAGGCTCTGAGCTGTCAGCCCAGAGCCCGATGCGGGGCTCGAACTCACAGACCGCAAGATCATGACCTGAGCTGAAGTCGGACACTTAACCGACTGAGCCACCCAGGCGCCCCTGGATTAAGATTTTTAAAGAATCATTCTGACAGTTGTGTTGACTAAAGAATGGGGGGTAGGGAGAAGCAAAGATAGAAACAGACATTGCAACTAGGGATTCATTGTACTAGTTTAGGAAAGAGACGATCATGGCTGTGACCAAGGTGATTGTAGTGGATATATACTCAGTAAAAGGGTGCTGGAAAGAGTGATAAATAATATAGGTAGAAAACAAAATAAGTGTGTTATCCTGGAAAACAAGTGAAGAAAGACGTTAAGGAAGAGGGAATGAACAACTGCACGAAATGTTGCTGGTAGCTCAAAGAAAATAAGGTCCAAAAACTGATCATTGGATTCAACAATGTGAGGAACATTGATTTTTGTAATAAAAGCAACTGGTTGGTGTACCAGGAGTGAGAGCTGGAGAATGGATTAAAGACACTATGGACAAAGAGGAATTGAAGATAGCATATGTGGACAACTCTTTTGAGGAGCAAAATCAAATGGTAGCTTATAAAGATATGTGTGATCAATGGGGAACATGGTGATTCAGTTAACTGAGCATCCAAATCATGATTTTGGCTCAGGTCATGATCCTAAGGTTGTGGAATTGAGCCCTGTGTCGGGCTCAATGCTGAGTGTGGAGCCTGCTTAAGATTCTCTCTTTTTTTCGCCTCTCCCTCAGCCCCTCTCCCTCCACTCTCCTCTCTCTCTTTCTATAAAACAAAAAAATTAAAAAACTAAAAAAAAAATTTTAAGATATGGGTGATCAAAAGATAGGTGTTTTTTTTTCTTTTTTTTTTTTAATGGAAGAAATTATTGATCCAGTAAAATGTAAATTTTGTTGTAGCAGAGAGAAGGAGGAAAAATTGCCAGAGGAAATATTCTTAGGTAAGTGAGGCAGGGTAGATTTAGTGCCATAGAGAAATTGCAATGATATAGGATCATGTAGAATTCATCCTTGGTAATAGAAAGAAAGAATATGCAGTTCTGACAATGAATGGCAGGGAGATATGGCATTGAGAGATGATGGAAGTTCTCATTTAATTGCTTCAAATTCATAATGAAATAAGAAGGAATGCCCTTAAACTAAAAATACATGCTTCAGCATGTGTGGGTGGTAGTGTTTGCACACATGTATATTTGGGGGCAGAAAAGGGGAAACATAATTTTGGTGGTACATTTTATTAATTTTTGTGAACACATAGTCTGATAGAATAAAAAATTCCTGAGCACTAAAATATGATAGCTTATTTTCCTAGCAATATTAGAACATATGGAAGCCTGGTCCATGAAATGTGAATCAGAGAATGAAAACTTTGGTAATTTGAAATCTTCATATGTTTTCGAAACCAGTCCAAGGGAGATTATTTCTACTGTGTTTATAATAACTCAGATTTAGCTAGATTTCAAACTAAATCCAAAATGTTTCCTTTGGCTCACTTACATATCAATAATTTTTATAGTTTTTATCACATGTTTTTATGCTATCTATAAAAGTGTGACATATTTCTGTTTGCATCTGGATTTTAGGTAGTATGCATGTGTGTAGATAAAGAACTGAGAAATCAATAGATTCTGAGCACTTTATGGTAGGGAGTATTATCACTTATGGCAAGTAACCATTATAAAGTTGAAAATGATGAACTGTCCCTATAGTTCAGATCTGCCAACATAAAATCAAATATTCTTGGAAATGATAGAGCTATTAGAAAGTATTGACAGAAACTGAAGAAGAAGGCATTCGACCTACCATGATGGGATTTGTGTATTTCAATATTGAAAACATTTAAATAGTAGACAGAGTCTTCTTCATTCAATAATATATCCCCATGTATTGTAACATGCATTTTTAGAAAAGTTATTGATTTCAATTTACCTATAATCTAAAACTAAATTTATTTAAGAAAAAAATATTTCAACACCTTATATACTTGAGATACCCAACCATATCAAATCTTCACATTTCTTGATTTTGTGTTAAATAATTTGAGTGTGTGCATGTGTGTGTATGTGCATGCATGTGTGTATGTGCATATATAAGTGTCTAAATTACTTTCAATTAGCAACCTGGCACACAGAAATGAGCCTTATTAATGTTAAATGCAGATGGACATTTGACAGGGGCAATTTGAGCTAAAGGCAATAAATAATAGATTTGAGAGAATTGTGCTGTTCACCCATTCATTCAATAAATGAAGAATTATTCATGGGGTACTTAGAGAATACCAGGTCCAGTGACGGGTAGTGGGGGTATTAAAAGGAATAACAACAATCAACCTCTCACCTCAAAGAAAATGCATTCTAACACCAGCAGCCCTAGGCTAAACCAATTTTCCAACTATTGTCTTTAGCTGCAGAATTTCAAATTACTGAATGTGAATGTTCTGCACAGGTCATGCACTCACCAATCTTTTCTTGGCGCCACACTGTCTATGCTTTTATACTTAGCCTGACCCAGACATTTATGTAGCTTGTCTAATCCATATATATACAGTTGTATGCTTGTACCTTACAAACAATGGTATTAAATATGAATACATGATTGTAGTCATAAATTGTATTTGAGTGCCATGTTACAGTTTGCAGGTCCTATTTGTAAGTGTTAGGGCTTCTGCACACACTAACAATACGTACTCTTTAAATTCAAAGTCAATTGAAAAATGGACACACGTGTACAAGAGTGAGACATCAAAGTGAAACTAGATTACAAAAGATGGCTTTATGTTCAATAAGTACAGTTTTTTTTTTCTTGAATTAAAATTTATCTTGAGGTCAAATGAAGCACATCTGGCACCTATGAGACCTCTTCTAAAGGTCTTCTTGTTAGATCCTGGGACAGAACACAGACCTAATTGTTCTCATTAAACGCATCATTGAATAAATCATTTCAGATCCTTTGGCCATGATGGGGAATAAGGAGTAGGGGCAGGGTCAAAGTTCTCCCCAGCACTGGATATAGAACCTGCTTAGACTTGGGCAAGTGAGCCCCGATTCAGGCCTTGGGCCTTCAGCAGCCTGCTGCTTTGCAGCGCCTTTCTGGAAATGTCTACATCCCCTCGGGTTAATAGGACCAACCAGACCACATTGGCTGTGGCCCTGCAAATGTAGGGACAGCCATACTACAGAACGGGTCCATGTCTCCCTACTACAGACCAAAGAAGGAATACAAGGAGAGTTAACTTGTGGACAACTGTGTTTTCCTTATATGCTTCTCACAGCAATCTGATGAGGTAGCTAATTTTAACCTAATGTTGCACATGGATTCACATAAATTCAACACTTGCATTGAACCATTAAGAGCTGTGCAAAGTCACATATCCTTGTGTCAGAGCCGCATTCGATATTTTGATGTGGTCTTTCTATCATAACTCAATTTTAAAAAATAAAAACTCTGTGTTTAGGTTTTGAGGCAAAACAGAGACCACATCTTTACTGAAAGAATATTTGCAGTAGATGCAGCATTCTGTGACACTTGCACATAGCTCGGGAGCGAGTTTTCTTGTTGCCTTAGTTCGTATAACTTCAAATGAATTGTTGTAATGGCAGTTATTCCATACAGTTAAGGAAAGTCAAAAACAGTTTGGAAATCTTATTGACTATTAAAATATTTAAATATATTTAGTTTAATTTAGTGCTGTTTTGTTTTAGTGTAAATAAGATTGAAAATAAGGAGTTGCTTAGTATTCAGTTAACAGATTGATCAATTTGCCCTTTTGGTGTTTTTCAAATCCTGCCTCCTAAGCACCAGCAGCTAAATCTTTAAAGTAGAATAAATGTTTTCAGATTTCTCCAAATGGATCCAGAGATCTCTGTTATAATATCTAACATAGATTTCCCCCAATCGCATCAAGAGATCTTTCTCTCCCTTTATCTCTGTCTATATATATCTCACTACTGTTGCCCATGAGACATAGGTTTACGATGCTAATATCACTAACAGCAAACAAATTTAGACATCTTTTATAAAGAGCAGTGTTTTTTCTATGGTCTATAGTAGACTATGATGTGGTGTCTCACCTTTTTTAAATCCATGTGCCTTTTTGATAAGCCTTAAAATTGAATTGCATACCACGCATGAATACTGTGGCATTTCACAACATATTATGCACTATGACTAAAAGCCAACCAAAGCAGTATAGGTAATAAAAATACCTTTTATGACCACACATCACAGCAAAATGTTTTTTATGTTCTTGGTGCAGGGAAATCCCCCACCTATCACCCCACACCAAAATTGATTGTCTCAATAGGTACAAACTTTCAACCTCTACAGTTGAGAATAATTGATATATAGCCACAAGAAGCTTATCATTTATTTTGCTATAGAAAACAAAAATCTCAAACCTTACAAGACCATTGTGCAGTCATAATCAAGCTGTATTCCATCTCCTGACTTCCTTTACAGACAGTGGTTTGTGTCCATCTCCCCTACACTTACTGTACTACAGCCACCCTCACATACTTTCTCTTGTGTAAACTGACCAAGCTGATTCATGCCCTGATCTCAATGCTATTTCTTCTATCTAGAAATATTATGCCTCCGATTTTTGTAGAATAGACTCCTTTCTGTCATTCCCATTTTAGGTGACATATAAACTCCTCAGAGAGGGTTTCTCTGATTATGTGATGGTTTCCCTTAGTATTTTATTTTCTTCTTAGCACTTCTCACAGCCTTGGATTTTTCTCTTTGTTTATTGTCTCTTTCAAGCTTCATCCCACTTTAGGGTATAAATACTTTTAGAATACAAGTCTCAAAGGTGTTATCAATGTTGCAAGCCTTCTCTCTCTCTTTTTTTCAATATATGAAATTTATTGTCAAATTGGTTTCCATACAACACCCAGTGCTCATCCCAAAAGGTGCTCTCCTCAATACCCATCACCCACCCTCCCCCCTCCCACCCCCCATCAACCCTCAGTTTGTTCTCAGTTTTTAAGAGTCTCTTATGCTTTGCAAGTCTTCTCTTTAGAACAGTCTGCCACTCAACGAGTACTCCAAGCATATCTGGTGAGAAATGGTGAGGGAAAGAATAAAGAAAAATCGTACAATACAGCCTATGATCATAAAACATTGGTTTCTACATAAATAAATCCATGTGAATATGCTGATGCCTACTATTTTCTTAATGTTTTCTATTATATCACATTTGTTTTCCACAAATCTTATGCAATTGAGATATGCAAATGTATAACCAACAGTGAATAATTTGAAGAATGGGAATGTTTAAGGGATTGTCTTTAAAAATAAACATTCTGGGGCACCTTGGTGTCTCAGGTGGTTAAGCATCTGACTCCCGATTTCAGCTCAGGTCATGATCTCACAGTCCTGAGATTGAGCCCCGCGTCAGGCTCTGAGATGACAGCACACGGCTTGCTTGGAATTCACTCTCCCTTTCTCTTTCTACCCCTCTCCAGTGTTTGTGCTCTCTCTCTCCTAAAATAAATATATAAACAGTTAAAAATTTTTTTAAAGTAAATATAAAAATATAAACAAACCTTCCATTGGCACCTCCATAATCTTTTGATCTGCACTGTACCTTCAATTTTCTTTTTGGATATGTTAGTCATTTTGGAATTGCTATTTCCCCAAAAAATTATTAGTGCTAAAATATTTTTGAAAGAACAATATTCTAGAATACTTTCTACTGGCAAGTTTCTATCTTTACACCATCTACTAATATATCTTAAAAATAACTCGATATTAATTTAAAGATATCTTCTGTATTCTATTTTATAATTGTATAGTACTCTATTGTGTTGAGGTCCCCTACTTTATTTGGCTAATCTCTCAAGTATGAATATTTACCTTTTTTCCATTTTTTAAATAAATGTTTTATTTTACAGCAGTAGATCTAGATTTATAAAAAGATCGCAAAGATAGTATAGAGAGTTCCTATATAACACACAACCAAGTTTTGCTTCTTATCAACATCTCATATTAGTATGTTACATTTGGATTTTAGACATACTTACGAGTGTTGGTGGTGTCTCATTTATATTTAAATTTATCTTCTCACATGCAATTTTCTATCTGTATATTCTATTTGGTGGACTGTCTGTTTTTTTGCCCATTTTTAATTAGGTTATCTGTTTTCTTACTGTTCAGTTAAAAAAATTTTTTATATAGTTTGGAACCAAGTCCTTTATCAGATATGTGCTTTACAAATATTTTGTCCCAGTCTGTGGCCTACATTTTCATCCTATTTCCAGTGTCTTTTGCAGATAAGACTCTTTTATTTTATATTTATTAAATTAATAACTTCAATTATTTTTATGTATCATGCTTTTGTTCTTACATATAGTAACTCATGACCAAACCCAAGGTCTCATACATTTTCCCCTCTTTTATTATAGAAGATTTATAGTTTTGCATTTTATATTTACGTCTATTTTTTATTTTTATGTGTGTGTGAAGGTTGTAAGTTCTGTATACAGTTTCATTTATTTTCATATGCATGTCCAATTTTCCTAGGACTATTTGTTGAAAAGAATATAATTTCCCCACTGATGTGCCTTTTCTCTTTTTTCAAATACTAGTTTATTGTATTTGTGAGAATATGTTTCTATCTTTTCTATTCTGTTGAATTGATCTATGTGTTTATTTCTTCATCAATAAATACCACAGTCTTGATTACTGTAGTCATATGTTATGTCTTGAAATCAGGTAGCATAAGTCTTCAACTTTGTTCTTCTTCACTGTTATTTTGTCTATTCTACGTCTTTCCCTCTCCATATAAACCTTAGAATCAATTTGTTGATATCTGCAAAATACCTTGTTGAAATTTTTATGGAAAATTTATTGAATGTACTGATTAAGATGGGAAGAAATTCACATCTTAAAAATTATTGAGTCTTCCAATTCATAAACATAGAATGTCTTTCCATTTACTTCAAACTTCTTTGGTTTATTTCATAAGCACTGTGTAGTTTTTCATATATAGATTCTCTATGTATTTGGTTAGATTTGTGCTTACTTTTTGAGGCCACAACAAATGGTATTTTCTTTTAATTTTCAATTACAATAATTCATTGATGGTATATAGGAAAATAATTTGTATATTAACTTTGTATCTTAAAACCCTGCTATACCTGCTTATTAGTTCCAGGAATATTCTTCTGACTTTTGGGAAGAAGAGTGATTGTTTCAGAATATCCAATGGGAGGCACCTGGGTGGTTCAGTTGGTTAAGTGTCTGAGTTTGGCTCAGGTCATGGTCTCACGGCTTGTGTGTTTGAGCCCCGTGTTGGGCTCTGTGCTGACAGATCAGACCCTAGAGCCTGCTTCAGATTCTATGTCTCCCCCTCTCTCTGTCCTCCTCCACTCATGCTCTTTCTTTCTCAAAAATAAATAATAAAACATTAAAAATTTAAAAAAAAGAATATCCAATGGATATTTTTTAAGGAAGTTTTATTTCTTCTTTTCTAGTCACACACACAAACATATGTATACATACATATACATGCATTTCTTTTCCTTGTCTTATTGCAATAGCTGGAATTTTACATACAAGGTTAAATAGTACTGTATTGTAAACAATACATTTATAGAAGAGGATTAATTGGTTAAAGGATAAATGTATATATAGAATTACTAAATACTGCCAGTTTGTGAACAGATGATTTACAAAGAAACTTTTCTCTGATTACTTTATATCTAGTTATTTTAACTTCCACTAAACCACTAAGAGTAAAAAGTCATGGAATAAAGAAATACTCATAATATGAGAACTGTGAACTTTCTCTGGAAATTTGTTTTATATAGTGATAGCTTTTGAGTTTATGGGATATCCCTGACCTAATCTTCAGATTCGCTTAGATTTAGGTCTATTGTAATTAAAATGTTGCTGTTTGTGAATGATTTCTTTATCTGTCCTGAAACAGACAAAACCTTGATGGAGCTGCAGTAGAAATTTTTGTCTAGTGATATCTCAGAATCCCCAAGGTGAATGAACTGACTCTGGGCAGTGTAAATTTATTTGATGGATGTAATTAGTAATATATAGCCTCTGAAAGTTAGGAAAGATTTCTTTCAATTCAGGAATAATTTGACTTCTATCATACTAAAATATAGGATGAGGTGATGGTAAAAATATAAGTTGTGTAACTAAGATTAAACACTTTTGTCACTTCCTAGCTGCATACTCTTAGAAAATATGTTAATCATCCTGAATTTCAGTTTCTTCACTGTAAAAGAGAGAATCACAATTCATTCCTTTAACTCATCAAAAGGTATTCATTTACTGAACAAGCGAGGATAAAAATACCAGGATATTTTGGAAAATTAAATAGTGTGAAAACGCACAGCACATTTTCTGGAATATACTAGGCACTCAATAAATGTTCATCTCCATATTTGTTTCTTTTTAAAACATTATTTAAATTCCAGTTAGTTAACTTACAGCGTAATATTAATTTCAGGTTTACAATATAGTGATTCAACATGTCCATGCAACACCCAGTGCTCATCACAAGTACACTCCTTAATCTTTCCATCACCTATTTCACCCATCCCACCCAACCACCTCCCTGCTGGTAACTAACCATTAGTTTGTTCTCTGTCATTAAGAGTCTGTTTCTTGGTTTGCCTCTGTGTGTGTGTGTGTGTGTGTGTGTGTGTCTTTCTCTCACTCTCTTTTTGTTTTGTCCCTTTCCTCATTTGCTTTGTTTCTTATTTTCCACATATGAGTGAAATCACATGGTGTTTGTCTTTCTCTGACTGAATTATGTCACTTAGCAAAATACTCTCTAGTTCCATCCATGTCATTGCAAATGGCAAGATTTCCTTCTATTTTACAATTGAGTGATATTCAATTTACAATTGAGTAATATTACAAATGAGTAATACAATTGACTAATATATATGTATATATATGTGTGTGTACATATATATGTATATGTGTGTGTGTGTATATATATATATCTATATATATAGATATATAGATATATAATCAGTCAATGGACATGTGGGCTATTTCCATAATTTACTCATATATAATTTAAAATTTATTCAGGTCATTTATTTTTGCTTCTCTGCCACCTCGTGGCTTTAATAATATTTTTACATAAAACTTACTCATGCCAAAGTTAAATGACATCTGGTACTCCTAAAATATTGGTAATTGTCTGTTTAAGAGTAACTGATAAATAAAATTATAAATTTATGCACATTCAGACTCATTACCCTTTAGTATGGATGTTTTAAGTGAAGTACAATATTGTATTTCAAATTTTAACTTTCTCAATATTTAAATGAAGATTTTTCCAGTCCAATTTTTTTTACACTGAATATCAAGCAACTTCTCATTTCAATTTTATGATTTTTCCAGTGAGTGTGATTATATTATATATTTTTTGTGCAAATGAACCCAGAGGAAATTTTTTTTTTTAATTACGGGTAAGGGGCGCTTGGGTGGCTCAGTCAGGTAAGTGTCCGACTTCGGCTCAGGTCATGATCTCACGGTTGGTGGGTTTGTGCCCCATGTTCAGGCTCGGTGCTGATGGCTCAGAGCCCAGAGCCTACTTCAGATTCTGTGTCTCCCTCTCTCTCTGCCCTTCCCCTGCTCATGCTCTGTCTCTGTCTCAAAAATAAACATTAAAAATTTAAATAAATAAAAAATAATGGGTAAATAAAAGAATCATAGCAATACATAGAAAGACCCATTTAAATATATGCAGTGAATTACTCTTTGTACCATTTAATTAACTTGGAATTTCATAAATACTAAAATTGTAACTGCATTCATATGAATGTATTAACCTTCAGGAGTATGTACAGGTGCTTAATTTGTACTTAGCAAGATATAAATATCAAACTAGGTGTCGATTAATTGATTAAAATATCTTATTTTTTGAGTAGCTATTTTAAATTTGACATTCAATAAACACCTATCAGAAGCAGATGACGTTTGATCCTCATTTCTCCACCTATTTTCAGTCTTAAATTTTATTTACCATTTATTAAACTCCTAATATGTGTCAGGTGCCATCTACTGCTCTCATTCTTCCCTAAGAAACATTTCTCTACTTTTAACTCCTGCCAGTTAGGATCAATTCTGCTTCTATAGGTTTATTTCTTCCTTCAGCTAGCTTGAATGAGATAGTCCCAGGAATGTTTCATGTAAATAAAGTTGGCAATTTTTTCTAATATCTTCGACCTTTATTTCTTAGATCCTAATTTATATCTACTTGATTCTAATTTACCTGACTCTATTTCATCATCTTTCTATCACTCAGTGTTAAATTAAATCATCCATTGTGATATATTTCATGATTATATTGGTTTTAATCATTAATAATTAATCACTCGTAACTTTTTTCATGGAAATGATTTGTCAGTGATCCATTCTTGCTTCCTGTAATGATAATTTATCCACTGATATTCCATGGTTAGATATATAAAACATAAAAAGGTCAGGAAGCTTCTCAGTTTGGTTCAAAATTTATAATTCTTTTCTTAATGAATATTATGTGTTTTAAATAAGACCTACTGTTTAAATTAAAGGTAATATTATTCAAAGTTAAATGAGGCACTAACATTTATAAAGTGTTCTAGATCTCAAAATGAGACTAAGCATACATTATTCTTCAGATTGATACAAAAACAATTTGGATTAGTTATTTAAAAAACAATACACTTTTATTATATGAATGGAAATAGAATAGTAATAACTCATCACCTAGCCTTTTTCTTCTCAGGAATCCCACATTCTTGTGTTGCTTATACACCACCTTAATTGCTTATTTATCCAGGTCTCTTGCTCAGTATCAAAAATGCAGTCCTCAGCAGACAAAGGTTAAGATGTATAAAGTGATTTATTTTTAAATTGGATACCATGGAAATATCTCACATATTATTCAAGAAAACCCATTTCAGTGATGCATTCTTGTATTTTGGATGATCTTGATGCACATATTTGAATAAAATACACAGGAAGCACCCATTTAAAACTCTGGTTTATACTGTGGTTATAGCTAACATGACATTGTATCAATTAATCTTCCAACTTCCAAAGTTCCCAACTGCAAATCCACAATCAAAAAAAATGCATGTCTGCAACATAATTGGATTCTTCTACAAACACAAGTATATGCTCATTCCTCTGAGACCAGTTAACTGGGATCAGTTAAAGATGATTTTGGTCATTTTCTACTCTCCTACTTGGACTAAAGATCACTTTAAATTCTTCTTTCTAAATATTGATGGAGCTATTTTTATTATGATCTAATTTAATATTGAAGTATACAATAGGAGTATCTATTGGGGCTAGAATGAAGATATATTTTTGTTACAAAGAATTTACAGAATACAACAGCACACATTCAATCATATTTAGGGAAGTGAGAAAAGGATTACTTAAAGAAATCTTCATAATTACATTTGGCAGTTTTTCCTCAGTTCTATAGTCAAATCTGAAAAATGTTAATTTGCCTAACTTTACTTAGTTTGCTATTAAGCCAATCCTGTTATCTACTCTGTCTAGACAGAAGAATTTAAAGACTTCCCATTCTTAATTTGACACAAGAAATAGAATTTATTAAAAAGTTTGGGGCGCCTGGGTGGCGCAGTCAGTTAAGCGTCCGACTTCAGCCAGGTCACGATCTCGCGGTCTGTGAGTTCGAGCCCCGCGTCAGGCTCTGGGCTGATGGCTCAGAGCCTGGAGCCTGTTTCCGATTCTGTGTCTTCCTCTCTCTCTGCCCCTCCCCCGTTCATGCTCTGTCTCTCTCTGTCCCAAAAATAAATAAACGTTGAAAAAAAAAAATTAAAAAAAAAAAAGTGAGAGTAAATCCATAGAAAGATGATTATATATCTAAGGCATATACAAATAAATATCTTAGCTTTTTCCTTTTTCCAATATTACTAAATGTTGCAAAATTACATAGATTTATAAATATTGGACATTTACAATCTCATACATTCCTTTAATAAACAATATTAAAGAATGAAGATATAGGAAAATAATTGCAACAGTTATGCTAGAGAAGGATTATTATCCTTAATAAACGAGTCCTTGAATTTTTATAACCAGTCATTTTCTTCCCATTAAAAAGTTGAATAAGGGGCGCCTGGGTGGCTCAGTTGGTTAAGCGGCCGACTTCGGCTCAGGTCATGATCTCGGTGGTCCGTGAGTTCCAGCCCCGCGTCGGGCTCTGTGCTGACAGCTCAGAGCCTGGAGCCTGTTTCAGATTCTGTGTCTCCCTCTTTCTCTGACCCTCCCTGTTCATGATCTCTCTCTCTCTCTCTGTCTCAAAAATAAATAAATGTTAAAAAAAAGTTGAATAAATCTAAAAAAATATATTGGTGGGAGAATAAAAATTGTCAGCAAACAGCAAAATATGCGTATACCTACTAGGAAACAATCAAGAATAGAGATTTCACGTTATTTTTATCAATCAAATTGACAAAATTTTGTCTTCTATTAGTAGTTGATAGGTTTGTGCAGAGAGAGAAATATTTACATAATGGTAGTAAGTCTTCTGGCAGTAAGAAGAATACATTATATGTGTGTGTGTGTGTGTGTGTGTGTGTGTGTGTTTTGGGTTTTTGTTTTTGTTTTTGTTTTTGTTTTTGTTTTTGTTTTTGTTTTTGTTTTTGAGAGAGAGAGACACAGAATATAAAGCAGGCGCCAGGCTCTGAGCTATCAGCACAGACAGAGCCCAACGTAGGGCTCGAACTCACAAACTGTGAATCATGACCTGAGCTGAAGTCAGATGCTTAACTGACTCAGCCACCTGGGCGTCCCTATATATTTGTGTGTTTTTTTTTTTTTTTAATTTTTTTTCAACGTTTTTATTTATTTTTGGGACAGAGAGAGACAGAGCATGAACGGGGGAGGGGCAGAGAGAGAGGGAGACACAGAATCGGAAACAGGCTCCAGGCTCCGAGCTCTCAGCCCAGAGCCTGACGCGGGGCTCGAACTCACGGACCGCGAGATCGTGACCTGGCTGAAGTCGGACGCTTAACCGACTGCGCCACCCAGGCGCCCCTATATTTGTGTTTTTTTAATATAGATAGAATTTTTCATAATAGTGAAAAAGTTAGGAGCATTACACATACCTAACACTAGGAGTTTTGCTTGATTAGCTATGGTGCAATTATATGATGCATATCACGTAGCCATTTAAAAGTAAATATTTAAAGACTTTAATGGTATAAAAATTATTACATTATAATAGTCACAAGGCAGATCATAGAACTACAAATGATATGTTATCCTAATTTTTCTATTAGTTACATGGAACTCGAATAAAATATCAGGAAGGGAATTCACCAAAATTCTAATACTGGTTTTCTTTTTGGTGGATCTGCATGTTTTTAATTTACATATGTATTTGTCAGTATTTTCAACAATGAAATAATATTATATAAAATTTAAAAATGTGAATATTCTTAAAAGTGAAAGAAAAACTATTTTAGTTATTTATTGACAATATCATTTTTCTATATTTTAAATAGCAATTTATTCAACATATAATTATGCCAATATTAAAATTTTTCTTATTAATAAAATAATTTACCTTTTTTAAAATTTTAATTCCACTGTAATCAATATAAAATTTTAGATTAGTTTCAGGTGTACAATATAGTGATTCAACAATTCCATACATTACTCAGTGCTCAAGATAACTATACTCTTAATTCCCTTCACCTATTTCACCCATCCCCTCACCCACCTCCCCTCTGGTACTATATGTTTATTCTCTATAGTTAAGTGTCTGTTTTTTGGTTTGGCTTTTTTTCCCTTTATTCACTTGTTTTATTTTTTAAATTCCACATATTAGTGAAACCATGTGGCATCTTTTTCTGACTGACCTATTTCAGTTAGCATGATACTTTCTAGATCCACCCATGTTGTTGCAAATGACAAGATTTCATCCTTTTTATAATTGAATAATATTCCAGATCTTGATCCATTCATCTTTATCCATTCATCTGTCAAAGATTTGGAGAAAAAGAACCCCTTGTTCACTGTTGGTGTGAACGAAAAAAAATAGTTTATTTTTCAAATGTATAAAATATCCTGTGTATGTATATACACGTATGTATGTATATGTGTATGTATATATATATATATATATATATGTATGTGTGTATATGTGTGTGTGTGTGTGTGTGTGTGTGTGTATCCAGAACATGAATGGAATCAGTTTGCTTTGTACTTCTCCAGAATTCAGGAGATATACATAACTCAGGTTCATGTTTATTTCAGGACACCAATGACTGATGGCATTGCTTTATTTGTCACCACAGATCTCAGCTGTCCAAATTTACCAGTTGGGATATCTGCTTGGACCATATTGGCATTTGAACTTAAAATCTGTACTGGCCAAAATAATATCATGCAGTAGTGACATATCGTTAACAAGACTGATCTTTACATTATCAAGTTTATGATGTTCTAAGATTTCTAATTCTTAAAATACTGTAACTATCTGTGTGTGTTGCTTAAGGCAGAAGTTATTTATTTATTCCTATTTGTGGTCAAGCTACTCAGAAAGATAGTAAAATAAGAAAATGAATTGAAAGTGTATATTAGCGAGAAATTCTGTTTTCTTATATGAAATGACATTTGAGGTTACAATTAAACACTGAAATATTTCTTCACAGAACACTTACATATGCATCACAGCATATTTTGCTTTCTCTATCTTATTTACTTGCCACAGTTTATTATACTCCTATTCAAAGTAAGTGAATTGGCTTATGGACTCAAATCTATACCTGACATATATTTTTACATGTAAAATTGTTTGAGTGTTTTATAACTTACAATACTTTTACAATTTGATATAAACAAAGAGCACTTTTCCAAAAAGCCGTATAGATAAACTAGGTCACAAAAAAAATAAAGGAATTGTAAAAACATTAAAACATTTCAGCTTGAAGCACACTGATCTCCTTTGCCCTAGTCTACTCTTCTCTTTCCGTGTCTCACTGCATGAATTCCTCTCTGATGGACAGCATGCATATGCAACCTAGGGTGTAGAAGCTTAAGACAAGCTAAAGTCATTCATCATCTCTGAATGCCTGGATGACTATATGCAGAGACATTTTGTGTTCAACAGAGAATTACACTGGAAACTTTGGTTGAGCACATATTTGTTTCATTGTCAGATCTGTATACTGAGTCCTTCAAATAGGATACATTTCCTTGTGTTCTGCTGCTATGTTACATAAAATCAACAAAGAGTAACTAGGTTGCATTTTCTTGCTCCACCCTGCCACTCCTGAAGAATTCCTTATCAGTCCAAATGGAAGAAAATGCTGTAAGATTTGCCCAGGAAGCAAAGCCCCATTGCAGCTATGCCAAAACAATGTTAGCACAGAATTTAAAGAACAACTGTTCTTCCTCCAAGAACATATTTAATCTTATGATCACTGTAAAATGTGTAAATGATCACAATACCCTCTTTTATGGGCATTTCTAACAAGCTTCAAGCCAAATTCATGGTCCATTGAAGCGTGAAGGTAAATGTCATGGATATCTTCAATTAATTATTGGCTAATCTCTGTCCTTACCCTACCTTTTCTTTCTGCTTTTTTCCTATCTTATGAGATGTAAGTATAGATATAGATTCATGAATCCTTACAAGTTATTGAACTTTCTTTGTAAAGCAATCTTATCATAAACAAATACACATGGAGCATAAAACTAACCAATATCACATGAAGTTGTATGTGTGTATGGTATGAGTTTAAATTAGTAAACTTATTTTCATAGAGTAGTTTAGGTTCACAACAAAATTGAGCAGAAATTACAGAGAGTTCGCATATACTCCTGTATCCCTCCCTTCCCCCACTTTGCCAACGACTTCCTCTACTGTTGACATTGAGCACCACAATGGTATAGTTATTACATTCAATTAACACATCATCACTCAAAGCCTATAGTTTACATCGGAATTCACTCTGGTGTGGTACATTCTATACATTTTGACAAAAGTATAACGATATATATCCACTATTGTACTACTATACAGAATAGCTTCACTGCCATAAAATCGTTGTTCTCTGCCTGTTCGTTCTTCTCTCCCCTTTCCTAACTCCTAGTAATCCTTGAACTTTTCATTGTCTGCATAACTTTGTCTTTTTCAGAATGTCATAATTGGAATCATACAGCATGTACCCTTTTCAGAGTGTCTTCTTTCAGTTAATAATATGCAAGTAGGTTTCTTTAGCGTCTTTTTAGTGCTAAAAATATCCCATTTTCTGTATGCACCACTGTTTATTCATTTATCTACTGAAGGGCATCTTAGTTGTTTTCAAGTATTAGCAATCATGAATAAAACTACTATAAATATCTGTGGGCATTTTAATGTAGACCATAAATCTTCTCTATTGAGTGAATTCCAAAGAGCATGATTGCTGGATCAATAGTAAGAGTATGTTTAGTTTTGTAAGAAACCACCAAACTGCCTTTCCAAAGTGGCTGTACCATTATGCATTCTCACCAAAAGTGAATGAAAATTCCTAATGTTCCATATTCTCAGTGTTTATTGTTGTCAGTGTTCTGGATTTTGCCATTCTAATAGATATGTAGAGATTTCTCACTATTGTGTTTGTTTTTTTTTAATTTTTTTTTTCAACATTTATTTACTTTTGGGACAGAGAGAGACAGAGCATGAACGGGGGAGGGGCAGAGAGAGAGGGAGACACAGAATCGGAAACAGGCTCCAGGCTCCGAGCTCTCAGCCCAGAGCCTGACGCGGGGCTCGAACTCACGGACCGCGAGATCGTGACCTGGCTGAAGTCGGACGCTTAACCGACTGCGCCACCCAGGCGCCCCTATATTTGTGTTTTTTTAATATAGATAGAATTTTTCATAATAGTGAAAAAGTTAGGAGCATTACACATACCTAACACTAGGAGTTTTGCTTGATTAGCTATGGTGCAATTATATGATGCATATCACGTAGCCATTTAAAAGTAAATATTTAAAGACTTTAATGGTATAAAAATTATTACATTATAATAGTCACAAGGCAGATCATAGAACTACAAATGATATGTTATCCTAATTTTTCTATTAGTTACATGGAACTCGAATAAAATATCAGGAAGGGAATTCACCAAAATTCTAATACTGGTTTTCTTTTTGGTGGATCTGCATGTTTTTAATTTACATATGTATTTGTCAGTATTTTCAACAATGAAATAATATTATATAAAATTTAAAAATGTGAATATTCTTAAAAGTGAAAGAAAAACTATTTTAGTTATTTATTGACAATATCATTTTTCTATATTTTAAATAGCAATTTATTCAACATATAATTATGCCAATATTAAAATTTTTCTTATTAATAAAATAATTTACCTTTTTTAAAATTTTAATTCCACTGTAATCAATATAAAATTTTAGATTAGTTTCAGGTGTACAATATAGTGATTCAACAATTCCATACATTACTCAGTGCTCAAGATAACTATACTCTTAATTCCCTTCACCTATTTCACCCATCCCCTCACCCACCTCCCCTCTGGTACTATATGTTTATTCTCTATAGTTAAGTGTCTGTTTTTTGGTTTGGCTTTTTTTCCCTTTATTCACTTGTTTTATTTTTTAAATTCCACATATTAGTGAAACCATGTGGCATCTTTTTCTGACTGACCTATTTCAGTTAGCATGATACTTTCTAGATCCACCCATGTTGTTGCAAATGACAAGATTTCATCCTTTTTATAATTGAATAATATTCCAGATCTTGATCCATTCATCTTTATCCATTCATCTGTCAAAGATTTGGAGAAAAAGAACCCCTTGTTCACTGTTGGTGTGAACGAAAAAAAATAGTTTATTTTTCAAATGTATAAAATATCCTGTGTATGTATATACACGTATGTATGTATATGTGTATGTATATATATATATATATATATATGTATGTGTGTATATGTGTGTGTGTGTGTGTGTGTGTGTGTATCCAGAACATGAATGGAATCAGTTTGCTTTGTACTTCTCCAGAATTCAGGAGATATACATAACTCAGGTTCATGTTTATTTCAGGACACCAATGACTGATGGCATTGCTTTATTTGTCACCACAGATCTCAGCTGTCCAAATTTACCAGTTGGGATATCTGCTTGGACCATATTGGCATTTGAACTTAAAATCTGTACTGGCCAAAATAATATCATGCAGTAGTGACATATCGTTAACAAGACTGATCTTTACATTATCAAGTTTATGATGTTCTAAGATTTCTAATTCTTAAAATACTGTAACTATCTGTGTGTGTTGCTTAAGGCAGAAGTTATTTATTTATTCCTATTTGTGGTCAAGCTACTCAGAAAGATAGTAAAATAAGAAAATGAATTGAAAGTGTATATTAGCGAGAAATTCTGTTTTCTTATATGAAATGACATTTGAGGTTACAATTAAACACTGAAATATTTCTTCACAGAACACTTACATATGCATCACAGCATATTTTGCTTTCTCTATCTTATTTACTTGCCACAGTTTATTATACTCCTATTCAAAGTAAGTGAATTGGCTTATGGACTCAAATCTATACCTGACATATATTTTTACATGTAAAATTGTTTGAGTGTTTTATAACTTACAATACTTTTACAATTTGATATAAACAAAGAGCACTTTTCCAAAAAGCCGTATAGATAAACTAGGTCACAAAAAAAATAAAGGAATTGTAAAAACATTAAAACATTTCAGCTTGAAGCACACTGATCTCCTTTGCCCTAGTCTACTCTTCTCTTTCCGTGTCTCACTGCATGAATTCCTCTCTGATGGACAGCATGCATATGCAACCTAGGGTGTAGAAGCTTAAGACAAGCTAAAGTCATTCATCATCTCTGAATGCCTGGATGACTATATGCAGAGACATTTTGTGTTCAACAGAGAATTACACTGGAAACTTTGGTTGAGCACATATTTGTTTCATTGTCAGATCTGTATACTGAGTCCTTCAAATAGGATACATTTCCTTGTGTTCTGCTGCTATGTTACATAAAATCAACAAAGAGTAACTAGGTTGCATTTTCTTGCTCCACCCTGCCACTCCTGAAGAATTCCTTATCAGTCCAAATGGAAGAAAATGCTGTAAGATTTGCCCAGGAAGCAAAGCCCCATTGCAGCTATGCCAAAACAATGTTAGCACAGAATTTAAAGAACAACTGTTCTTCCTCCAAGAACATATTTAATCTTATGATCACTGTAAAATGTGTAAATGATCACAATACCCTCTTTTATGGGCATTTCTAACAAGCTTCAAGCCAAATTCATGGTCCATTGAAGCGTGAAGGTAAATGTCATGGATATCTTCAATTAATTATTGGCTAATCTCTGTCCTTACCCTACCTTTTCTTTCTGCTTTTTTCCTATCTTATGAGATGTAAGTATAGATATAGATTCATGAATCCTTACAAGTTATTGAACTTTCTTTGTAAAGCAATCTTATCATAAACAAATACACATGGAGCATAAAACTAACCAATATCACATGAAGTTGTATGTGTGTATGGTATGAGTTTAAATTAGTAAACTTATTTTCATAGAGTAGTTTAGGTTCACAACAAAATTGAGCAGAAATTACAGAGAGTTCGCATATACTCCTGTATCCCTCCCTTCCCCCACTTTGCCAACGACTTCCTCTACTGTTGACATTGAGCACCACAATGGTATAGTTATTACATTCAATTAACACATCATCACTCAAAGCCTATAGTTTACATCGGAATTCACTCTGGTGTGGTACATTCTATACATTTTGACAAAAGTATAACGATATATATCCACTATTGTACTACTATACAGAATAGCTTCACTGCCATAAAATCGTTGTTCTCTGCCTGTTCGTTCTTCTCTCCCCTTTCCTAACTCCTAGTAATCCTTGAACTTTTCATTGTCTGCATAACTTTGTCTTTTTCAGAATGTCATAATTGGAATCATACAGCATGTACCCTTTTCAGAGTGTCTTCTTTCAGTTAATAATATGCAAGTAGGTTTCTTTAGCGTCTTTTTAGTGCTAAAAATATCCCATTTTCTGTATGCACCACTGTTTATTCATTTATCTACTGAAGGGCATCTTAGTTGTTTTCAAGTATTAGCAATCATGAATAAAACTACTATAAATATCTGTGGGCATTTTAATGTAGACCATAAATCTTCTCTATTGAGTGAATTCCAAAGAGCATGATTGCTGGATCAATAGTAAGAGTATGTTTAGTTTTGTAAGAAACCACCAAACTGCCTTTCCAAAGTGGCTGTACCATTATGCATTCTCACCAAAAGTGAATGAAAATTCCTAATGTTCCATATTCTCAGTGTTTATTGTTGTCAGTGTTCTGGATTTTGCCATTCTAATAGATATGTAGAGATTTCTCACTATTGTGTTTGTTTTTTTTTAATTTTTTTTTTCAACATTTATTTACTTTTGGGACAGAGAGAGACAGAGCATGAACGGGGGAGGGGCAGAGAGAGAGGGAGACACAGAATCGGAAACAGGCTCCAGGCTCCGAGCTCTCAGCCCAGAGCCTGACGCGGGGCTCGAACTCACGGACCGCGAGATCGTGACCTGGCTGAAGTCGGACGCTTAACCGACTGCGCCACCCAGGCGCCCCTCTCACTATTGTTTTAATTTACACTTCCCTATAGCAAACAGTTTGGAGCATCTTTTCATATGCTCTCTTGCTATCTGTATATCTTTTTTGATGAGGTATCTGTTCAGGTCTTTGGGCCATATTTAAACACTTCTCTGTTGTTTTTCATTGAGTGTTAAAAGTTTTCTATATATTTTGGATCATAGTCCTTTTAAGATATATATCCTTTGCAAATATTTTATCCTACTCTGTGGCCTGTCTTTGCATTTTTATTTTTTCAATTTGTTGTTTATTTAAATTTCAGTTAGCTAACATATAGTGTAGTATTAGTTTCTGGTGTAGAATTTAGTGATTCAACACTTACATACAATACCCGGTGCTCAACACAAATGTTCTCCTTAATACCCATCACCTATTTAACCCATCCTTCCTCCCAATTTCCCTCTAGTAACTATCAGTTTTTCTCTATAGCTAAGAATCTGTTTCTTGGTTTTCCTCTCTATTTGTTTGTTTTTTTTTTTTTTGCCCCATATTCTTTTGTTTTGTTTCTTAAATTCCACATATGAGTGAAATCATATGGCATTTGTCTTTCTCTCGTGGACTTATTTCATTTAGCATACGACTCTCTAGCTCCATCCATGTCATTGCAAATGACAAGATTTCATTCATTTTGATGGCCGACTAATATGCATTCATCAGTCGATGGACATTTGGGTTCTTTCTGTAATTTGGCTATTGTAGATAGTGCTGCAATAAAAGTTAGGGTGCATGTATCCCTTTGAATTAGTATTTTTGTATTCTTTGGGTAAATACCTATCACTGCAATTGCTACATCATAGTGTAATTCTATTTTTAACTTTTTTAAGAACCTCCAAACTGTTTTCCAGAGTGGCTGCAGCAGTTTGCATTCCCATCAACAACATAAGGACATTCCCTTTTCTCCACCTCATCAACACCTATTGTTTCTTGTATTACTTATTTTAGCCATTTTGACAGGAGCGAGGTGACATCTCATTCTAGTTTTGATTTATATTTCCCTGATGATGGGTGATGATGAATATCCTTTCATGTCTCTGTTAGCTGTCTGTGTTTTCTTTAGAAAAATGGCAGATGGAAAGCTTTTGGGGAGTTTGAGTGTGTCTACAAGCTATGGTTATAAAACACTGAAACAGACTTTTGAACACCATACATCTATTTTCTTCATAAATTTTAAATCTTCTTCATTCACAACCATCTCCCCATTCCCTCCTTAAACCTATGAAATATTTACCTTTACTACTTGTTACCAATATACTACACTTGCATATCAGTTACACTACATTTTAAAATAACTTGTATTTTTCACTTGATTATTTATCTCTCTCAAAACTAACTACTATTTGAAATAAACATGTCCCTCAAGAGTCTAGTGAATTATAAACAATAATATATTTTTAAAGAAAGAATTTCTCTGAAAACTCATATTTTATTTAAAATTTATATAAATTTTGCATCCTGTTCTATATAAAGATGGTTTATTATATCATATAAAGGTAAAAATCACTTACTAAAGCAAGATAAAGCAAGCAACCAAAACTATCCGTAGTTTCTCTGCCTATATTTTTTATCAGTAGTTGATGTGGTTTCATTAATCTATCATTTATTTCTTCTAGTTATTTCCTCTACTCTGCTTCATTGCCAAAATATTACAACATACCTTTATGAAATACGAGAATACAAATGGGAGCTATTTAAATTTTGCTGCAAATAATAGTCCATGTGTTATTTCTTGGTCATTCTCATATAAAAACAGCAAGACTTACAGTCAAGGTAGTCCACAATGATAAAAATAACTTTAAAATAAACATCTAAGTACATTCAGTGCTTTTATAATAAATAATACATATTACTGATTTATTTATTATAATTGTGACAGCAATGTTATCTTTATTGAAAAGCCTACTGTTGTGGATTTGTGGCATAATATTGTGTTTTGCATATATAACGATTTCAAGTTTAATGTTAATGATTAGAATAAATAATTCACTGATATCAATCTTTGATATTATAAACTTCTTATTTTTAATCACTAATCCATGTTTCCAACTAAAGCATAACTAAAACATGATTATGTTTTGAATGATGATAGTTCGATAAGTTTACCAAACATATCATTCACACAAACAAAAAATATGTTTCTTCATGATTATTTTTTTTCCCAGAGGTAGGGGGTGGAATTTGACATTGACTGAGACTTAAAATTATTTGTAAGAAAAATATGTTTATATAATATATATATATATATATATATATTTATTTATTTATTTAAAGATAGCTTTGTAAAGTTTCCTAGTGGCTGATCAAGAAATTTTAAATCATTACATTTGTTAGACCAATACAAGCTGGTCAGATAAATAACATCAAATCAGTTATTTGTTCTCCCTAGAGAAACTCACTGAACATGGGAGTGGTTGTAGCATTGATAACACTGATAATAACAATTTAAAAAGAAAAAATATATTAATTACCCAGTAAGAGCCTATTATTTTCTTTTTTCCCAACTTCTTGGGGATTCTTATATCTTGAGTGAGAAGTTTAATATCTGGAAATACAATTTATTTCTCTGTATTACTTTCATCATGGCATTCTTCTGTATAGGATTAATTTTCCTTGGTTCATTTTTCCTGTAAGCTATTTTAAAGTGGGGGGGGGAATATATTATTGTTCAGAAAATTTATCACTTGATGGCAATAAATCAATCAGCATGTGTATCCTTGCTTGAAACAAGAATTAAGATGAAGCACAATTTATTTCAACCAAATGAAGTTTGAACTCAGAATTCTGAAAGGTGCATACAATCTTCACATTTTAACTTGATGTAACCACTTGAACTAGCTCCATTCCAGGAGGTGGCACTTGTATGAACTAGATCTAGGTTAAAATCATGTAGTTATTGCAGCCTTTGCTTTCCCCAGTGAGAATACTTTCTGTTACATTGAAAAGCTATTCTAGGTCAGCTTTTGAAGCAATGGTGCTCTTGACTCTTTCCTTTTTTGAATTGCTCTCAAACTGAAAGGAATATTTGTGAAGTACATCCCTTCTTAGATCCCACCTATGAAAGAAGAATATTTTATCCACTCACTTGATTTCATCTTCCTTTTAGCTTTGTGCCATTTCTTGTGACTTACAACCAGCTTGGGCTTCCTCGCATCATCAAGATAATTATACTAAGCTTAGTGCTGACAGTTCAAAGACAGCTTTTTAATAAAACAAGAAAAAATATTTTCAAAAAAGAACTTATTTTTCCTTTGATCATCCACAAAACAGTTAATTATATAAAACATTTCAAAACGTTAAGTTGGATCATAGAATCTCAATACTACCATTGCACTGTGCATAGGGTAATACTTAATTGGTTCAAAGTAAATATGTGTTGAATAAATATATTAATGCATTTCCTAATTCAGCATGAAGTATTTAATATCTCAAGGTCATTGGGCAGGTTTATGATGCTTCACATCCTTTGTGATGATCTTAAAGTGTTTCGTATTTTTGCTTGATTCTGTTCATGAGAAACCAGATAGAAAGGTAGATTTAAAAATTATCTGGAATTGAAATTTATTTATTCCCAAAGGCTATCAAGAAATAGCTCTACAACATGTTTTGAAGGATTTCCAAATATCCCTATAGATATTTATTTTAACTACTCTGTACAGCCCATGGTGTATATATATATATATATATATATATGAGATCACCATTTAAGAGTTTTTCTTAGTCTATTAAATTTAAAGAAAACATTTGCTTATTATTATTAAAATATAATTATTCTATATATTCAAATTGTTAAACCTCATTGATTTATTGGATTTTTTCAGAATAAGCAATTGGTGTAAAGAGCAGCAATTTAAAAAGAATTACTTAAAATAAAAAATGGCAGGACATTTGGGTATTTCAGTTGGTTAAGCATCTAACTCTTGATTTCAGCTCATTATCTCAGGATTGGTGAGACTGAGCCCAGCGTTGGGTCTGCACTGATGGAATGGAGCCTGCTTGGGGTTGTCTCTTTCCTTTTCTCTCTGCCTCTCTCCTGCTCTTGCTGTCTCTGGCTCTCTCTCTCAAAATAAATAAATAAATAAATAAACAAACAAACAAATAAACAAATAAATAAACAAACATTTAAATTTAATGTTTAAATAAAAATAATAAAATAAAAATCACTATTCTTTGACTCCAGATTTGTTTTTATTTAGACAGGTAGACACTACTCACAAAACATCAGTTTTCCCCTTCTCTCTTAGAAAGCTTACCACTTGAACTTTATTTATTGTTCTGGCCAAATAGGTATAAGTGAGAATTACTGATACTGATTTTCAAAAAACGCTTTTAAACAATAATTGAAACCTGCAGTTGTTCTTTGCCCTTTCTTTGTTCTATCCTTCTTTTGGAACACTCTCCTGATACTGGATATAGAACTCCTGTTCATAACTATCAGGTGACAAACCATATGATAAAGATGACTGGGCATGAGGAAAGGTGTGGGCATTTTATAACAAAAAGAGCTGCTATATTTGTCCTGGGGTATTTGCTTCTGGAATTCTTTTATGTAAGGAAAATGCAAACTTTGTTTAAGCCGTTTTTCAGTTATATTCTCTTTTACTTGCAGTAAAAATGCAATCTCTAACTAATTAAGATGCTTAAATTTAACAACAGGAGCTAATAATGGTGTCAAACCTACACATAACCTTACAAATACATTTTTTTTAATTATTAGGTTCAAAAAAAACATTATTTTACCATAAAGGTTTACTGTGAAAACAAAGTTTTAAAAAACAACAATATACACTTAATGGTTGACACTGCCTTTGAAATCCTCACATAATTTCAGATATTCAGTGTCCTAAACTGAAATAGACTCAGTTGTCCTAGTCTTCCTCTTGCAATTTAGACACATATAACTTTTTTATTCCACCAAAAATAAAAATCTAGTTATATTATTTGAATTACTTAATTTTCTATTATTTTTTTATTTTAACTCTCTGGTAGTTTTATAATAGTTGTAATATTATACATAATTTACCTTTTTCTTTCATGTTGCAAATGAGGCAAGATAAGAGAGTGATTTAAGAAGTTATAAGTATTTTCTATTGAGATAACTAAAGATAGAAATTACTAATCTTTATTAAGACTTTGTACTGATAAACTACATGTTACTTTATTTAATCCTCACAACAATCATAATGTAATACACTTATATTCTCTATTTTACAGATGAAGAAAATAAGGCACGCTGAGGTCAATTATCATGCTCAAGCCCACACAGTAAAGGCTGAAGGCAGGGTGTGAACACAAATTGTTTGGCTCCATAGCCAGCACACTTGTCCTGACTGCTTTACTATACTGCCCAAATTCAGTAACAGAACCATTTTAGAAATATTTCATATGTACATTTCATATGTACCTGGGGGTCAAACTGACTATATACCAAACTTCATATATTGACTTTTCTTGAATAATTGTGGTTTAGCCTTTTCAACAAAGCAATAGACCCATTAAAAAAAGTCTTATGGAGTAAGGTAGATGTAGGTATCATGACGTAGATGTAGATATCATGAGGAAACAAGAGTTGGCGTTATAATACTTATCTCCAAGTAAGACCTTAAATATTTTTCTCTAAATGGACTTTTGTCCTTTATCTTTTTTCTTAATTTCCATTTCCACCCCCGGCATACACACACACACAAAGTTGTTGCTGCATTTTCCTTTGTGTCACATTCAGAAATATAAAAGTTTCCCTCCATATCCATTAATTCCACCTCATCCCACAGTATCTGGACAGGTTAAAAAGTATGCTCCATATGTATAAGATGAGAGGGGAAAATTAAAAATGGTTAAAATTTTTCCCCTTCATTTCACCCTTTGATGCCAAACCTTATTTCTACTCACTTGAGCTACCCAATAGCCAAATCTTTGCCTCTGTTTACCACATACCACATATCATTTATTCAAACACACTTTGAATTCCTTTGTAGTCATTCTTGATCATGCTTTCCATACTGTGTGTACAAACCCAGAAACAGAACACCACTAGAACAATTATTTTCATTGACTTTTTACCTTCTGTTCTCTCCACATTGTGATAATGAGAATAACACCTGACATGATTTCTGATCCCAGTCAAGTTACCTTAAGCAAGTCTTCCCTATACTCGGATGATTGGCAAGTTCAAATTCAGAAGTCCCGTGAGGCATGAAGCCCTTACCACTGTATGACGTAAAGCTCACCTGTGTTTTTTTGCCTATTATCTGTCTCCCATGATGAAATGTAAACCATGTAAATGTAGTTTTGTCCACCACCATGCCCCAGCAATTAAAATAATGTCTGGCACATAGTAAAAGGTTAAGAAATATTTGCTGAATGACTGTTGAATTAATTTATTGCCCCACCCATATTGTCTATTGTCTATCATATCACCCTAGGCATCCAAAGATCATTTCACCTCTCGTACTGAATGCAGTATTCTGTTTATTAGAATGGCTTCCCTGCTAGACTGTGAGCTTCTTGAGAATAAGCAGTGTGCCTTATTCTATTTTTTGAGATACCTAGTGCACAAGAGTTCTGACTATACATTTTTTGAATGGTAATAGGGAAAAATATTTTTCATGATTATGGTATGCAACCTTAAAATATTGTTATAATGGGAGTTAATGTAAAAGTATAAAACATATTCCATGTTTAGAAACTCAAAAAATCACTTTTGATAATTTTGTCTTAATACCTACTTAACAAATGATGTATAAAATATCATAATAGATATCTACAACAACCAAAACCTCCTGTAACTTCTTATATGTATTTTAAGATTTAAAAAGAAACAAGAAAAAATATGATGTTTTTATTTATGGACAATAGGTATGTATTTTTATGGATTTTTTGTTTTTTACAAACACATATTTCTTGTCTCCAGGAAAATACCTTAAGCCAGTGGATTTAAAATTGAATTCAAGATGTAGTTGTCTTATAAATCTGTAAGAAGAGAGCCCTTACACTTTTACACTAAATTGCATGTGAAATCAAAATAAGAAAACTTTCAATCATGATTGAAATGAATTTATATATAAATTTCTCTCCCAATTTCAATAGGGGCAAGTTCTTTAGTTAATTTTCTGTATCACAAACTTATGTATTCTTAGCTTGCCTTATGATCAAAGTGAATGGATTTTAACATAGTGCCTGAATATTTTTAGCCCAAAGTGATTTGCTTTACAGCTTCTTTGTAATAGAAGCATATTCATTTCAAAATAATATTCACATTTAAAAAAATATTTTCCTTAATGAAGAAAGGGGCTATATTATTTTTATTTTACATTGTCTAAAGGAAAGCAAAGACTTCTACTCAGAAATTCAATTAAAATATATATAGTTGTGTGTGTGTGGTAAGAACTTTTAAAATTAATTTACTTCCTTTAGAAACTTTCAACTATACAATACAGTACTGTTAACTATAGTCATCATGTTGTACACTACATTGCCAGACTTTTTTTTTGATATTATAACTGAAAGTTTATATCTTTTGACCAATAACATATATATATATGTAATATATTACCAATTACCAACTATTACATATATATAATGTATACAATGTATAATATACATATGCATGTATATGTACATATATAATATATATTAAACATATATAAGTACATATATAATATAATATAATATATATGCATATGCATATAATATATATATAATATACACATATATGTATAGTATAGTAATGTAATATATACATATATATTACATACCTATTATGTATAATATATATGTACATATATAATATTCTATATATATTACTATTATGGATGTGTTAACTAATCTTTTTGTGGTAGTCATTTTGCATATATATGCATATATAAAATCACTATGTTGTACACCTCAAACTTACACAATGTTCTATGTTAATTATATTTCAATAAAGCAGTAAAAAAAGAAATACATATGTATATATATATATACTTTTGAAAATTTTTTATTTTTAAATTTTTTTATGTTCATTTTTTTTTTTGAGAGGCACAGGGTGAGGGGGGAAGGAGCATAAAGAGAGGGAGACTCAAAATCCTAAGCAGGCTCCAGGCTCAGAGCTGTCAGCACAGAGCCCATCATGGGGCTCGAACTCACAAATTGTGAGATCATGACCTGAGATGAGTCGGACACTCAACGGACTGAGCCACCCAGGTGCCCCTACTTTAGAAATTTTAAATAAAAAGCTCAATGCTTGACATTTGTCTCCTTGCTCTTCCCCACACATTACCAACACATTTCTTCCTCAAGTCCTTTACTCCTTGTCTTCCCTTTGCCTGAAATATTCAAAACCATTTTCTTATCATTATTCAACAAATGTTAGATTTTTAACTTTTTTTTTTTGCTTCTTATAAGGATCAGTCAGATAGGATAGAGGCTCACCTTAAAAAAAAAAAAACTTGATTTTTAACTTTATTACCTCTTTAAAGATTTTATCTCCAAATACATTTACATTCTGAGGTATGGGGAGTTAGGACTTCAACATATAAATAATGGTGGGCAACACAATGCAGCCCAGAACATGAACTTGAAATGCAGATAGATATTATATAAAAAAAGGACCGACAATTCAATTCTGTCTCTCACCTCTTCCACAGTAATATAATTTCCAAATTTAGCTAGATATATGATCTTCAGCATAAATTAGAAATGTGTGAAATCACAGATATCTTTTTTAGTTGAAACACAAAAATAATCAATTGAAGAGGTGCATTGTCCAAATGCTTTAGTTAAAATGAGTGTGATGGTTGATTGACCACAAGCAACTGAACACTTTAGAAACATGAAGACTACATATTATATCTGAAAACCTTTATTGTTGGCCATAAAGAAGCAAAGTTATATGACTTTCATCACTGAGATTTAAATTTTTCTGCAAACCTTGGAAGTGTCTTTAATTTCTTCTGTTACCTTCCTTTCTGTTGCCTGTATCACTGATGAAACAGCTCATATTAGCATCTATTTTGGATGATGGGATGATTTGGAGAATAGAATTCATGCACATTGGAGATAAATAAGAAGTACTGTGGATTCAACTGAAATTACCTTTTGTGGTCTTTTTTTTCAATTATTTAAATTTTTCCCTTGTTGGTATATATAATTGACATATATAATTGTGTATATGTATACGGTGTATATGTACATAACATGATGATTTGGTACATGTATGTATTGTGAAATGATTACCATTCTTAAGTTAGTTAATACATCCATCATCTATATAGTTACTTTGTGTGTGTGTGTGTGTGTTAAGAACTTTTAAGATCTATTTTCTTAGCAATTTTAAATATACAATAGAGTATTGTTAACTATAGTGACCATACAGTACATTAAAATCTCAGAATTTATTTATTTTATAACTAAAGTTTATATCCTTTGACCACATTCACCCATTTATTCCCACTTTATCCTGTACCACTGGCAATTGCCTAGTTTACTCTCTGTGTAAGTTCGGCTTTTTTATGTTGCATAGGTAAATGAAATCATACAGTACTTGTATTTCTCTGTCATGGCAGTATTTTCTTCTTGTTTTGACTGAATATTCCATTATTCCCAGACATGTGAGCATTTCAGGTTAGCATTTTATTAGTTAAAACAGAAAGGAGAGTGCCTAGCCATTCGTTGTTTTGGTTCTTTTTTTTTAAATTTTTTTTCAACGTTTATTTATTTTTGGGACAGAGAGAGACAGAGCGTGAACGGGGGAGGGGCAGAGAGAGAGGGAGACACAGAATCGGAAGCAGGCTCCAGGCTCTGAGCCGTCAGCCCAGAGCCTGACGCGGGGCTTGAACTCACAGACAACGAGATTGTGACCTGGCTGAAGTTGGACGCTTAACCGACTGCGCCACCCAGGCGCCTCCGTTTTTTTGGTTCTTAAGGGTGACTCTCTCATCCCCAAGAAAGAGACAGGAATCTGTAATATAATACTGAAATAATAGGTAGAGGTTAGGGTAGAAAGCCCAAGGCCTCCTTCTTCTAAGTCTTGACACAAAAAGAAATCTTCTCAGATACAAATTCTAGGAAGGGGAATCATACCTGGCAATTCCTCTAAGTGGAAGGCTTTCCCTCCTTCAGAAAAAAAAAAAAATAAATACATAAGAAGATAGGTATTTCCTTCCACTGGTCTAGGTAAGGCAAAGGGGAATAAATTTCATGACATGGGCCTAATAATAATTTTTTAAGATAATAAGAGTTGGCAAAGTTGTGGAGAAATTGGAACCCTATACACTGTTGGTAGAAATATAAAATGATACAACAGCTGTGGAAAACAGTATGGAGTCTGCACAAAAAATTAGAAAGAGAGCCATCATGTGATCCAGCAATCCCACTTCTGGGAACCTCTGGCTAGGGTCTCTGCTTTGACATAGCCACAAGCAGGAGCTAGGTCCTCCAAGGTCTAGGCACTGGTTGCTGTAAGTCCCACAACCTTCTCCATCTCTACCTCAATCCAGCGGGCTAGTCCCAGAATTCCTCATTGAGGCAAGACCCAAATAGGCCTCCCGGGAAGTGTCCCATTTGCTGGGCACCTTAGATATACACCTTGGACTCTCTTCTCCCACTGGAGAAACCATAGGCTGGGGGTGGGGGGCAGGGAGTGGTTGGTTCTCAGTGCAGTGCTGTGCCAGCTTAGAGAAAGGGTGATATGGTCCAGTGTAGCTGTTCTACTCCTCTTAACCTTCTAATGCAGCCCTTCTCTGCATTATGGTCTAGGGGGATGCTTCAGCCTTATACCTGGGTTCCGGGGCTTTCAAAATGGTATCTTGTGTATTAATAGTTGTTAGTTGGTCTGTTTGTGAGTGAGTCTGATGTTGGAAACAATCTATGTTGCCATCTTGGTTATAGTACCTACTCTATCTTCAGTCTTTTTGAGAATAAGGAAAAACAAAGTCCTATTTAGTTGAATACACTATTATATGGCTTTTACTATTCTCTCTAAACATATTCCTAATACTTTATTTAATTCATTAAGTAAGAGTAAAAGGTTTATGAATCTAAAAAGTGTTACGTATGTATAAAAGAAAACATGGGTAACCATGGAAAACAAAATAACTACATGAAGGAGATCAAAATAATCAAAACTGTTTATAGAAAATGACTCTATATAAAGTAAATCTCTGGGAAAATATATATGTTATTATATATAATAATATATAATATTATACATAATATTATATATTATATTATATATATTATTATATATTATATATAATAATATATATTATATAATATTATATATAATAATATGTATAATACATATTATTATATATAATGTGGGGGAGGGACAGAGAGAGAGAGGGAGAATCTCAAGCAGACACCTTGCTGACAGATGAGATCATGACCTGAGCCAAAATGAAGAGTTGGACACTTAACCAACTGAGCCATCCAGGTGCCCCCTCAAAAAGATTAATTTTAAGCAATTAGGCTCTGAACATTTCTGGTGTGAGAAAATGGAAGGAAAATGGGTTATAAAGAGGGTTATGGAATGTTAGCCACTAACATAAATGTCATTATGTTCAAGTGGTGATCTGGGTAATGCAGAGGGATACAAAACTTTGTATACTTATAATTTTTCTGGCCAAGGAATATTTAATCAAAACAACCTGGAATCTGAATGTAAGAACTTTCATGTAAAAATGCAGTCAGACCATAGGATATATGGAATTTTACACCCCTTCTCCATTCTTATAGATACTTCTCAAATGAATATTTTGCTCATATTGAAAGTTTCCCGGGGCACCTGGGTGGCTCAGTTGGTTGAGCGTCCGACTTCGGTTCGGGTGGTGATCTCACAGTCTGTGAGTTTGAGCCCCGCGTCGGGCTCTGTGTTGACAACGCAGAGCCTGGAGCCTGTTTCAGATTCTGTGTCTCCATCTCTCTCTCTGACCCTCCCCCCATTCATGCTCTGCCTCTCTCTGTCTCAAAAATAGATAAACGTTAAAAAAAATTTTTTTTAGAAAGTTTCCCAAGGGCCCATTTAATTCTCAGTTATCCTGGGTGATATTGTGCCATTTTTAATATTAAGTATGAGAATTAGAGCCATAGTTTGAATACACTTAACAAGCAGTACTCTGGCTCTTCCTGTTCCCCATCATTGCACCAGATCAAGGCAAAAAAGAGAACTCCATGTGGGAACTTCCCATCTACAAGCTCTGCTTCAGTATCTGTAGGGTGGGAGGAGAATGGACAGACTGACTCAGGCAGCTAAGGTACTGGGGCAGTTGACAGGCCAGACCTTTTGTGTTCTCCAAAGCTAGACACACCATCAGATCCTTTGGCATCAAGAGAAATGAAAAGATTGCTGTCCACTGCACATTCCATGGGGTCAAGGCAGAGGAATTCCTGGAGAAAGGACTAAAAGTGCTGGAGTATGAGTTAACTTCTCCAGTACTGGAATCCTTCGTTTGGGGATTCAGGAACACATCAATCTGGGGATCAAACATGATCCAAGCATTGGTATCTACAGCCTAGATTTCCATGTGTTTCTAAGTCAAGTTTCAGCATTGCAGAAAAGAAGCACAGGGCAGGCTACATTGAGGCCAAATACAAAAACAGGATCAGCAAAGAAGAGGCCATGCACTGGTTACAGGTGAAGCATGAAGCATGATGGGATACTCCTTCCTGAAAAATAAATTTCCATTTCCATCCAGAAGACCAAAACCAACAAAAACTTTTCAGTGAAATGCTAAAATAAATAAATAAGTAAAAATTTTAAAGAAGGCAGCAATCTGACACACCTATGAGGGTCTAGAAATTATTCATTGTCTATGTTGTTGGTGTACCTTATTTCTCAGGCCTCTTAACTGAATATGGCTGGCTTCCTCTGCTGCAGACCTGACAAATTTTCAATTTCTGGCAGACAAAAATTTTAGGTAAGAGGTCACTTCCAGTCCAGACTCTTAGGGACAAACAAGAGGAGATTGGGGAGATTTATCGCAAGGGGAAATTTGCTTGTAAAGAACAATGCTCTGTTGAAATCTAAATTCATCAATTTTTACATCCAGCTTGAGAGATAGCCATATTGGTCCTAGGTACATCCTCTTCTGTGTGACATTCGTCTTAATGACTCACTCTGAAATATGGCAAGCATAGACAGTCCTATTATTACTGATAAGGCTGGTTTCTGCCCAGAACAAGAGTTTTTTATATCTTATCAGGTAATCAAGGATTCCTAAAAGTGCTGCCTTTCCTAGGAAAATATTTGCAAGTTTGACAAAAGGAACTGGAGTCAGACACAATGCAACACTTAATTCACTATCAGCATTTGGAAGCACCTCTGAAAGGAAGCTAAAGGGCTCTTGGAGGAGTATAGTTTCCAAGTTGGGAATTTTGAAGTATAGGAGTAAGAGTGTCTTGATTGGATCTCAGTGTGAATTCCAGGATTGTTAACTGTTTGGTTCCTTCAGAAAACCACACAACATAAGTGATCACTAAAGCAAATTAAGTTTATTCTATTTATTTTTTTAAGAGAGGACACCATTTTGACAGTCTTAGTAATTCTTAGAAGAAATTGGTTGGTCATGGAAGATATTAACACATCTCTGAGTTTGTTCTCAAGTGGTTTAAGAGGTTTCAAGGTGAGAAATTGAGTATAATCAGGCCAAGTCAGTGACAAAATCATGTAAAATTGATGGGCACTATGAAGTGAGGATTGTGAAGCAAATCTTGATAAGCAAATTATTTCATAAGTGAATTGTTTGCTTAGCTTAGCTTTCTATTCTTCTACAGGAGAGAGTTTTCCAGTTACACAAATTGGTTTTCTGACAATAAAGTCATTTATTCCTTTATAGCCTTAGCTTTCTGGGCAAGAATCTTCTGAAACAAATAGTTGTCATGTTGACATAGATGATCTTGGTTCTTAATCCTGATAATCAAGTTGTGTGGAGGCTAGTGATTTTAATTCCTAACATTAAATACAATCCAGAAAAATAAATACTGGCATTTGTTTACATTAAATTATCTTTTATAAAATGAAAAAATTACCAAAAATAACTTGAAAGATAATCCTAGCCATGAAAAGTTATTTGGAACAAATAAAAAAAACAAATAATTACTATCAAGTATTTATTTATATATAAATAACTTCTACAAATCATCAAAAGAAATATATATATAGTATATATATTTATATACTATATATATAGTATATATATATAGTATAGATATATAGTATAGATATACAAATCATCAAAAGAAATATATATATAGTATATATATTTATATATCTACAAATCATCAAAAGAAATATATATATAGTATATATATTTATATACTATATATATAGTATATATATATAGTATATATATATAGTATAAGAAATCTTATTGGTTACTAATATATCAGAATTTATTCAACTTCTTTAGTAATCTGGGAAAGACCAACTAAAACTATTAAGCACCAGTTAAAAACTGTAACATTTTCTTAAATTAAAATTTTATAAAACTCTCATGAAGGGTTAAAAACTGTTGATAAAAATATGGAGAAATACTATTTATCACATTCAGTAGAGGGATTATAAATTGGCTCTATCACTTTGGAGAGCTTAAGAGTACTAAATAATAAAACTGAATGTTACTTTCAAGTAAATATACTGAAATCATTCTTGAGAATATACATAAAACACATATCTAAGATAAATAAGTGAAGAATTCTTTCTAATAATAAAAATTTCAATAAACTTAATGACTATTAGTAGGGAAATGGAGAAATACAATGGGGAATATTCTGAAATTTGAATATCACACAACACTTATGAACTTGATCCCTGCATGTATGCATGGATGGCTGCTGTGTGAAAAAAATAAAAGAACAAAATTTTTATGATATTTAGAGTATTTTGTAATTTATGTAAATGTTAAAAATTCCAAATCATAACAGTTTGGGATATATACTACATATTATAGTGAAATATAAAACACTGGCAAAGCATGTAAACCTAGACTTCAGGGTCAGGGTTTCCTTGGTGGCGGGGAAGGGAATGCATTTCAAGGGAAAGTCTCACACATTTTAATAGTTGTAGAAATATGACTTAATGCCAACAGTTTCAAATCTAGATGTTAAGTACATGGCTGCTGTTACATTTTTCTCTTCACTTTTTGTTTACTTTGAATATTTTATGATTTAAAAAAAAAGGTCATTGATTGGAGATTCAAAAAATAAAGAAAATTAGCTTACATTTGAATATGTATAAGATGTAGGTCCAATGATGTTATCACTATTTTGTAAGAAAGCTATTTGGAATAACTCAAACACTCATCACAGAAGAAAGCAAGCAAAAAAATACATTGTGTCACATATATCTCATATATTTAAATAATCTGCAGATTAAGAAACAATGTGGTGGCTCTATGAGTAAATTAAGAAAAATTGAAGAAATTATCCAGATTATGAATCTGTTATCCTGTTTAGGTAAATTTAATATGCATTTTTAAATCAAATACTTCTTGAAACATCTTTTTGTAAGGCTTTAATAGGATAATGTGTGTATATGTTTTTAAGCATTTGGAAAGACTACAAAAAGCTGTTAATAGTGCTTATTTCTGGCAAGTGGGTGGGGGGTAGAGAGAAACAGTTATGTATTATTCTTGTGATAATAATGAAGAAAAAATTGAAAAAAAAAAACCACTCCTAAAATGTATATGGAACCACAAAGTCCCTGAAAGGCAAAAAAAATCCAAAGAAGAAGAACAAAACCAGTGGCATCCCACTTTCTTATTTCAAGCTATACTATAAAGCTATAGTCAATAAACCAGTATGGTATAAAAACAGAGAGACCATTGATCTTAAAAAAAACAAAAGAGACAGTTATTTTTACTAGCAAAATGAGTTACTGGGGAATAGCAAAGATGTTATAATTCAGGACAAGAAAACTACAGTGAACCATAGGCACAACTGAAGAATAGAAAAGAAGACTTTCTTTTATAAGAGAAATGAGGAAACTGGGAAGCTCGGGGTTTTGCTGAGTTCTCAATGGCTGAGCTGTTGCTTCTTTCCCCTTACTAAGGTATGTGGAGTAAACTTCTTCCTGTTGGAGAATGTGAGGTAGTGGCAGTGTGTGAGAGCTCTGCATTAGTGTTCTCAGAGGGTCTAATTATTTTTTTTTTAACGTTTATTTATTTTTGAGACAGAGAGAGACAGAGCATGAACAGGGGAGGGTCAGAGAGAGAGGGAGACACAGAATCCAAAACAGGCTCCAGGCTCTGAGCTGTCAGCACAGAGCCCGACGCAGGGCTCGAACTCACGGACCATGAGATCATGACCTGAGCCGAAGTCGGAAGCTTAACCGACTGAGCCACCCAGGCGCCCCTCAGTGGGTCTAATTAAAGGGGCAGGTCCTAATGGGTTCAGAGGAGGAAGGAGCAGGGAGAAGTCTGGAGAAAAAGGGAAGTTCAGAAGAAGTGAGAGAATTGAATGAGGAAGCAGAGGGTATAAGAGGTGTGGATAGAGACAAAGAGCAGAGGGGGAGGGGACAGAAGCAAGAGGCCTCAGAAGCTTTTTTGCCTTCTTTCAATTGTTTGCCTCAGTTAATTTAGAAATGGTATTTTGAAAAGAGGCAATTTTAGAGTCCCGAATACAATCAGAAGTCTAAAGATACCAATGGAAGTAGGTATCCTATTCAGTTTATTTTATTTTAGAGCCATGGTCTTCTAATTTGCTTGTAAAAAAAACAAAGCACATTTGGGGAGATAAAAATTTCCCTATAATGGCCATGGGAGTTCTAGATTCTTTTTTCTTAAGTTGGTCCAATTACATTAAAATGCACTTGAGGAGGGACCATAGTTTTTAAACATAAAACCCAATAGGGTCCCAAAAAGAAGATCCTCTTGAGAGAATTTAGCAGACTGGGATCCCGTTATTCAAAACCAGAGGTTTAGAAACCTGAAGAAGGGCCTTCTTAAAATCAAACAAACAAAACAGATCCTGAATAAAGTTGGAGAGCTCAACCAAAAGGAGGGAACTTGGATCTGAAAGGAGACTGAAAGAAAAGGGAAAGGAAAAAGACAACTCACAGAAGCAGAGAGCACTGGGGCCACAAATGGGTAACTCACATGGTTCTGGTGGTTGTTAGTTCCTCAAGGGTTCATCTCCTTTGGGTACCTTTATGGTCTCCATGTAATGATGAATGAAGACCTTAAACAAAAGGGCCAGTTATTTTACCAATAAATGAGTTGATTTGGAAATAGTAGAGGAATTGCAATTTGAGATGTGCAAACTATGGTGAAATACATGCATGTTTGAAGAATGGAGAAGGCTTTATTTTATAGGGAAAAGGAGAAAGCTGGGTGAGGCTGTTTCACTGAGTTCTCATTAGCTGGCTATTGCTGGGCAAGGAGAAATTCTTTTGTCTTGCTGAGGCATGTAAAGTAAGCTTCCAGTTGGGGAATTTCTGGAGGTGTGGTTTTTATAGCAAGTTGCAGGGTGTAAGAGCTCCCCCTTCAGGGCTTCCCAACTCCATTTTAAATTAGGTTTCCTTCATTTATTTTCACAAGACCAGTGGAATAGATTCAAGAGTCAAGAAATAAATCCAAGCATCTATAGTCAATTAATATTTGACAAGGGAGTCAAGAATACTCAATGGAGAAATGGCAGTTTCTTCAATAAATGGTGTTGGTAAAATTGGATATTCACATGTAAAAGAATGAAGCTAGACCCATAGATTACATCACTCACAAAAATTATTGAGAATTATAGAGTTAAATACAAGATCTGAAGCCACAAAACTCCTAGATGTAAACATGGGGATAAAGCTCTTTTGACGTGGGTCTTGGTAACAATTTTTTGGATATGACACCTAAACTAAAGCACAAGCAACAAAATCAAAATAAACAAGTGGAACTACATCAAACTAATAAGCTTCTGAACAGCAAAAGAAACCATCAACAAAGTGAAAAGGCAACTTACAGAATGGGAAAAAAATATTGCAAACCATGTATCTGATAAGGGGTTAATATCTAAAATACATAAAAACTCATACAACTCAATAGTAAAAATTAATAACAATAAACAAATATCCCAATTAAAAACGGGCAAAGGGCCTGAATAGACATTTTTGTTAAAGATGATACACAAAAGGCCAACAGGTACACGAGATGCTCAACATCAGTAGTCATTGGAGAAAAGTAAATTAAAACCACATTGAAATATTGACTCAAGCCTGTTAGAATGCACATCACCAAAAGACAAGAGATGACAAATGCTGGCCTTGATGTGGAGAAAAGGGAACTCTTTTTGCACTATTGGTGGGATTGTAAATTGGTACAGCCACTATGGAAAACACTATGAAGGATCCTCATAGTTAGAAATAGAACTGCCATATGATCCAGCAATTCTACTTCTGGGAATATATCCAAAAAAAGAATAAAAACACTAACTTGAAAAGGTTTCTGCACCTCCAAGTTCATAGCAGCATTATTTACAACAGCTAAGACATGGTAACAACCTAAGTGTCCACTGAGGGATGAATGGGTAAAGGAGCTCTCATATATATGCAGTGAAATATCATTCAGCAATAGAAAGCAAGGAAAAACTACCATTTGTGGCAACATTGATGGACCCTGAAGGCATTTTACTAAACTAAGTCAGACAGAGCAAAAAAAAAAAAAAACAAAACAAAAAAAAACACCAAACCTATATGATCTCACATGTGGGATCCAAAAACAAAACGAAAACCAACCAACCAACCAAACAAACACAAATAGCAAAGGAGATCAGATTGGTTATCAGAGTCAGTGGGTAAGGGAAGGGAGAATTGAAGGAAGTTAGTCAAAAAGTAAAAACTTTCAATTATAAGACAAATAAGTATTAGGGATGCCATTAACAACATGATGACTATACCTAATACTGCTGTATGATATATAGGAAAGCAGTTAGTACAGCAAATCCTGGAGTTTTCATCATAAGGAGATTTTTTTCCAAGTTTTCTCTTTTCTTTTTATTTTTTTATCTATATGAGAAGATGAATGTTAGCCAAACCTACTGCAGTAAGTATTTCCCAATATAAATAAATCAAACCATCATACTGTATGCCTTAAACTTATACAATGATGTATGTCAATTGCTTCTCAATAAAACTGGAACACATAAGTAAATGTGGTCATTTAAGAATAAAATTAAAATATTTTTCTTTTAAACACACATTAAGAAGAGAATCTATTCTGAACTTGTATAAACAAAACGACATAGAAGCATAAGTGAGGATTTTGACAGGACATGTGAAAATGCTGTGTGAATTGGCTGACAATGCATTGAGTCCAAAGGAACCAAATAATTGCTGAAGACACAATGTGGTCATTTTTACACAAAACTACTTATATCAAATTATCACAGCTTAAAGAAACCATTTGGTTGTTACTATTTTTAACTTGTACTTGCAGCTATAAAATTTTTATCACAGAATTTATTTTATTTTTTAAACCAGGACCTTCAGAGAAGAGTATTCAGTAATTAGCTCATGGTAGTTTCAGAGGTTGGATTGATTCCCAGGTCTTAGTCTTCTCTCATGTGGGAAATTTTGATCATAAAATTCAAAGGCTGACCTTGGTTCTGATTTTATAAGGAATATTATATTCAGCTCGACCTTCACAATCTAGATTGAAAGAAGATGAAAGGATTAGTTTAAATTGAACACTATGCTTACAGTCCAAAAAGAAAGAAAAAAAAAGTTAAACTTTCAGAGTCATAAATTATACATGAAACGATATATGCTAATAGTATAATCTTAAGTCACCAGAATTCCTGCATTATCTGAAAGTGTAGGTGTTTGGTTAGTTGAATGATAATAATGGCTTTAAAAAGACAGTGACTCTCCTGGATAGAAAAAATACTGTCCTAATTTTATAATTTCACATTATACAAAATACTTGCAAATGAATTAATTGTCTATATAAATGATAGTTATAATTTTCAGCATTTTAAATTCCATTTAAATTTTTGTTCATATATGCAGGTACTATAAATACCATATTGTCTTTATAACAAATTTTACGATTGTTGCAAAAGTATTTGCATGCATCTGTGTATTAAAAAATATCATTCTAAGAAAAATTTACCAAATCTATTTTTAAAATATCCTTAGAATCACTTGACTGTCTTTTGACTCACGAAATAAAGTTACTTTGGGGGCACCTAGGTGGCTCAGTCTGTTAGGTGTCCAACTCTTGATTTGGGCTCAGGTCGTGATCTCACAATTAGGAGTTCAAGCCCTGCATCAGGCTCCATGCTGGCAGTGCAGAGCCTGCTTGAGATATTCTCTCCCTCTGCCCACTCCTGCTTGTGCTCTCTCCCTGCCCCCTCTGTCTCAAAATAAATAATTTTTTAATTTACTTTATTTAGATTAAAAGATTGCCAAACGGTCTCTCACTCATAGTTATGGAGCACTTAAAGTGTAGATTTCTTAAAATATGTGATAATTGGAATTTTATAAGTATGAGTCAGAAAAACAAAAGTATGGTATAGTATACCATGCAGTATGTGCACACACATCTTTCCAGTTTACCGAGAAAAAGATAATTTCTTACATTCTGAAGGAGCAGACTTTTTGTCATCTTTGGGCTTCAAGCCCAAGGCTGCTGTTGTCTTTTCTGTTCCTTTCACCACTCACCAATGGTTTCATACCTTACTGTATTCATTGTCAAAACTGAATATCTAGGTGATATCTGGGTACCAAATCTCACCTCTGTTGTAGTTGTAGCTCTGTCCAGAATTATGGCTATGTGATGCCAGCATTTGATGCCGAAACATCAAAATCTGGTTTACTTCATTACTTGTTTACAAATACACTATTTTTCCATTTAAAACACATATTCACTTTCAAACCGTTCAGGGGTTTGTGAATAGACACAGCTTGATCATGGAAACAGAGTAGTGTGGCCAGAGGATGACAGTGAGGCAAGAGTTACATATCCATTCTCCAACATTTGGATGTAGATGAAGCCAGAATCATGAATGCCAAATGTCTGGAGTCCAAATAATGTCAAAGTCAATTTTGCCATGAATAACACATGGGCTTTGATTTATTTGATGACATGCTCTTCAGCTTTTGAAAATATTCATTGTTGTGACAGGACAATTTAGTAAAATAAGCTGTGTTCTGTTTACTGGCACTAGGTATTTTTCCTTACACATCCCAAGAAGATAAAGATGCACATGTGTTGTCTTGCCCCAGGTCCTGTGGTAGCTCACACCAGAAAGAAGAAATTGAAGACAATTGCCTCCAATCTTCAACCCCCATCCAGATTTCTCTTATCGAAAGCATATAACTATTCGTGAAATACAGATATTCAATAAAAGGTTACTAAGTTCTCAACTTGATTTGGGATGTTCAACCTGGTTTAAAGGAGTGAATAGAACACCAGGCAAATAAATTACCAGGTAAATCAAAGAATAAAAATCTAGGTTTAAGAGAAAAATTAGGAGAGAGTTTTCACATGTAATATAAATCTTTTTTATTTCATATTAAAATCCAAGGGACAAAATTATTTTAGATGTGGTTAGTATGTATTGTTTTTTACTGTGTATCATTCCCTGGACTATATAATTTATGCCCATCACCTATACAATGTTCATAAGCATGTTATAATCATTTTAATTTTACAGCTGAAATCAAAGTGAAATTCTGAGAAGTTATTTGAAAATAAATATGAGAATCAAATTTCAATTCAAGATCTGCCTGATCTCAGAAATAGTTAAAATTCATCATAGAACTATGATATATGCACAGAATATAATCAAATAAAGCAAAGGGGAAAAAAATCAATGTTGGTACAAAAATACAGAACTTCCTTGAATTTTAATGAGCTTTTAGCATGTGTGAGGAAAACATAGGATACTTTCAGAAGAATGAGGTAAGGGAGATGAGAACTTTAAGTCAGAGGTCCAGAAGTGGCTTTAGTTGAGGTCAGTTTTTAGAGATTTTCCCAAGATCTATCATTCACTTTCTTGCAGTGCCCCAAGGATGTAGAGAGAATCCGGTTGTGTATAATTAAGGCGTCTAGAGCATCGATATTTGACAAAGTTTCTTTTTGATCTAAATATTTAAGTTTGACCCCAAAGAAGAGGAGCCACCTGACATTAAGGAGACCTGAACATTTAGAAAATGGGTACACCAGAGGCATCTGGTATAGACCAGTGACACAAGGGCTTCCAAGATATGCACTTGACAGCATGGGACTGCCGATACTTGGGGAGAAGGTACCCTTAAGGATGGACATTGAATGTTTCATCAGCTTAGTGGAGTTGTTTAAAATTTTTTAAGGAAAATACCCAAAAAGTAGTGTTTCCTTATTCTGTCAAAGTGGAACTTGTGTAAGAGGAAGGGATGACACTCTAATGGTATGTCTTTAGAAGACTACCTTCAAATTTTGGGGTGTCTGTGTGGCTCAGTCGGTTAAGCATCCGACTCTTGATTTCCGCTCAGGTCATGATCTCACAGTCCTGGGATGGAGCTCCACATCAAGCTCTATGCTGACAGTGTGGAGCCTACTTAGGATTCTCTCTCCCTCTCTCTCTCTCTCTCTCTCTCTCTCTGTCTCTCTCTCCCTCTCTCTCTCTTTCTCTCTCTCTCTCTACTTCTTGCATGTTCTCTCTATCAAAAATAAATTAACATTTAAAAAGAAAAATATTGGGCACCCGGGTGGCTCAGTTGGTTAAGTGTTCTAGTTTGGCTCAGGTCATGACCTCGCAGTCCTTGAATTCGAGCCCCAGGTCAGGATCTGTGCTGACAGTTTGGAGCCTGGAGATTGCTTCAGATTCTGTATCTCCCTCTCTCTCTATCCCTCCTCCACTCACATTCTGTCTCTCAAAAATGAATAAACATTAGAAAAATTAAAAAAAAAAAAGAAAATGGTTGCCTTCAAATTTGTAATCTGGCTACAAGTATTCAAAACATAGAAGAATTAAGCAAAAGTGACTGAATAATAACTTTAAAACAAAACTTTTAAAGCACAGCAAATCTAAATTTCCTAAGATTTTATCAGAGCTGAAGAAAATGTGATTATGTTTAATATATAAAGACTACAAAGGACACTGGACTTGGGAGTTTTAGATGCAAGAATATTAATTCTACACAGAACATGTGTGTCTTAGGGTAATATTGAGCACAGAAATCCTCTTCAAGGTCCATCTTATTAGAAGACTATCTTCTGCTTTTTTCCAGTTGTTGAAGATGGCGAAGGGGGGAAATAAAAATTTAAAAAAAAAAAGCAACTTTTTCTGAGTAAGGAAAGTCATGGCAACTTCAGAGTCACCAGAAAACAGTTCATAGAAGACTAGTCACAGAGGCTAGAGACTGAAAGCATTTATAACCCCTCAGAAGCCAACTGCTTACTTGAATAGATCTTGGTACCTTAACAAATGGCTAAGATTCAAAGGTTTGATGCAATGAAACTGATTTTGATGAGGAGCTCTGACCCATAGTAATGTGAACATCCTAGAGTCAGCAGTTTGAAGTTTAGGGAAGTTTATATACCCCTTTTTCTCCTTACTTTAGGGAAAAATAGACACTTTGTGGTAACCCACATCTATCAAGAGAGCCTACTTTTAATAAAGGGGTAAATGTAGTTGGCAGTAATGTCAAAGGAGACACATTATGTTTAAGAAATGGAGAAGGCTTATTCTTAAGGGGTTAAGCTCGGTCAGACATGTTTCTATTTATGCCGCAACAGCAAGAACTCAGGAATCTGGGAGAAAAATTCTATAATACTTTCTGCTAATAGAGGGGTCAGGCCAAACCCTGTAAATAGTAACCATCATGCTTTTTGCATCTTAGTTCTAAACTAGGCATGATCCATGTACTTTATGTAAAATTCTGGATGGGAAAAAGAACCCCCAAAGCGACTGCCAATGAATTTCTACCAGTGGTTAGGATGAGATCTCAGAACAGACTCTATTTTACTTAGAAAAGTAAAATTAATGTGATGTTATTCCTACCTACCTATGGTGGGTGTCAAAATTCACATTAGCTACACCACTCAAATTGATTTGTATACTTATTATGTGTTTGGATTATTCCATAACTATCCAGTATATACATGGCAATGAAAGATTTGTGTTGATAACAGCAATGTTAACTTACAAATATTTATAAATGTCTTATCAAAATAGTATCTAAAATAAAGACGATAACAATAGGACTAAGAAAATGTTAACAATGCAAATAATTTTTAACATCTGACTTAAGTTACTATTTTTACAATAAGAATTTATGCCAAATGAATTTTTGATAAATTGAATACTTTCATACATAACTACTGACAGCTTATTTAGCTATTGGCCAATATTTAAAGAGCCTTCAGTATTTGATTCTGGTAGATTAATTTTGGGTAATCATGGAGAAAATAGATAGAAATTCAGATGAAAATAATTTCTAATGGGAAATTTAGGAAAAATAGCTAAATGTCTGTAAGAGAATTATTAAGTGAATTATTACTACCTATTTGTTACAATATTACAGAACCAGTAATGATATTTATGAAACTTTTTCATGGCATAAGAAACTTTTCATTATACATATATTCATTATATATATATATATTTTTTATATGTATATATTTCATTATATGTACAAATGACATATATTTTATTTTTTTAACAGCATAAAAACCATTAAATTAAAAAAAAAATGTGGGGTGCCTGGATGGCTCAGTTGGTTGAACATCTGACTCTTGGTTTCAGCTCAGGTCACAATCCCAAGTTCATGGGCTCCACATTGAGCACAGAGCCTGCTTGAGATTTTCTCTCTCTGACCCTCTGCTTCTCTCCCCTGCTTTCTCTAAAATAAAATTAAAATAAAATAAAATATTCAAACTCTTAACTGTTGTTTGCTTTGGATAATTTTAATATGAATGATTTTCATCACCTCCTTCATGTTTTCTTCTTCTTCTTCAATATTTCTATCTGTAAATATTTATTTCTTTTATATTTGAAAGTAGTTTTAAAAATATGACCATTAGGAGTGCCTGGGTGGCTCAGTCGGTTGAGCATCTGACTTCGCTCAGGTCACGATCTCACGGTCTGTGAGTTCGAGCCCCGCATCGGGCTCTGTGCTGACAGCTCACAGCCTGGAGCCTGCTTCAGATTCTGTGTCTCCCTCTCTCTCTGGCCCTCCCCCCGTTCATGCTCTGTCTCTCTCTGTCTCAAAAATAAATAAATGTTAAAAAAAAATATGACCATTAGTCAGTTCAGAGCACATTTAAAACAATTTGTTTGGAGTAGGATTTAAAAATTTTTTTTTTCAACGTTTATTTATTTTTGGGACAGAAAGAGACAGAGCATGAATGGGGGAAGGGCAGAGAGAGAGGGAGACACAGAATCGGAAACAGGCTCCAGGCTCTGAGCCATCAGCCCAGAGCCCGACGCGGGGCTCGAACTCACAGACCGCGAGATTGTGACCTGGCTGAAGTCGGCCGCTTAACCGACTGCGCCACCCAGGCACCCCTGGAGTAGGATTTTGAAAGTAATTCAAGAATGGAAAGGGGCTTAAAGACCTTCTGTTTTAATACTAACACAAAATTGGTAATTTTTGTCATTACAGAGACACACTATATATTAGGATTTAGGGTGATTTCTTGATATTGTAAAATATTATTTTAGCCAATAAAACTAGAAATATTGAATTCCTTATGTGGCTATACCTCTGCTGAGTTTCTCTAAGAGCTAAACATGAAAAAGACAATGGCAAATGCGAAATCAAATATTCATTTATTGGTACCTAGTTGAGGGTAATCTCCAAAGCAGAAGTTCAGTATTGGTCAGAGCCTAAATTTTGGTCCCAAACCCTCCCAGTGGTCCCTGCAGACCAGGAATCACTATCTAGCCACATAACTACATAAACGTGCTGCTATGCACTCAAGAGGAAGCCTTAAAAGGAGAAGTGCTTATTACTGCACATGAATGCACAGTATTGGAGTGGGGGTGGGGGGAGAGGGAGCTACATTTAAGTGACTACACACACTTTTAAAATAGCCTTAGTTAATGCCATCTTTTGAAATTAACATTCTGAGGGGACAGAATAGTTGGGAATTGGTTTTTCTTTCCTGTGCAGAAAAATAAACAAAAAACAAAAACAGTAACACAACCAGGAGTGGGATATTTTTAGGTAGTTAACGTGTATTTGGAATTTTTCTAGACATTCTCAGTAATGTATTTTTAAGAATATCTGATGTCTTAACACTCCGTGAATGTGAACTTTAGACCATGACTGACAATAAGACCTAGAAAATGTTCTCTATTGAACCAAATAGCATTACAGCAAGAGACTATAAGGGTATTGATGTAAATCAATCATTATTTCAATACAATATCTTATTGTATATCTTAAGTCATGTCTTAATGAAATGTAGGAAATTTTTTTCAAACATTGTATATTTCATAAATAAATAAATAAATAAGCATCATATATTTGATATTAGAGGGTCTGTTTTTTTTTTTTTTAATTTTAATGTTTGTTTATTTTTGAGAGAGAGACAAAGTGTGAGTCGGGGAGGGGCACAGAGAGAGAGACACACAGAATCGGAAGCAGGCTCCAGGCTCCGAGCGAGCGGCAAAGAGCCTGATGTGGGGCTCAAACTCACAAACCGGTGAGATCATAACCTGAGCTGAAGTCGGGTGCTAAACCAACTGAGCCACCAAGGCTCCCCAGAAGGTCTCTTATTAGCTCTTTATCTCATTGATCAGAAAGAGAAAAGAAGCGTAAATGAAGTATAGCTGAGTGACTTTCAGGTCCCAGAATTGTGAATGGACAAGGTGATGTTTTTTGAACTCTTAATTCATAAACAGCTAATTCCAGTTATATTTTCATAGTACATCTGTGCTTAAGGGTATGTTCTTTCACTACTTCGAATTCTGGGTCTCCCTCTCTCTCTGCCCCTCCCCTGCTCATGCTCTGTGTGTGTGTCTCTCTCTCTCAAAAATAAATAAATGTTAAAAATTTTTTTTAAAAAAGAGTATGTTCTTTCACTTATCATTCATCCATTATTGATGGAGTGAGTACTGTTTACCAACACTGTTTTAAGATTGTAGATACAGTGTTCAACAGGAAACAGTCTCTGCCCATATACATATTATGTTTCAGGAGACATTTACCCATTCTACCAATAAATATGTGCCATGAGATAGTACCATAGAGTAATGAGATAGAGAGGGTCGGGGTAAAATTCTGATATGATCCTCAAATGTGTCCTCTCTGAGAAGGTGACGCATACATTTTGGACAAGCAACAATGACAGAGAATTCTGTTGAATTATCTTCACAGATTTTCCTATTTATCATGAGAACAGGTTAGGCTTTATTATTCCTATTTTCAGAGAAATAAATTCAGTTTACTGTCTCAGAAAACATAGTCCACTGTAACATAGGAAAAATACATACATACAGGAGAGGAGATTGGAGCAGAAAGTTGAACTGGTGTTAAAATAAGTAGACAAATTACGATATTTTGTTGAGAGAAATAGGATTTCATAAAAGAATTTTCTGACTTTAGCAATTGGGTGGTTGATAATACTATATTTTACAATGAGAAAAACAAAGAAACTAAAAGATTTGGGAGCAATGTAAGCTTTGGTTGACATGATATTTTAAAACACTTTCAAAACAATCCAGTGGAAATGTCTAAAAGCAGCTGGATAAAGAATGCTACAACTCAAAGGAGAGTAACAAAGTAGAACTATAATCTTGTGAAGCATCAGCATAAGTGATATTACTTAAGGAGGATGAGAGAAACACTGCATATGGGAGTGGCATCCTCAGTGTTCTAAAACAGGCCAACTTTGATCTCTTACTAATAGGGATGGGTTTTTAGCTATGGTGGGCTTTCTCTGGAACTGGAGATTCCCCCATGTCACTCCTCTTGCAGGATTTTTTCAATGTTCCTGTAGCTCTTTCACTCTTTCTTTCTTTCTTTCTTTCTTTCTTTCTTTCTTTAATGATAGGGGGTAGATAACTTGAACAAAAATCCCAGGTACTAGAATATCTGCTAATTAAGCCACACCATGACTTTTTACATGTAACTTGCATTTGCAAGGGATTTGAACTTAATGGAAACGTGTATGTGACCAAAATTCGTAATCTGTTCTTGTGTATTGGTCACCATAGTAGTTAATCAAGAAGTGGATGCTCCCCATATCACCACCTGCTGAGGATCTGACAGTGATACTCTGCTGATACAAACTGAAGAGCCCAATGAGAAGCTGATCAATTTTCCTCTAGAAACAATATCATATCATGCCCCTGCCAAAACACCTACAACCAGCTACACACTCGTTTCAAGGAAAAGTGTGCCTTTGGAAAACTTAATCAGAATCACTTACAATTATAACCGGGATGCATACTTGCACACCAAAGCCAGAGACATTTCCTGGCTGCTTCATCTTTATTTTTGTTCCCTAAGAAGTCAGTTACAAGTTTAGAGTAAGTCCTTGCATTTCCAAACTGACCTTTCAATGATACTTATTACATAACTCTTCACCTGTGTTAGCACCTATTTTGAGGGAATTGTGGGATACAGATGTAGTCCCTGACTCCCTTTTGATAGTTTCTCTGTGGAACCCAGAACTCTACTACAAATTTCATGCTGGGCAAAACATTCTTAGTAGAACTAGTAAACATGCTAACTAAAAGGTAAAAATGACCCTGTATCATATGTTTTAGAATGACTGATTGTAGATGAAGAAAGTCAATATTTAAGTTTTTACTAATAAATACACAGTAAAATGTAACATAACTTGTCATTCTTTTATAATAAAATTAAAATCCTAAGATGATTTCTCAAGTCTCTTGCTTTTTAAATAAATGTTACCCTTCTTTGTGGACTTTATCCTTCCCTAGACTTGCTCTTGCATGAAGAATGTTTTTCAGCTGCGGCAAAAAAGCCTATCCCAGAGTACAGGGTATCTATTTCAGCAGGATTCTCAATAAAAGAAGAATGACATCCACATGGGTCCAGAGCTCAGCCTGTTCCATCAGACCGATAATACCCTCCTAGCTTCTCAGTCTGAAATATGTCCTCCTGCTGGTGTTCATTATTATCACCTTCAGTGATGCCTTTTCAAGCTCGTTGTCATACAGCATGCAGCATCTCAGTGCTGTCAGAAGCATCATTATCATCTCTGTCAATGAGTACACAAGCATCTGACCCCAGAACCTCTCAAAGCTCACTCCTGCTAGGGGTTTTGAGAGAGAAAAAAAAGTGTGCCTGTATCTTTGCAAATATTTTTGACTCTCTTGAACTATATTCTCCCTCTCTCAAAATATTCAGAGATAAATAGGTATATGTTAATGTATATCTATATATATAATATACGGAATGATGCAGTTTAAATGAAAGATAAAATGCTTATGTTATCACTAAGATAATTGGAAAGAACATTCTGAAAAATGCATATTTCCCTGATTTTATTACTTTTATTATTTTATAGACACCATACAATTTACAAAAAAGAATAAAATAAAACAAAACCTATCTTGAGAGACAGACAATTTACATTTTGTTTACCTTTTGAAGATTTTAAGTAATACATAAAAGGAAAGAAATCTGGATGATATTTTCTGAAATAGTAAAATATTATATCTTTAAAAGGTGTAAATTGTAATGTCTTTGTAGCAACATTTGTGTAACAGACAGGACAAATGGTGATTGTGTGTAATTAAATTTATAGATGCAGGAGTAACAAAAAATCAAAAAAGCAGACTGACTACTGACATTTCCAGTGATGATGACAACATATTCTTTATGAGTACGTTGAGCACCCAACTCGAAGAAACACTGTTTTGGACCCTAGATTAGAATGTGAACTGATAATGATAATATAATTTTTGAGGGGAAAAAAAAGTTTGCAAAATTTAAAACCTAGAGAATATAATTGAGTAGATCAGAGATTTGGTTTTATAACATTAAAACATAAAGTACCTATATATTTATTGATTTCTAATAAGGTAATATTTAAATAAGTCCATTATCAGGTGAAGAAACATTAAATAAATGTGACCACTATCTATGGAAATATCTTTGAAAATGTGGAAACATTTATAACTGTCAGGGGCATAAAAGTCTCTAAAAGATATCTTCATTTGTTAAAAACGATTTTACTCTTTGTATTATTTTGTATGTATGTGGATATAAATATATAGATATGTGTTATAATTGTGTCGCAAAACTTAGAATCATGACTATGTGGTAGGATATTTCTCCTTTACAAAAAAGACACATTTCTTGCTCTCTCTATAGGAAGTGGTAGCCTTTCGTATTCCTCATAATCTAGCGATAATTAAGTAGTTTTAGTAAATAATGTAGTGCATTGCTCTAAACAAAGAATTATAAAATAATATACGAATCTATTATTTGTTAAAAATATGTGTGTTTATTATATGAATGCAACTTCATAATATGTATTAAAATATTCATTTGTATAGTGTGATGTTAGCGGGGTTACCAACATCAAGAAGGAAAGTGACTCACTGGTAATGGGAAATTTTGATGTTGATTAAGAACCATCTACTCTTTTATTTTACGTAATGCACTTTCTTAATCTTTCTGAGAAAACAGGAGGCATTTGCACATGCTAAGTCTTTCATTACATGTAAAGATTTAAGAGAAAAATTTCAGAATAAATCATTTATCGTTCTCTTTAAAAATATTTTTCTTGAAATGAAGTTGGTCCAGACTAATCAAGTAAATGTCCTAATTGCACTAGCTGGCAAATTCCCAGCATGTAAGATTAAACCATATACAACACATAAATTAAGGTTAAAAACGCGTCCATGCTTTTAGCTGAATTCTCAGTCAAATTTAGTTGTTTAACAAAGAACTGTCACAAAAGTTAAAAATGACGTGATAGTATAAGGGAAAATATATAGATAAATCAAATCCTGTAATAATGAGAGAGTATTCCCACACACATAACATACACACATACACATATAATATTTATGTGATTTAATGTAATTACTGTTTGTCAAAACAGACACCAAACCTCCCAGAATACTGCTACATGCAACTGTCTCGGTCTGGCAGTTGTGCCCTGGGGCTGGCTTTTCCCCCTAAGGCAGCCATCCGCATTAGCTTCTTTTTTAGCTCTTCATCTTTTTGTTTTTCGCTGTCCATGTTTGAGGCTGATGTGGAGAAAAAGAAGATATGCCAAACAAAGAAAAAGGACTTGTTTTTCATTTTTAATAATTTAGCTGAAAACATTTTTGCCACATATTGTCCTCCAGCTTCTAAGAATGTGAAATAAAAACAGAAAAACTTAAAGTTACACCTATTTCATAAGTTTATGTTGGACTGTTGTATAAAGTAAAATTAAACACTATGTAAAACTATAAAAAGGAAGACTGTGTGTCCTACCTTTTCACTGGAGATAAAGGTATGTAATGGAACAGATCTGCGGTTACAAGAAATTCAAAAGTTGGTTACCTGAAGAATGGAAGATGGTTAACAATAGAAAAAGGACATCTTAGATTCTAGTCAAGATGGCGGCGTAGGAGGTCGCTGGGCTCACCTCGCGTCCTGCTGATCACTTAGATTCCACCTACACCTGCCTAAATAACCCAGAAAACCACCAGAGGATTAGCAGAACGGAGTCGCCGGAGCCAAGCGCAGAAGAGAGGCCCACGGAAGAGGGTAGGAAGGGCAGCGAGGCGGTGCGCACTCCACGGACTGGAGGGAGGGAGCCCGGGCGGAGGGGCGGCTCACCAGCCAAGCAGAGCCCCTGAGTCTGGCTGGCAAAAGCGGAGGGGCCGGGCGGACTGTGTTCCGACAGCAAGCGCGACTTAGCGTCTGAGAGGACATAAGTTAGCAGCTCTGCTCGGAAAGTGGGAAGACGGGAGGACAAGGGAGGGAGAGCTGCTGAGCCCCCGGACGACAGAGCTCAGTTTGGCAGGGAACAAAGGCGCTCGCCAGCGCCATCTCCCTCGCCCATCCCCCAGCCAAAATCCCAAAGGGAACCAGTTCCAGCCAGGGAACTTGCTCGCTCCGCGCAAACACCCAACTCTGTGCTTCTATGGAGCCAAACCTCCGGCAGCAGATCTGACTCCCTCCCGCTGCCACAGGGACCCTCCTGAAGTGGATCACCTAAGAAGAAGCGAGCTAAGCCTGCCACTCCTGCCCCCGTGCACCTTGCCTACCCACCCCGGCTAATACGCCAGATCCCCAGCATCACAAGCCTGGCAGGGTGCAAGTAGCCCAGACGGGCCACGCCACCCCACAGTGATTCCTGCCCCTAGGAGAGGGGAAGAGAAGGCGCACACCAGTCTGAATGTGGCCCCAGCGGTGGGCTGGGGGAGGACATCAGGTTTGACTGCGGCCCCGCCCACCAACTCCAGTTATACACCACAGCACAGGGGAAGTGCCCTGCAGGTCCTCACCACGCCAGGGACTATCCAAAATGACCAAGCAGAAGAATTCCCCTCAGAAGAATCTCCAGGAAATAACAACAGCTAATGAGCTGATCAAAAAGGACTTAAATAATATAACAGAAAGTGAATTTAGAATAATAGTCATAAAATTAATTGCTGGGCTTGAAAACAGTATACAGGACAGCAGAGAATCTCTTGCTACAGACATCAGGGGACTAAGGAACAGTCACGAGGAACTGAAAAACGCTTTAAATGAAACAAAATGGAAACCACCACAGCTCGGATTGAAGAGGCAGAGGAGAGAATAGGTGAACTAGAAGATAAAGTTATGGAAAAAGAGGAAGCTGAGAAAAAGAGAGATAAAAAAATCCAGGAGTATGAGGGGAAAATTAGAGAACTAAGTGATACACTAAAAAGAAATAATATACGCATAATTGGTATCCCAGAGGAGGAAGAGAGAGGGAAAGGTGCTGAAGGGGTACTTGAAGAAATCATAGCTGAGAACTTCCCTGAACTGGGGAAGGAAAAAGGCATTGAAATCCAAGAGGCATAGAGAACTCCCTTCAGACGTAACTTGAATCGATCTTCTACACGACATATCATAGTGAAACTGGCAAAATACAAGGATAAAGAGAAAATTCTGAAAGCAGCAAGGGGTAAACGTGCCCTCACATATAAAGGGAGACCTATAAGACTCGTGACTGATCTCTCTTTTGAAACTTGGCAGGCCAGAAAGAATCGGCGTGAGATTTTCAGAGTGCTAGACAGAAAAAATATGCAGCCGAGAATCCTTTATCCAGCAAGTCTGTCATTTAGAATAGCAGGAGAGATAAAGGTCTTCCCAAACAAACAAAAACTGAAGGAATTTGTCACCACTAAACCAGCCCTACAAGAGATCCTAAGGGGGACCCTGTGAGACAAAGTCCCAGAGACATCACTACAAGCATAAAACATACAGACATCACAATGACTCTAAACCCGTATCTTTCTATAATAACACTGAATGTAAATGGATTAAATGCGCCAACCAAAAGACATAGGGTATCAGAATGGATAAAAAAACAAGACCCATCTATTTGCTGTCTACAAGAGACTCATTTTAGACCTGAGGACACCTTTAGATTGAGAGTGAGGGGATGGAGAACTATTTATCATGCGACTGGAAGCCAAAAGAAAGCTGGAGTAGCCATACTTCTATCAGACAAACTAGACTTTAAATTAAAGGCTGTAACAAGAGATGAAGAAGGACATTATATAATAGTTACAGGGTCTATCCATCAGGAAGAGCTAACAATTATCAATGTCTATGCACCGAATACCGGAGCCCCCAAATATATAAAACAATTACTCATAAACATAAGCAACCTTATTGATAAGAATGTGGTAATTGCAGGGGACTTTAACACCCCACTTACAGAAATGGATAGATCATCTAGACACACGGTCAATAAAGAAACAAGGGCCCTGAATGAGACATTGGATCAGATGGACTTGACAGATATATTTAGAACTCTACATCCCAAAGCAACAGAATATACTTTCTTCTCGAGTGCACATGGAACATTCTCCAAGATAGATCATATACTGGGTCACAAAACAGCCCTTCAAGAGTGTACAAGAATTGAAATTATACCATGCTTACTTTCAGACCACAATGCTATGAAGCTTGAAATCAACCACAGAAAAAAGTCTGGAAAACCTCCAAAAGCATGGAGGTTAAAGAACACCCTACTAACGAATGAGTGGGTCAACCAGGCAATTAGAGAAGAAATTAAAAAATATATGGAAACAAACGAAAATGAAAATACAACAATCCAAACGCTTTGGGACGCAGCGAAGGCAGTCCTGAGAGGAAAATACATTGCAATCCAGGCCTATCTCAAGAAACAAGAAAAATCCCAAATACAAAATCTAACAGCACACCTAAAGGAACTAGAAGCAGAACAGCAAAGGCAGCCTAAGCCCAGCAGAAGAAGAGAAATAATAAAGATCAGAGCAGAAATAAACAATATAGAATCTAAAAAAACTGTAGAGCAGATCAACGAAACCAAGAGTTGGTTTTTTGAAAAAATAAACAAAATTGACAAACCTCTAGCCAGGCTTCTCAAAAAGAAAAGGGAGATGACCCAAATAGATAAAATCATGAATGAAAATGGAATTATTACAACCAATCCCTCAGAGATACAAACAGTTATCAGGGAATACTAGGAAAAATTATATGCCAACAAATTGGACAACCTGGAAGAAATGGACAAATTCCTGAACACCACAAACTTCCAAAACTCAATCAGGAGGAAATAGAAAGCTTGAACAGACCCATAACCAGCGAAGAAATTGAATCGGTTATCAAAAATCTCCCAACAAATAAGAGTCCAGGACCAGATGGCTTCCCAGGGGAGTTCTACCAGATGTTTAAAGCAGAGATAATACCTATCCTTCTCAAGCTATTCCAAAAAATAGAAAGGGAAGGAAAACTTCCAGACTCATTCTATGAAGCCAGTATTACTTTGATTCCTAAACCAGACAGAGACCCAGTAAAAGAAGAGAACTACAGGCCAATACCCCTGATGAATATGGATGCAAAAATTCTCAATAAAATACTAGCAAATCGAATTCAACGGCATATAAAAAGAATTATTCACCATGATCAAGTGGGATTCATTCCTGGGATGCAGGGCTGGTTCAACATTCGCAAATCAATCAACGTGATACATCACATCAACAAAAAAAAAAGATAAGAACCATATGATCCTGTCAATCGATGCAGAAAAGGCCTTTGACAAAATCCAGCACCCTTTCTTAATAAAAACGCTTGAGAAAGTCGGGATAGAAGGAACATACTTAAAGATCATAAAAGCCATTAATGAAAAGCCCACAGCTAACATCATCCTCAACGGGGAAAAACTGACAGCTTTTTCCCTGAGATCAGGAACACGACAGGGATGCCCACTCTCATCGCTGTTGTTTAACATAGTGCTGGAAGTTCTAGCATCAGCAATCAGACAACAAAAGGAAATCAAAGGCATCAAAATTGGCAAAGATGAAGTCAAGCTTTCGCTTTTTGCAGATGACATGATATTATACATGGAAAATCCGATAGACTCCACCAAAAGTCTGCTAGAACCGATACAGGAATTCAGCAAAGTTGCAGGATACAAAATCAATGTTCAGAAATCAGTTGCATTCTTATACACTAACAATGAAGCAACAGAAAGACAAATAAAGAAACTGATCCCATTCACAATTGCACCAAGAAGCATAAAATACCTAGGAATAAATCTAACCAAAGATGTAAAGGATCTGTATGCTGAAAACTATAGAAAGCTTCTGAAGGAAATTGAAGAAGATTTAAAGAAATGGAAAGACATTCTCTGCTCATGGATTGGAAAAATAAATATTGTCAAAATGTCAATACTACCCAAAGCTATCTACACATTCAATGCAATCCCAATCAAAATTGCACCAGCATTCTTCTCAAAACTAGAACAAGCAATCCTAAAATTCATATGGAACCACAAAAGGCCCCGAATAGCCAAAGGAATTTTGAAGAAGAAGACCAAAGCAGGAGGCATCACAATCCCAGACTTTAGCCTCTACTACAAAGCTGTCATCATCAAGACAGCATGGTATTGGCACCAAAACAGACACATAGACCAATGGAATAGAATAGAAACTCCAGAACTAGACCCACAAACGTATGGCCAACTCATCTTTGACAAAGCAGGAAAGAACATCCAATGGAAAAAAGACAGCCTCTTTAACAAATGGTGCTGGGAGAACTGGACAGCAACATGCAGAAGGTTGAAACTAGACCACTTTCTCACAACATTCACAAAAATAAACTCAAAATGGATAAAGGACCTAAATGTGAGACAGGAAACCATCAAAACCTTAGAGGAGAAAGCAGGAAAAGACCTCTCTGACCTCAGCCGTAGCAATCTCTTACTCGACACATCCCCAAAGGCAAGGGAATTAAAAGCAAAAGTGAATTACTGGGACCTTATCAAGATAAAAAGCTTCTGCACAGCAAAGGAAACAACCAACAAAACTAAAAGGCAACCAACGGAATGGGAAAAGATATTCGCAAATGACATATCGGACAAAGGGCTAGTATCCAAAATCTATAAAGAGCTCACCAAACTCCACACCCAAAAAACAAATAACCCAGTGAAGAAATGGGCAGAAAACATGAATAGACACTTCTCTAAAGAAGACATCCGGATGGCCAACAGGCACATGAAAAGATGCTCAGTGTCGCTCCTTATCAGAGAAATACAAATCAAAACCACACTCAGGTATCACCTCACGCCAGTCAGAGTGGCCAAAATGAACAAATCAGGAGACTATAGATGCTGGAGAGGATGTGGAGAAACGGGAACCCTCTTGCACTGTTGGTGGGAATGCAAATTGGTGCAGCCGCTCTGGAAAGCAGTGTGGAGGTTCCTCAGAAAATTAAAAATAGACCTACCCTATGACCCAGCAATAGCACTGCTAGGAATTTATCCAAGGGATACAGGAGCACTGATGCATAGGGCCACTTGTACCCCAATATTCATAGCAGCACTCTCAACAATAGCCAAATTATGGAAAGAGCCTAAATGTCCATCAACTGATGAATGGATAAAGAAATTGTGGTTTATATACACAATGGAATTCTACGTGGCAATGAGAAAAAATGAAATATGGCCTTTTGTAGCAACGTGGATGGAACTGGAGAGTGTGATGCTAAGTGAAATAAGCCATACAGAGAAAGACAGATACCATATGGTTTCACTCTTATGTGGATCCTGAGAAACTTAACAGGAACCCATGGGGGAGGGGAAGAAAAAAAAAAAAGAGGTTAGAGTGGGAGAGAACCAAAGCATAAGAGACTGTTAAAAACTGAGAACAAACTGAGGGTTGATGGGGGTTGGGAGGGAGGAGAGGGTGTGTGATGGGTATTGAGGAGGGCACCTTTTGGGATGAGCACGGGGTGTTGTATGGAAACCAATTTGTCAATAAATTTCATACAAAAAAAAATTAAAAAAATAAAACTTTATATAATGAAAAAAAAAAAAAAAGAAAAAGGGCATCTTAAGGGAGATACAAAGTTTAGAACACCCCTGAAAAGAGACCTAGGTAAATTTCCTAAACTGCACAAGTGGAATGAGGGTGTACCCATTCCTTGCTTCCTGGAAAAGATGGACTTTTCCATTTAAAACTGGAGTGAATTTAATCAGTTGAAAGACTTAATCACAAGAGGTGCTGGGGAAAGTGGTCTTTATTTAGGTGGTCTTAAACGTGCGTAGAGAAAACACAGAGGCTTTATTAGTAAGTAAAGAGAAGAGAATTGGTAATGGTGAAAATCTCCAAAACATTTTTCTAAGTTATGATTTCTATTGTTGTAAGCATTCTTTGCATTTGCATATTGAATCCAGTAGAAATTTATTTTTTAAATTGTGTGAATTCCTTCAACATGACTAATTACTTGTGTTAGTACCATTTATTGAATGTATCATATATTTCCTCACAAAACTGAAAAGTCACCTGTACTATAAGTAAAATTCCTATATCAGTTATCTATCAGAATCTATTTATGGGGACAGTATTTCTGTTTTTTGAAGTGACTTTTGCCTATTGTTTTCTATATAAACACAAAAGATTCATTAAAATTGACGCATTTTATTTAAAAAAGTTATTTTTTAAATGGGGCGCCTGAGTGGCTCAGTCAGTTAAAGCATCTGACTTTGGCTCAGGTCATGATCTCGTGTCCGTGGGTCATTATCTCATGACTCAGGTCCATGGGTTCAAGTTCCACATTGGACTCTGTGCTGACAACTCAGAGCCTGGAGCCTGCTTCGGATTCTGTCTCCATCTCTGTCCCTCCCCTGCTTGTACTCTGTCTCAAAAATAAACAAACATAGATTAATATAAAGTGAATCTAAATTTTTTTATATACAGTTCTATGAGTTTTAAAATATGTGTAGATTTATGTAACCCCAACGACTAAGATACAGAATAGTTCATCACCTGAAATACTCCCTCATGCTTTCTATACACAGTTACAACCTACCCCTATTCAAAGACTTGGCAACCACTGATCTGTTTTCTAACACTTTAGTTTTATTTTTGAGCATATTATATAAATAGAATCACCAAGCAAGTAAATTTTGATATGTAGAGATAACCTTTGACATATATATATAGCCCTATTGTTATTATTGTGAGTAGTTGTACTAGCCAGGGTTCTCCAGAGAAACAGAATTAATAGGAAAATCATATCAAATCACATTATAATCCTTGAGGGATTCAATGATACCCATTCACATTGGGAGAAGCGATATGCTTTACTGAGTCCACCAATTCAAATGCTTAATCTCTCATCTGCAAAGGCTCTTACAGATGTACTCATAAATAATCTGTAGCCAAATATCTGAGTATCTCATAATACAGTCAAATGGACACATAAAAGTAACCATCTCAGCAATATTCCTTTGGATAATATACTACAATTTGTGTATTCACTCACTGAACCACATTTGAGTTGTTTCAAAATTAGGATGATTATGAACAGAGTTCTTACGAACTTTTCCTCCAGATTTATTTATTATTGTTTTAATAATAAAAAAGTAGATTTTTTTCAATGAATGTAAGTTTTAATTTCTCTAGGGTAAGAATTTAGGAATTGAATATCTTAGTCATACAGTAAGTGTATGTTTCATTTATTTGATACTACCAAAATGTTTTCCAGATGGACTGTAACATTTTGCAGTCAGCAATATTTGAGAAGTCCAGATGCTTTGCATCCTTATTAATACCAGGGTATTATCAGTATTTTTCTTTTATCCATCATACTAGTTGTTGTTTTGGACTGATTTGCGTTCTCTCAAAATTTACATCTTGAAGCCCTAACTCCCAACGTGACTATATTTGGAGATGGGGACTTTACAGTTAAAAGAACTAATAAATGTAGGGTCCTTGTCCAGATAGAAAGGTGTCCTTATAAGGAAAGAAAAAGACATCTGAAATGTCTTTCTCCATGAGCACACAGAAGAAAGGCCATGTGAGGGTGCAGTGAGAATGCCGCATCCACAAGCCAGGTGAGAGTCCTCAGCAAGACCCAGATCAACCAGCACCTTCATCTTGGGCTTCTAGCCTCTAGAACTATGAGGATACAAATGCATGTTGTTTAAACCACCTACTCTGTAGTGTGTAGTTATGGCAGCCCAGCTGACTAATGCAGTTGGATGTAATAAGATCTCATCATAATTTTAACTTGATTTCCCTAATGGCTAATGATGAGAACATTTACTCATTGCTCATTTGTTTTCTATACAACTTCTTTTGTGAAGTGACTATTTAAATTATTCCCAGTGATGACAAGCAATGAGTGATTTACCAAGCTCTCTTCACCTGCCCTAGCAATACCTAAGCCACTTAATTGATATGGAGCTCTGGAAAGACTGATGATTTTGATATGCCCAGCCTCCATGATTCTAGAAAAATGAAAAAGCAAAGCACACGTTGCACAAACATGAAATAAATATTAGCTGGGTTAAGTCACAGAGATAGTGGCACTGTTTGTTTTTGTTGTTGTTGTTTGTTTGTTGTATTTTAACACCAGGGTAACTTACACAATCTGACACAGATACTGTTATTTATCTTGTCAAAAATCCTAATAAATAATTTTCAGCCCATCTCCTGGTATATGCTTCCACATTTCTTTCTTCTCCTTTGAGGTACAATGTCTCCAAATATTTCTCTTACTTGCAGTTTATAGTTAACCCTCTTCGAATTCTGTGAATTAAGAAAAAAAAAGAGAGCAAGACCCATTTTAAACATACAAAAATAGATCCAAAGGAAAGTGATGGGGAAAATGTATTATGCTAACATTAATTGAAAGAGAGCTTTAGTAGCTTTATTATTTCAGAAGACACTTCAGAATAGAAAAACTTATCATATATAAAAAAGGAATCATTATATTGTACACCTGAAACTAATGTAACATTATGTCAACTATACTTCAATTTTTTAAAAAAATTAATTAAAATAAATAAATAGGTAAAAGAGACATAATGACAAAGGGGTCAATTCTATAAGACATAACAATTCTAATATGCGTGGACCTAACAATGATATCAAAACAGTTGAGGCAAAACTGATAGACTTGCAAGAAGGGTAAACAAATCCACTCTTATAGTAAGAGACTTTTAACACTTTTCCTTCTGATAGTTCAAGCAAGAAAATCAATAAGGATATAGTGGACCTTAATAGAACTATCAATCAACTTGATCTAATTCACATTTATAGAATACTCTATCCTACAACAGTGGAATACACATGCTTTTCAAGCTCAAATCAGACATTCATCAAGATACACTACATTGTGGATCATAAAACATACCTCAACCGACCTAAACTTACAACTTTCAGACAAAAATTGAATCAAAGTTGAAAGAAAAAACATCACATCAAGGGGGTCTATACAGGTGTCCAAAATAAACTTATCCATACTTTTGTAATGGATTTTAACCATGATTTACATCTTGTTTGAGGAGTTCCAAATTCTAGGAAATCTGCCAGAAGAAAAGTATTCCCAGTATTTTCTATAGCTGAGCTTACATAGGAAAAATTGGGGCAGGGATAGGAAAGGGAGGGGAAACATGGAGAACCGTAGCAATAAGAAACCTTCTGCAGTCACAGGAAAAAGTGAAAATCAAATGAAAAATTTCCCTCAAATGTTTGCTAATTAATCCAGTTGACCCTTTAACACAATGCAGGAGCTTTATGCCACCCCCTCATGCAGTCAAAAATTTAAGTATAGCTTTGGACTCCCTCAAAACTTAACTACTAATAGCCTACTGTTATCAGAATCCTTATTGGTACCAAAAAGTTGATTAACGTATATTTTGAATGTTAAATGGATTATGTACTGTATTCCTAAATTAAAGTAAGCTAGAGAAAAAAAATGTTATTTAGAAAATAAAGAGAAAATACATTTAGAGTACTATATTATATTCATCAAAAGAAAACTACAGATTAAGTGGACCCGTGCTGATCAAACTCATGCTGTTCAAGGGTCTGCTGTATCTAGAGAGATACTTAAAGTGAAAATACTGACAAAAATAATATATTTTAATTGGAAAAAAATCAATAACAGAAAGATAGATGGAAAATCCCAAATATTTTGAGATTAAACAACACACTTCTAAACACGTGGATCAGTGAAGAAATTTCAAAAGAAATTTTAAAATATTTTAAAGTAAAAATGGAAATACAACTGATCAAAATTTGTGGGACAAAGCAAAAATAATGCTTAGATGGAAATTCAGAATATTAAATGCCTATATTTGAATACAGTAAGGGCGCCTGGGTGGCTCAGTCGGTTAAGTGTCAGACTTCAGCTCAAGTCATGATCCTTCGGTTTGTTGAGTTTAAGCCCCGAATCAGTCTCTGTGCTGACAGCTCACAACCTGGAGCCTGCTTTAGATTCTTTGTCTCCCTCTCTGTCTGCCCCTCCCCGACCCACGCTCTGTCTCTGTCTCTCAAAAATAAATAAAAACATTTTTAAAAAAATCATAGAATACAGTAAAACCTTATTTTGTGAACATAATTTGTTCTGGGAATATGCTTGTAATCCAAAGCACTTGTATATTGAAGCAAATCTCCCCATAAGAAATAATGGAAACTCAGATGATTCATTCCACAACCCAGAAATATTCACATAAAAATGATTATAATTCTGTAAAATAATCCAAAATAACAAAGAAAATACAAAATATAAAGAAACATAAACAAATTAATGTGCTCTTGTCTTTGAAAAACTTCATGGCTGGTATAAGGGAGGAGGGTTATTTTGTAGGACAACTTTCACTCTCACTAAGGAATCAGTGCTATCTATCGGCTCAATGGGATCTTTTTCTGTTCCTGCAGCTTTACCAAGGAACTTATTCAAAGACACTTGCTTTTGCCTCCTTTTGAGGATTTCAGGGAAATGTGACATTGCATTGTCATTAGACACATTCATCACTCGCACTACTACAGCCTTATTTGGATGGTGCTTTTCTACAAAGTTTTGCACTGTTTCCTACATTTTACACATCTTCCTAATCTCATTTGAAGTGAGAGATTCCTCCTCCTTTTTCTCCTCCTCAGCAGATGAGATGCAGACATGGACTTCTTATAAAATCTTGCAAGTTTGGCCACTTGCATACCTCGTTCATACTTCTCGATGATTTCCTTCTTCACTTCCACCTTAAACATCTACTCTTACTGCCTTTCTTCAACCTTTTTCTGCATGGGGGGCATTGTATATGCTGGCACAGATGCTGACTACAGTACAGTATTAATAAACTCTTGTCATATACTGTAGTTAATGTAACTGGCAGCAAGGCAGCAGAGGAAAAGGTCTGTATCTGCAGGCAGCCTGACCTAAAATGAAGCAAAGCATTCCTGAGCTTGCTTTTAGATAGAAAACCAAAGGACTGTCCATAGGTGCTTTGAAGTGACAAAAAATACATTGGTACCAGTTGTAGGTATCTTCCAACATTCTGAAAAATCACTGATTCCTGCCAAACACCATGGCCTGAGACTCTGAGCATGGGAGACGATCACCCACAATCCTGCAGAGAGAAAGACAGAGAGCGAGAGAGAGCGAGAGAACCATTGGTTCAGCTGTGCTCATGTGACTTTGGCAACCCATACTACTTGCATTGCAAGACATTACTTATTTATTAAGTTAAAAATTATTAGAAATGTTTGCTTGTCTTGTAGAACACTCTCAGAACAAATTACTCACAATCCAAAGTTTTACTATATAAGGAAGATATAAAATAAATGATCTAAACTTATACTTTACAAACTAGATAAAGAAGATAAACTTCAGTTTGAGACAGGAGAAAAGTAACAAAGAAAGAGCAGAAATCAAATAAACTGAAAATGGGAAACAATAAAGAAAATCAGTAAAACCAAAAGCTGGTTGTTTGAAATAAAATCAATAAACTCTACCCAAGCAAACTAAGAAAAAATATATACAATATCAATAGCAGAAATTAAAGAGAGCTCATCATTACTGATCCCATTATCAAAAGGAATGGAATAAAGAAATACCGTAAGCAAATCTATGACCTCAAATTAAATAACAGATTAAATGGACTAATATTTTGGAAGACTTGAACTACAAAATCTTACACAAGGAAAACTGATTTATTAAATAGGCCTATACATATAAGTTAACAATAAATCTATAATTGATAAACTTCCACAAACAAAGTGCCGGACCCAGACATTTTTCCTGGTGAATGCTATCAAATTTATGTTCACACAAAATCTGCATAAAAATATTTACAGCAACTTTATTCATAATTGCCCCGAAATGAAAGCAACAAAATATTCTTAAACAGGTGGATGGATGAAGAAACTGGTATGTCCATACAATGGAATATTATTTGGTGATTTTATTTTATTTTTAAGTTTATTTATTTTTTTTTTCAAAGTTTTTTATTTATTTTTTTGGGACAGAGAGAGACAGAGCATGAACGGGGGAGGGGCAGAGAGAGAGGGAGACACAGAATCGGAAACAGGCTCCAGGCTCCGAGCCATCAGCCCAGAGCCCGACGCGGGGCTCGAACTCACGGACCGCAAGATCGTGACCTGGCTGAAGTCGGACGCTTAACTGACTGCGCCACCCAGGCGCCCCAAGTTTATTTATTTTTGAGAGAGAAAGAGAACATGAACAGATGAGGAGCAGAGGGAGAGGGAGGATCTCAAGCAGGATCTAGGCTGTCAGCACAGAGCCCGACATGGGGCTCTATCTCATGAACTGTGAGATCATGATCTGAGCCAAAATCAAACTGGACACTTAACCAACTGAGCCACCCAAGCACACAATTTAGTGATTTTAAAAAATGAGCTATCAAGCCAGAAAGATGTGGGGGAAGCTTAAATTCATACCGCTAACAAAAAAATGCCAGTCTTCAAGTCTACATATTATGTAATTCCAAGTACATGACATCTGGAAAATGTAAAAGTATATAAACAGGAAAAACAATGGTGGTTGCTAAGAGTTCAGAAAAGGAGGAGCAGGAGAAGTAAATGCAGCACAGGGGATTTTTAAATTGGTGAAACCATTTTATAGCGAATAGATAAAATTATGCATTTGTCCAAACCTATAGAACTTTACAAACTTATAGTGAACTCTAATGTATGCAAATTAAAAAACAATTTTAGACAATCAAGGCATCCCAAAATAAAATGCAGCCAGTGGAAAATAATCTAACTGTATTACAAATATATGAAACCACCTAATTAAGGGGTGGAAGACAGGCGTAGACCTATGTCACCATAGAAATGAGTCTGTTAGACTAAAGGAACAAGGAACTGCATATAAGACTGAGAATCTGTCATAGCTAAAAAGAGCCAATGGAGACATGACAAGTAAATGTGACATTGTATCTTGAATGAGATCCTGAAACAGTAAAAGGACCTTAGACATATTGGGACAGAGTGCTGATGTAGATGGATTTCCCTTCCATGAGTGCAGGGAGTTAGTAATAAAACGGCTACAGACCATGTGCTTGCTGTTCCTGAACTAAAACCTTTGGAACCTGGCCAGTCCTTTGTAGGTAAAGGGTGGCTCTCTTTTACAAGAGAAAAGGTTATGTAATTTCCTGCTGCTGGTATCTAAAACGAACTGTCCAGCCTCTAATTAAGTATTCACATGTCACACATTTAAGAACCTTCAAATTGATGAAACCAGTTTCTTACCAGTAGGGGATGGAAATACGTTAATTTAAAGTACCGTGATTTTACTACATTCTGTAAAGATGGCTGAGTGGCAAGCGAACATGTGCTTTTGAGTGTACTGGCCACGACGTAACTGGTTTTCATTCATCGTTGGTAGTAATTCTACTTCATCGCATTTGCAAGGAAAATGGCCAAAACACCAGATGGAATCTTTTTCCATTTTTTTGTCTTTTCCTTTTCTCATTTATCATTTTTATTATAGAGAAATATTCTATTATCAACGAATCTGTTAGTGTTACCACCAATTATTTCTCCTTTAGGTCTAGTGTATGCCTGAAATTGAAACAAGAGATTTTTAGATTCATTGGCTTTTTACTTTTATTTAAAGTATCTTTCTTATTGCTGTCTAAGTTTAGAGACTGTCTATTATATAATATACATTAATTTGCTCTCACCACCTCAATATTTCAGTTGAAAACCTGAACTGCAATAGTATGAAAGTATCCTTTTTTAAAATATTAATATGCCAGCAAGTTTATATATGCTCTTGTCTCCCTCATTCCAGCTCACTCATTAATTTCATTTTATATAATGAAATTCAGCTACTTTTATTTTTTTATTTTTTTATTTTTTTTAATTTTTTTTCAACGTTTATTTATTTTTGGGACAGAGAGAGACAGAGCATGAACGGGGGAGGGGCAGAGAGAGAGGGAGACACAGAATCGGAAACAGGCTCCAGGCTCTGAGCCATCAGCCCAGAGCCTGACGCGGGGCTCGAACTCCCAGACCGCGAGATCATGACCTGGCTGAAGTCGGACGCTTAACCGACTGCGCCACCCAGGCGCCCCGAAATTCAGCTACTTTTAATGCATGCAGAATACTTTATTTTTCTATCATCAAGAAATTAAAGCCCAAGCAAATAGCTTTTAAAAACATAGTTGCTTTTTTTTAAAGTTCCAAGAAGAACATAGGAAAACATAGGAGTAATTGGATAGAAGCCTGACATTAATTCTGTAAGCTGTTTTAAGTAACTACATGATGCAAAGGTGCAAAATAATTTCATTCTGAGGATGACACAGGTTGTGTGGAATTTTAATAAGTGTTTCATTGTCGAAGACGTATTAATGAAACTTTCTTCCTTGGGAAGTTTCATTTTATTGGTGAAGTTAAAATTAATTCATTTAACACAAAATAAATATTTAGCACACATTTTGGAGATAAGTTGAAATTGATTTCAAACTACTTTTGAGTATCTTTCACAAAAGGAATTTATTATGCAATTTCTTCTAAAAGCATAAAACTTGAACATAAACTTATTAGCTACTTTAGCCTTACATTTTTTTATTGAAGATTCTATTTTATACTCAATAAGATGGAAATTATTAATTATTACTATATGGTACATAATTGTAAAAAATTAAACTACAACGATGATTTCAAAATAACTACCATAATCTTCAAGACAGTTATTTTGAAAGGATGTACACTCAGTTCACCAGTGACATTATAATTACCAAAATATTTTTCTTCAAATTTACCTTTTGAACTATAAGACAAATTACACATTTAGAAGTTAATAGCTTTAAAAACAAGCTAGATGCTTCAAAAAAACCCAAAATACTTCTAAAGAATAATGCTTTTCCATGGTAAAGACAACTAAATCCTCTTGAAAACTGATTTTAAAAAAGGAATTGCTACAATGTTTGGACCAGTTTTAAAGGCATCCTTGAATGAGCTTTCAAACTCTTAAAGTAAGTACTTAATTAACACATGTTTGATTTAAATGTCTCCTCGCTTTCATTTTTTTTTTAATTTTTTTTTAATTTTTTTTTCAACGTTTATTTATTTTTTGGGGGACAGAGAGAGACAGAGCATGAACGGGGGAGGGGCAGAGAGAGAAGGAGACACAGAATCAGAAACAGGCTCCAGGCTCTGAGCCATCAGCCCAGAGCCCGACGCGGGGCTCGAACTCACGGACCGTGAGATCGTGACCTGGCTGAAGTCGGATGCTTAACCGACTGCGCCAACCAGGCGCCCCAACCTCGCTTTCATTTTTAATCATGCTTTGAGTTTTCTTTTCTTCTGACAATGAATTTTGTTTCTTTCCCAAAGAAATGATCAATGGTAATAACATATTGTCAATAAAAGGAATGGAATGTGAAATGCTCTCACTATAGTCTATTAGACAAATATGCCATTTCTACAAGAACTGGCAATATAGCCTCTGCTGAATGTCATTGTTTATAGGAAAACTGCTCAAAAGATTCAATCTCACCCTGGGCAGTAGAAGCAGTGATTTCTCAGTTATAAAGGTACAACCAGCAGAAATACGGTTTGGTACTAATAAAACTTTCCTCACATCTTGAGATGAGCGAGTGAAAATGATTGAGTATTCAGAATATACTCTTAAATTAATAAAGACAATTTCACTTGCGGCAAATTGTCTTTCCTTACAGCAAGTATTAAAGCTAAGTGTATTTTGTTACTAGTTTAGATATCCCTTCTTAAGGAGATTTTGAAATTATCGGTTGCCCCAACTTTATAACCTATTCTTTCCTTTAAAAACATTGAGTCAGTAAACAAGATATAGAACATCACTACATAAAGTGAAATATTTAAGTTACACATCACTTATGAGACACACAGCATATTTATTTCAAATAAAGATGTTTTTATAAATAGCAATGCCTACCTTTGGTTACACTTTCCCACTAGGTCTAAAAAATCATTTATCACATTTATTGTTCACTCTACTTCACCAATCCCTTAACTGCGGGCTGCTGACAGATCTGGATTTGGATCCTGGATTCTTTTCACTGGCTGTGTATCTCATGGACTATAAAAATAATTTAAAATGTGTCTAATGTGCAAAGAAGACCGAAAATTAAAACTTGTGCATGATTAGCACAATACTGAGTACATTGCAGCTCTCAATGAATATTTGTTGCTGTTATTTTCTCAGGAGGTGCTGTTGTGTATTAATACATTAATATATATTAATACATTCCTTTTCAGTAGAAGCAGTACACTGAGAGGGGAATATGCAGCAAGATAAAAGTTTAAAGAGGACCAAAACAAGGACACAAATTGAAATTACAACTTTTATTATTCACTATCAATTAAACTTTTTTAAAAACCATGGAATGGAGTAAACTGTATTAAATCAGTATTATTATCATTGTTAAAATCATGACATTGAATTCAAATAAAATTATTTAAACTATGTAAGAATAACTCCATGACCCCAATGTACTAAAAGTACAAGATTTGTGATTTTAATTCTCGGGGGGGGGGGGGGGGGGGGGAAGCCTTATGATTTCATTTTATCAACTTTATTTCCTGTTTAAAAAAAAAACTATGTATTTTGCCAACAGAATTAAGCTAAATTGTCAAAACAAAAGATCAAAAAATAAAATTGCTCAAATAAAACCAGAAGGATATTTCTTCTCTCTCAGGGAAAAGAAATGGATCACAGAAATAATGAAAGTGTAGTGTAATTATATCTTTCAGAGTTTTTTTTTTTTTAACATTTATTTTACTTTTAAGAGAGAGAGAGTGTGGAGGGGCAGAGAGCCCTATGCGGGGCTCAAACCCAGAACCACCAGATCATGACCAGAGCCAAAGTTGTATCCTTAACTGACTGAGCCACCCAGACGCTCCTGTTTTTCCTTTTTAATCCATGGATGCAAGCTCCACAGATTCTTACTGAGAAATCACAATCCCTAGACCTCTGTCTTTAATTATAATTAGTAACCCACAAAACTATAGTGGTAGGAGACGTGTTTATTCTAATTTGTCTGCTTTATGCTTGGGGCACTACTTGGATTGAGTTTACCACCTGCTGCCATTATAGCCTCTCTCAGTGTTATCTCTTATTTGGCCTACACTGAGGCTAGATCCTCAACCAGATGACTTTTTTTTTTTTTCTATTTATGATCTGTTACACTGTATACCTAGGTACTATGTCAGGCCCCAAATGGCAATTATCTAATTGGGGGCTAGGATCATATCACACTTCAGATTTATAATTTCATTTTAAAATCACTTTCCTCCTAAAACTGGATATCATGGACTGAGACACTCAAGACACCCTATTTCTCCCAAACTGAAATTGACCCTCTTAGATCCCTCTGACCTTCCAACAAAGTTGTTCTGTCCTCAGTTATTCCATTGCCTCTCCATTTTCATTCTAATGTATTGCACTAATAGAACTTCCCATATTACTTCTGTTACATAAAACAATTTTGGGGGTCAGTTACTAGCTTAGTAATTGGTAGCTTGAAAATTACAATTACCAGGTGTGTAACTGCTTTCAAGTCATACTTGGGCAAAGATTACTGTGACATTGAAATGGGGCTTAACCAAGTCACCCCTGGTCCCCTTAGGATTGTTCTAAGTAGCATCAGGTCTTATCACTAATATAATTTCTGAAGTCCTAGAAACCAAGTTAAATACTGGGGAAGTTTATGGGGTGTCTGGGTGGCTCACTCAGTTAAGTGTCTTGACTTGGGCTCAGGTCATGATCTCATGGTTGGTGGGTTCAAGCCCTGCATCAGGCTCTGTGCTAACAGCTCAGAGCCTAGAGCCTGTTTCAGATTCTGTGTCCCTTTTCTCTCTGCCCCCCCACTCCATCTTTCTCAAAAGATGAATAAACATTTTTTAAAAATTTAAAAAAAGATCCCAGGGAAGTGTATATTGCTAAAAGCACACATTTCAAAGTCAGACTGATCTGGGGCGCCTGGGTGGTGCAGTCGGTTAAGCGTCCGACTTCAGCCAGGTCACGATCTCGCGGTCAGTGAGTTTGAGCCCCGCGTCAGGCTCTGGGCTGATGGCTCAGAGCCTGGAGCCTGTTTCCGATTCTGTGTCTCCCTCTCTCTCTGCCCCTCCCCCGTTCATGCTCTGTCTCTCTCTGTCCCCAAAATAAATAAACGTTAAAAAAAAAAATTCAAAGTCAGACTGATCCATGTTCAAGTAATAATTCTATTCCTTGTGTCGTTCATTTAACTATGTTTCAGTCCCCTGCATTTAATTGAAGTAATAGGATTTATTGCCATATTGCTATAATAATTAAATATTGCTATAATAATTGAATTAGGTGATTCTTACAATAATTTAATTAGGTGATTAAGGGGCCACCACATGTTAGCACTCAATAAATAGTGGTTGTCATTGCAATCTTATTCTTAGTTGTTCAAAGATTGTCAGGTTGAGGCATATTATCAGCACTATTCTAGAATTCCTGGTCCCTCTACATTAAATAATAGGGCTTTCTATGAGAATTGGCTTAAATAGCAATATATGACTGAACAGAAAAAAGTCTTTGATATCTAAGGGATAAAATAAAATAAGGATTCAGAAATGCACCATGACTTTAAAACATATAAGAGATGAGAGGTTTATGGTCTCCTTACATAGTAGTTACAGTCAGCCACATTTTGATGGCATTGCTCCGAGACTGGCCTCTGAAATAGTCAAAATTTAAGCATAACTTGAATAGATGATAGCAGAATAATAAGTTTTATGAATAGATAAAGCTAAAGCAAAAAAAAGGCCATGGAACTCTTGGCCAAACTCTAAAAAGAAAAAAAAAAAGGAAATAAAAGAAAGAAATGAGGCTGAGTCAGATAACAAGATTTCAAGACCATAAAATGATATTATTCAATAGATAATAACAATGATTTTTCTTTCATTACTTAGAATGGAAGAAGGTAAAGTGGATTAAACTGCATCATAGAAGGTATAAGCTACATATAATGGATTCCCTCACAGCTAAAAATATTAAGTGTAACTGTGGGCTACCCAAAAAAGGAAGTCCTTTACAAGGAAAGACATTTTCACCATCTAAGGTAGATTAAATGTGGTCTTGCCTGAAGGTCAGAAAACGGACTTGACAACCTCTCAGGGTAGCCCTGTGATTCTCTGAATAAATATTTGAGCAAACATTATTATATTTTTATAGTGGAAAGGTTTTGCGCTTTCAGGAAGGATTATCAACCATATTTTAACATCGTCTTCACAAATTCACTTTTATGGTACTCCCCTGAAGATATATTTGCATCCTCTTGTAAGTGAGTTTCCTATAGAGACTCTAAACGCAAACTCTGTTCCATATTGCCTTTATCTGGATTTGATGCTGAGCTCAGTGGGCATTAGAGTTTTAAAATGAATACATTTTAAAAGCATTGAGAAATAAACTTTAAATGGCTTATATTGCTCATAAAGCCTCTAGCCTTTAAAGTAAAAATACCAGTGCATTCCAAGGAAATACTGTTTACTGTTCCATAAGCCCTAAAAATAAAATAGAATGTTTGAAAGTAAGGTTTTTATCATGAAAGGAGGGAAACACAAACAAGGAATGCAAGAGGAAGGAATAACTCTGTGTTAATGGATTGGAATTGCAGGTATCCATGTGAAATTACGAGTATGTATGCCTACCTATGTCAGTATATATTTTCATGTATTTATATATACTCACACATATATATCTGCATGTGTATGAAATTCATTGCTCTACCAACAGAAACGGACTAAAAGCAATGAGACACCAGTATCAGTAAGCAAACAGTGGTCCTTATAAGTGTTAATTATAGTACTAGGACAGGAAAATACAAGATATACATCAAACACCTGGAATCAGAAAGTCAGGATGTGTTCAAAAACTGATAGGATTTGAGAGCTGCTAAGGTAACCCCAATCAAAGTTCCGGGGGTGGGGGAGTCTCAAAGAAGGGAGAACCACCAAGAGAAACAAGCTAATACTTTACCTGTGTTTTTTCAAGGAGGACAGTTACTCCAGACCCAGAGGGACAGAATATGGGCAAAGACCTGAGGTCGAGACTCTTACTAAAAAGAGATGAAGTCACCTGAATTCCAGCAGTCTCATGGGTCTGGAGAGACAAAAATTAGAAACTTGCCAGTTTCCGATGAAAAGAATGGGATGAGCAATAAACCTGACCAGGTGCTAATGCCCTTTCAGGACATTTGCCAAATGCTGGAATGGTACATTGCAGTCAAGAAAGGAGCAGAGCAGAGAGCTTTTGAAAAGCAGATTAGTATTTTTGGCAGTCTCATAGACCTAGGAAGACTAGAATCGGATTTTCAGATTTGCCTGGGGAAGGAGCCTAGGGGAACATCTCTCCTTCTACCAGTTCACACCTAATTAAAATGACAGCTCATGCCATAGTAAAGGGAAGAATGGACTCTTAAAGGAAAATGAAAACAACATCATCCAGAGCCTATACATTTTTTTTCAGTAAAAATGCACAGCATTTAATTATAAATAATCAAGCATGCAGAGGAAGGCCAATTAATAAACAGCCAAGGCCAATACATATACATGCATACACAACCACACAAATACACACTAGAAACAGACATATAGATGATCCACATACTGAAGTTAATAGACAATGATCTTACTATAAATGTGATTAATATTTTCAAGAAAATAAAGGGACGTAAGGGAATACAAATGAAAATGTAGAGTTCTTCCACAGAATTAGAATGGAAAGATACAATAACCAGAATTAAAACCTCCATAGATGAGTCTATTGGAAGTTACATGGCACAGAAAAGAAGATTAGTGAACTGAAAGACAATTAAATAGGAAATATAAAACCTCCCATTCTTGGGGCGCCTGGGTGGCTCAGTGGGTTAAGCGTCTGACTTTGGCTCAGGTCACGATCTCATGGTCTGTGAGTTGGAGTCCTGGGTCAGGCACGGTGCTGACAGCTCAGAGCCCGGAACCTGCTTCAGATTCTGTGTCTCCCTCTCTCTCTGCCACCCCACCCACCCCACTCACCCCCCCGCCCCGGCCACACTCATGTTCTGTCTCTCTTTCAAAAATAAATAAACACTAAAAATAATTTTTAAAAAACAACTCCCACTCTCAGAGGAAAATAAAGTATTTTTAAGAGATAAAAAAGCATAAGCACTATGAGACACAGATCTAGTATATAATTGTGCTGTCACATTGAGGGGAGGAAAGAAATGCTTCAAAAGCCACATTTCTCCATCTACCAGGACGCAGCTACGTTTTGGAAAAACCCTTACTGGTAACAAGATGTGAAACAGAAAACTGTTTCTTTCTTTGTTTCTACATATGAGTAATCCTTGACTCATTCACATAGAACTTATCAATACTGACACCCAGGATTTCCACAAACAGCTTCAGGGCTTTGGTAAAAGCAGTATAAGCTCTTTGGCTGGGGTTTGTGGTAAAATGGAAAAAAGCCAGATTGATCCAGGCCCAAATTTCTGTATAACCTTATCTAAGTTTCTTTATCTCTCTGGCATTGTTTTTTTTTGGTTTTTGTTTGTTTTTGTTTTTGTTGTAGTTGTTGTTGTTTTCATCTGTAATATGACTATTATAATGTTACCTATTCCATGTGGTTATTATGAGAATTGAATGTACATGCAAAGAAACTGGCACATACTATGTTTAATAAATAGATTTATTCCTCCAAATGCCCTCAAAAAAATAACAAGAACCACAACCACAACCACAACAACAACAAAAACCAGATGTTACCCTATCAGAAGTTGCTTCCATTGGCGGATTTGAAATTACTTTTAGCATCAACCATGGTAGTAATGACCCAGTGAATAATTAAAAGAAACTATACTGAAAATCAAAAGCAAAGGATAGGTTGAACTATATATATATATATATATATATATATATATATATATATATATATATGATTTTAATAGGATAAAAAAAGTTTTGTAGGAGAATGCCAGCTAGTAAAATCAGAAAGGAGAGAATCAGAAAATCACTTTACATCTTTCTCTGTAATAACTGATTTAGACAAAATCACCAACAAATACTAACATCAGTTGGTGAAAAGTATCTGCAGGGGGGGCGAGGGGACAAAATACTCAAACAGCCAAAGTGTTACCTGAATGATTATTTTTTCCTTCCCTCCCCTAGCCTCCCCTTCCCTTCCTCCTTTCCTTTCCAAGGAAGTCTCAGGTTTTAAGCTCCTCCCTCTTCTCCCTGCCTGCTGCTGCCCCCACCCCCTCCTGCACTCCCAGCCTCAGGGGAGCACTTCTCTGGCATCTGGCTGTAATCTAGGAGCCCAGGTCAATGAAGAGGGCTGGCAGCCAATAGTGAGCTTCCCCGGGGCCTGCGGGTCCAGCCAGGGTGTTCAGCATTGCTGTGCTTGCTCCGTCTCCCATAGAAGACTGGCTTTGAGAGCGCTGACAGTCACGTGGCCATTTTTCTCTGCCAGCAGCAGCACTACAGTGTGATTCGTATTGGGCTCAGCTGGAACAGACCGAAAGAGGTAGGCGCACAGGGATGATGCGGAAACGGGTGCCTTCAGTCTCTTGATGGCGCTGATGAGGTCTTCTTGGCTGACATCCTGTGCCTTCCTGCTCCTTCCTTTTAATACCCGGTGATGTAGTTCCTCCAGAGTCATCAGGCCTCCGTTCCGGTGCTTCAGGGCCAGGCACACTTCGATAATTTGGACACCCAGCTCAAAATAGAAATCTCCCCCACCTAGCATCTCAGACAAAATCCTTTTCCGGAGGCCAGAGGATCCACCCCAGTAGTGCCCACGTGTCCTGGAACTGCGCCAGGAACTCAGGCTTCTCCAGGATCTCCTGCTTGTGTTTGCCGGCAAATTCCTCCTGGTTGGTCTTGAACACGTCCAACTGCTTTGGCATCTGGGCCAGATGGTCCTCAGCCAAGACAGTCCTTCGTTCCTTATACTTGACCTCGGCAAGCTCCTTCTTGGCTGTAGGGCCGGCTCCCACCCAGAGGCCATGCATCCCTGCCCTGGGCCTGTAGGCCACCCTGCTGCCAGGACCCCGGGTCCCAGCATCCGAGGATCCACCGCTGGTTCTGAATGATTACTTTTTAACTATAAAGGTCGGAAGACATCTTTACACTTGAAGAGGAACATTACAAACTTGCCACAATACAGGCCCTTGAAGGAAAGAAAGAAAAACGACAGTTGCAAAAGAAAGGCCTTGAAGAAGGAGGAGGAAAGGGAATGCATGCAAATAAAGGCAGCCAGTTTACACATTAAAGGATCAAATTTAACAACATAAAAACAGAGCCACTGATATTATGTGACTCCTGAGGTGATACAAGGAGAAGGGCACACCTAAGTGAATTTACTGACCTGCTGACCAAAAATTTTCCCCTGAAACTAGCTATGATGGAAAGATTGAGACAAATTCAAATTGAAAGAAATTCTGGAAAAACAAAGAAACACAAAACGAATCCCAAAGCAAAAACCTGGTGTGTTTGTTAAATAATATCTGTAAAAAGTGGGAGAATAAATCTTGATTAAAGAGATAAAAACAAAACAAACACACAAAAACTTTGTCCCTGGGTGGCTCAGTTGGTTGAGCTTCAGACTTGATTTCAGCTCAGGTCATGATCTCACAGTTTTGATCTGAGCCCAGCTTGTGGCTCTGCTTTGAACATGGAGCCTGCCTGAAATTCTCTCTCTCTCTCTCTCTCTCTCTCTCTCTCTCTCTCTCTCTCCCTCCCCCCCCCGCCCCTGCCCTATGCATGCTCTCTCTGTCTCTCTCTCTCTTAAAAAAAAAAGGAGACCAAAAAAACCCCAAACCATTATCGCATTATAAATGTTCATATACTTTGCTTGAATGGTTCATGGTTCTTGAAAAAAGACACTACAAAAACATTTTTTGGAGTAACTGAAAAATTTGAATATGGTTAATGCATTGTTTAATACATGGTTTTTACCAGTATTAAATTGTTGAGTGTGAATGAACACCAATATTAGATGCATTATAGATTTTAGATGATTTATTGCTAGGAGATAAGTTCTAAGTTTGTAGATTTAAAGTGATGATGTGTCAGTTCTGATAAATATTTGAGAATTAGCTGTAATCTCATAGAAAAAGAATGGTAAAGTACATATGGTAAAATATTAACACCTGGTAAATCTATATCCATTATAAAAGTAAATATTCATTGCCCTGTTATTTCTAATATTCTCTGACTTCTAAATTTTTTAAAAGAAATGTTAAAATTGAAAGAAGAATTGTTAGCAAAATGAAAAGCCCACAAATAACGAATATCACTATGTTGCTTATCTTTGATTAATTATCATTCACGTTATTTGTCATCTTCTTTCAGAATTTTAATGTGTAAGTCTTGGCTATGACATTAGAAAAATTGTTTTCAAGTCTCAGCTTTTTATAATTTCTGTGATTTGAGCAATTGTGTAATCTCTCTGAGTCTCATATTCCTTTTTAATAAAATGGAATAATAATAGTGCTTCTAGGTGGTTTTGAGGATTAACTGAGTTGATGTGTGTAAAATATAGTATGAGACCATTAACAACTATCAAGAACTAGAACAGAGAATGATTAGATTCTCTATATTCAGTTTTCTCCTTTCTGAGCAAAGAACTACACTACATTTCTTTGCCCCTTGTAATTGTTTAAAATTTACATTTTACAAAATAATAGAACCCAATTTGACATGTGTTGTATTTCCCCTTTTAAAAATATCAGATCTTAAAGGGATTTATGCTGGAATTTTTTGCGTGTGTACATTGATTGTGGATATATTTACATCCCGAACCAATGAAAGTAGAAATTTCAAGTATATAATTTTATCAACTAAATATAACATTCCTGAGTTGGCTTCAGAAGCAGTTACTTTTCAAATGCTTTTGATTTGTCTGAAAGAGCTGCAATGAGAAAGGACCACAGAATGGGGACTTAAGAGATTATTTTGTACATAGTTCTGCAGGCTAGAAATCTGGGATCGAGGAGTCATCAAGGTTGGTCTCCTATCAGGCTTCCCTTTTTGGTGTGTACATGTCTATCTTCTGATGTTCTCATATGATCCTCCCTTCTGTGAATGTCAGTATTCTAATCTCTTCCTCTTATAAGGATACTAACTATATTGAATTAGGGACCAACCCTAAAGACCTCATGTTAGCTTAATTTTCCTTTTTAAAGACCCTATTTATAAACACAGTTACATTCTGAAGTACTAGAGGTTAGGACATCAACATATGAATTTGGAAGGGGGAACACCATTTGGCCCATAACATCCTAAATTTGTCATCTCGGTCATGGAAATATACAATAGACTGTGATTTTGGAGTCAGAAAATGACAAGGGAGGTAAGAAGTTACTTCCACAGCTTTAGAAAAAGATGTTATTAGTCAACTATGTCTTTTGATACTTCTCTTCCTATTAGACAGAGTGTTAAAGTAAAGGCATAGTTGGACCGCTGACTGAATAGTTTGTGGTCTTAAATATATAAAGGCTGAAAAGTTGACCCAACTTAACTGTTTATGCCTTCAATTCAGTCAGCCCTATTCACATGTACCTGGGTGTACTTTGTTCTCATCCATCTGGTGAAGGCTTCTGCGAGGTTGAAAGTAATCTGAGCCTCTTCAATTCTTCAATATAATAAGTAAAAATTAATAAATTCCAAACAAAATTATTCACATTTAAATGCATAACATAATTTAATCGTGCAATTACAGTGGTCTTCAAAGTGACTTCTATGAACTTCTGGGCATCCCTAAGACCCTTTCAGGAGATCAACAAATTAAAAAATATTTTTTTGTAAGAACACAAAAGCATTTTTCTGGGGTGAAATCTGCACTGGTATTGCAAAAGCAATTTTCCATAAAAAGTATGGCACCTTGGCATGAATTAAAGCAGTGGCACTAAACTGCACTAGTATTCATTATATTTTTACCACCACGAATTTACAGTAAAGAAATAAAGGCTTCACTTAACAGTGCCCTTGATGAAGCAGTGCAAATTATTGATTTGATTAAATTTTGACCCTAGAGTACATGTTTTTCAGTATTCTACGTGAGGAAATGAAAATTATCCATAAAGCACCTCTGCTGCCTAAGTATATGACTGTTGCTAAGGAAAACACCTGTGTGCTGGGGGAGGGGGCTATTGTGACACTTGCAAGCTAAATTAGGTTTTGTTTTATTTAGTTTTGTTTTTATGGAAACCATTACACTAGAAAGAAGTTTTAGCAGATGCACTATAGTAATTCAGATTTGCATACTTTATAGACATTGTCTTCAAAAGTGAAGAAACGGACTTGTCTCTTCAAGAAAAACAAATGATACTATTTGCTGTGGATAATAAAATTTGATTTTAACCAAATATTAGAATTGTGAAAAATTAGGGGCGCCTGGGTGGCTCAGTTGGTTAAACATCCAGCTTTTGATTTGGGCTCAGGTCATGACCTCACAAGTGGCAAGTTTGAGCCCCACATCAGGCTGTGTGCTGACAGTGCAGAGACTGTTTGGGATCCTCTCTCTCTCTCCCTCTCTCTCTCTGCCCCTCCCCAACTTGTGCTAACTCTCAAAATGAATAAATAAACTTTAAAAAGGAGAATTTTCAAAAACTTAAATCTATCATTGAAAACTTCACAGCTTGCCAATAAAGTCTTTGTTAATAAATCTGGTGATAATAGTAACAAATGTATTATTTGATATTATATAAAGACATATATCAGTGTTTGGTATTTCTTCATACTTCAATGAACCAATATTTTCCTATTGACTTTAATGTTGTAACATCACAAATGGATAGAGATGCAGTCAAAGCGCAAGACAGGTCAATGGATTATAATGTAAGAAACTACAAAAATTAATGGACATTGTTTCGGATTCCATATGCAAGTAATCTTAAAGAAACTACCATCTGTCAAAATTTGGTGTGGTATCAAATATGTATATTCACATATTTCTTGTGATGCTAGATTTTCTTCATTCGCTTCAGCCAAAACAACGTATCACAACTGACTGAATGCAGAAATAGATATGAGAATTCATTTTCTTGTAGTAGACTAGTCTTTGAGAGGTTTGCAAAAATGTAAAACAATGGGACTCTTCTCTAATTATTTTGATTTGTGGATAATATATGATGAGTTTATTTTTATCTTGAAATTAGTTAATGAATGTCTTTAAATTCCGCATTTTAATTTCTACTTTCAAAAGCAAATAGACATAGTATACATAAAGAACAATCTCTCTGGGGATGTCAATATTTTTTAATACTAAGAAAGCTCCTAAGAATTGAAAGCTTGAGTACTCCTATCTATCAAAAGAAAATTACAGGATATACAATGATAGTATGCATGAATGTGTTTGATACATTATCTATACACTATCTGTTGTAGAGTTCATTCATGGAGCGAGATTTTAATATAGTAAGATAATGATCTTTAGGTCCCATCTCTGACTGTCAGTATAATCTGATTTAGAGAAAAAATTATAAGACCTAGCTAGAAATATAACACTTGCTCTCAGAAATGTAATTACCGGTGTTTCAATGTTATAGAGATTTCCTTCCTCTCTGTTCAGGGCACCTGAATCACTGCCTACATTTCTCAAGCCCAAGTGTCACCATCTTCAAAAGACAGCATGGTTTCACCCTGGACTTTTACAATAGCTTTGTTATTATCAATCTGCTTTCACTTTCACCTCTCCCGATCTGCAGGAGCCATAGCCAACTTTGGTAGGACAATTTCTATTTCACTACTTCTCTTCTTAAAGTTTTCCAAAAAAGGTATTTTTTGTTTTTGTTTTTTATATGTTTGCTAGTCTCAGTGTGTGCAAACTGATCTCCCTTACAACATGGTTTACTTATTCCCATCTCATCCAGCCCTTCTGAACCTCTCTGCCCTCACCTCCCTGGTCCAAACATGCTCACTCTCTACCAGCTACTCTGACTTCCTTTTGTTTCATATAAAAGCCAAGCTAATTCCTTGCTCGGATGCTTGTCCTGAAACTATAGTCTCCCAAATATTCACATGGCTAAATTTATTTTGTTTTAGCATATGTGAACCACTGTAATGGGGCTCATATATCAGTACCCATTACCATGTATGTACTGTATGTTGTGTGTATAAGTTTTGTGCATGTGTGTATACCCGTATACACACACATGTGTATGCCTATACACACACACACACACACACACACACACACACACACACACACCTTCTATCCTGCATCTCTGCCACCTCAGCCTGTTACTTCTGCCTGTAGGAAAGAAGAAGAGGGAGACTGAAACCAAGACATCCCTTCTGTTCAAATTCTTGGTACCAGGCACGCAGCCTGATACTTCTTGTTTATATTAATGATTAGTCACAATGTAAAGTATCAAAAAATACTATATACCAAAATGCAAATATAAATTATTGCATGATAATAACATTTAACTCAAGTTGTTTATTTTGTAAAAAAACAAACAAACAAAAAAAAAACCCCAGAAAATCAATGTAACAATTGAAGTCATATAGTTAAAGAAAACTGAACTGAACTAACCCCATTTCAATGGACTATAGGATATTAAATATGAAAGAATATTATTATTGGCCCTAAATTACCATTTTCTTTACCATTTCAATATTTTCTATTCAAATATTTTGAATAGAAAAATGAAACCAAAGGAATACTGTGGCCTTAAAATGAAAATGCTAATAAGAGTAATTTTAATGGTGGTTAGTTTTCTGAAATAAAGTATTCCAAACTTTTAGCCCTTCAATTGTTAAGGGGAAAATGAGGAATGATTGCAATTGCACATTTAGTTTGAATGAGAATGATAGGATTTGATGAAGCACAATATGAAACTGCTCTAATCTTCAGGAAATTTTGTCAAGCAAGCAAAACATTTATCATTTGTAAAATCCTCGATTTTTTTTTAAATCAAGCTCTACTCTGTAGTTCAGAGAATGCCCCTAATCTGCTCTATTTTATACACACTAAGAAAGTCTTGGGTTTAGAAAGCTTGGTCCAGCAGTCTCTCCCTAATCTGTAAAGTTGCTTACACATCTACTGTTCTTCAGGTAGCTCTTAAATTTTTGGAAATCTGATTCTTCAATTTAGAAATGATAATATTGAGGAAGAAAAACTATAATGACAAACAATGGAATCATGGTTATTGCATGGATTCAATTACATTGTTTTATAGATCCATTTACTTATTTAAAATTTGCAAGAGTCATGTCTGTACTCTTTCTGTTTATGAAAAACACATAAAATTACAAGTCATGATTCTATTTAAAAAGCCAACTGCCTCGTATAAATATATTATGATCTTTTACTGGTTACTATAGGCCTTATGATATTATTTTATATTTAGTTTGATAATATGGATCACATAAGGCAAAAAATGTTCTAATGTCATATGAAAACTAAAATAAAATGTCTACTGTAGTAAAAATGCCATTCCACTGACAATAAAATGGGATCCAATTTTATATTTAGAAAACAAAATGACTACCATTTTAATTAAAGACGATGAGCTGGTTATTAGTGCTGCCTAGGAAGTCTACAAATATGCTGGGGGTTATCACTGTAATAACCTTAATTATCATCTTTGGAATCTGTACAAATTATCCGTGCTTTAGCTACTCTGATGACCAAATGGAAACATTTTCATAGTGCTAAGTTGCAAATTCAGTCCAAAAAAAAAAAAAGCTGCAAATCAGACATTTTAAAGCAATTTAACAAACTTCTTAAATATTTTGGGATTGCTGATCATGATCCATGTATAGTTTGAAAGTTTTATTGCAGATCTACAGTATGGACAGATACAAAGTTTGGGGCCACAGCAGCTGTTAGCCACTGTTGATACTCCGTGCAACTTCATTAAGAGGAAAAGGACGTAGATGAATGGGCTACTCTGGTGGAGACTCTTCATGCATTGGAAGACCAGCTCTAAACTGGGGCTACATGAAGTTTTCATTGATTTAAAGTAAATGAAAATCATTTTGTGAAGGCGTAAGGGTTTTGTTGTTGTTGTTTGTCCTGGCTTGCACTTGTATCTTATTTATTTGTTTTTTATTGAGGTATAATTGACATAAAACATTATATGAATTTCATGTGTACAACATAATAATTCAATACTTGTATATACTGTGACGTAATTACATACAATAATAATCCAGTTAACATCTGTTACCACACAAAGTCACAAAATTTTTTTCCTTGTGATGAGAGAGCTGTTAGGATTTACTCTCTGGCAGGTTTCAAGAATGCACCACGATATTATTGACTATGGTCACCATGCTGTACATTACATCCTCATGGCTTATTAATTTTATAATTGGAAGTTGGTATTTATTGCCCCCTTCACCTATTTCACCCGCTCCACAACACCACTCCCTTCTAGCAACCATCTTTCTGTTCTTTGTGTCTGAGTTTTGTTTTGTTCCTTTGTGGTTTTTTTTGTTTTGTTTTGTTTTGTTTTGTTTTTCTACATTTCACATACAAGTGAAATCATATGGTATTGTTTTTCTCTATCAGACTTATCATTTACCATAATATCCTCTAGGCTCCCAGCTGAGTGAGTCTGCATAGGAGTGTAATTTCGGTTCCCCACAGACCTTTGGGTTTCCTGGACTGTTGTTTTTCAAAACTAGGTATTTTGGAGGCTTGTCTCTTTGTTGCAGGTCCTGAGAGTTGAGGTGCCTGATGTAGAGCATGAATCCCACACTTCTCAGGGATGAGCTCCTGCTTTATGAGATCCCTGCCAATTGAGGTTTGCCATGCTGAGGGGAGGGGATTTTTGGCAAGACTGGGAAACTGCAAGACTTCATCTTTGCCTGTCCTGCCCATGTTGATGTGGCCCTTTTATCCTTTGTTATGGAGGAGAGTTTCAGCTAGTTTTTAGGTCTTTTCCTGAGGGAGTTATTCCATATGTAGCTGTATATTTGGTGTGTCTGTGGGAGGAGGTGAGTTCAGGATTTTCCTACACCATCATTTTGAACCACACCACCCCAGGAAAGTTTTAATTGGGTTTTCCTTGAATAAGAAAGCTTAAAAGTCAAATTGTCAGCTGGTAACTTTTGCTAAGCCCTCTATTATTGTTCTACTTTTCTTTTTTGTAGGCTCGCTAGGATTTGTCAAGATTCTTTCCAGGTTTACTTCCAAAGTGCACATAACTTTCAAAATACATTTTAAAAATATTTTATTGTTTATTAATATTTTAAAAATATTTGTTTTTACTGACCTACATGAAAAAATACCAAATATCCCCAAATTAATTATATTAATATATTCTTAAAAACACTTTAAGCTGGTATAAATGTCCTTTTAAAATATCTCCTATATGTATATTTATGCAACCTGAAAAATTATGTCATAATTACAAATTAACAGTAATACATTAACTGTCAGTCACAAATTGACAGTAATACATACATGGTGGGAATTTTACTGATTAGTAAGGTTTTCTCCTTTCCTCTACAAATTGGAAATTCCAGACCATCTATAGCATTGCATCTTATTTTGAATCCTAATACAGCAGACACATTTAAGACAAAGGAAATATTTATGGTTAGGTTATAAATGGAGTCTGTAACACTCCTCAATCTTATCAATTCTAAATTTTTAAAATTATTTTGATCCAACTGTGTAAATTGCTTTCTTCTAAATTGGCACTGAAATGTTGCTCAAATGATTCAGCAATATAGTGTATTCTCTGTGAGAGTTTGATATACTGTATTTCATATTAAACACACGCATTTCAATGTGCTACACTTGCTGGGCACCTGGATGACTCAGTCGTAAGCAGTTAAGCATCTGACTCTTCCTTTCTGCTCAGGTCATGATTTCAAGGTTAGTAGGTTCCAGCCCCACATTGGGCTCCATGCTGACAGTGAGGAGCCTGCTTGGGATCTCTCTCTCCCTCTCTGCCCCTCCCCTGCTTGTTTTCTCTCTCTCTCTCTCTCTCTCTCTCTCTCTCTTTCTCTGTCTCTCTCAAAATAAACACATAAGCATTTAAAAAATAAATGTATATAGTTGTTTGGGCTGCTAGATATGGGAGGCTCGAGGAAACTGAGATACAGAAGCTAATGACTATACCTAAACAGGGAATGGATAAGAGAAGAGGCAAAATAATCCATACCTGTCTTAACAGAAGGTAGATATCATTTTGGTGAAGACATCAGGACATTTGTTGTGGTATGTAATTTGATATATAAATGACAGTGATATAATACTTAGAATTAGGATCCCTTCTCCCTTCTCCTGAAGATCTGAAAGGAAAGATTTCTTACCAGCAAAATTGGAATGCCATGGGATGAGATGAGATTTAGGCTTATAGGAACTGGTGATAGAGGAAATGTCAGAGGAATGGTCTGAAGGAAAGCATAGTAACAGGAAAGCATCCCTGGAGGAGAAATTTTAAGAAAAGTAGTAAGTTTTTTATTTAATTATTTTGAGAGAGACAGAGAGAGAAAAGCATGGGAAGGGTAGAGAGAGGGAAAGAGAGAATCCCAAGCAGACTCTGTGCTGTCAGCACAGAGCCCAACGCAGGACTCTGACTCATGAAATGTGAGATCATGACCTGAGCCTAAATGAAGTGTCGGCCACTTAACAGACTGAAGCACCCAAGTGCCCCAGGAAAGTAATTATTTTTATAAAATCAGGAAGGTCAGTGAGAAATGTTGCATTATATTCTTCTCAAGATAGTATGTTTGACATGTTGGATTTTTTTTTGCTTTTTAAGTTTAAATCAGTTTATTATATTTTCCCTTGATATTTTTTTGTTAGTGGTTGTTATTTTTGTAGAGACGTATGGTAAAAGGATAGTTAGCACATCTTCTGAAACAAGATTTCCTGAGTTTTTAATTCCGTATTTGAGATATATTTCCTTTTTTATAATAATGTTTTTATTTACTTTTGAGAGAAAGAGAGAGAAAGAGCATGAGTGGGGGAGGGGCAGAGAGAGGAAGACACAGAATCTGAAGCAGGCTCCAGGCTCTGAGCTCTTAGCACAGAGCCCTTTGCAGGACTGAACTCACAAACTGTGAGGTCATGACCTGAGCCGAAGTCAGACACTTAGCTGACTGAGCCACCCAGGCATCCCTGGGATACATTTCTTAAACTCTGTGCCTTATGTATAAAATTGTGAATGATAAAATTGCCACCTGATAGAATTGTGAGGTGATTAAATGGATTAATGTATTTTTTTTAATTTTTTTTTCAACGTTTTGTATTTATTTTTGGGACAGAGTGAGACAGAGCATGAACGGGGGTGGGGCAGAGAGAGAGGGAGGCACAGAATCGGAAACAGGCTCCAGGCTCTGAGCCATCAGCCCAGAGCGGGACGCGGGGCTCAAACCCACGGCCGTGAGATCGTGACCTGGCTGAAGTCGGACGCTTAACCGACTGCACCACCCAGGCGCCCCTAAATGGATTAATGTATTAAAAGATCTTACAAAAGAACCCTGCATATTATAAGCATCATATGAGTATTTACTCTAAATATTAGAATCAGTATTTAGTTAGATTGTGTAATGTGAGCTAAAATGTAAGTATCAATACAAATTTGATAAATTCTTTGGTGGAAAAAGTTAAGGTTCTGCAGAGGAATGAGTTAAAAATTAATCACCGCAAGCACTTCAAGAAGAACACCTCCAAATACAAACACAATATATGTCATCTGCAAAAATTTCTTTTGTAAGGTGTTTATAGTTTAGATTTTCTGATTTTGTATAAGAAATTATAATTTTAAATATCTTAGTTTTCCAACAAAGCATAATTACTTTATAATAGTCTGTTAGCATTTTTTAATAGTCTCATCTAAAATTAGAAAAGTAACAAATCAATAAGGATATAATTATCACATTGTTTATGAAACAAACTCATGAGACTTAGTTGAACCTCAGCTACTGCCCTTAAACTTAACTGGTTAGCACGTTTTTAAAATGTGTAAGCTTATTACTATAATTATTCTTAAAATAGATATTAGTTAGTAACTTGATAAATAATATTTCTTACATTTTTCTGAGCATGAAAATAATACAATTTATATAAAAACTCTGACTTTAGGCGCCTAGGTGGCTCAGCGGGTTAAGTGTCTGACTCTTGATTTTGGCTCAGGTCATGATCTCACAGTTCATGAGATCAAGCCCAATGTTGGGTTTTATGCTGATGGCATGGAACCTACTTGGGATTCTCTCTCTCCCTCTCCCTCTCTCTCTTCCCGTCCCCCATTCATAGTCTCTCTTTCTCTCTCTCTGTCTCTCTCAAAATAAATAAACATTAAAAATAATAATAAAATAAAAAACTGAATTCTATAATTAAAAAAATACTCTATATTATATTATAGGTGATAGTGGTTTAAATGATTGGAAAGAATTATAAATTGTGCACTCTTCAGAAATACAATGAATGTATCATTGTTTATAATTCCAGAATCTTTAGCTCCCTATAAAGTCAGTTATAACTATCAGTTACAGTTCCTTGTTTGGCTCGAATGAGATTATAGCTAAGAAGATATTTAAGAGGTTGTTAAAAGATGTGTGTTTAGACAATATTTTGAAAGTTATGAATTGTCACATTGTGGAAAATATTGTAAAGGTAAAGGGATTGAAAAGCAAAACATCTAGCAGGTAAAAAACTATTTGTGTTCAGCAAAATATTATTTAGCAGCTTGAGTCTTTCAATAGTAATGAGGAAAGACACATTTATTTCAGTTTTTTCTTTCATTTTTGAAGCCTGGTAATCAGAGAAGGAAATTCTCAAGTGTAACAACGGTTGCATAAAGTACTTAAATGTTTCTTAAGAAAAGTCCATTGTATTAACATTTCTCATCTGTTAAGGGTTCATATAAATAACTGACATAATCTTCACAGAGGATCTGATAAATTCAAGAAAAAAACAATACTGAGAAATTTTCTCACTATGACATAGTGTAAATGATATAAATGGTGCTACACTGCCATTTATACAATTTCAAAATGAGTAATAAATATTGTCGCAGCCCAGGGAAGATATTTTTAGTCGTGATGCACAGTGTATATTTGTATCTCTAGAAATGGTGTTTTTTATGCTATGTGTTATAAAATGGATTATAAATAACCATACTATCACTATAGAAAAGCAATGTTTTAACAAAGAAACTATTCACTTTAATAAAAGTATATTATATACTTAGAACTACATTGAGTCGCAGAAAAGAAACTGGTGGAAAGGGGATAGCTCTTACATGTGAGAAGCCAATATGTTAGTGGAGGTGTGGAATTTGTTTTTAGAGGCTGTCTTAACAAATAACCACAAATTTGGTAGCTTAAAATAACAGAAATGTATTCTCTCACCGTTCTGGAGGCTACAGATCAGAAATTAAGGTACTTAGCAGGGTCACACTCACTCCAGGAACTCTAAGGAAGAGTCCACCCCTTGCCTCTTCTGGTTGTTGGTAGATTCCCTGGCATTCTTGGGCTTGAGGCCACACCATTTCAGGGTCTGCCTCAGTTCTGGTTATGCTGGCCATGAAATATTTTAGTCTGGCTGAACATAGCTCAAAAGGAGATGGGGGGTATTGAGAAAATGAGCTAAAAAAGGAGAAAGTCTTTCATACTGACTCAGCAATTTACTCAGACACAGTTAGCATTATCTACAACTCCAGGATTACAGGCTTTCAAAGAACACCACAATAATGCTAATTGTGAGTTCTTGTGTCTATGTGTTTCTGGGTATATGTACATATATAAGACTGGTATCAAGTGCTAACAAAGTGATTTTTATATGGTTATTATTTAGTTAGTTATTTTTTTTTTAATTTTTTTAGCGTTTATTTATTTTTGAGAGTAAGAGAGACAGAGCATGAACAGAGGAGGGGCAGAGAGAGAGGGAGACACAGAATCAGAAGCAGGCTCCAGGGTCTGAGCCTTCAGCCCAGAGCCCGACGCAGGGCTTGAACTCACGACCGCGAGATTGTGACCTGAGCCGAAGTTGGATGCTCAACCGACTGAGCCATCCAGGCGCCCCAGTTAGTTATTCTTTAATGGAAGTTTCAAGGAGATAGAGCCAAAAAGTGTATATGGACTATTTCATGTTTCTCATCTCAAATTATAGCAGACTGACCTATGAATGAATATTTGCTTAATAGATGCAGATTTAGTATGTATAACTTTTACTATTTTTCAGAGAAAAATAGTTTAACATCTACTGTGTGGTAATTTTTTTAATTTATCTCTTTAATAAACATTTTAGTGGCAGAAATTGAATAATTCTCTTTATCATATAAAAAGAGTCAAATTTTAGAAAGTTTGCAATCAAGAAAGAGACTCCAAAATCAATAAAAATAAGTATTTTTTTTTCTTTTATTGCTAACCTAAGAGTATCAGTCTTGAGAGTTTTTGTGAAAGATATTCCTATTGTAAGCCTAGGAGTAAAGTTTGTGTGTTCTTACAATTCACCAATCTTCATTTTCAGTGCTTTACATTAATGTTGACAATAGATTGTCATAACATGCTTAGGTAGTATAAATTCTTAACATCCCTAATTTAAAGATAACAAAGCAGAAGGGAGCCTGAGTGGCCCAGTCAGTTGGGTGTCGGCTCAGGTCATGATCTTGCGGTCCAGTCCCTGAGTTAGAGCCCCACGCCAGGCTCTGTGCCGACGGTGGAGCCTGGAGCCTACTTTGGTCTCTCTCTCTCTCTCTCTCTCTCTCTCTTTCTGTCCCTCCCTGCTCATGCTCTGTCTCTTTCTCTGTCTCTCTCTCAAAAATATATAAACATTAAAAAAAAATTTTTTAAGTTAAAAAAATAAAGATGAAAAAAGCACAGCTTTTTTAAGAAATCAACTTTCCCACAATCACACAGCTAAAAATTACAGAGCTGATTCTAGTACTGGCAGAGCAACTTGTAACAAATTAATCCCTTTGCAGAAAACATTACCAATTCTTAGGGAAATACAAAAAATCCCATTTAAAAATATTGAAGAGTGAGGCAGACAAAACAGAGAATTTGACTCTCTTGAACTGAAAGGTTAACACCAGGGTGAGATCTTCATTTACACAGCTTCCCCTCTTCCCCCAGGGCACTTCTCAGTTCCTACTGGGCAGATCACAAACAGAAAATTACAGTCTTATTGGCCTGAGAAATATGAGACATTAAGAGAAACTTGGAAATGAAAGACGCATATGGATGTGAGATATTCCAATGTATATACCAAAGAGTATATATTTATATTCATATAAATTCCCTTAGATCTTTAGAACTGCAGACAAGATTCTGAGGAGCAGAGAGAGAACACCTGAGCAGTGATTTCAGCCAGTACCCAATGCAGCCTAGAGTTGTGCCTTGACAATATAGAGTCTTGACAATTTGTCAAATACCTAGAACTTTCCATTGCCTTTCCAGGAGAGCTAGACCCTCATACTAAGATATTATCCTTAGGACAAAGCAAAAAAATCTAAATAGATTCACACTACAAAGTATCAAATCAAGTAGCCACAAATTCAAGATAATCTGGTTATTTCACTGCCCATTACCACAAAATTCAACAGTCTTCAGTGGTAGATTAAAAAAATTCAGCGTATCATATTATAAGATATCATCCTGCATACAATTAAAAACTAATAGCAGGGCAACTGAATGGCTCAGTCAGTTGAGCGTCTGACTCTTGATTTGGGCTCAGGTCAGATCTCATGGTACAGGAGACTGAGCCCTGCATTGGGCTCTGCGCTGACAGCGTGGAGCCTGCTTGGGATTTTTCTCTCTGGGTCTTTAGGTCTGCCCCTCCCCAGCTTGTGTGCACTCTCTCTCTTTCTCTCTCTCAAAATAAATAAACATTAAAAAAATAAAATAAAAAGTAGTAGAGGTAAGAATAAAGAGAAAATGTAATCAATAATCAAAAGACCAGTCCAAGAAAACAGACCCACAAATTAAACAGGTCTTGACAAAAACTGTAAAATAAGTTTAATAGTCTACAGGAAAAAGCAGGAAATAATGGAATAAAAAATGGTGAATTTCATGTAAAATTACCAAAGTATAAAAGGGAATCAAATGGAAATCTTAGAACGTAAAAATAAAATATCTGGAAAAAAATTCACTAGATGAGATTAAAAACACATTGGATATCCCACAAGAAAGGATTAGTAAACTGAAAGTCAGGTTAACTGAAATAATCAAAGCTGAAGCACAGAGAGGGGGAAAAAAAAGTCAAAGAGCTTTAATGATCAGTGGGACAGTCTAAGACACATGTAATTTTAATCTCAGAAAGGGAAAAGTGCGAAAATGGGATAGAAGAAATATGTTTGAAGAAATGTGGCTGAAATTTTCCAGATTTAATCAAAAAGAACAACCTATAGAAGTAATACCAATATATTTTAAAAGTAGTTGAGTCTTCTGCAATTTTGTGTGTATTATAAACAGACATGCTACCTGCCTTCATTCCAGACTATTTTTTCAAAGATTTTGCATGTTGAACAGCCTTGGAAAATAGGCAGAAGTGACTTTCTCCAGAGCAAAGGTTAGGTTTTTTGTTGTTTGTTTGTTTGTTTGTTTGTTTTTCATTGCCTACTAAAATAAAGCGTACGTCCTCCTGCAATGCAAAGGACAGGCAGGTTTATTGCCTGTTATAAAAGATTCAGATTTCCTAAACTCAAGCCTTGTCTTCTGGACTGGAACCTGCTGTGCATACAAGCATCTCCCACCCTCCATAGGAGCTGGGACTGCAGAAACTGGTGCACATGCTGGTCCTCTGGCTCTTGTGTTTTTCTCCCAGTCGAAAAGTCCTTTGGTTCTGATTGTGGCAGGCTGCTGTGTTAGCTGGGAGTACAGCAAAATCTTAGACTCTTCGCTGTTCTTTACAGAAGCCACAATTCCAGAATCTGTAATCTGACTGAGAGAGAGAGAGAGAGGTGGAGGAAGGGAATGGGGAAGGAAGGAGGGAGGAAGAAAAAAAAAAAAAAGAGGATGACAAATCACAACAGGTAACATTAAGGTTGGAACTAGGAGAGACTGAGCTTCACATATCCAAGAAGCACTAGTTAGGTACCAAATACCTTAACTGAGATTAAGATTTACTGTGTGTGAATTGCAAGTCAGAGGGCTGTGTTCACTTTCAGCTACTTTGATTTGTGGAAGATATGAAAAGCTGGTGGGACTTAAATGATGTAAGATTGTTTCATGAAAAGTTCTTGAGGGGTGCCTAGGTAGCTCAGTTGGTCAGACTTCCCACTTTGGCTCAGGTCATGATCTCAGAGCTCATGGATTTAAGCCCCTTGCCTGGCTCTGTGCTGACAGTCCAAAGCCTGGAGCCTGCTTTTAATTCTGTGTCTTCTCTCTTATCTGCCCCTCCCCTGCTCACATTCTGTCTCTCTCTGTTTCTCAAATATGAATAAATGTTAAAAAAAAATTTTAAGTGCTTGAGAGCCTGGATGTGTGTACTTTGGAAAAGAGAAGAATGAGAAGAGAGCTAAGAAAGGTCTATAAATATTCAAGGATGATCCTGCAAATAGGAATGCTAATAGAAAATATTCTGTTCCCCTGGATAAGAGTGGGATAAATAACTTGAAACTAAAGGCCTACTTGAGTTTACCATAGACCGTTTTGATGACTAGGACTGCTCATTGGTGGGATAAACTGTCCTGGAACATTACAGGTTCCTTTTGCCAGCAGGATGGACATTTATCAGCTTGAATTGTACTTGAAGTCTGAGACTATGCTAATGCATGAATGGTTACACATAATACCACCAGGCCAGCACCTATAAAACAAATAAGTTTAAGAAAGTGATCTCTGAGTCACTTGCATCTCTAAATCATTTTATGAATCTCCAGACACATAGAGAAACAAAGGTGATTATTAAAAATAGACGAGATGTCAATTTGCTACATCAGTAAAATTAGAATGTAGGCACAAGGCTTATATGTCAAAAATAGGAATGGTGTCAAAAAGATGCTATCTTCTTTCTTTCTTTTTTAATATGTTTATTAAACTGGTTTCACTCTTTTAAAATTGGTAAAATAATTATTAATCCCTATAACTCTCCATGATTTCTTATACTTTGAGGGAGTTTCATGGTACAGCAATTATCTGAAGTATGTGTTGGCAAGTAGCATGCAGAAGTTCAGACATGACCATAGATGAAAGGGGATGAGAACCAGTTTAGACTGCTAAATTTGCTTTCCACTGAAAGAATGATGGTGTCAGAATATTAATCGTGACATGAGGCATTCCAGTGAATGGATTTCTGAATTAAGGGTAGGAAAGAAAATTGACCTCTCATCTTCTATTCCTCTAATCTCATGAAAGAAAACAGAATTGATGTGAAGCTGATTCATTGGCTTGATTTTTGTCATAGCTCTGCTGATGCAATATTCTATCAGGAAAACCCTTTCACTGCAGCCAAAGAAGTATCTGTACATTATTACACAGAAGAGTGAAACATGATTATTGTAACCCTCCTTTGTATAATAATCTTAAAATATGAACGGCTAGAATAATGTCGTTTGTATTGCAAGAGACTTGACCATTGAAAAATGTTAATTCAGACAGTATTGGAGAGTTTTCTGATTATTTGGTTTCACGACTTCTATTTTATTATTGTTATTTTAAATCTAACTTGCCATGTTAATTATGTTCAGAGGAAGGCATTTGAATATTCTCAGCATGAGCTTATATTACTAAAAATAAACACCACTTTAAATTACAACAATGTTTGACATTCTATACCCATCAGCAGAATAAAGAGCAGAAAAACATCTCATAAAGCCTCAGTTTTGTTACAAAGTTAAATGTACCCTGAATTTAAGAGATTTAGAAATAGAAAATTAGATTTTTTAAGACAATAAAAATGTGACCTCTCTAATAGATAAATTGAGCAACAATGAATCCTTGTAAATAATTTCCTACAAAATGAACTATTACATTCTACCTCAAATGCTGGGGCATAACCATCTGTGGCATTAGCCACACAAGCTATAGGTACATGCACACACATAACATACACACACAGAGATGTAAATGATATTTCTTCATTAAAGTCACTTCTGGGGTGCCTGGGTGGCTCAATTGGTTGAGCGTCAGACTTAAGCTCAGGTCATGATCTCGTGGTTTGTGGGTTCGATCCCCACATCAGGCTCTGTGCTGACAGCTCAGAGCCTGGAGCCTGCTTCAGGTTCTGTGTCTCCCTCTCTCTGCCCCTCCCCACAGATGCTCTCTCTGTCTCTCTCAAAATAAATAAACTTAAAACACAAGACACTTCTAAAATCCATAAATATAAAATACAAGTTCAATAACTTTAAAAATAAGAAAGGAGAGCAAATAAAAGGGAGTCAAACAATGGGCAAAAATTAAATGGAAAGTTTATTAAACTTGAGAAATGTCAGCACATGTTGTCAAAGCTGCCTGCTCTAAATAGAACTGGAGAGATTGTGCTATGAGATGGTAATGTGGTATCTCTCAAGCGAGAGAATCAGAACAAACAACATATAATCCTAATAAATGGATTATTTCAACCATGGAAGAATCATAAAATGATGCCACTCTGACGTATAGTCTTTTAGCAAAGAAAATAATTATTAAATGCCCACTATATGCCAAGACTGTTCTCGGTGTTGAGATTATAAATAAAGAAACAAGCAGCCAAATTCTCCGATTTTATGTATCCTACATTCTGTTGAGTTGGTCAGAAGCAAAAATGAAACAAATAAATAAGCATACTTACATAACAAAACACCATCTAGGTAAGTGCTATAAAGATACTGAAAGCAGGATAAGGAGATAGAGCTTGATCTGAGAATCAAGGTAGGCCTCTCTGAGAAAGTGACTTCTGAGCAGAGGTAGACACATATGGGGGGAGTGTTCCAAGCAATGAGAATGGTGGATGCCAAAGTGGGAGTAAATGTTTTAGAAAGATCAGGGGATGATAACGGAGAGAGCACCCAGGGTTCCATGACCATGGGGAATGTGTTAGAAGATGAAATTAAGGAGAAAGTTATGCATAGTGGACAGTGCAGGACCTTCTACTCTCTGGTAAGTTTTGGGAAAGGCTGTGGCACCAGTTCACTTGAGGTATGTTGGAGGATTGGTCTAAGATGGAAGTAATAAAAAATAATCCAATTCTGGAATTAATTTTGAAATAGCTATAACAGGGCTTGAAGGTATTGTACATATGGAGTGTGAAAGAAAAGAATCCAGGATGGCTGCCAGTGTTTTAGACCTGAAAAAATTGGTCACGGCAATACTAATCAGCAACACTAGAAGAACAAATTTGGATGAGGAGCCCAGGATTTGGGTCTTGAACATATTGGGTGTAAAATACCTATGAGACATTCAAGAGGAGATAGAAAAATAGTGACTTTGAAATGTGAGCGTGAATGTAAGGGAAATGACATGGCTGAAGATATATACTTGAGAGTCTTCAGAATAGATATGGTATTTAAGGTCATTTAGCTGGTTGAAATCTGCTACAGAGTGAATTAAAATAAGAAAGAGAAGTGATCAGAGATCACTGATCCCTGGGGCATCCAATGTTTGGGTAGTAAGGAAAATAAGAACAATCTAGCAAAGGTCGCTCAAAAGAAATAGCCAGTGAGGTAGGAAGAAAACTAGGGGAGTGTGGTTTCGCCAGAAGCAAAAGTAGATGAATCCTTGCAAAAGGGAAGGTGACTGACTGAGCCGAGTGATTCTGAAAGATTGAAAAGAAAATATTTAATCTGACAACAAAAAATCATTTGTGATACTCTGCATTGGTTTAGGAAAATCATAAATGCAGAGGGCTGGAAGTGTGGAAATAGATAGGAATAGATAGTTAGGAAGAAGCCTACACTCTTCCTAAGAGAGTCCATTCTCATATCAACTCAAAATAACCAGTGAATCATTGAAGCATTCTCAGCTCAAATGACTATAGTCATTCTTCCTGAACTCTATCCTACACTAAATATTCTGATATGCTCAGATTCCTAGGTTCATTCTGTAGATATTCAGACTCAAATTATATCAAATGTCAAACACTTTTCCAGATGCTTTGTAAGGCCAATTCAGAAATAATGACTGGATAGAATAGAAATAGAATCACCTGAAAAGCTCTAAGATTGCAGGTCTGCAGACTCCACCAAGAGAGATTTGGCTTCACCTGGCCAGGCATTGGTCATTTAAAAAACTTCTGGAGAATACACTGAGAAAGGCACTGTTGTGAATCAAGAGTAAGAACAAAAAAGTGAGGACGGGATAAGAATGAGATTTCCTAAATGCTGTGTGTCTGGCATTGTGCTACATGCTTTATATATTTATATTCAACTCTACAGATGAGAAAACCCAGGCCATATTTGAGAGTTAAAGTAACACTTCTCAAAACCTGAGGGCCTCTGAAGCCCATAATACTTCAGAATACCTGATGCCATAATCTCTAGCTTGCATTTTAACCTTGGATCACATCTTAACTTTCATTATTTCTGTTTGTACTAAACTTCACAGCAGTCTCCCTCCTCTTTTTCTTTTGGCCTGAAGCACAGATAAATCCTCTAGTCCATATGCCAGATACACATGTGGTGAAGGCTTTATGAGGAATATTATACTAAATTAAAATAAACAAACAAAAAATACGACATTGTATTTGTACCAAGCTGCTCTTGCTTTGCTGCTGGCAGATTTTTTTTTAAATGTCCAAGTTGTAATATAAAACAGCCATTTGAAACCAACTATTCAATTAAACTCCTTTTCTTAAGAAATTTCAACATTCATTGTCTTTTATTTATTTTTTTTTTTTAAATTTTTTTTTTCAACGTTTATTTATTTTTGGGACAGAGAGAGACAGAGCATGAACGGGGGAGGGGCAGAGAGAGAGGGAGACACAGATTCGGAAACAGGCTCCAGGCTCTGAGCCATCAGCCCAGAGCCCGACGCGGGGCTCGAACTCACGGACCGCAAGATCGTGACCTGGCTGAAGTCGGACGCTTAACCGACTGCGCCACCCAGGCGCCCCAACATTCATTGTCTTTTAAAGCTCAGCTGGTTATGAACAAAAGATGGTTAAAATTAGACTAAAATCTTCTGCATTTCTCTTCTCTCTGATTTTCACATCTTTGGCTATAAGGCTGCTCATATAATAACACCTCACTGAATTCACAGTATAATGCTTAAGACTATTTGCAAAAATGGTATTTCTATAATGAATAAATATCTTTAAGTGGAGTCATGGGGGAAACGGAAGCAAGGTGAAACTAGGAGGGCTATTGGAACATTAAACAGATGCTATTAATTCCGATACACTTGCTTGAAGAATGTAACATGTTTAGCTCTAAGCTTTTCAGCAGCCAATGAAAACAGTAGAATATGATTATGTTGTTTATTTATAGTACACTTAAGATAAAAGCAAGCCAGATGTTCCATAGAAGAATCATATACCTAGTCCTAAGATGAGAGAGAAATTTGTCCCAAGAACTCTTGTAGTGAACACTCTGTAATATATTAAACAATTTGAACCAAATTGTTAAAGTTCAAAAATGCATTTATAGATTTATCTCTGGTAAATAGACTGATGGCACCAAGCAAAAGAAATTCAGTAAAATTGATTCTTAGGGAGACTAAAACAATAGAGAAAATAATGTTCTACTTTTTTTTTCCTTAATTGAATTCTAAATATACTCCTCATATAATAGTAGCGTGAATGTCAGAATAACCATGATTAAATGCCATCTGCGCCTCAGTTAAAACGTGGAATTCTGAGGCCAGACTTATAAATATGCACTCTGTGAACCAGTGAGAATAATTTCAGGAGCACTGTTAAAAATAACTCAGACTATTTGTAATTGTATTTGATTTTCAGAATCATTTTATTATTCCAACTAGCAAGAGAGAAAATATCACTTACCTGTTTGGGATAGTTCTTGGCTAGGGCCCATGTAACAAAAGATAGACAGATTAACAAGAGGAAGCTATGCAAATTCACTTTACATTAAGTTTTACATGACATGGTAGCCCTCATAAGGAAAAGAAGAACCAAAGAGGTTTTATGCTAGGTCTGATAAAGGGTGGAAAGTCATGGAAATATGTCAGCCTGGAATATTCAGTACGCCAAGGTAACATATTTTGAGATAATATTTTCTGAACCCCATCATATGTATTAAATATTTCAGCCCATTTTATTAAGATTGATTTTCCATATGTGATATAGTTACTTCATCTTTGTAGCATTAGTGCAGGTTTGTTTTTTTTTTCTTTTTGTGTGGAAGCACTGAAGTATTTAGTTTAAAACTTAAATATTTAAATGTTTTCAAATTTATTAAAATTTCACAAACCTCCAAATATTAGTTTATACATATATATACAAACTAATATTTATATATATACATATATACACACATATACATGCACATATATACACATATATATACACACATACATATAAATTAATATAAATATGTACATATATACATGCATATATATACATATATATACATATATACATGTATATATATACACACACACATACATATATATATTTGGCATAATGTTTTCTATTGTGTGTCACATAGTAGAAAATTAACAGACAGAAAAAAGGTATAAAATAATAAATAATTAAAATATATAATGTAAAATATACATTTTAAATACTTTTAGAATTTCATAAATACTTAACATTTTTACAATTTCATATATCTGTGATTCTATATTTCCTTTAGAGTACCTTTATGGGCTCCACAATATACCTGTGAGGTCTCATGTATGAGGGTATCAGAGATATCATTCATAAGTTAAAATTAAATACTCTGTTTTATTATTTAGTCAATGTTAATTGGCTACCAAATCTGCATTATAAGAAGTACTTGCATGAGATTTGCAATCTGAAAATAAAGTTATGAAATTTTCACCCAGAACAATTGCACACTTGTTTGTATTATTTTGTCTTTTATTATACATTTCATGTGACAAAATCCCAATTCAAGTGGCCAGTTATAGAATGCAGTTACTTTGAAGAGGAAGAAGCCAAAATGGACAGCTTGCCTAATATCTTTCTTGTGGATTTGAGTCCCACATTGGTCTCTGTCCTGACAGCTCTGAGCCTGGAGTCTGCTTGGGATTCTGTGTCTCCTTTTCTCTCTGCCCCTCCCCACTTGCACACTGTCTCTCTCCCTCTTTCTCTCTCTCTCTCTCTCTCTCTCAAAAATAAACATTTAAAAAAAATTTAAAAAGAAAAGAAATACATTTAAGCTGTTTACCACTTTTATTTTTCCTGAGATAAGTTTTTAAATTAGAAAGGTTTCTAAGTCCTTAATTGTGATTTAATATGAGCAGCTTCAAACATTATACATTTAGACATATGGACTCTTTAAATACTCAATGATATTTAGATTCAGATTTTCCTTACTTGTGAACATATTTTAAAAATAATAATAGTGGTGGCTGTGTGGTTCAGTGGGTTAAGCATCATACTCTTGATTTTTGCCCAGGTCATAATTTCATGTTTCCTGAGTTCAAGCCCCACATCAGGCTCTGTGCTGACAGTGTGGAGCCTGCTTGGTTTTCTCTCTCTCTCTTTCTCTTTGCCCCTTTTCCACTTAAGCCTGCTCTCTCTCTCTCTCTCTCTCTCTCTCTCAAAATAAATGAATAAACTTAAAAAAATAAAAGAAAATGTGTAAGTAAAATGGAGAGACACAGTCATTAGACAACTATGAACACAGACTTAAAAATAAGAACATATTTAGAAATTAGTGAAGGTTTTAGGCAAATTACATTTACGTACTATCTATGTACTTATTAAAGGGAAAAATTCAAGAAACAATACAGAATAAAATTTAAAATTGATGACTTTATTCCTTAAAGATTTCAAACACTGGAAAATTTATAGAACATAGTGGTAAAATATGTATATATATTTTTAAAAGGTTTATATACATAATTATGTAAGATTTATAAAATCTTCATATTTGAGGCACCTGGGTGACTCAGTCCGTTGAGTGTCCAACTTCAGCTCAGGTCATAATCTCACGGTCCATGAGTCTGAGTGCCGTGTAGGGCTCTGTGCTGACAGCTCAGAGCCTGGAGCCTGCTTTGAGTTCTGTGTCTCCCTCTCTGCCCCTCCCCCACTCATGTCCTTTCTCTCTCTCTCTCCCTCTCTCTCTCTCTCTCTCTCTCTATTTCTCTCTCTCTCTCTCAAAAAAATAAATAGACATTAAAAAATAAAATAAAATCTTTATACTTATTCTCTTAACTTAAAAAATTGTAGATCTTAAAGTGTCTTATGAAATTTATATATTCTAGATTAACAAAGATTTGAAATGTAATGTAATAATGTAGGTGAACCATAATAGATGTTTTCAGGATAAAATTAAAGAAATTACTTGAAATTTTTTCATTATTAATCTAAATTACCATGGCTGGCTCATTGCCATTAAGATTAAACTACATTAGTAAACATAGAGAGGCAGCTCCATTATAAATGAATCAAATGGGTAGAAAACTAAAAGTATAAATTACCTGGGCCATTATCCCAGGATTTTCTAAATCTGAATTCTATGTGATTTATTTAACAGTTTGTGATATCTAATATGCAATTTCACTTGAATTCTATGTTAGCTGAGAAGTAGGATTACAGACATTGTCATTTGACAGAAGAAGGAAATAGAGTAGTGCCATGAAATAGAATAGCCATGGTCATTAATGTAGGAAATGATTAATCAATGACTGGAAATGTCATATGGGCTCAAACATACGGATTCACATAGATGTAGAGAAACTTCTTGGGCCAGTAATTTTTGGAGTCTTCCTAGATGAATACATGTTATTTCCAACAGCAGAGTCCCCAAAGGTCCTAGTTTCTCAGTATTTGAAACACTATTGCTGAAAAATGTCTTTTTGCTGATTATATGCCAAGCTGTCAGTCAGTCTATAAAACCTACCTTGTAGTAGAAATGACTTGACCTCCATTCCAAGGAAATTGTCACTGAGATTAAATAAACTTCTCTGTAGCACATGAAGTTATCTATTGGCAGATAATCTACTTTTTTTCCAATTTTCAATTTCCTCAATAATAATTGTCAAGTAGTCATTGGAAATGCAGTTTATAGTCTAAGATAACTTGGGCCCAGCAATAAAGACCCTTTACATTCAACTGTTTTTCTAAAAATAAGATTTAATTAATGTTTCACATTTAACATAATTATGTACACTGCCCTATGGTATAAAATGTTCTAATTCAGAAAGGAGCAGAAAATAGAACATTATAATTGCAAATTTATTTTACCATGCCTTTGCTGGTTTATCTAACTAAAAATTATTGCTGTGACTTGTGTATCCTGAGAAATTATGCTTTGGACAAAATCTTTCTGCAAAGAAAATGCCAACCCAAACGTTTCATATTTGGAAGATATATTTAATAAGTTGTTACCCTGAGAGATCAAATTAGGAGTTTCATAATTTTACCAAGATGCACAAAGTCCTCACCTTAATAGCAAGAGGCGATACATGTCGAGGTGAGGAAAAGTAGAGGGTTTAGTGTTTTTTCTTAATATTTATCTTCGTATTAGGTTATTTATATAATAACCTCAAAAAAGTCACTTAAGTAGGAGTGCATTCGTTGTGATGAGCACTGGGTGTTGCAAGGAAGCACTGAATTACTCTACTGTACACCTGAAGCTACTATTACACTGTATGTTAACTAACTGGAATTTAAATAAAAACGTAAAAATAAAGTCACTTAAATAAAAAAATAAATATGTATTAGAACTATAAATTAATTATCATCAGTATGGTAGTTTACAATGAGAAAAATAATGTGTTTTGCAATATATCTGTTTCTAATGGAGTTAGAATTACTGTTTTAAAACACAGTACATTCTGAAAACTCAATGTCACCATTTAAAAGCAAAGTAAATCTAAGTTTTAGAATAATGAATGGACCTAGAGTCTTTCTCTACTGGGCAATATCTACTGTATCATCTATATCAGGATGGATATATTCTATTAAGAAAATAGGAAATACTCATTATTCCTATTATTGTTATTATTTTCAAGGGAATTTTTTCCTGACTTCCACAGTCTTCTTACATAAGTATCCTCCTTTGTCTCCTGATTTTTTCAATAGCTACAAACTAATCCATTTAATTGGAAATTGAAATTTCAAACATAGTGCTTAGTGTGAAACAGTGATTACAAACGTGTTTGCAGTAATGAGTTTTTAATTTAAAAAAATTGAAAAATACTTATTTTTAATTGTTTTAACTTTTAAAATTTATTTTTTCATTTATTTATTTATTTTTTTTTTGATTTGGGTGAATGTTGTATCAGTGAAGTTCCTACCAAACATCATAAATAAGAAGAGTTATAGTTGTTTTTTATTTTAAGTATGGAATCACTTTTGATTTGATTTTGAGTCCCAGTTTCATAACTGGAATCATGAACCATCCATGTAAATAAGCTCCAGACCTAGGAGGTAGTGGTTCCATTATTTCAATATGGCAACAGCAGGAAGTTGTCCTCGTTAGAAATTATTTCATTGATCTCCACCCTATAGGGGAGGATTTTGCTGCCACTGCCAGTCCTCTTTGATTCCAATTGCTTGCTAAATTTTATAATAATGAGTAGTTCTAGAGTCTTTCTCTACTGGCGCTCAAATTTCAAAAGAGTTTGTATTTCCAGGTCCTCAAAACTCCCTTCGCTATCATTGAAATGATGATAATAACATCAAAATCAGCTATTTTCAAATTTAATAAAGCTTTATTTATAAATTGTTATACCTTAAAATTATTCTGTTGCTATTAATACATCATTTTTCCATATATATTTCTTAAAACTCTAAATATATTATGCCTATCTACATTACAGGGAGCATGCAAGATATAGAAAACACTCCAGGATATTTTTTTTAGAAACAAAGTTATGAAACAAAAAAATGAGACACCCAAACCTGAAATTAGTAATGAATAATTTCACAGTGCTGGATTTTCTGTAGGTTTAAGATATATCTTGAAGTTGCCAGAAACTAATATATTTTAGCATGTTTTTTATAATTTAGAAGGTGTATGCTAGAGTAGTATAAAATGAGAAAATAATCTAATATACATACACAAGTATATTTGCATCAAAATCAGGAAAACATACCTATAATTTTTACATCATTATTTCTGCAATTTGTAACATAGGTGTAGCTAGCATCTATAACTTCCTTCTTCTATTACCCATTTCATATTCCCTTTGTCTTTAGAAAGCAACTTGGGGGGCGCCTGGGTGCCTCAGTCGGTTAAGCGGGCGACTTCAGCTCAGGTCATGATCTCGCGGTCCATGAGTTCAAGCCCCGTGTCAGGCTCTGTGCTGACAGCTCAGAGCCTGGAGTCTGTTTCAGATTCTGTGTCTCCCTCTCTCTGACCCTACCCCATTCACGCTCTGTCTCTCTCTGTCTCAAAAATAAATAAACGTTAAAAAATTTTTTTAGAAAGCAACTTGGCTAGTCTTTGTTCTTTGCTTGGTAGGGTGACCCTAGTGTATTCTCCTAAAGTATCTGGCCTCTTGCAGTCCTTCCTGAATTGAGGAGTGTATGATTTTTATCACATGGCGTCAGTGTATTAAGGAAGCGCTCCATGGAATTTACTGCATTTTTTACACACTTCTCTTTAGTCCTATCATATAGCAGCAATCAGGATCAATCAGCATAACTAGCATAGAAACCCTCTTATTTGCCTAATGATTTGCTGGCTTGAAGATTTGTAAGTAGACAAGTGACAGGCTCAACTTCTAGTTTAATAGAAAGACATCAGTGTCCTCTGTGGGAAGCACTCCTTTCTGGAGACTTAAAACCTCTAGGCAATAAAGCCTAAAATTGTGTTTATGGAAAGCAAACAACAACAACAACAACAACAAAACCCCTCAGATTTCTAGGGGCAATATTAAGCAGAATCATTTCCATTTCTACCCTTTGATTCCCAGACCCATGAATTGGGACTGTGTAAGAAACTGCATTTTCTATTGTTCTTTTTATTTTGGAATCACAACTTGAAAGAAATTACAGTAGTCCAGGAAGGTATTGCCATCCTGCTGGTGCTAAAATTCAATCTCCTAAAGACCATTTCATTATCATATCAGGCCATCTTCTTTAGTATGATGGTATGATGGTTAATTATCTATGTCAACTTGACTGGGCCATGGGGTACTCAGATATTTGATTAAATATTACTCAGGATCTGTCTGTGAAGGTGTTTATGAATGAGATTAACATTTGATTCAGTATGAATAAAGCAGATTGCCCTCCACGGTGTTGTTGGGCGTCATTCAATCTCTTGAAGACTTAGATAGAATAAACAGGCTGAGTAAGGAACAATTCACTCTCTCTGCCTGTCTTCAAGTGGGACATCAGTCCTCTCATATCTTCAGACACAGTTGAGGACACGGAAACAGAATCTTATACCACCTTGAATTCCCAAATGATGAGCACTCTTCCGTGTTTCATTTGTTCCAATGTGAAAATTACTTCTTCAGAAGTAAGCATAACGGTGAATAAGACATTCTGTACATCTGCAATGGTTGTCTCTGTAGAAGCATCGTACTCAGGAAAGGAAAACCAATATATGGACTTAAGTATCTACTTCAGTGAGAGGTATTTTGAACTCCATAAAGTACTGCCATTCCCCTGATGGAAATTATCTAACCTGCTGCCCAGTGTCTGACTGATCTTTGTGCAGGATGGTGTCATATTCAGCAATAGTATTGATCTCTGCTGACTCGACAAGTTTTGTAGCCAGAGAGCTTTTATGAATAAGCTTATTTAGCCCATGGATAACTTCCATCCTAACTACTACAGCCACTTCATTTATAAACCCTGGACAAAGATGAGGTGGATGGGGAAAGAAGCTAACTAATAATCAAAGAATGGACATCTTTCCCTACCTTTTCTATCTGGTTATTAAGATTCAAACTAAAAGTCTTTGATGTTATATAAAATCTGAACTTGCTCTTTGCTTAGCCCTATGGAATTTCACAGTATGTATGCACAGCTTAGCGTTCTGCAAAGATTGAAGGTGACTCTTGTGCAGATTTCTAAGCTTTTTATATGCAAAGCTTCCTCCTCTCCTGTTCTCTTATCCATCAATTCCAGTACTTCAGCTTGTTTGAACTCTGATCTCTGTCTCTTTGGTTTGTCTGTGTACTCCTAAAAATGCTCACAGGTATGAAGGCAGGGAAATGGTAGGGCTCACTTTGTTTCTTTTCTGTAAAGGATTAAAGGCCACAGTAGGTATATGTATACCTATAAACATGCAAGTGTGTGTGTGTGTGTGTGTGTGTGTGTGTGTGTGTGTGTTATGCATTATGCCTGAAAGAAGTCCCAAACACCACAAATTTTACACATTTTTTAGTCCCACTGGCACATGCATCAGCCACATTTCTACAGTGGTCAAGGGGATTAATTTTCTGTAGTATAAATTATATAACTGCATTTATTCACCTTTATAAAGGGATATAGATAGTGCCAAGACCTGTAAATTATTTGTGATGTGTTTTTTTACACCCAATACAATTCATTAAAACCTTAAATCTTTAAATCCTTTCCACTGGAGCACACTTCACAAAGAAAAGAAAGCCACGTTGAACAGTTATTGCATGCCACCAAATAAAGAATATCTTACAACAAAGCTGAAGAAGAGCTTGAGTTTGATCTCGGATGAATGTGTATGTGACATGCAAATGTACCTCCTCATCACCAATTTTTGAATCATCTTTCAAGTCTTACCATCCAGCAAAATCCTACCCACTGCCTATGAAATGATGTGGATATGTATCTTTTGCCATCTCTTTCCTGGAAAAATTAATGATCAAGTGAACTATTTAAAGTTGTGTCTTCTGGGAGAACTTCCTTTCACCACTATCCTTTAGGACCACCCATGATAAGGGCTGTAATGGAACTATATGTGAACAAGACACAAATGACTATTTTAGTCATTTGGTTAGATGGAAATCCATATGAAGCTGCAAGTCATGGTTGAGAGAAAAGAGGCAATCTAGCATCAGTAAGGATCACAGAAGCAGGAATCACTTGCTTGTGCAGCTTACCATGTGTTCAGGTCCCGCTTGAGGACACTTTTGTAAGTAGTAGCCCCCCCTGTATCTGTGACTTCCCTTTCCATAGTTTTAATCACCTGATGTTAACTGCAGTCCAGAAGCAGAGATGATCATCCCTTTTCCCTATCATCAGGGCAACAGCAGCCTAACACTCTCACAATGCCTCACTTTATCTTCTCATGTAGGTATTTCATCATCTCACATCCTCACAAGAAGAAGAGCAATGTAGTACATTGGACATTTTGAGAGAGACTATATTCACATAATTTTTATTACAGTATATTGTTTTAATTGTACTATTTTACGGATAGATATTATTGATAATCTCTTATTGTACCTAATATATAAATTAAACTTTACCACAGGTATGTACATCTAGGAAAAAACATAGTATACATAGGGTTGGTACTATTTGCTGTGTCAAGAATCTGCTGGGAATCTCGGAATGGATCCCCCAACAGATAAAGGAGGACTACTCTATGTTACTTCCGTTTGATGATGCAGCACTTCTGTGCATAACTATCTTTGTGATTTGGTGTGCCAGGCAACACCTAGTACATTTGTAGTAGTTCTGATTTAATAATAGCTTATCAGTCCATGGTCAAGAATTCAGTCTTTCCTGGGGCTCAGTGGCAAACCAGAATCTGTTTCATAAAAGGAGAACATTTTTCTACAGAGAAAGGTATGCCTCCAGAATTCTAAAGGGACTGCACTATGTTTCACCTACAGGGTCTAACAGAGGAAAAGTGTAATGCAATGTGATTTAGCAATCTGGCATTATCTGAAATTATATATGATTGTAATGTTAAATTATGCACAGTGTAGTTAGTGTCCTATTGTGCAAGCAATGGAATGCTTAGAAAGCAAAGTAATAGATACAAACCAGTGTTTTATTATTTCACCCAAGAGGTCAAGAGAATTGTGCTACTAACTGCAACCTGAGCATATTTTAACACAATTAAGTAATAAAAATGGACATATTTGTAAAAGCCAGAAGTTCCTCTGGGGTAAATAAAAAGACTGATGTTATTTGAACAACCTTTGTGATATAAGTTTATGTTATTCAAACCTCAACAGTAATCCATCTAGCAAATTATCACTAAGAATACAAAATAATATTTGCAGGTTAAAATAGGAAATGATACAGTTTTAACAGATAAATTTCATCTTGGTTCTGTAGGCCAAAGCAAATTTATCTGAATGATCTGTCATTCTCAAAGGCTAATATATATTTCCACTTTCCCTAATGTTGTATATTTGACAAAACAATCCATATATTTCTATAATAGCACTGTATTCTTGGTTTCATATTATATTCTGATGTCTTAAAAACTTTATTGTTGCAGCTGACAAAATGCATATGATGAAACATGTTTCTTTTTCCTTTTTTAAATTTTTTAGAAAGATGGAGAGCAAGCATGAAATGGGAAGAGGGGTGGGGAGGGGAGAGAGAGAGAGACAAAGAGATTGAGAATCTTAAGCAGGCTCCATGCTTAGAGCAGAGGCCAACGTGGGGCTCAATCCCACAACACTGGGATCATGACCTGAGCCGGATGCTCAACCAACTGAGCCACATGTTTAGATTTAATTAAGCATAATCTTTCCTGCTTAAGAATTAAAGAGACACTGTAAAATATATATTTTTTGAAGTAAAGGAAATAGAAAACCAAAGACCATACAGGCCTAATGTATTGCAACTTAACCTGAAATGTGTGTCACGTTATGTATATAGATAGAGAAAGAGGCCCCAGTCACATTAAAATAAAGTGACTATTTCAGATTACTTTTCCAATTTCTGTGTCCAAAACTATCACATTCAGAAGAAAAATATGCAGACTTCTAAGCACACTGGAGGAAGATATTGTTTAAAATAATGTGTGTGTATATCACATTTAACGTAGGTCTTATATTACTCTATTTTAAAATTAGGATAGGGGCGCCTGGGTGGCGCAGTCGGTTGGGCGTCCGACTTCAGCCAGGTCACGATCTCGCGGTCCGTGAGTTCGAGCCCCGTGTCGGGCTCTGGGCTGATGGCTCGGAGCCTGGAGCCTGTTTCCGATTCTGTGTCTCCCTCTCTCTCTGCCCCTCCCCCGTTCATGCTCTGTCTCTCTCTGTCCCAAAAATAAATAAACATTGAAAAAAAAAATTTTAAATTAGGATAAAGTCCTCTCTTGTCTAGGTATTTTTCTAAATTGTGTGTGTGCATGCCAAGCCAGAATTAATAATACTTATTAAGAAGCTTAATTTAATTTTAAAAGTAAAATATCCAGTTGTCATTGCCAGACAGGTATGTTTTCTCGATATTTGATATTCCACTTTCTGTAATGATTTATCTTTCCTTCTCCTTTTTATTTTTAATACTAATACCATAATGCCATATAAGTAATATCTCAGAATTAAAATTTGCCTTACAGCAAGCTTGTTTCCAGTCATTATAAGTTTTTGGAAGCCCATGTCAATGTTCCTTGGGTGAAATGCGTGTGGCTTCTTCTGTTCTGGTTTTACGCTTTAAGTTAGTGATGGAGATCATGTATTATTTTTGTGAATAAACCTGAAATCTAGGGGTGTTATTTGAGAATTATCCTTTCAGTTCTAAAAATTAGATCCTTGCCATGAGAAATATTTTAACATTTTATAATCACTAAAAGTCAAATTACCTTAAACATTTGGGATGTAGAATGAACTGTATTTCTTTTTTGTTTTTCACATTCAGTATTTTTATTTAATTGTTTTGCAGAAAATTTACGTATCTCTCCACCCTTTCCTTTAAGGTAGTGTGACAATTTTCCATAATAAACTACTTAAAGAGAAGCTTTGGTCAAGAATGGAATGAAATAGCAAAAACAAAACGATACCAACAAAGAAAACAAATCACTGCTGCTTTAAAAAAACAACAACAATATTTTTGGGGCATTTGGGTGGTTAATCGGGGGACTCTTGATTTTGGCTCAGGTCATGATCTCAAGGTTTGTAAGATCCAGCCTCTTATGGGGCTCTGTGCTGACAGGGAGGAGCCTGCTTCAGACTCTATCTCCCTCTCTCTCTGCCCCTCTCTTACTTGCACTCTCCCTCTCAAAAACAAATAAATAAACATTAAAATTTTTTTTAAAAACAACACTTTCACCAATTATATTCAAACAAAAATGCACAAACAATATTTGCACAGTACGTGTCTTCAGTGTTTCCTCAGGGCTGGCTCTTCTGACCACCATGCAAATGGCCCGGTCTCATCAGCACAGTTTGTCAGTTTGTTACGCTGGATCTGGGATGCTCACCCAGCTACACCCTGGGAAGCCCAGGATAGAAGACTCTAAGATCTTGAAATCCCAAATTATTATGGCTCCATGATGCCAGTAATGCAAAATTTGTGACAATCATGCTTGTCCACCTCATAAATACACACTTGAGTGATGCTATTCTGCAGACTGTTTTTTAGTCCTGAGTCGTGGTCCTCTTGTCCATGTTGTGGGACCTTTCCATGGCAAATGCTGGGTGTTCTGTTTGGAATGTCTAATTTGGAGATGACGGTCAAGCAGCCACAGTCATCTACAGTGTAATGGACAGCGGTCATGGCCAGCAGCTACAAAGCTATTTTCCGAGACAAATGACACACTCAAAAGGGGCAGGAACTCTGTTTTCAGAGTTGGGACCTGCACAATTTTTGAGGCACCAACAACAGATATGGTTCTGTCATGGCTGACCCAGGCCATGACATCTCCCACTGGCAGAGAAGCTGACCCAATCCACACAGCCACCAGTGCCACTGCCACCACATTGACATCAGCTTACCAAAAGGCTTCTTGCTGCCACAGGGCGTACTGGCTGGCTTTTCAGCCACTTCTTTAAGTTAGACAGAAAATACTCTGAATTTGAAACCGTATGATCCTGCTGCCAGCAAAATATTATTGGGATGCCAACCCAAACTGAGGACTGTGGAACGAATCAGCTTTTTAATGTGCTTGCTTACCCACCAGTCATTGTCAGACTCAAAGTAACAAACAGAAATGAGTCGTGCTCCAATTCCCACAGCAAATTTATTCTCTAGAGGGCCACTTGACAAAAGTCACTACACGATTAATTTTCAGGATTACCAGAGTTGGCTTCTAGACACCATCTTTCAGACTCCAGACACAGGCATTGTAGTCTGTCCCACAAATGATGATGTGGTCACTCTTGAGAGCCCAGTCCATACCTGGGATGTGTCCGTTGTGCTCCTTGAGTTCATGAGCTTTCACCCGTTGGCTCCTGTTCTTCTTATAGATGTGGACTTCGTAATTATTGGGGCTAAGAGCAATCTGGGTACAATCCCTGTTCCAGACATGACAGGTGATTGGCTCTAGTAAAAGCTGATGCAGAGACATTATACCTAGTGTTTTATAAAGGATAGAAAGCAGGTATCAGGGCAGTCCAGACCTGCTCAGAGTGGAGAATTTGCAGACTCTGGTCAGTCTCTGGGAACAGATTCCTGCAGGTGCCCTCAGATGAACTCAGGAAACTAGTTAGGTATTTACTAAAGTGGCCCAGGAGAGAAACAGCCAGAGAATGAATAAAAGTGATTATGCAGGGCACTGACTTGGAAGCTAAGTAGTAGCTGCTGTTATATCAAATTGTTGGAAAAGAATTTGGTGTTGTGCAAACTGTAGAGAATGCACTCGAGGATGATGTACCATCAATGGCATGGCTGTGGATGCTTGGCCTTGAGGCTAATCCTTCGGCACCTCCTGTGATTCCATGAGCTATGCAAAATAATTTCATTTTCCAATTATATTAGTGAGTTGTCTTTCATTACTCATACCTAAGAACTTGACAAATATCTACAAAAAACAGAGGAAAAATAGGATTGGGATGGGTTCCAAGACTGACTACATAGTAAAGAGACAAGAATCTGAATGAGATTGTGTCATGTATCCTTGACTTTTGAATATATTTGATTTGATCCTATATATGTCAAGTTCAAGAAGTAAAAATATAACTCAGGACCTTATCTCTCAAACCTGCCCCTTAGCGATGTTCTCACTCTATGTCCTTACAGCACTTCCTAGTTAAAATCTCCTTTATCTCACTAACATCATTAAAATAACATCTTATGTCACCTTTCTGCTTCAAGTTTCCATGTCTCAAATCTACCTCCTATGTTACCTAGAGGCTAAATTACCCAAAGAGATAAAATTAATCATGTCTCTTCTGAAATCGCTTCAGTAGTTTCCTGTCTTGTCTGCAGGATGAAGAACAGTCTCTTCTGGAGGGCGTAAAAGACCTGCCCTGTCTCTCCACGTGGTCTTAAGTGGTGTTATGCTTTGTCCTTTAATTTCTAGGTCTCTGGTCTGGTTGTGGTTTGCTATACATACTTCACTATGTTATATATTTGAACCTTTATTCATGCTGTCCTCTCTTTTAGAATAACCTTCGTTGCTCATTCATTTGATAATAACATTTCTTTCTCTTGGGTAGATGATCTCTAAGTGGGACTAAGTGCCTATGGTAAACTTCCCATACCACCCTACACAAACTTCTATCATTAATTCCACATGTTATTATGTATTTTCCACGTGTAAATTATTGATTAATTTGATTTTTCCCCCAGAATTTGAATATTTCTGAGGGCAAGAACTGAATCTCATTCATGTTGGGTTGCTATCCAACAACATTAACATTAACATTATGAGGCACCTGTGTGGCTCAGCCAGTTAAGCATCTGACTCTTGATTTTGGCTCAGGTCATGATCCCACAGACCTTTGAGCCCAGTATTGGACTCCACACTGACAGTGCGGAGCGTGCTTGAGATTCTCTCCCTCTCCCTCTCTCTCTGCCCCTTCCCTGCTCACATTCTCTCTCTCTGTCTCTCTCTCTCTCAAAATAAATAAATAAACTTAAAATAAATAAACATTATGTGGCACATAATAATGCTTAATAAATGATGATTCTGTCATTTCAGGCAATGTAGATGACTGAAATATGAAGATGAAATTAGATAATGTTTTTTGGAAAGCATGTGATCCAAAATATTATCTACGATAAACCCCAAAATATCATCTACACCTTAGTTACCATTACGGTCATCTTTAGAGTACTTATAGTTGAAAGGAATGAATTAATATTAAGACATGCATATGTTTAGGGATTGTCTATATTCCACAATGTAGAAATAAATTTAGTGATTCTTATTTACAAAATAATGTATAGTACACTTTGATGAAATTTTGGCAACTTAACAGAGTTATACAATATAATGTTGCATTTAAAATGATTTTTTTTATCTTTTAATTTCTTTTTGCTTTAGAAAGAAATATCTTTGCAGGTTGAGGTATTGCTTGTTTATGTCAATGCCCTGTGACATTTCAATTCAGTATAACAATTTTGGAGAATTTTATTAGAGTTCCACATGAAATAACTATGATGCCTAAAATATTGAATTTATCAGATTTATAACAGGTTTTTGAAATACATTTCCCAAACAATTTTGGGAAATACATAATACATATTTCATATATGCATAAAATACACAATTTGTTATATTTGTGAGTGGAAGACACCAAAATATAACCATATCTCTCAGTTCATATTATATTGCCCCTTTATAAACATAAAGTATTGTAAAATCATCTTCTGACCCGTTTTATTAACTGTGGGAAATTAGTCATAACATTGTTTATGGTATTTTGATACTCTTAACTATGAATTTATATTTGAATCTCTCAGACACAAACACCAATTATTATGTTATAATATAGGGAATTAAAAGATACAAATTACTTCCTGGATAATTTTAAGAAAACTTTTACTCTATATTCCCTCGTTTCATGGTAAATAAAAACATGCCTATCTAAATATGTTTTGTATAACTGTATTATACATCTTTTATTGCATCATCGAAAGTTTCATTTCAAAAAATACATATGAATTTTCTCCATTATTGCAGAAATACATTCACTTTACTTATATTAGTACATAATAAAGTAGTAATTATAAAACCTTCAATTTTCATTTAAGAATTTTTATCTGTGATATTATGTATGTGTATTTTGTCACATATTCAATGCTGGAAATGGAAATTTTAAATTTTCCATGGAGTAAATGCATACGTATTTATATGTACACATGCATAGTTATTCAAGCATATGGGTGAAAATACTTCTCTCCATGTATGTATGAACACATGTTTGATAAATACTGAGTGTTAATGACAAATGTCATATTAAACAGATGTAAAGCAAATTAGGCCTACTCTCTAGAATGGCTGGTGTTCTGATTTTCTCTGACCTTGAATAGTACACGTCTTCCTATTGCTTTAGTTAGTTTCCACCCCCTTTTCTTCCTTCAATTTTCTTTAGAACCAAGGTCAGACCTTCTATATCAGTTCCCTACAGAGTAAGAAATGGCTTATGAGAAAGTACAGAAGCTATTTGGGGTTAGAGATACAGCTTAAAGGGAAACATCTAAAGACAAAAAGTTGGAAAGGCCCAAAGGTTTCATGTGCAACCCTTAAAGGAAAAAGAATAAAGTTCACACAGATACTAAAACTATATATGAGTTGATTTCAACTTTGATGGAAAGTTCTTTCAGAGTCTGATAGGAGAATTATAAGTAATTGCAATTTTAAGAGAGTTCTTGCTTATTGTTACATCAGAACTATATTATGTTTTTTATAATATGTAACATATTTGCCTATAATATCCCTTATCGCTTTGCTATTCAAGTGTCCTAAATCTACTTAACAACTCATATAGAGTCAATGATAATTCCATTTGTGAACTTTTATGGTTCTTATATGTGAATGAACAGGGGAATGTGAAGCAAATCACGGTATTGTTGCTCCTGACACCTAACTCTAAAATGAAACATGTTTAAAATATACACACCCACACACCCACTCCCACACACACACACTTATACAATAGAGTTTTATAGTTGCATAGTTTGCAAGGGTGAAATTAATGATATGAGAAAAGTAGAAATCGAACAGGATTTCATATAATGTAGGAAAGATATATAGCCAAATATATCAGATTCTTAAAGCTGCCATAACAAAGTACTACCAAATGGGTGGCTTAAAACAATAGAAATTTATTCTCTCACAATTCTGGAGGGTGGAAGTCTGAAATCAAGATGTCAGCAGGGCTTTTCATAAATGTCTTTTATTATGTTGAAGTAATTTCCTTCTATTTCTTATTTGTCGACTTTTTTTTTTCTGAGAGTATTGCATTTTGTCAAATGTTTTTTTCTGCACCAGCTAAGATCACCATGTACATATTTTTCGGCTCCTCCTTCTGTTAATGTGATATATCACATTGAGTTTCACATGTTGAAACCTCCCTGCTTTCCAGAAATAAATCCCGCTTGGTCATGGTGTATAATCTGTTTAATGTACTGTCGAATTGGTTTGCTAGTATTTTGTTGAGGATTTTTACATCAGTATTCAACAAGGATATTGGTCTGTAATTTTTTTTTTTCTTATATCTTTGTCTGGCTTTAATATTATGGTAGCGCTGGCTTCGAAAATGAATTTGGAAGTATTCTCTCCTTTTCAAGTTTTTGAACAAGCTTGAGAAGCATTGATGTTAATTTTTCTTTGAGTGATTGTTACAGTTCTCCAGTGAGGCCATCTGGTCTTCAGTATTTCTTAGTTGGGAGGATTGGATTACTGATTTAATCTCCTGACTAATTATATGTCTGTTTTGTTTTGTTTTGTTTTGTTTTGTTTTGTTTTGTTTTTTCCTTCATGAGTCAGTCTTGGTAGACTGCAATGTTTCTAGGAATCTATCCATTCCCTCCAGGTTATCCAATTTGTTGGCACAGTGTCTTATAATCTTCTTTCTTAATTTTTTTAAACATTTATTTATTTTTGAGACAGAGAGAGACAGAGCACGAATGGCAGAGGGTCAGAGAGAGAAGGAGACATAGAGGCTGAAACAGGCTCCAGGCTCTGAGCCATCAGCACAGAGCCCGATGCGGGGCTCGAACTCATGGACCGGGAGATCATGACCTGAGCCGAAGTCAGACACTTAACCGACTGAGCCACCCAGGCGCCCCCTTTTTATTTTTTAATTTTTTTATAATCTTTATTTATGTAGCATCAGTTGTAATGTTTCTTTTTTCACTTCAGATTTTTCTATTATAGAGTTTTTTCTCCTTTTGCTTTAGTATATATTTAAGACTGTCAATTTTGTTGATCCTTTCAAAAACCAATGATTAGTTTTTTTTTTGTTTGTTTGTATTCTAATCTTTATTTCCTTCCTTCTGCTAACTTTGGGTATAGTTGTTGTTTTTCCAGTTCCTGTAGTGTAAAGTTAGATTGTTGTTTTGAGATTTTTCTTCTATTTATTTATTTTATTATTTATTTATTTTTACTTTTATTTTTTTTTATTTATTTTTTTTCAACGTTTATTTATTTTTGGGACAGAGAGAGACAGAGCATGAACGGGGGAGGGGCAGAGAGAGAGGGAGACACAGAATCAGAAACAGGCTCCAGGCTCTGAGCCATCAGCCCAGAGCCCGACGCGGGGCTCGAACTCACAGACCGTGAGATCGTGACCTGGCTGAAGTCGGACGCTTAACCGACTGCGCCACCCAGGCGCCCCTATTTTTACTTTTAAAGAGAGAGAGAGTATGACAGTGGGGAAGATGGGCAGAGGGAGGGAGGGAGACAGAGAGAGAGAGACAGAGAGAGAGAGGGAGAGAATCTTAAGCATTCCTCATGCTCAGCCTGAAGCCTGATAAAGAGCTCAATCTCACAACCCAGGGATCCAAACCTGAGCTGAAATCAAGAGTCTGATGCTCAACGGACTGAGCCACGCAGGTGTCTCTCGTTCTTTTTTAATGTAGACATTTAGCATTGTAAACTTCTCTCTTAGTATTGCGTCTGCTGCATCCTGAGTTTTGGTATGTTGTAGTTTAGCTTTCATTTATCTCAACATCATTTCTAATTTCCCTTGTAATTTCTTTTTCCAATCGTTGATTACTCAAGAGCATACTGTTTAATTTCCAAATATATGTGAATTTTACAGTTTTCCATTTGTTATTGATTTCTCATTTCACTGAACTTCTTTAAAGCAGTTAAGTTACTTGGCACTTAATTCATAGATCTTCATTTACATAGACTCAGTTGCTGGAGATTTTTTTTGTTCTTTTTATTGGGCCACATTTTACTGTTTCTTCACATGCCTTCTTATTTTTTTCTGGGGTTGGTCATTATACAAAAATCAGCCACCCCTCCTCCATCTTTACAGACTGCTTTCCTATAGGGGAAGCTCTTTACCAATCAGCTTTGGTAGAGGTTCTAGAAGCTTCCCACACCATTGCTGGGGATGTGTTTTCTCTAGGCTTATGTTGATAGCTTTCCAGTTAAAGAGTTTCACCTGAAAAAAAAAGTTTCACCTGTTTCTCTTTTACGAGCTCCTATTCTCTTCCTCCCTCTGGCGTCTGTCTGCAGTACTGCAGCATCTGCCGCTTGACCTCTCACTGACTCCCGCCAAAGGAAGTGAGCAGAGGTTTCCCGCCATCGCTCCAGGTCAGGCGAGTCAGCCTCCCGAAAAGCTGGAACATTCGGCACAGTTCAGCTCTTCTCTTCCTCTCCTCGGGATGAGACCCAAGCTGCACATTTTCTCAAATTGCGCTGAGCTGTGACACCTAAAGGTAAGCGCCCTCTTAGGTAAAATGTAACAGCTTTTTTTTTTTTTTTTTTTTTTTTTTCCACCCCCCTCAACGCGGCTTTTCTCAGCTTTGCGCTTGCCTGGGGTACTGTGACTTTTTAACCCGTTTCTGGAGTTCTTATAAAGGCTTTGCGGATCTTGTATTGTTGTTCAGTGAGTTTCTCCGTGGCAGAAGGAGAGGGGGCTTCCTTATGGCCATCTTCCTGCCTTTGCTCAGGCTTTGTTGTCTTTGGGGTCTCTCTCCCTGGTTTGCAGATTCTTGCCTTCTCCCTGTGTCCACCTGGTTCTCCCTAGGTCTGTGTCTGGTGTCCTCACCTCGCCTTGATAAAGATATTGGTCATACTGGTTCGGGGCTCATCCGTAGGGCTTTATTTTTCCTTAATTACGTCTCTGAAGGTTTTATCTCCAAATACAGTCACATCTGGAGATACGCTTGGTTGGACTGTCAGCATATGAACTGAGGGAACACAATTCAGCCCAGAACAAAGTCTGAATTTTAAAATCCGGAACAATATGTTTTTGATAAATGTAGAAATAAGGGGACTAATCACTTTAAACCTAGTATTCATTAATAATAAAATAGAGACTTTTGAAACAAAAAATGAAATATTTAAAAGAGCAGTTACCGTTTTATTTAATGTTAAAGTGCATGGAGAACAATTTTAATGCACAATGAATTTCTGAGCTGTATAATTACCCACAATGATGAGAAATATCAGCAAAACAGGTACACTGATAAACAAGAAAAGCTATCTGGCAGTGAAAACTCAAGAGTCTGCAATTTTGTTTTTTAACATTTGACCCAGGAAGAAGTAACTCTGTAACAATTTCAGCACGTGTATTTCCTTTTGATGGCTACTTAAATCCGTATTTGGTAGAGTCTGAGCTTTGAACAACTAATGTAATATAGCCACTTCTCATTATATTTTTGACAGAATTTGTCCTTAAATAATAGGTTTTATAATTTGTGGTAAGAATAGAAAAGAATGTAAACTTTTTATACAAATATTTTTATACTTATATGCTCTAGTTTTTTTTTTGAAAATACAATCTTTTTTTTTTGATGTTTGTTTATTTTTGAGATAGAGTGCGAGTGGGGGAAGGGAAAAGAGAGGGAGACACAGAATCCCAAGCAGGCTCCAGGTTCTGAGCTGCCAGAACAGAGCCCAGCGTGGGGCTGGAACCCAGGAACTGTGAGATCATGACCTGAGCCAATGCTCAGATGCTTAACCAACTGAGCCACCCAGGTACCCTGAAAACACAATCTTTGTATAATAAATGAGACAAAAAGCTTTAGAGTTAAATATAAGCCCAAAATAGAAAAAAAAAAAAAAAACCAAAAACTAGGAAACATGGAAGTTACATGGATAGACTAAAATAGTAATGTTGGACCTTTTGTAAAATCTGAATAAACCACCCGTTGTATGCCTGAAAATTTGGGGTGATAGAATTTCTCAGTGACCTAAAAGCATAAATCTCAGTGTGTACAGCCTCTAGCCCATTGTGATTCAGCATCTCCCTTTGGAGAACAGACTTGACTGTGGCTGCTGAGTCTCTTTGCTTGTTGAGTTTTAATCAGCTATATTCCCATTTTATGGGGAGAACACAAAATAGAAGAAATGATTTCAGGGTAGAGATTTGAACTCTTGTACTTATCTTTCCTTCTTCGATCTGGACCTGGATAACAATTTCAGTGGCCACTTTGTTCGATGATGATGAGAAAAGTAATTTGAGTTTTAGTTTGAGAGACTCATTTCCACTGCTGCATATTGAAAGTAGTCACTCATCTTCAAATAGCAGCTGCTGACATCTAGAGAAGAATTTGGAAAATTCTATTTAGAAACCAATCTGCTTTCATATAACTTATGTAAGTTGTTTACCTCATTCTTTATTGCAGACGATATCTGCATAAAAAAAGAATCCTTATTTCTCCGGAATTCATCTGTGATCACTGTTTTGCCACCTGTAATGGTAATTTTCTCTCTGTGGAATCAAAACTGATAGCTTTGGAAAGACTGGGACTTGCAAAATGGCTTTCATTTCTACACCGATAATACGTACTATCTCGTGATAGCTACCTCCAAGCTCTTTTTCATATTAGTACTTCCCTAACACTGGTGTAAGATTTATCAGTAATATCTAAGATACTTTTATTTCTTTGCTTATTCTCCACCTTCACTTGTGGTAGTTTATGCTCATTATAACTGATGTTCATATTATGATATTGTGATACAACATCATGATATTTTATCATTTAAAAATATTACAGATATTTGCCATCTATCATCTCTTTTGATTTCTCAGCACCTTTATAGGTGTGACTTTCATTACCGGTGAAGAGATTGAAGCATTGACAACCAAATCTTCACCTTTGGATAACAAAGTTCAGAATCTGCCAGACATTGCCTCTTCAGGCATTATAGTTAGGAAATTAAAGAAAATGTAATAAAAAAGATGAGTGCTGCAAAATACAAAGCAAAACACAACCACCACCACAACAAAAAGCACCCAAACCCAAAAACTTTAGTCAGTTTTAAACATTGGTGCAATTTCCTTGAGGGAGGAGATTGTTTTATGTTTACTGTTGTATCTTCAAAATCAAGCACACTATCTTTAAATAAATGTGTGTGTATATGTATATATATTCTGTTACTTATTTTTTTAAAGCTTATTTATTTTGAAAAAGAGAGCGCTGGGTACCCAGGGGACACAAGGGAGGGGCAGAGAGAGAATCCCAAGTGGGCTCTGTGCTGTGAGCACAGAGCCCAAGGCAAAGCTGGAACTCATGAACCATGAGATCATGATGTGAGCTGAAATCAAGAGTTGGAAGCTTAACAGACTGAGCCACCCAGGAGCCCCTGTATTGTGTTTTTTAGTGGGCTTAGAGAACATACTGTATCAACTATGATGTTTTGAGATGGTAATAAAGAGTGAAATTATATTAATAATAGACAACAAAAGGTTAAGTTCTATAAATAATATTCTAAATTGAATAAAATAATATTAGGAAGTATAAACTAAACTGAAAATTATACCTAAAACTGTTAAAATCTGGGCTTAAGAATTTTTAAAAATAATTAAATCTAACCCAAATGCTGCATCTGACTCTTGTTTTGTGCAACCTGTTCAGTAGCTTCCAAGGAAACTATAATTGTAAAGTCATAACACTCTTTCTTTAAACATGCCTAATGGAGATATCCTAAAAAGCACAGAATGGATGCATTATTTTAATCTCTGAAATTTGAAAAATGTAAGATTTAATCACAGCCCCTAAAACACAGCTTGGATGGTGTAAGCCCAGAGAATCAGACACAGCAGAGCAGGTAGGTGGTGAGTGATTGCACTTAAATGACCATGGGGTCTTAGAAGTCCCTCTGGGATAGAGGTACACTTCTGTACCTCTAATTATCTGTGTCTTTATCTGGGGCAAGTTTTATTGTTGCATTAATTTTGTGAAAGTTATTTGTGCTGTACATTTAGGATTTGTGAGCATATATGTTGCATATCAGTAAATATGCAATATATAAGAATATGTAGAACTTTAAATATTTTCATAGCCCTCACATTAGTATGCATTTTTAAAAGTTTAAATAAATAACATGAAAAGGAGGAATACATTTATCAGATATTTCCCTTAAATCTCTGCAGTATATGTCTATGGCTCGCTCAGTTTTCCGATTTGCTTTTTTCACCCAGTCTCCAGGGTAATGAATAATAATATAAAACTAAAGTAAATATATTTATTTGCAAAATGCATTATTTTACATTAGATTTTAATTCTTTTATAAAAATTTTTTAATGTTTATTTATTTTTGAGAGAGAGAGAGAGACAGACAGAGTACAAATTTGGGACGGGCAGAGAGAGAGGAAGACACAGAATCTGAAGCAGGCTCCAGTCTCTGAGCTGTCAGCACAGAGCCTGACACAGGACTTGAACCCATGAACTGTGAGATCATGACCTGAGCTGAAGTCAGACGTTTAACTGACTGAGCCACCCAGGTGCCCCTAGCTTTTAATTCTTAATTAAAAGAAGACTTATGAATATTTTTCTTTGCTTTAGTTTGTGTGTGTGTGTGTGTGTGTGTGTGTGTGTGTGTGGTCTTGATCTAAACTCTGCAAAGTGGAATATAAAGGAACAGAGGTATAAAAAGAAAAAAATGAAATTATTTTTTCTTTCATGGTTTTATGTTTTGAAGTAACATGCCCAAACAGGAGTGAGGTTGAACTCTAATCTTGAACATTTTCTTTTATATTTTCTTGAAAATGCATTATTTCATTGGTCTTCTCTATTGTCACTTTTAAGGCCTAGTCTATTTGGCTACATTTGAATGCATTGAACTTGATGCACATCATTATAACAATGTCAGACATATTTATGAGCTGAATCTTCCCATATTAAGCTATTTTTCAGCCTTCAGTGTTAAAGAAAACCAAAATCTAAATTAGTTGCCTAAACTTAATACTCGAGGGATTTCACGTAAAGACCTGGATTTCTTTTTCTAAAGTATCTGAATCTACATTGATACAATTGCCAAATTTGTTTAATGTTAATTGTGAATGTTTTCCCTATTAAGTTGTACTGTGTATCTCTAGTTCATCGTAGCCCTCACCACATGCACCAATACCTCTTTATTTACCTAATATTTCCTTTTACTCATTTACCTATTTATTTACCTAGTATTTCTTTTCACTCCTTCATGTTGCCTTCCTATCTTAAGCATTTAGCACTGTATAACATCAGAGACTTATAGTTATCTTAGTCTGTGAGGGCCGCCATGATAAAATACCACAAACTGTGTGACTTAAACAAGAGAAATTTATTTCTCAAAGTTCTGGAGGCTAGAAGTTAATGATCAAGGTGCTGTCGAATCCAGTTTCTGGTGAGGTTTCTCTTCCTGGCTTGTAGAAGGCAACTCTGTGTGTGTGTGCGTGTGTGAGGTGAGGTGTGTAGGGGTGTTTATGGTTAGGGACAATCACTTGGGCATGATTTTCACAGGCTCCATGGAGTTATTTTTCTAATGATTGTCTTTGCTCTCAAATGTTTGCATATGTATTTTTTTTCCTTGTTGTTTTCATAGGTTGTGTGCTGCTTCCTTTTTTCAGGAGAGTTATTTAGAGAACACTTATGTGTAGGTGCCTATAGTAGTATTTGTAAGCTGTATGAGATGTTCAGAGCCCTGTAAGAAATTTTCTAAAGACAGAGAGGTTTGAGTGTGAGTCCAGTTTTCCCTTCAGAACTCTCAGCCAAGCATTCATAGATATGTGGCACATTCACAATAAAAAGTACCTCGTATTGCGTCAGCCACCTACTATGACTCCTATCACTTTCCGAAAACATGGCTTGATTAAGATATTATTTGTTGAACTCTGAATCCTGTAGTCTTTAGAGCCAAAATATTAATTTCCCTTAGGTGCAAGCAAGGGATTTTGCTTTGTACTCCTGCAGATACCAGTTAGTTTTGAGAGATGTGCCTTAGGTGTTGACATCTGTAGCTAGCTATGGGTCCTTTTTTACTCTTCATCCTGAATTTACTTCTGCTTTGTTTTTATTGCTTTGGGAAATCTTTCTATATATTTTATAGTTCTGAGTTTTATCTGTTGGGTTTTAAATTCCCCAGACCTTTTTTTTTTTTTTTTGGTCACACTTGAAATATTTTTGTTCTTGTCCCCTTTTGCTTTTTTTGTTTCTTTTTAAGAAATGTTTATTTGAGAGAGAAAAAGAGAGCACATGTGCATGCGTTCAAGTGGGGAGAGGGGCAGAGGGAGAGGAGAGAGAGAATCTGAAGCAGGCTCTGCACTAACAGCATGGGGCTCCATGATGTGGGTCTCCATCAACACAGGGCTCAGTCCCAGGGAGAAAACTGGGAGATCATGACCTGAGTGGAAATCAAGAGTCAGATGCTTAACAGGCAGGCCTAGCCACCCAGGTGCCACCCCCCCCCCCTTTACCTGTTGCTTTTAGGTTTTGTTTTGTTAAGAAGAGGAGAGTATGGAATGCAATTTCTGCTTCCAGTTATTTTTTCAATATGTTTTAGTCATTTTTTTACTGTAGTTTTTCAGTCTTTGGATGAATTTTATTCATTCACTAGCAGTTTCTTCTGGAGATGCTTATTACGGTAATATTTTCAAATGTCATGTAAAAATATATTTATCTGTTACCTTTATTTTTGAATAAAGGGTTGACAGTATTTTTAAATCTTGAACCTTGATTTTTTTTTCCTTTGAGGACAAGGTAGATCTTGCTCTGATATCTGTATACAGTCCATGTCACTAAAAGATGTTTTCCCCAGATTATTGCTGTGTTCTATTCAAGACCATATCTTTAAATAGATTATGTGCCCTATTTTAACCACAATACACTTGGTAGTCCGGAAAAAGTTATGTGTACAGTCACATGTGAGATGCATTTTGAAAGTAGTTTTATAGACTTTATTGCCAATAACAACACATTCCAAAAATCAACTCCAGAAGCTGTGTTATTTTAAATATCATTAACATTGATGGTGCTTAGCATTCATCATGTATGTTTTCCAGCAATTTTGTGAGCTTATTATTCAACAAGGCACTAGTAAAAATAAACTACAAAACCTTAACATTGAATTATATTTATAATAGGAATAAGTTCTCAAAGCTCCTCACTTATAAGTATTTACATTTACCTTCATCTATACTCTTGAAGTTGTCTGTTGTCTGTGTTGTGGAAATACCGTAGTTACTGTTTACCTCCTCATAGCTGTGCAATCAGTGGTATCACTTTGGTGGCTTGATCAGTCACCATGGCGGTATTTGCATCATGAAAATAGGTACAAACTACAAATCAGGTCTTTATTTATTTGGTTGTTTTTGGTTGACTTATATAAGTGATGGGGAATATATTAATAATGTAGATCAAATGTAGGATTGTATTATATCTGTAGCCTGTGTTGTGAATAGCACAGACCATTGAGGAAATCATCTTCTGGTATATAAAATGGATTATCTGGTTTAGGAAAGAACCGACCCATCACTGACAAATGACTGAAGTTTCTACATACTTCAGAATGAAGCTGGAAGAAGTTTGATTTAATGAATATAATTTGTACAATGGTGGGAATTTTACAGTAGACAGTATATCAGTTTTTTTTTAATTTTTTTTCAACGTTTATTTTTATTTTTTTTTTGGGACAGAGAGAGACAGAGCATGAACGGGGGAAGGGCAGAGAGAGAGGGAGACACAGAATCGGAAACAGGCTCCAGGCTCTGAGCCATCAGCCCAGAGCCTGACGCGGGGCTCGAACTCACGGACCGCGAGATCGTGACCTGGCTGAAGTCGGACGCTTAACCGACTGCGCCACCCAGGCGCCCCAACAGTATATCAGTTTTAATGGCAATAACTTCATTGGGGAAGGAATTTGTGTATTGAATAGCAATTCCATTTGTCATGGATGAACTGCAGCTATAGATTGGCTAAGAATACAAGAGCTCATCAAAAATCCAAGATACTTCTTGTGAGATTCAATTAGCTATTGAAATTTACCACAAAGAATGTGACAATTATCTCTAATCCTTTTTATTAGTATAATTCATATTACACTTATCTATGTAAATACATGCACACCTTTTTCCAGAGAGCCATTTATAAAACATTCACCAGGTCATCATTGTGTACATCATAACAAGATCCCCAAATGTATGTCAAACTTTGCAAAGCCCTGTGGCAATGAGCATGAAATAGAATTATTTGGTATAACTCTACCAAATGTTTCTCATTTGCTGCAGTGAGGCTAGATGATTCATATGGGAATTGAACATGAGAATTTACTTCTCTGAGCTTTGAAGAATTTCAGAAAATTGATAAGAAAGGAAATCTCATTTTCTTATTTGCCTCACTACATCACACTAATAAGCTTTGTAGTGTTTTGTTTCTTTCTCCATTCGCTAATCAACCATCAAAATTATGCTTGAGTTTTTTCAAAAAGTCGAGGTGCTCCACATTTCATTTAATGGTCGCTCTCAGTGTTCAAGAAGAGGTGTTTTCCTAAGAACTCAATAAATGTGCTTATCAAGAAGACCATGCTCCTTATTCAAAGGCTCTTGTTTCCTTGATGTAGATCAAGAGAGGAAGCAAGTTGGTGTACCTTTCTAGTGTCACTGGTATTGTTAGCAAATAATGATAAGAACTTAAGTGAGGACAAACCTGTTAGCCTTTAGGACCAGAGATTAGGAAAGGATTGAAGACTAATCTCTTGGTATGTGTGATGTTTACAACACGTTATTTATAACAGGAATGATAAGTTGGTGAACTAAAAAATGAAGCAAAATGTCTTATTGATGTTGCCTTTAGCTATAAATATCATCTTAAATAGAAGCTACATCGTCAAATATTAATAGAGTAATAATATGAAAAAATAGTCTACTGTGGCTGGCACCAATTCAGGTAGATTATTCTCCACCACAACCTTCTGATAAAATAAAAATTCAACAGTTTTAGATGTTTTCCTGTAATTAGATTATGGAGATTAAACAAAACTGGAAAATGTGATTAACATAACTTCCTAAAAATATAAAAAATGGAATACAGAATTAGAAATATTAATTTTCTCTCATCTTCAATAAGAAAGTGCCTTATATTTTCAAAAACTTAGTTGATGGAATTTTGTCTTCTGCTTCACCTTGATATTTAGCAGCCACCAGAATATCAATGTGATTTTTTAAATTATTGTCAACACATCAAGTTTTAAAAAACAGATTTGGAAAGAATATTCAAATACATATGTGGTTTTTTTTAATGTGTATTCATTTTTGAGAGACAAAGAGGAGAGAGAGTGTGAGCGGGGGCAGAGAGAGGGGGAGACACAGGATCTGAAGCAACGCTCCATGCTCTGAGTTGTCAGCACAGAGCCCGACTTGGGACTCAAATCCATGACCTGTGAGATCATGACCTGAGCTGAAGTTGGACACTTAACCGACTGAGCCACCTGCCGCCCCCATATGTGTTTCAGTTGTATGAGAAAACATGTGTTTGATGTTTTGAAAACGACTACAATTACTAACACAATGCTTTTGCTGTGTACTTCTGTGTGCTTGTTTTATATTTTTAAAGTTTATGTTTCAAGAGTTCATGTTGTTTGCATGTTTTTCATTTTTTCTTTTATTTTAAAATGAATTTGTAGAGTATGTCCTTCTGAAGTATGTACATATAAAAGGTGAAAAGTAAAACATGTTGATTTACCAAAATTACGTACATCAACCCCCACAAAAAGTAGGTTTTATAAAAGAAACGTTCTGTGAAAGGCTCTTGTTATCTAATTGTTTTTCCGTCCTTGAATACAGAATCACCACTGATCTAAACAATATATTCTTGGGGCTCCTGAGTGGGTCACTTGGTGAAGCATCTGACTTCAGCTCAGGTCGTGATCTCATGGTTCTTGAGTTCAAGCACCGCAGCTGGCTCTCTGCTGTCAGCACAGAGCCTGCTTTGTATCTTCTGTCTCCCTGTCTCTGCCCTCCCCTTCTCTCTCTCTCTCTGTCTCTCTCTCTCTCTCTCTCTCAAAAATAAATAAACATTAAAAAATAAACAATATATTCTTTAAGAAAATCTATGAAGAGATTTTTTTTTATGAATGATTAAGACAGATTTTGTGGATGACTGAACTCATACCATAGAATGAGAATTATGTAGAGGTAAACTAGTTAAAACAGACAATAAAGTTTTTAGAAATATACGTCATTTTATACAAATGGTTACTTCTTACGGTGAAGAAACTTAGCCACAATAATGTTAGGCTTTAGTTTGGAAATTCTCCTCTCCTTTTATTGCCCAAGTTACAATGTTTATTTACCCTATAGTCAAGTTTTTAAACCCATGCTTGTCTCTATCACAATCTCATTTTCCTGTGTTATGAAATTAGAGAAATTTCTCTGTGTATCTGTGATTGCTAGTATTTCAGCTTTTAAGTAAAATGATCACTATCCATATTTGATTAACATGGTTTTGCTTTCTTCCCAGAATGCTTTGAAAAATTGCCTACTCTTGGGTATTAGCTATTGTTCTGTCAATGCTGTATCTTTTAGATTGTGTTTTTTGATACCTGGTCTGTCTTCCTATTCTAAGATAGATAAAGATTTTTTGATCTACATTGTTTTACCAATGATAAATACTATATTTTGTATTCTCTGGTAAGAAGAGAAACTTTCCTACTGAGATATGAGCTGAAAATTGAGTACACGATAGATAGATATAAAGTGTCTATATTAATATTATTTATTGATTTGCTTTTTGTCTATTAATCCTGTTAAATATTCCTTCTGGCTGCATGATCTCAATGTTTGGATCTTAGGATTTTTCTTGTTTAAATACTGCATGCCTACTGAATTGTAAAACAAGTAATTTGTGATAATATAACATGCTTGAATTTTGATTTTACCCTAGTTAAACTGAGTGTTGACATGGTGATAAAGAGTAGGGGATATAGATGGTTAGGAGGTTTGAAAATTCATACGAAAAATGTTTGTCTTGCTTGGAATTTATTAATCAATCAATTATGGAGTGGTATAATGCTTAATTCAGATGTTAAAGATATTTAATTAATTAGCAGAAAACACTTGAGAAAAATTTCTGTAATGAGTAATTATGCCACAGATAAAATTCTCTGATAGGGAAGTATTTAAGATAGTCCCCAAAATCATCATGTTCTATATTGACTTAGACTGAAGACTGAGAATTAGGCATGGATGCTGCTACCATTCTTAATAATACAACCGTAACTGGTTACTGTTCAAAGGGTCACAACAAACAAATATTATTGCTTGAATGATGCCTAATTACATTTTGTTTAATAGCAATGAGGAACATTAGTCTAAATACAAAAATAGCCACCATCACCTTATTTCTGTTTACAATGTGGGACCTGTGGAAAAAAAAATAGCTAGGATTTGTTAATCTTTTATGATAAACCATAGAAAATTTAAATTCAGAATCCAATTTAATCAAAATTATAATAGTTAATGATAAACAATTAGCAGTATTAAGCTGCATCACATACTAAGATGGTTTTCATCTATATATATTTTGTTGAGATTGTCTTTTAACCATGTGTGTGGATACTGAATTTTTATTAAGCAATTCTTTTGCTAATCCTGGAATATCCCTATGGGCATTTTTTCCTTAATTTGTTAAGATGGTGAAGTATATTAGTCAATTTTCTGATACCAAAATAACACTGCAACCAGGAAACTTTCAAATGGTTTACTAAAATCTAAGTATCTATGCTGGATTAGTTTGCTCATTTTGTTGAGAATATTTACATTGATATTTTATCAGAGAGTAATACTTTTCTCCCAGAATTTTTTCTCCCTTTCTTCCTTTTACATATAGAAACAACTCAGTGTGCTACTTTTGTCAAATTATGCACAATCTGATGCAGTTTTAATGGTTCACTTGGCCACTTAGCTAGAAGACAATATATCTCAGCTTTCTCTGAAGTTAGAAGTCGTAAGGAGAATTTGAACCAAATGCTATGTGCGTTTCTATGACCCATTCTTAAAGCATACACTAAGCAGCTTCTTTTTGTCTCTGCTTCCTTTCCTATATTCCTGGGCTGGAATAGGAATATAGATGACGAATACAGATGTGATGCCATTAAGTCGAGTTTTTCCATACTTGTGAGATCAACATCAGAGAGATGATGGAGTGTGAGTCCCCGTATCATCTTGTAGGAAAGACCCTATAGCCAGTCATTAATCCTTCATCCCCTGCTGGATGGTTACATGAGAGATGAGATTCTAGCTTGATGATACTAGATTTCTGGGTTCCTTTATTTACAATAGTGTGTTTCTTAACTAATATGTATGTTATAACATGAGATTAATTTATAATTTCCTCCTCTTACTGGGCATTTCTGGCTTGGCATCAGGGTTATACTAACCTCATAAAATATGCAGAGGTGTTACTGTCATTTCTGCTTTCTTCAAGAGTTAAGATTGGTGTTCCTCGCACATTTGCTTCCATACACCTTTAAAGCTTTCTAGGCCTAACATTGTAGAAATCCTTTTCATTATTCATTCATTTGATTCTTCATTTATTTTAATTAATGGTTATACAATTATTTAGGTAGTATTTTTATTTTGGTACTGCTTTAATATCAGAAATTTCTTAGCTGAGTTTTCAACTAAGTTAGACAATCTCTTGCAATATCAGCACTTATATAACAATATTTTTCCTAATATTCAATTTTGCCTTTGCTTTTTTCTTGAAGATTAATCTTGTTGGATATTTTTCAGTATATTCATTTTTTCAAATATTGGTGCATTTTCCTTCACCCCTCTTTACTGTCTATATATTTTTTCTTGAATTAGCTTCTGTTATTTCTTTGCTTATAGTTACTGGTTTCTTGCCTATATTCTTGCCTATTGGATGCTTGGCTATTATTTTAATGACGTATCATTGTTGAGGTAAGCACTTAGAATTGTTAATGTCAGTCCACCTACCACTTTAGTTGAATCCCACAGCTTCTAATATCTCAGATTAGTATTCTTTCATATATACGTGATTTGGTTAGGCATTTGAATTTACATTTTCAAAAGTATGGAGGATGTTTTAGCTTTTTTTTTGTCGTTAATTTCTAATTTAATTATATTGTGATCAGAGAATGTAGTATGTATGTGACAGAAATTTTGAAATTTATTATTGCATAGCATCTAACCAGTTTGCATAAATTTTACATTTGTGGTTAAAATAGTATGTGTCCTCCATAGTGGGAACAATTTTCTACACGTGTTTGACAAATCGAATTTGAAATATTCTCTTTAAATGTTAATTATCTTTGTTGTTGTGTTGGCTGTCTGATCTGTTATTTACTGAAAGATGTATGTTAAAATTACCAACTAAGATTCTGAAGTTTTCATTTCTTTTTCTAGTTCTTTCACTTTTGTGTTAGATATTTTTAATCTCTCTTTACAATGGAAATGGTACTTGTGCTTTCACATATCTGCTCAATTTTATTAGGTGATTAGAAGTAAATGCCTGCTGCGAGTATGTATGTATGTGGATATTCCTGTTAAATTGAACATTTTATAGTTATTTAGCAACTCTGCTTTTCTCCAATAATGATTTAGGAGTATTTTGTCTGAAATCATTATAATCACATAAGCATCATATTGCCTAGTATTTGCAAAGTGTGTCCTTTTTTACAGATTTTATTTTTAAGTAATCTCTACTCTCAATTTGGGGCTCAACTCACAACCCCGACTGAGATCAAGAGCGGCATGCTCTACTGACTGTGCCAGCCAGGCCACCCTTCTAAAATGTATCTTTAATTAATGCCTTTACTTTCAACCTTTCTGGATCCTTATACTTTAGGAATACCCCTTATAAACACCATGTAACTGGAGTTTTGTAATCCATTCTGACAACTTTTGTCCCATAACTACAAGTTTTAGTTCTTTACATTTATTGATGCTGCTGAATAGACTTGTTTCTGTCATTCCATTAGGAACTATCTTCTCCCTGTTTAGGTATAGGTTTATTTTTCCCATGAATGCTTCGTAACACTCTAGTAAATTTATGGAGACCTGAAAATTTTTCTTGGAGAGAGAATTTTACTGTTTATGCACCATTTTTATTCATTAAAAGACTACTATGTACTTTTGCTTAAGCTCATCCTGGTACATTTTATTATTTTCTAGGATTAGGAAAATATTCCTAAATATTCCATATTTATTCACCTGATTTAATCTCTCATTTTTCCTTGTCTGTAACATCATTGGTATTATTTTCTTCCTGATTTCTGATATTAGTTGTTTTTCTCTCCCTCCTGATCAGCCTTCCCATTTTATTAGCTTAAAATATCTGCTTGTAGTTTTCTTAACCTTGCACATTGAATATATGTTCGTATTATTATTCTGTGATTTTTCTTATTCTCATTTTATTGCTGATGTTTTCCTACCTTTTTCAAATGTTCAGTTTTTACATTACTTTATAAGTACTTCGGCTGTATTTAGCATATTATATTTAATATAGCATGGTATGTTCAATATACAGTATTTAAAATATTCTCATATTAGTACTATTTATTGATCCAAATATTATTAAAATCATTTCATAATTTACAAATATATGAGATACATCTAATTATATTTTGTTACTGATTTTTAGCTCATTTCCATTGAGATTAGAGAATTACTTTAAGTTAGTTTTATTTCAAAGGTTTTGAAACATTCTTAATATTCTTTAGGTAAATATTTTGTCTGCTTGAAAAGAATGTTTATTCTTCCATTGAAATTAGTGTTATTTACATGGCCATTAGGTCTAATTTGTTAATTATATTTTTGAAATCTTTTGTATTCTTATGGATCTCAGATATCTCTCAGTCTTTGTCTCCTGTCTCTCTCCATGAAGAAGCAACAATTTCTAGTAATCTATTTTGTTTGATACTGACATAGCTTTCTCAGTACTTTTTGTTTCTGTTTGAATTTGCAGGCTATACCTTTTTATTTTATTCCTATAGTTTTTGTAATACATCTTTTATAATGGACTGTTATTTTATTCTTCCTTAGTTGAGCTTGACAATTCTTATCTTGTAACTAGATTATTTAATACAATTATGTTTATATTAAGACTTAAATTTATCATCCAATTATGTGACTTCTTTTTTCTGCCTGTTCTATATGTTTTTTTTTCTTTCCTCTCTTGCCTTTTGCATTTGTATGGTTTTCTATTCAATGTTTTCCTATTACTATTTTGGAAGTTCTCTCCATCTTTAATTCTTTGATGGTTACCAATAAAATTACTATATTATTAATGATATTTTGTATATCTAAAATTGGTTAAAACCTTAGATCTCCATATGGATATAAGGAATCTTAATGCAGTCTAGTTACCCTTCCTAAGTATACACATTATTGATGTTTTATACAGTGAGTGTTAATTTATAGTTAATTGTGTTTTTTCATTATTTGTAAAGTCCTTTCATCTCAGACCTTACACTTGAGATAATTTTAATTCCACCGGAAGTACTTTCACTACTTTAATAAATGTGTATTCATGGTGAACTCTGTCACTTTTGTACTTCTCTTCTTTCTCCTCCTGTTCTTTTCTCCTCCCCATTCTTCCTTCCTTTCCTTCCCTCACCTCCTTTCCCTCTTTCTCCTTTCCTTTCTCATGTTTATTCTCATTCCTACTCCCTTCTCCTGTTTGGTCTATGTCTTTATTTTTTCAAGTTTTTATTTTTCCCCTCTGGATATAGCATGACTGGTAGCCATCTTTTTTTTTTTTTTTTTTGAAATTAATATCATTCTACTCTCTCCTGTCATTGTTACTATTAAGCATTTAGCTGCACACACAATTGCCAGTGTTTTTAGGGCGTCTGTTTTTTCTCCCACTTTTGAGTACTTTTAGAAATCTCTGCTAGTCCTTGGTTTTCAGAAGTTTTGTTAGGTGGAAGCTAAGAGCCAGGGAAGGAATGCCCAGAGGCAGAGTTCCAGGTCCTTGAAGGGGAATGACAGACTTGAGATGGAGGCAAGGACAATAATAAATAACCTATACATTAAAAGCCTGGGAACACAACATCCTGACTTACTGGCTTCCAAGACCTAGGGGCAGACAGATCGAGAGACACCAATAGGGGCAGGGCTCTCTTCTTCCACCTTTGCCCCAGATAACCCCTGGTGTCCTATAATACATTTGCATTGCTGGTACAGCCCCGCCCCCACGGAGAAGGGCTGCTCTGGTGTTTGAGGAACAAACCTTGTAAGTTCAAAAACTCCCCATGCCAACCTGTGGGAGGAGTCCCGCAAATGACTGGACACAGCCTCCCTTTAGAGACCACCACCCTATATACTGTATATCACAGCTCTTCCCACCCTGGAGAGACAACAAATATCCAATCTCAAAACAACCCAGGGCTGGGTCCACCACTGGGAACTTGACCACTCTCCCACCCTGAGAGTATACTTTTGCTTTAATAAACTGTTTTGTGCCTGCAACTTTCCTTCTGGCTGTCTTCATTTGAATGTGGATCCCCACATAAATCTTTTCTTGGAGAATCCAAAGACCAAGACCTCCTTTCACACAATGCAGGCTCTCTCACTGGTTAACCCTTTTTGGTGCCTTAACTCCTATGACTTTGCCTCCAGCTCCTGTCTATCATTCCCCTTCAAGGACTTGACACTGCCTCTGAGTGTTCTTTCCACTGCTTTTATCTAGCTTCTACCTAACAGTTTCAAGGTGTTTTATAGTTGGATTGCTTTATATTAATTTAAATTGATGTCTTTCATCATTTAAAAATATCAGCCAATATATCTCTAAATATTTCTACCCATTCATTGATATCTTATATTTCATCTTGGAATTTCAGTTAGTCTTATAAATATATTCATGCTATTGTTTGTAGCTCCTGCCCTCTCCTTTATCTTCCATCTGGTTTGTCCTTGCTACATTCCAAGTAATTTTTTATCATCAGTAATATTCTCTTAGCTGTATCTAATCTGCTTTTTTATTTTATTTTTATTTTATTTTTCATAGAGAGAGCAAGTGAGGGAGAGAGGCACAGAGAATCTTAAGCAGTCTCCACACTCAGCACAGAGCCCAACATGGGGCTGAATTTCATGACCCTGGGATCATGACCTGAGCTGAAATCAAGTCTTTCCCTCAGTCAGCTGAGCCACCCAGGCATCTAATCTGCTTTGCAACCTAAAAATTCAGTTTATATTTTTGTTGTTTTATTTATAGAGATGGTCCAGATATTTTGTGTCACTGTTGATAGTTTCCTATTCATTCACAATATACATTTCAAACTTGGTCTTTATTTTTTTTAGCACACTATGTCTGTTTGCTTTATAGTCTATGTTGAATGATACCAGAAATTTTACAGATCTGTTAATGTTTTTGTGATGGTTTTTGATGGGGTTTTGGAGCAGTGGTCTTCCAGAGCTGATGGCCAAGAAAGAATTCTTGAGAGGTCTTTGGTGCAAAAGGGTGATTTTATTAAATTTTATTAAAGCACTGGGACAGGACCTGTGGGCAGGAAGAGCTGCACTGGGGTTGTGAAGAGTGGCTGGTTATATACTATGGAGTTGGGGGAGGTAAAGGCAAAAGGGAGGCCTCCAGAAGGACTTTGATATGCTAAAGAGGATTCCTAAAATGTCAAGGGCTTTGCTATTGTCAAGCTAAGGTTGTTTACACTCTAGTAAGGAATTAACATTAGGACAGTAGGGAGTTCTTAGAAAAATGTTATATTTGCCTCAAGTATTTGTCAATGGGTTGCAAGTTATAAAGAAACTTAATTTTATCTGCTATTTCATTCTTGCCTTTGTTCCCCACATCACTGTGGAGGCGGGGGTTGATGTTGGGGCTCCAGGAAACGGAGTCTATAGGTTTCTGGAGAATAGGCTATTGATAAGATTGCCTTTTTCTTGTAATTTACATATCTAAGAGATAGGTACACTAATGGAGACTCATGTTTTCTATGACTGTGATCTCTATCAGGTAACCATTTGTTTTCTTTCCTTTCCTTTGTTCTTGGGCAGCCAGAGGTGCCTGAGGAATATCACATATATCCTACCTGGCTGGGCAATGAGGGTGAGAGTGGGGGTTGTTAGCTTGTGCTTTGCTCTCAGCTTGCCTTATGCTCCCTCATCCGTTTTCTTTCATTTTCACTGACATCCGTGTATGTCAGGTTATCTTTGACAATGCACTAGTTATTATAATTGAAACATAATTTTTAAATAATGAGACCCAGTTTGCATCTACTTTTATTCAGAGAACGTTTGCTTTTGCTCTTCTAAGATCATTAGGATTACTTGAATCTAAATTAAAACTTTGAAGTAACATGGGCTATCCTGCTGATGTTAATATCAGGGGAAAATTCTTCAAAACTGTTGTTTTCCTTCTGGTCTATGCATCCCTGAATTTATAGGAATTTATATTCTCATCTTAGTTTTGAAGGAGAGTGCTTTATTATATCCCCATACCTTCAAGAGCCCTATAATTTGTTTTCTAATCCCCTTGCATTGATAAGGCTCTCAAAATGAATTTGAAGTTGCCAGGAATGGCAAATGCACTCAAAGCAAAAAGTAGTAAATGCCTCATTTAACTCTCTATATTAATTTTCCCTGTATTATTGGCTGAAGATTCTCTTAATATCTTTTATCTTCTTAATATGTTGAAATACATAAAGAATGAACAAGGCATTTCACTAAGCATTTTTATGTTTTCATTAGAGGTGTGTGTGTGTGTGTGTTTGCATGTTTGTGGGGGTGTGTGCACGCGCGCATGTTTTCGTGAATAACTTATCTCACTATTACTGGAAACTGCAAATTTTATAGCATCTTTATTCTGACTTTTCCCTCCTTTTTCTTAAATTTATTACTCTCTGTAATTTTATTAAGAATAAATGTTACATTTTATGTGTCTCCATTTTAGGGAGAATTGATTTATGTTTCCATATAAAGGACCTTATTTGACTTCTCAATTTGAATATCTTCTAAAATATACATGTATACATTATGATCTGGTTATTTGCAATGTAGAACTGTTTATAGTGCCAATGATATTAAGACAGGCTTAGGGGCGCCTGGGTGGCTCAGTTGGTTAAGCGTCCGACTTTGTCTCAGGTCATGATCTTGCGGTCCGTGAGTTCGAGCCCCGCATCGGGCTCTGTGCTGACCGCTCAGCCTGGAGCCTGCTTCAGATTCTGTGTCTCCCTCTCTCTCTGGCCCTCCCCCATTCATGCTCTGTCTCTCTCTCTCTCTGTCAAAAATAAATAAACGTTAAAAAAAAAAGACAGGCTTTTCTTCCATTTGATGATCTATATAACCACAAAATATTTATTCACAGATTCAGGACATAGGAAGATTTCTAGAGTTCCTGCAATCATATAGGCTTATTAGAAATAAAGCATAACAGATATGGGAAGAGTAAAATGGCAGTTTTTGTCTACATTCCCATATCCTTCATGAAAGGATGAACTTAGTCACTGTGTCACATGGCTGGTGGCAAGTGTGAGGGATATTAGAAAACAATCATTAACTGGGTTCATTTTCATCCTCAGTAATATTGGGCTTCTCTTAGAAAAGAAGAAAGGAAGACTGGATGTCAGATAGGTGACTGGTCATCTCTGCTACCATTGGTCTAATGAAGAGTTTATGTTTTACCTACATTGATCTTAGGTGTGGTGAAATTTTGGAATACATCATTTATTTATACTTGTTATATAAAATATTTTGAACTATTGCTTATAGAAAAATGTGAATAATTAGAGACACATGTCAATGTCATTGTAAGCACATTTGCCACTACTGAGTGCACCCATTCACTAATGATTACAGATTAAATAATTTTCAAAGTTAGACAATTATGTTTAAGATAAAAATCTTATAACCAATTCAGTATTTTTGCCAAAAGTTCCAATTTGAAATGACATACTCTGACTAGTAATGAGTAAAATTTCATTAAAACAAATCAAATACTTCACCTCTGCAATATTCTGATTTGAACCCTTTTTTTTTGCATTAATGATAATATTTCCAAAATGCATCATGGAATCCTGACAATTTAAAAGGCATTACATGAGAAAACATTCTGCAACTGAGAAAGCATAGTAGTCTTGACTGTGGTGACATTCTCATCAATGAGGTAATGGTCTGAGTCACTAAAGGGTTGTTCTTCCTAAGTATCATTTATACTTGCTTTCTTAAAAACAACAACAACAACAACAACAACAACAAAATGAGACCCAGAAAGATATTAAAAGTAATATCTGTCTCCTTAACTCTTCTGTATTTATTTTTGTTGTGGTAATGCATCTTAATTGAACATTAAGAGAGGTATAAAGGATTAAATCCCCTCTGATTGCAACTCTGAGAAACTAATAAATATTCTGGCAGAATTTATCTAACCTGATGAAGTCATGTTTTCTTTTTTTTAAATGTTTTGTCTTTTTTTTCCCAGTTTTATTGATATATCACTGACATATAACATTGTATGAGTTTAAGGTATGTATTCATTGTGGAATCTTTATCACTGTTTCGTTAACATCATCACCTCACATAGTAATAATTTTTCTCTTATGATAACAACTTTTAAGGTGTACTCTGTTAATAACTTTTCAAATATACATTGCAGTATTGTTAACTATAGTACCATGCTGTACATTATATTCCTAGAACTTGGTTGTCTTATAATTAGAAGTTTGTAACTTTTAACCCCTTTGACCCTTTTGCCTATCCCTCACCCCTCACTGCTGGCAATCACCAGTCCATTCTCTGTATAACTGAGGTTTTTTGTTTGTTTTGTTGTTGTTATTTAATTCATTTCAGTATTTGCCTTTGACTTACTTCACTTATCACAGTGCTCTCAAGGTTCGTCCATGTTGTCATAAATAGCAAGGTTTCCTTCTTTTCTATGGCTGAGTAATAATACTTCATTGTGTATTGGTGGGGATGTATGAATACTATATATATATGTGATATATATACATATATGTATATGTATATGTATATGTATATATATCACATTCTTTCATTACCTATGGACAGATAGATTGTTTACATGTCTTTACTATTGTAACTAATACTTCAGTGAACATGGGAGTCAGATGTCTCTTCAACATAGTGATTTCATTTTCTTTGGATATATACCTAGAAGTATAACTGTTAGATAATAGGGAAGTTTCTAATTTTTTGAGGAACCCTCATACTAACTGTATAGTTAGTATCTGACTATACTAACTATTCGCTTTTCTCTACATCCTCAGCAATACTTGTTAACTCTTATCTTTTTGAGAATAGCTATTCCAACAGATATGAGTTGATATTTCTTTGTGGTTTTGATTTGCATTTCCTTGACAATTAGTGATCTTATACACCTTTCAATTTACTTATTGACCATATTAATATTTTCTTTCAAAAAATGTCTATTCAGGTCCTTTGCCCATTTTTCACTTAGAGATTTTTTTTTTTTTTGCCACTGAATTGTAGAAGTTCCTTATATATTTTGGATCTTAACCCCTTTTCAGATTTGTAGTTTGCAAATATTTCCTCTCATTCTATAGATTGCAGTTTTTTTTTTATTCTTTTGCTGTGCAGAGAAATCACATCTTCTGTATGAGGTAAATATAAGACCTATTAAGACCCACCCCCCCATTGCAATAAAAACAATAACACATGTGTGGTGATTGCAATGTCTAAGCCTCAAAAATTGGAAATATGCAATTAGGTATTAATATCTCATTGAAAATTATAAAATAAATTTAGGAAACCAAACATGAGTAAATGGGAATACCAGGTCAAAGTAGAGGAGGTACTTGGAGGAGGCTAAACTAAAATCAGGAAAAACATAGGTGTACATTCAAGAAGCCACAGAAGATGATAAAGCAATGAGATAACTCTAAACAGAATTTGAATGCCATATCCATTTTCACTAGACCATCTAGGATTTATGCCTTGCTTTAGACTTGAGATCTTGAGAAAACGGTGGGAGATGACAAATATGTGATTCAAAGCACCTGGATAAGTCAGAATTACTTTTTCAAAAAATATGTCGTCTTTTCAGTTTAACAGGAACACAGGAAGGCCTAGTCATTCTGATAACTTTAATATCTCACCTCTATAAAACTCTATGCAAGCTTTAGCTTTTTTCTTCAGTGAAGAATTGACTTCCAGTGATACTTTCTGTGTAACTATTAATCCTGTGTAATTCTGTGTAACTGTGAATCCTACCCAGAGATTGTGTGGTGTCTCTATATCCGATTTCAGTGAAGCTGACTTATTCTTGGACTGCATAAAATGACCAGGAATTATAAACTCTGTTTACATTCAGTCTTAGCAATGTCTCTGTGTGTAATATCCCAGTTTAGCAAGTAAACATCAAAAATATTAAGTAACTTGATCATGGTCATACAGCTGGTAATTGTCAGGAACTTGGATGTGAACATCGTCCGAAAGGCTATAGGGTTCATTCTGCTATACTAGATTAAAACATAAAAAGTCTTTTAGTGCCAAAAGATCATTTGCTTTAATTAATATCATCCTATTTGTGGTCAAAACCCATTTATGTTTTAAAACATGTAGTAGGGGAGGAAAAGGAGGAGGAAAACAAAGTGGGAGGGGAAGAGAGCTTGCACACTAAAGTCTATTATAATTAGATACATTTATTTGAGCTAGTGCTCATAACACCTAAATTGATAAATTATATACAATATTTTGCATCACGTGGTGGCTTTGAAGAAAAAAAAGTTCAAAGGATAATAAAGTTAAAGATGTGGGATATGACCTTGTAGGCATGTACAGTATTCTCAAAACTCAAAAACATTCAAGTAATGGGTTCTTAATGTTTTCAGCTGTGCCCTACCTCACCTGATACAATTGAAAGAGAAAACACTGTTTTGGATATCTTTGTTAGAAGGATTTTAATTATTACTATTATTTCAAATTTTTATGTATTTAATGCTAAGACATAGATCTCTACTTTAGTGGAATATATATAATATATAATTTATATACAATTTCTGTACATATATTTTATATATGCATATAATTTCATGTGTATATAAGTTATATATGTATATATTTTTCAATTTATCTTGAAAATTGATTTCATAACAGTATTTAACACAAATCTTACTATGATGAAAAATGGGTATATATAAAAGTATATATAAAAAAACATGAAATAAAGCATAGCATAAAGAGTCTACTTGTATAATGGAGTGTGTCATCAAAATGATGATGGTAATGACATTATCAGATGTCTATGTTACTGGCAATCTGGTGATGACAATGTGAAGAATAAATTGAAATGGGTAAGTAAGGAATTGGAGAGAAAAATTAGGACACATTGCAGTAATCAAGATAATATATGTTTTCCAAATAAAAGTAAAGACTTCTGGGAAGAAATGCATGTGAGATGGAGCATACAGGCAGAATGTGGCATAGAGAACACAGAGTTTTATCTGAGAGATATTTTGGGTAGAAGATTAATGGATGAACTAATAAAGAGAGTTTTTGTTGAAATCTCGTGTGATCTGGTTTATAGTCTGTAATTTTAGTGGGAGCTGGAGAAGAAACTACTAATCCCAGCCAAGTAGATGGGCAGCATGTAATAGGGTTTGGTAAAATGACTGTAATTAATTTGATCAGTTGGTTGTCTGTGGCACTCAATTTCATGCTGAAGGTACCCTATGCTGGTGAGGAGAAAAGTCTAACATCTATTTAGTCTATTGTCATTTTTGCTCTTTGGAAAGATTGCATTAATTCTGTAGTTATAAAATCAGGACATCAGTCATGACACAGAAAGAAAATGAAATTTCAATCACAATTCATTCCTCACAACCTTTAAGTGGATCACTTTTTGCCTTCCAAACTAATTTTTTAATTATTAGCTTACTATTCTGTGGTCTAATCTGCAGCACACTACTTCCCTCCCTAGTATATAAATGTATATAAATATATGTAAATGTATACAGTGTGGGCAGTTATACTTGACTGCCTGTGCTCATTTGTAATTGCTTCCTTCAATAATTATAAGAACACACAGCCTTGTCCTACTTGTTACATAGTTTTATTTACACTTTTCTTTTTCTTTACTCTTTGAAATTATAGAAATTGTTTGATACATAGAAAACTATAAAGAGCTATAGGTTTAAAATTTTTTTTAATTAATTAATTTATTTTTGAGAGACAGAGAGAGGCAGAGTATGTGCATGGGAGGGGCAGAGAGAGAGGGAGACACAGAATTCAAAGCAGGCTGCAGGCTCCGATCTGTCAGCACAGAGCCCGACGCAGAGCCCGAACTCACAAATCGCGAGATCATGACCTGAGCCAAAGTTGGACGCTCAACCGACTGAGCTACCCAGGCACCCCAAAGAGCTATAGGTTTAAAAAACCCAAGCTTCTCAATCAACAGTTTAAGAAAAAGAACATTAATAGTATTGAAACTCTGTGTTCAAGTCATGCTTATCTTCCACATATAAGCAGCATATTGAAGGTTATACGAGTAAAGTTTTATTGATACCTTTGTACGTACAACATCCATCATAGAACTTTATCACCGTATATTTTTGAGCTGAATGTAAAACATCCAGGCAAAGGAGGATAGTAATAAAAACAAAACAAAACAAAGCATAATTGCCTTTAGAAGCTGAAACATAAGTATGTATATTTTTGCTTTCCAAGTTTAAGCATATTTTACAACTTAATTATATATTGAATTTCAAATGCTAGTAGGTCAGTAGAGTATTTAGGAATAGCACTTGATTCACAGTGAGATAAAAGTACTTCAACAATCAATGGAAACAATTCCACCTTTTTCATTTAAGGTTTTAAATCACACCATGCTTAAAAATGGGGAAGTAAGAATGTTAAGTGTTATAAATGCAATTGTTAGAAAAAGTAAATTTGGGGAATGAAGAAAGAAGTAAGGGGATGGCATGTTGCTAGAAAATAGTCTTTATTTAAAAAAATTTTTTTTAAACGTTTATTTTTGAGAGAGAGAGACACAGAGCATGAATGGGGGAGGGTCAGAGAGAGGGAGACACAGAATCTGAAACAGGCTCCAGGCTCTGAGCTGTCAGCACAGAGCCCGACATGGAGCTCGAACTCAGGGACAGCGAGATCATGACCTGAGCCGAAGTCAGCCGCTTAACTGAGCCACCCAGGCACCCCTATTCTTTATTTAAAAAAAAAAAAAATTGAAATGTTTATTATTTTTGAAAGAGAGAGAGAGAAAACACATGCACAAGTGGAGTAGGGGCAGAGAGAGAGGGAGACAGGGGATCCAAACAGGCTCTGTGCTGACAGCAGAGAGCCCATTGAGGGACTCGAACTCACAAACCATGAAATCATGACCTGAGCCGAAGTCAGATGCTTAAGCAACTGAGACACCCAGCTGCCCCAAGAAAATACTCTTTTTAATGAAGACTTACAAAATCTTACTAAATTAATTTACTTTTGTCTAATGGAGAGGAAAAAATATTAATATCAGATAGGACTCACCAGGGTGGCTGGGTGGCTCAGTTGGTTGAGCATCTGACTCTTGATTTCAGCTCAGGTCATCATCTCATGGTCATGAGATTGAGCCCCACATCAGGCTCCGGGCTGAACATGAAGCCTGTTGGGGATTTGCTCTCTGCCCCTCCCCTACTTGTGCTCTTTTTCTCCCTCTCAAAATAAATAAATATTTAAAAAAAAAAATAGGATCCACCAATTGAGATGGACTGGTCTTCTTAGAACCAGTAACCTCAGAAAAGCTAGGTATATATAAGCAATCTCCTGAGTTGGGATAGGTGTGGAATTCTATGTTGGTTTGGTCGTTGTTACTATTATGTTTTTCTTTGTCTTTACCTCCCCCACCATATGCTATTATTTTTTGCAGGGCATAGCCTCTGGAAAGGGAAAAAAGAGGAGCTTATAATTATTATACTACCCTCACCTTTCCCAATGCATGGAGGTATTTTTCTTTTTGTGTTTGTTTTAACTCAGAATTGATAATACCAACAGGAAGATCAGTTAAAAGTAATGGAATGTGGAGCACCTGGCTGTCTCAGTAGGAGGAACATGTGACTCTTGATCTCGGGGTCATGAGTTCAAGCCCCATGTTGGGTGTAGAGAGTACTTAAATAACTAAACTTAAAAAAATAATGGAATCAGCTTAAGGGAATGGAGAATAATCACATATTATCATACAGTACAAAAATAGTCCCAAACTACTCTTGTTCCAAGTAAATTTCTTCAGAAATGCCGTATCTTAGGAGCTTCTTTCTCTCTTTCTCTCCCTTCTGTGAAGACAGTTGGAAGTTGTTGCTTTCTGCTGATGTGGTGAAGCTTGGGATGTTGTAAATCCACTCACAGAAACCACTGACTGGTGGACTGAACTCTTTATTATAAGATTAGGCCTGACTCTTTACCCGCATAATCTTCTATTTTCATGAAACTAAAAGGATTTCATAATTTGCCAGTTTTTCAGAGCTTTATTTTTCACCAGGATGAGTTGCCAGGGGAGAGTAGACTGTGATTAGCCCTGCATAGCCTGTTCAGCTGAGGCTAACCCCTGTATTGAAACATCAGGTAATGTTCCTGCAGAGTTCCACAGAGTTCCACAGAGGTCCACCCCTGCTTCAAGTTCCCGTTGTGGAGAATGGCAGGTACATGGTGTTAGCCTAGACCATTATTATTATTATTATTATTATTATTATTATTAAATAAATAAATATTTGAGTAGAGTTTTTTTTTATTTTTTATTTTTTTAAATTTTTTAACGTTTATTTATTTTTGAGACAGAGAGAGACAGAGCATGAATGGGGGAGGGTCAGAGAGAGGGAGACACAGAATCCGAAACAGGCTCCAGGCTCCGAGCTGTCAACACAGAGCCCGACACGGGGCTCGAACTCAAGGACCGCAAGATCGTGACCTGAGCCGAAGTCGGCCGCTGAACCGACTGAGCCACCCAGGCGCCCCTGAGTATAGTTTTACATTCATGGTTTTTTCTTTATAGATTTTGTTCCTTACATGTGGTAGAAAAGAATCATTTATCAAAGCACAAATTTACTGAACCAATTTAATACATAAATATATATTTATTAAGTTATGGGGCTTGAACTCATGACTCCGAAATCAACAGCTGCTTTTTTCTGCCAACTGAGCCAGCCAGGGACCCCTGGAAATATATTTTTTTAAAAAGGACCAAATACATATATAATGTTATACATATTAAAATTTAGGTATATAGATTGAGTTATTTTTAAATTTTATAATATTCTTGTGTATTCTTAGATATATTTTATAGAGCAAGCAATTCATTATTTGTTTATTTTGGTTGTACAAGAAGCAATTATGTAAATGGATCACAGATCTGGTAATAATTGTCAATACATATTTGAAAACTGTCACTTTAACAACATTATATCAATTATGAAGTAAGTGAAAGGACTAAAAAATATTACTATAAAATACATTTTGGTCATACTGTGTATAATCTAAAATAGAGAATTTGGCTATCAAATTTTATTCAGTTAAAATATAAACAGAGACAGGGGCACCTGGGTGGCTTAGTCGTTGAGCATCCAACTCTTGGTTTTGGCTCAGGTCATGATCTCGCAGTTCAGGGATTGAACCATGGTGGGCTCTGGGTTGACAGCATGGAGCCTGTTTGGGATTCTTTCTCCCTCTCTCTCTGCCCCTCCCCCTTTCTCTCTAAATAAATAAACTTAAATACATACACACACACACACATAATATACAATGGTAATTTGTAATTAAGTTCATCACAACATTTTCCACTGACAGATTCTGTTTAAATTAGTAATTCCTTCAGCTATTAAATCAGGAAAACAAACCAACACTGGTTAAATGCATTTATGGTTCTTAAGGTCAGGTTTATAGAGTCAAGACTCAATGAAATCATAGAGAATTTAGCTCAAAGATGGTGATGGTGATGATGAGTCTTGCTCTGCTTGCCTTAGCATGTTGGTTTTTCATTTTCCTGTTATTTTACCTACATGTAATAAGGTGACTGGTTTATCTTCTAATGTCAAAGTCAAGGTCATGGATGGTAGAAATAGGGGGGAAGAAGCTCTACAGTTTTTTATTATCTTGTTTGTCCCATTTATTAAAAACTGGAAGTTAAATTTTGTTTTAGAAGCCCCCTGATTCTTATTTACCAGAATTCAGTCAAATGTCTATACTTGGCTGCGAGGGAGGCTGAGTTGACAAATAGCTAGCATTTTTAGCTTCTATAATAGGAGACTGGTAGGGAAAAAGTGGATTGGGATTATTTTCTCTATATAAGCAAAAATTTATGCCCTAATTCCCACATCTGGTTGTATGAGTCTGCCCTTGAGGTAAATATAAAATGATTATAAGCATATTCAAGAAGAAAATATAACTTCATATTCCTGTATACTATCTGGAATAGTGCTGTATTTCATCAAAGGCAGATGTAATGGAACTTAAATAGCCCAGGGCTATTATCTTTCAAATCCTTGTGTCAGTTTTCCAATTCGATATCTCATAATTACCATAAGCACAGAGTTTTCAAAAGTGAGAATCTGTATTCTGGGCCTTCCTCACCTCCCTTTTTCCCCACATACACACATCTCTGATTATCATCTACCAGAATTCTCTTGGTAAATGGCATTAAAATCCATCCAATTTCTTATGCCAGAAATACATTCTTAAAATCTCTTTTCCTCACCTTGCCTGCATTCAATCAAATATCAAATTTTATTGATTTATCTTCAAAAATAATCTCACAAATGAGAAACTCCCAAGTCTAAGCAGGCTGCCCACTGGGATATGGAAGCCCCAGGACAAAATCCCCAGAGCAAGAGCTAGAGTCGAGGATTAAGGTGGTGTCACCAAAGGTGAGCCAAGATATCATTTCTAAAAGCCACTCACATGCCATTCACAGAAAGCATCACTTCTGTATAACCTCTGTGATAGTAGAGATCATTTACCACCAAAAGAGGACTATAAACACTATCATTAGCAGTAAGAATTTTGTTGCATTCAAGTGATGTGTATAAGCCACAATAAAGGTGGGCAGTAAGGCATCTTTGAGTCTATTCTAATATGGGTGGTGTTCAGTAATCTTTTTGGAAACTAACAACTGCTTGTCCAGGCACTGTGAAAACAACTCTGCTATATTTTCTTATGCTAAGGTAAAAATGTTTGTAATTTGTTTTGACAAGAAAAAAAAACGTGCTTTTTAAAAGGCAATCTTATGGAAGAAGTAAGCTTCAGAAATTGCATGATGTCAGGAAAAAGAGTATTTTGGATGGTTGATTTTTAGTCAGTTTATTGGGAATGACATTATGGGAACTTATATAAAATTGGATTTTTCAGAAAACTTTGGTGGATATTCATTTCTCTCCACCACAGGTAGCAGAATCTTGGAAACATCAGGATATACTGGTCATGAAGCTACATTAAGGAGCAGTTGTGTCATCTTTTAGACGTATCTGAATCTACCTAATGCATATAAACACTGCCTTATTTTCAAGTTCCATATTTGGAGAAACTAGGCAGACAACTGACTGAACTGTGAAATAACAAATCAATAAATTCCACATACATACGACCTTAGGAAAAGTTCCACAGTGTGCACAAAATATGGAATGAATCACTTTTAACCAGATTTTTACATCTGTGAAATAAAAGCTTATTGTGAGAATCAGATTTCCATCCAATAGAAATAGTTCTTCGAACTAATTATTGTTACAGTTTCGTGGATAGTATGACCGGCCAGTATCTTTTCTGTGTAGGAATTATACTTTATTTTTAAAGTGTTGGGTCGCCTGGGTGGCTCAGTTGGTTAAGCATCTCACTTTGGCTCAGGTCATGATTTCATGGTGTGTGAGTTTGAGCCCTGCGTCTGGCTGTAAGCTGACAGTGCAGAGCCTGTTGGGATTCTGTCTCTCCCTCTCCTTCTGCCCTTCCCCTGCTCTCTCTCTTTAAATAGATAAATAAACTTAAAAAAAAACTTTTATCTGGGGCGCCTGGGTGGCTCAGTCGGTTAAGCCTCCGACTTCAGCTCAGGTCACGATCTCACGGTCCGTGGGTTCGAGCCCCGCATCGGGCTCTGGGCTGATGTCTCGGAGCCTGGAGCCTGCTTCAGATTCTGTGTCTCCCTCTCTCTCTGCCCCTCCCCCGTTCATGCTCTGTCTCTCTCTGTCTCAAAAATAAATAGACGTTAAAAAAAAATTAAAACTTTTATCTATAGTTTTGTGATATGAACATATTTTAAGGATTGAAAAGAATACAAAGTTTCCAAAGAGGCTTTGTTAAAAAGATATTCAAAGGAAAAGGAGGCTATTTAAAGATACTTCAAATAAATTGTCAATGACCAACTTATTATATCTGAAAAAATGTCTGATAAATTAATTTTCCAAGACATTGATAAAGAGCTTATCATTGGTATTATTTAGATCACTAAAATTTAATAAGTCACATCAAATGCAAAGCTCTTTTTTATAAATATGAATTAAGATCACATTTTAAGAGAGAATTAAAAAAAACAAAATTAGCAATATTGAAATGACATGGACATTCATCCTGTATAAGGCATTGAAAATTCAGTGATAATTTTTAACTGATTATGAAATAGTTTGTTACAGTATTTCCTGGGTAATATGTTAGTAGTATTTTAAATGTTATAATAGAATTATGATTTTACCTCACAGATTATTCAGATGGAGCGCTGAAGATATAAATCAAAATCAAGCAAATTGCAAAAATGATAATCTTTTATAAACCCATACCTGTAAGGTGCTGGAAACAAGCACTTAGGAAAATAAATAAGAAAAATAAATAGAAGAAGACATTTCTCATAGAACTTTATGCTAACCCTAGTACTTCCCTGTACATAATTCATTTGCAGATGGGACATACCTAAGATATTATAATCAAAACACATAGTTTATCAAAGTTCAGTAAGGAAAGTAAAAATAATTCCAGATATTTCTAGCAGAAATACATAGAAATAAGTGCTTACAAAATTGGCAAGTGCTAGAAAAACAGAAGTTAAGAAATGATATTACTCCCAGATCAGAAAACTTAGAGACTAGTGATGAATCCAGAGCTGTCTACATACCTCAAGCCAAAGAATAGGAATGGAGTATGAAGTCAGAAAAATGTGGTTATCCAAGGTTAGTCTGCAACTGGTGTCTTCCAAATCTCACCTAAGTACCTAATTACTAAGTAGTAAGAAATGGTACACTGTAAGGAGAGTCTACTCCCAGAGCTTTACTGAGAAAGGATTGTAGAAAATACATTTCACTGTCTTTCCATCACCCAAATATAGATGGGGGTAGGGTGGATGCGAAAATACCAGCATAGCAGTAGGCCATACTGGGTAGAAAATCACATCATATTTACATTTAACAAGAAAGTGTATGTCCCAAAGATATGTTACAACTTATTATTTTATATTTTATGGTGCCAATTATTTCTTCTTAATTGCCATATAAGATATATGTGTTTGAAGTTATGACATGATGCAGAATAGCAAATGAAGTGAGTCAAAAAGCATGAATAAAGTGTACATTTTCTTAAGTCTAGCTTGTCAGTATTATATTGTAAATTTGTAATAACATGAACCTCAGATTTGAAGTAGAATCCATGTGTAGGAAAATCTAATACTTTATGAGTTCTAGAAGCATGAACTTGTCCTTTTTTTAAGCCTTATTGAGATATAATTGACAAAATTATAATATATGTAAAGTGTACAATGTGATGATATGTATGTACACATTGTGAACATTGTGACAGGATTCCCATCATTAAATTAATTAACTTATCTGTCACTTCACATATTTACCTTTTGGGGGGTTGGTGAGAATACTTAGGTTCTCCTCTCTCAGCAAACTTCTGTATAATACAGTATTATCACTGTAGTCATGTTAGACATTAGACCTGCAGACCATATTTATCTTGTAACTGAAAGTTTGTACACTTTTACCAGCCTCCTCCTATTTTCCCCACCCCAGCCCCTTGCAAGAACCATTGTACTCTCTGTTTATATGAGTTTGACTTTATTTATTTATTTTTTGGTACTACATAAAAGTGATATCAGACAGTATTTGTCTTTCACTCTCTGGCTTATTTTCTTTAGCTTAATGACCTTCAGGTTCTCCCATATTGTCACAGATGGCAAGATTTCCTTGTTTTTAACTCTGAATAATATTCCATTGTATGTATGTACTACATTAAAAAATTTTTTTTTACATTTATTTATTTTTGAGAGACAGCGTGAGCAGGGGAGGGGCAGAGAGAGAGGGAGACACAGAATCAGAAGTAGGTTTCAGGCTCTGAGCTGTCAGCACAGAGCCCCATGCGGGGCTCGAACCCACGAACCGTGAGATCATGGCCTGAGCCAAAGTTGGACGTTTAACTGAGTGTCCTGTACTACATTTTCTTGATCCATTTGTCTGTTGACAGACACAGGTTGTTTCCATACCTTGGATATTGTTAAAAATACTTCCGTAAACATGGCAGTATAGACATCTTTCCAAGGTAGTGATTTTGTTTCCTTTGGAAATAAATTTCTTCAGAGTCGGAATTGCTGGATCATAAAGAAGTTCCATTTTTAATTTATTGAGGAATCTCCATACTGGTTTCCATAGTGACTGTACCAACTACATTCCTACTAACAGTACACAACAGTTTACTCCACATCCTCAACAACACTTGTTTCCTGTCTTTTTGATTAATGGATACACTACCAAGTGTGAGATGATATCACATTGTGGTTTTGATTTGTATTTCTCTGATGATTAGTGACTTTGTGGAGCTTTTCATATACTTGCTGGCCATACAGTGTAGTATTGGTTTCAGGAGTAGAACCCAGTAATTCATCTGGCAACCCCCAGTCTTTTCTATATATTTATGAATCTGTTATGGTTTGCCTCCCTCTCTGTTTTTATCTTATTTTTCCTTCCCTTCCCCTATGTTCATCTGTTGTATTTCTTAAATTCCACATATGAGTGAAATCAAATGATATTTGTCTTTGACTACTTTCACATAGCATAATACACTCCAGTTCCATCCCCATTGTTGCAAATGACAGGATTTCATTATTTTTGATCGCCAGGTAGTATTCCATTGTATACATATACCACATCTTCCTTGTCCATTCATTAGCTGATGGACATGTGTTGGCCATTTTTATGTTTTTTTTTTTTTTTGAAAAATGTCTATTCAGGCTTTTAGCCTAGTTTGTTTTTAATTTGGTTATTTGTATATTTCTGCTGTTGAGTTTTAGGAGTTTCTTGTATTTTTTGGTTTACAGATATTTCTTATCTTACTCTATAGGTTGCCTTTTCATTGTGCTGATGGTTTCCTTTGCTGTACAGAAGCTTTTCAGGTTGATATAGTCCCCCTTGTTTATGTTTTGCTCCTTTGATTTCGGTGTCAAATCCAAAAAAATCATTCCCAAGACCAAAGTTGAGGAGTTTATCCCCTAAGTACTCTCCTAGGAGTTTCATGGTTTAAGTTTTTACCTTCAAGTTTTTAATCAATTTTAAGTTGATTTTTTTTGTATGGTATAAGTTAGGGGTCCAATTTTGTTCTTTTGCATATGTATATCTAGTTTCCCAACATCATTTATTGAAGGGACTGTCCCTATTGTGTATTTGTTTTCCTTTGTTGTAAATTAATTGACCATATATGCGTTGGTTTATTTCTGGGCTTTTTATTCTGTTCCACTGATTTGTGTGTCTGTTTTATGCCAATACCAGACTGTTTTGGTTGTTACAGCTTTGTGACATAGTTTGAAAGTAAGAAATGCGATGCCTTCAGCTTTTTTCTTCTTTCTCAGGAAAACTTTGGCTATGTGGGGTCTTTTGTGGTTCCATACAAATTTATTTTTTTATTTCTCTGAATAATGCTATTGGGATTTTGATAGGGATGACATTGAATCAGTGGATCACCTTTAATAGTACGGATATTTTAACCTATTCTTCTAATCTGTGAACTTGGAATATGTTTCCATTTATTTGTGTCATCTTCAGTTTCTTTCATCCATGTCTTATAATTTTCAGTTTACAGATCTGTCATCTCTTTATTTTTATTTATTTTTAATTTTTTTAATGTTTGTTTATTTTTGAGACAGAGAGTGCACGTGGGGGAGGGGCAGAGAGAGAGGGAGACACAGAATCTGAAGCAGGCTCCAGGCTCTGAGCTGTCAGCACCGAGCCTGATGTGGGCTTGAACCCACAAACCATGAGATCATGACCTGAGCCAAAGTTGGACACTTAATGGACTGAGCCACCCAGGTACCCCAATCTGTCATCTCTTTAAACTTATTCCCAAGTATTTTATTCTATTTGATGCAATTGAAATTGGATTGTTTTCTTAATTTCTCTGATAGTTTATTATTAGTATATAGAAATACAGCTGATTTTTGTATATTGGTTTTGTATCCTGAAAATTTACTTAAATTGTTTATTCTAACAGTTTTATGGTGGAGTCTTTAAGAGTATCCATATATATAAAATCATGTTATTTTCATGAATTTATGCAAAAGGACAATTTTATTTCTTCCTTTCTGATTTGGATGTATTTTATATCATTTTCTTGCCTAATTGCTCTGGGGTAGAACTACCAGTACTATGTTGAATAAAAGTGGCAAGAGTGGGCATCCTTCCCTTATTCCTGATCTTAGAGAAAAAGCTTTCATCATTTCACCACTGAGTATAATGCTAGCTCTGAGCTTGTCTTATTAGCCTTTTTGATGGTGAGGTACATTCCCACTACACAGTTTGTTGAGAGTTTTTATCGTGAAAGGATGTTGAATTTTGTCAAATAATTTTTTGGCATTTATTGATATAATCATATGATTTTTATCTTTTTTTTTTTTTTTTTTGCTATTGTAGTATATCACATTTATTGGTTCGTAGATGGGAACCTATCTTTACATCCCAGGGATAAATCCCACTTGATCATGGTGTATCATCTTAATGTATTGCTGAATTTGGTTTGTTACTGTTTTGTAGAGGAACATGCCATCTATGTTCGTCAGAGATATTGCCTTATGTTTTTTTTTTTCTTGTTGTGTCTGTCTGACTTTGGTAACAGAGTAATACTGGTCTTGTAAGATGAGTTTTGATTGCTCCTTCCTCTCCTTTTTTTTTGGGGGGGGGGAAGTTTGAGAAGGATTGGTATTCTTTAAATGTTTGGTAGAATTCACCAATGTAGCCATTTGGTTCTGGGCTTTTATTGTTGGGAAGTTTTTGATTACTGATTTGATCTCATTATTAGTACTTGGTCTGTTCAGATTTTCTATTTCTTCATGATTCAGTTTTGGTAAGGTGTATGTTTCTAGTAATGTATTCATTTCTTCTAGGTTATTGAGTTTCTTGGTCTATAATTGTTCATAGTAGTTTCTTATGACCATTGGTATTTTGGGGTCATTAGTTTTAATGTCTCCTCTTTAATTTCTGATTTTGTGTTAGTCTTCTCTCTCTCTCTCCCTCTCTTTCTCTCTCACTCTCCCTCACCATGTAGTCTTGCAAAAGGTTTGTCAATTTTTTTTTTTACTTTTTCAAAAAACCAGCTCTTAGTTTTATTAGTTTTTTTTTCTATTATCTTTTAGTTTCCTTTATTTCTGCTGTGATCTTCATTTCCTTCCTTCTGCAAACTTTTGGCTTAGTTTTTTTTTTTATTTCATTGAGGTGTTTAGTTAAGGTTGTTTAGTAGATATCTTTTTTCTTTTTCTTTTTTTAATGTCTATTTATTTATTTTGAGAGAGAGACAGAGGGCGTAGGCAGAGGAGGAACAGAGAGAGACACACAGAATCGAAAACAGGTTCCAGGCTCTGAGCTGTCAGTACAGAGTCCAACACGGGGCTTGAACTCAAGAACCTTGAGATCATGACCTGAGCTGAAGTCAGACGCTTAACCAACTAAGCCACCCAGGCACCCTTTCTTTATCTTAATGGGATGTTTTGCACTATAAACTTGTGTCTTGGAACTCCTTTTGCCTCACTCCATAATTTTGGACATGTTGTGTTTCCATTTGTGTTGTCTGAAGATTTTCTGATTTTTCTGTTTTAATTTCTTTGACCCACTTATTGTTCAGGAACATGTTGTTTAATCTCTACACATTTGCGAATTTTCTAGTTTACTTCTTGTAATTGATTTCTAGTTTCATACTATTATGATTGGAAAGATGCTTGATATTATTTCAGTGTTCTTAAGTTCATTATGACTTTTTTGGACTAACATATGTTCTAGCTTAGAGAATGTTCCATGTGCACTTGAGAAGAATGTATATTCTGATGTGCTGGATGGAATATTTTGTGTATGTGTATTAGGTCCAACTTGCAGTTTAAATCCAATGTTTTCATAATGCTTTTCTGTCTTATACATATACATACATACATACATACATACATACACACACACACATACACACACACACACACATTGTTGTAAGTGGGGTTTTGGGCCCCTACTACTATTGTATTGCAATCTGTTTCTCCCTACTATTACTGGATTGCCATCTAGTGTATTGCTACATTTGCTTTAGGTATTTAAATGTTGGCTGCATATTTACAATTGCTCTTTACTCTGGATGAATTGCCTTTTTTATAATTATATATTGACTTTGTCTCTTGTTTGTTTTTGGATTAAAGTCTATTTTATTTAAGTATAGCTACACATGCTTTCTTTTGGTTTCTATTTGCATGAAACTACTTCTTTGCTGTAGTCCTCTGGGACATGTGAATGCAAACATCTTTGGTTTTCAGAGCGAGTTGATTTGGAAGTCCATTCCTCAGATGGAAATCTTAAAAGTTGGGGTGCTAGATGAGTGGTCCAAACCCTGCACTTCTCAGAAGTGGGAGCTGGGGGTTCCCTCCTGATTATAGGACACTGTGCCACAGGTGGGGCTTTTGGTGAGATTTTTGTCTCTACCTTTCATACCCATTTCAGTGTGGGTATTTTTTCAGTATCATGATGTATTAGAGTTGCTTAGGTAGTTTCTGAATCTCCTTCACAGGGGTTGCTCTATGTGTAGCTGTGCATTCAGTGTGTTCATGGACTGAGGAAAATTCTAAAGCCTGCTGTATCAACATCTTGGTCTGGAGTCAGGGTAAAACAGTCCTTTCTGAACTTACCCTTCTGTAAATTATAGTATAAATTGAAAGGGGCTGGTCAAAAGTTGCTTTTATTTAGTTGAAAGCTTGAATTTCCTTAAGGTTTTCAAGTTTTATATTTAGGAATATAACAGCATTTTAATGTAAGGGTAAAATCACTACAATTTGCAGGATACATAGGCTTTATCTGCTGTCATGGATTTCAAAAGGCAGATGAAAGGTTGAAAGTAACTTTGAAAAGCATTTATTAATGCAGCATGGAGGATTGTATAGTTCTTAAGTTAGCTGAGCTGAATTGAACAATGAAAGGAGTTACATGTTTGTTCTCTTTACTAGTACCAGAGGAGTAGTATGCTATAAAATAAAACCTTACTTTGTGTAAGTCAGTGTTTGAATAGAAATTATACACATCTATTAAAGTAATGTTTACACAACCCTTCCTTCAGGGGAAGCACATCACTTCTGGGCTCCTTTTAAAAGTACAAAGCAATCTATAAAAACATCAAATCTCAGCATATCTGTAATCATCCATTATTATATATATTATATATATACACACATACACACATAAAAGAGTGACTTGCAAAGCTTTCAAACATGCATTCTCCTTTTAGGCATGTCAAAATAAAATGGAAAGTATTAGTGTACACAATATGATGCTAATAAACATTTTCATAGACCATTTCAATGCCACAAAATGAAAATATATGTGTGTGTGTATATTGCTTGAATTTAGAATTATCTTTGATTATTTCACCCCCTTGTCCTCTAATTTCAATACCAATCAACACTATTCTTCTCCTAAAATTCTGGATACCATAGTTTTGAGTAATTTAGGTTTCTCAGAAAAATGAAGGTATACAGATCCTATAGAGAATAACTGATGAGATAGATAAAACCTAGTTCAGTTGAGGAAATTATATATATATAATATATATATATATATATATACACAAATATGCAAATATATATACATATATATACATATATACATATACATATATATACATACATATATATACATATATACATATATACACATACACACATATATATATATACACACATATATATATATATCTGTGTGTGTGTGTATAATTTTGTTGGATTGTAAACTACTAATCTACATTCAGTCATGAAAAATACTTTAATTCCCAGAGACAACCTTCATGCTTCAATTAAATTAGTTTGGATATCAGATCCTTTGAAAAGAAAAAGGAGGACTACTATTGACCATGTGATAAGATGAGGGGACAGCTCTCTTGCTTAACACTTTGCATCTGATGGAATACACTTTTGATCCCAGACTGAGCCAGTTACCAATTTATTTTCTCTTAGCTGCAAATTGATTCTTTATTGCCTGCTCTGGAATGATAATGGAGATAGGCCCTGTTAATGTTTCTCCTTTGTCAGTTGGTACTTACATTGTTCTTTATTAGTAGTGAGCTGGAGTGACACTGGAGGAGGAAGGGATGCCTTTTCCTGTGTTCTGGAGTACTTTTCTTACCATGGTTCTGCAGTGTGAACAGTTTCTCTAGCACTCCGTTCCTGCCGAGGGAGCAGATTTTCCAGCATCCATCTCTTGTAGTCCCGTGACCAGTAATACCCAGTACAGCAGCCAGTAGCTTCATAGGTGAGTGCCTCCAGTGAGGCACTTCTCATTAGTGAAAACTCCTGCTTCCTTCTAGGGTAGTTTTCCAAGGCATTCAGAAGTGTGGAAATTCCCTCTGCATGGCTTTCCCTGAAACCTCAGAGGATGAATTCCCAGCTGTTCCAGCAGCATGACACCTCAGTGAATTGTTTTTCATTTTTTAAATGTTTTTTATTTACTTTTGAGAGAGTGAGAGACAGTGTGAGTGGGGGAGGGGAAAAGAGAGAGAGGGAGACCAGAATCTAAAGCAGGCTCCAGGCTCTGAGCTGTCAGCATACAGCCTGATGCAAGGCTCAAACCCATGAACCATGAGATCATGACCTGAGTTGAAGTTGGACGTTTAACCTACTGAGCCACCCAAGCGCCAATCTGAATTTTCTTCTACACAGTGATTCATGTCCACACACTCTGCCATGAGAATGTAATGGTCATTTATTTTATCTTTAATTATTACCGATTCTGTATATTCACTTCAGCAAGATCTTGAGCTCACTGGGATTGTTGACCTGTTCAAGTGACTCAAGCCTTCATTCCTGAAGGTTCTGAGCCTTCAGTTTCCCACCTTTTTTGGGAAACCTTTCCATTAGGCATGGAAGTATTAAGAGACATCCTAGAGATTCTTCTGGGTGTTACACATAGTTATCCTTGCCTCCATTGTCTGGGAGCAGCTCAACTTCCCTTTTGTAATTGTATCAATTACTCCATCCCTAGAGCACCTCCTTTTTCTGCTTGTGGGTTAAGTGGCAAAAGAGCGAAAATGACAAACTTTTACTCATATTTTCAATTCACTTGAACCATTGAGGCATCGCCACATTAGGGACTTAGATCTCGAAACCAGCAGAGCCCCAGTCTGGTGGAACAGTAAGCAAAATTTCTGCAAGTATGTTATTTGGTATAGGAAGAGAAGGTACTCCTACTAAGAGAAGCTACTCCTACTTCTACCTCTTGACTCCCAATCCCATGTAATCTAAATATGGGCCAGAGAATACTAAATGATGGCTTTAACTCAAGACACCTAGCAACTGCACGACAAGATCCCATTCTTTCAGAGTGTACTCTTCCAACTTGCCCACAACTAAATCTTTAGTATGAAGTTCCACCTTTCAATTAAGCATATGGAAATCCACATTGTTGTGATCATATGTAGTCTTCATCTCTTGGCACTTTGGCCATATTCATGGACTCGTTGGGTAAGTACTGGAGTGGCTAGAGAAGAGACTGACATCCACAGAGCAAGTAATTTTGCCACCTGATTATTAAGAATCTTTTCTACTGTGGATCCCATTTGTTGGGCAGTGACATGGGACACAAACATCTTCAGAGTGTGTGTCTGGTCTGAAAGTTCCTTGCCAATACTTCTTCCCCAGATTTCCTTATCCCTAATCTACCAGTTGTGTTCCATCCAACCAAACCAGACCGTACCTGAAATCAGCATAAATTTGTATTTTTGGCCACTTGTTACTTCATGAATATTTTTACTGTGTTATTCTAGCACATAAGCATGACTTTTACTTATTTTCAAAAGATAAAAATATTAAAGTATATTTTGAGGCACTCCCCTTTGAGAGCTTACATTTTTAATTAAAATTCTCCCTGATGTTCAATAATCATAAAGATTATGAAACATACTGTATATTTATTAAATCAGTCTGGAGATCATCAACTTTCTAAAATTGTCCATATCATCAAAACAAGTTCAAGAGTAAAATTGATGAATGCATCAATATATTTTGTTAACTCATAATTGCATTGTTAACTTGGGAACATGTGGAGTTTTAATGGATTAAAGCTATATTAGTCTGTAATATCTAATGATAATTATTTATACTTCGAGTGGTTTTAAAACAGGTATTATATGGACTTGTTTGGTTATTATATAATGAACAATAACCTATTATCTAAATACCTTCACTTATATCATTGTGCAAATTGACATTTTCAATATTTTAAACAATAGAATACATCCAACCTAATCATTAAGTATTTTCAAAAATTTTAATTAAGAATTCCAAATATATCATATATTTGTGGGTTCATTTCTGGGTTTTCTATTCTGTTCCAATGCTCTATGTATCTATTTTCATGTCAGTACCATAATGTTTTTTATCACTACAGCTTTGTAATATAACTTGAATTGTAATGACTCCAGCTTTGCTTTTCTTTTTCAAGGTTGCTTTGGCTATTTAGGGACTTTGTGGTTCCATACAAATTTTGTTTGTTCTAGCTCTGTGAAAAATGCTGTTGGTATTTTGATAGGGAAATACGAATCAAAACTACAATGAGATACTGCCTCACATGTATCAGAATGGCTAAAATTAACAATAGAAATATTGTAATACTATATTGTACCTAGTAGGGGAAATTTTTCTAGTTACTGTGTGTTGAACTGGATACCAGTTGTATATGAGAAAAGGCAGTTGTGACAACAGTGAGGCCATGTAGGTCATATATAATCAATCTGATAAGGCATCAGCAGCTCAACTTCAGGATCTCAAGATACATGAATAATAACCACAAAGAGTGGAAAGTAGAGACAATATGTGCCAAAGAGATTATTTATTTCCCAATTGTTTTAGATTTTGTGTATCATTCATAAATATTCTATACAGTCTTATTTATACCCAATTGTCAGAGATGTTATGACCCTCCAGTCATGTCAGAACTGGTATGGATCAGAATTATACCTCTTAGCCATCCTGATTTCTTAGTCCTTATTGTAGCTATCAGTAGAAAATTAGGTGGCCTGTGCTATTTTTATCTACATGTACAAGATGCATTTATGGGTATCTTGTTGTTTTCTGGAGTGAGACCACATAGACCTGGTTCTGTTAGTTGTATGCTTGCTACTAGTAAAAGAAAGCTTATAGGGGCGGTGGGTGGCTCAGGTGGTTGAGTGTCTGACTCTGGATTTCTGCTCAGGTCATGATCTCACAGTTTGTGGGATTGAGCCCCTCATTGAGCTCTGTGCTGACAGTGTGGAGCCTACTTGAGATTCTTTCTCTCCCTTTCTCTGTACCCCTCTCTCACTTGCTTTCTCTCCCTCTCAAAATAAGTAAACATTAAAATAAGAGAGGAATTGTTCATCTGTTCTCCCTTTAAAAAAAAAAAAGGAGGGCGCCTGGGTGGCGCAGTCGGTTAAGCGTCCGACTTCAGCCAGGTCACAATCTCGCGGTCCGTGAGTTCGAGCCCCGCGTCAGGCTCTGGGCTGATGGCTCGGAGCCTGGAGCCTGTTTCCGATTCTGTGTCTCCCTCTCTCTCTGCCCCTCCCCCGTTCATGCTCTGTCTCTCTCTGTCCCAAAAATTAAAAACAAAAACAAACAAACAAAAAAAACCAAAAAAACATTGAATAAAAAAAAAAGGAAAAAAAACACAAAGAAAGAAAGGATATATATGCGTTCACCTCAAAAAATTCACAGAGGTGAAGGTGAACTTCTTGGGAAAACATCGTGTGTCTTTTACTGCCCAGAACCCACTGTCTACATTTCCCACTGTGTATTAGCCAAGACAGCCGCATGTCTAATATATGCTACTCTCACTGCTCATGCAAGCAGTTATGCCATTGTCTTACTAGAACCTATAATCCTGAAAGCACACAATTATAACTGATTTGAAGCATCAAAGCACTAATGTGAGATGGCCAGGCAATCGCTTTTTCTTCAAAGGTTTGAATTTCATTTTTTAAATATAATTTATTGTCAAGTTGGCTAACATATAGTGTATACAGTATGCTCTTGGTTTTGGGGGTAGATTCCTGTGATTCATTGCTTACATACAACACCCAGTGCTCATCACAAGTGCCCTCCTCAGTGCCCTTCACCCATTTTCCCCTCTCCCCTGCACCCACCATCAACCCTCAGTTTGTTAAGAATCTCTTATGTTTTGCCTCCCTCTCTGTTTGAAACTATCTTTTCCCCTTCCCTTCCCTCATGGTCTTCTGTTTTCTCAAGTTCCACATGTGAGTGAAAACATATGCTACCTGTCTTTCTCTGACTGACTTATTTCACTTAGCATAATACTCTAGTTCCATGCAGGTTGCTGCAAATGACAGGATTTCATTCTTTATCATTGCCAAGTAGTATTCCATTGTACATATAAACCAATTCCATTTTTAAGTTGAACCTGGACAGAGAACAAATCTGCTTCTAATTTTCCAACATTGTAATAATGCATGATACATACCAGGTACACATTCTGGTTTTATAAGTGTAACATTTTTATAGGTACAACAATCATACTCCTAAAAAAGAACTTAAGGAAATAAATCAGTATAAACATAAGAATGCAAGAAGATAGTGGATATGATCTATAATAACAGAAAACTACATATAATCTAAATGTATGAGACAAGTAAGTGTGTCTATCACCATGGTATATCAGCTGAGTGGAGAAGGCTCAGCAATAAATTTTTATTATGAAGACAAAAACTATTAAAAATTGCTTTTAATATTTTAAGTAAATATTAAATAAATTTAATTAAATTAGGTAAATATTAAGTAAATTTACTTAATTAAAAATTAAGTAAATATAGCCTCCTTCGTTTTTCAAACTATATCATCTTACCTATGCATATAGACAAAAACTGTTTTTTGCACTATACACAAACATGAGTACTAGTTTTGAAGGATTCTGTATGAATTTTGTTATATCATCTTATCTTCTTAATGGAATGTATTACTGTTAGTATAAAAATGTATTTTCAAAGTGTGTTTGCTAAAGAATCCAAGTAAAAATATTGGTGTTGTAATTTACCATTAATTATGATCACGTTACAATTGATGGTAGATTTTCTATGTTTAAATACTCAGGTTGGTTAAAAAGCAGCACGTGAAATACCTTCTTCGTGATAAGGAGCCCAGCATTCGCCGAGAAAATTAAGTTAGTTCTGTGGACTTAAGCGTATTAACTTACTACTCTGATCCTCACTTTTCTCAAAGATAAAATAAGTTCTCACTCCCTTGTAGTATTATAGAATATATATACTTGAATATGTGTGGTGTGTATTTGAATATACAAATATGTGTGCATATAAATACATTTATATATAAATGAATATGTTATTCAATCTTTGTTGTTTCACAAACAACAAAGATTTTGCTAGTTATGAAAAATATATTTATATATGAAACTTCTAAAGAATAATATACAGTTGCATTAAAAAATTTCTAGATTGAATTTCTCTTAGTGTGCTGCAAGTAGTCTCAGGAAGTAGATCTTTCGGTAATGCAGAATAAGTAGATTAAAGTTAATCCTTCTGTTCACTCAAAATCCAGTTGTCCACAAGTGCCTTCCAGCCAGTTTGCAAAAAAACAGGAGACATAAAAAATTAGTAAGACATGACCCCCTTCCTTGAGAGGTTTACTGTGTGATAAAAGGAAGACAAATAAAATGAGAAGTCCTGGTCTGTGAAGTACAGAGCTACAGAAGAGGCACAAATGCTGTGGAAGACTAGGGCATGAAGTACGCCTTGAGGGAAATGAAGATTTCAAATTAGAGTATAAAAAGGAAAACACTCAGGTATTATAAAGCACTCAAAATAATTTTTATCCTCCATGATTTTTGGGCAAAATATGCATCTTCCTAATCAATAAGAATGCATGCCACATGAAAACTTTAACATTGTCAGAATATAATATAAACATTTGCTTCAAAGGGTATATTTTACTTATTTTTAAAGTTTTTATTTTAAGAAAGGGTAGGGGGAAGGCCAGAGAGAGAGAGGAAGAGTGAGAATCCCAAGCAGGCTCTGTGCTACCAGAGCAGAGATCACAAACCTGTGAGATCATGACCTGAGCAGAAATGAAGAGTTGGACACTTAACAAACTGAGCTACCCAGGTGCTCCACAAAGGATATATATTTTTCATAATTTTTTATTAAAAAAATTTTTTTAAATGTTTATTTTTTGGAGACCGACAGAGTGAGAGTGGGGGACGGGCAGAGAGACAGGAAGACACAGAATCTGAAGCAGGCTCCATGCTCTGAGCTGTCAGCACGAGCCCAATGCAGGGCTTGAACCCATGAACCACAACATCATGACCTGAGCTGAAGTCTGAGGCTCAACCAACTGAGCCACCCAGGCACCCCAGATTATATTTTAAAAAGAAAATTCAATTAAATAAGAAACCATTACATCTGCCCTGGGGGAGAAAAAAGACCGGATATATATATATATATATATATATATATATATATATATACACACACATATACATACATACACACATACATACATACATATATACATATATATATATTTTTTAAGTAGGCTCCATGCCCAAAATGGGGCTCTAACTCACAACCCTGAGGTCAAAAGTCTCATGCTCTGTCAACTGAGCTAGTGAGGGGCCCCAAAAACCTGAATTTTTTAAATAACTTAAAAAGGAATGCTGAGAGTCCCTTATTTCAATAAAACAGTGAGATTTGGGGAGCACCTAAGTTATCAACTGTCCCCTCTCCTCGTAGTTTTAGTATTTTAAACGGTTTGAGATTGTATCTCATAGGATATTCAGCTGTTGACCTGTTCCCAGGTCAACATTTGTATTAGCTCGGGTTGCTATAACAAAATACCAGACTGGGTGACTTAAATAGTAATTTATTATCTTACAGTTCTGGAGGCTGGAAGTCCAAGATTAAGGTATCAGGAGATTTGGCTTCTCCTGAGACTCTTCTCCTTGGCTTGCTGATAGCTGCCTTCTCCCTGTGCCTCACATGGTCTTTTCTTTGTGCACATGCACTCCTGATGTCTTCCTTTGTTGTCCAAATTTCCTCGTCTCATAAGGACACCAGTCAGATGATTAGGGCCACTCTAATGGCCTCATTTTAATTTAATCACATTTATAAAGACCCTCTCTCCAAACAGTCACATTCTGGTACTTGGAGGTAGAGCTTCAATCTATAAATTTTGAGGAGACACAATTCAGCCCATATTAACAGTGGAATATGAAAGCTCCATCAGAAACAAGGCTGTAGGCTGTTCAAGATTCTGGGTCCAGATAGAATTGAGAAAAGGATTCTTTGGATCACGCCTGAGAAAGAATAATTTTTTTTTATTATCAACAGAAAAGGTTTACTTGTAACCCAGTGTATTTGTATCCCACTCCCCATCCCTTCGATATAGTATAGGAGCTGCAAGCATCATTTAGTTCAGGGAAGAGCCGCCTGCCTTCTAAGACAGACCAGAGACTTGTGCCCAACACCAAAACTAAACATACAAGTAGGCAAGTCCAGAGTGAAGTTGGCCCCAGGCCTCAGCACATCTCACTCTAACCCCCTACAGCTCCTTCAGGCTTCCTGACTGCAGTCTTCTACCCCTCTGCCCCCAACCAGGCCAACTTCTAGCTTCTGAGCCACTAGGGGCCCTCATTGGTGAGCTCCTCTCTCCCCACTCCACTGATATTCTTCACTATAAATTCTTCCTCTATCATCTAGCAATCAATTAATCAATCTCGAATATTTTAATAATTATTTTTAAATTCTAAATCTGCTTCTTTATCTCCTGTTTTTGCCTGCTCAGAACTAAAATTAAAACAAGCAAATATTTGGTTCCTGTATGTTCAAAACATGTCATAGCTTAATGCCAGGTTTTTTGTTTTGCTTTTAAAAATTAGTGAAGGCGCACCTGCATGGCTCAGATGGTTAAGCATCTGACTTTGGCTGAGGTCATGAGCTCACGTTTCATGAGTTTGATTCCCACATTGGGCTCTGTGCTGACAGCTCGGAGCCTGGAGCCTGCTTCAGATTCTGTGTCTCTTTCTCTCTCTGTCCCTCCTCCACTCATGCTCGCTCTCTCTCTCTCAAAAATAAAATAAAACATTAAAAAATTTTAAAAAATAAGTGAAAAGGTGACAATCATTGTTATTTAATTTGCCAAATTTTCAGAAATGAGATTAATATATATTGAATCAAGGAAATGTGTTTGTAAATGTGTTTTAAATGTGCTTTTACTCTGGAATTGCAAAGTTTAGTAAAATATCTTGGATTTTCTTTAAATTTCTTTATAGCAGAGAATATTAGAGATGATAAACCTTTAGATGTGTAGTTCCTGATTATGCTGGGTTACTTGTATTTATCTTACAGAATTTTCCCAGGTTTTAACAAATGGGAGTGAAGTTTGTGGAATACCTCTGGAAGCACAACATATTACTATAATCTGTAAAAAATGCATTGAGTTCCTAAAAGTGTTACTCGTATAACCTTCAAAGATTTATTCTTTGTGGGTTGTATAGAAAAAAAAAAAGTAGAATGCATACCCTTAGTCAGCCTTTTTCCCTGACAACATGCAATTAAGCTAAAAGAAGAAAGCCTTTTGAGACCCTAACTCTATAAGGGATGATACTTACCAGGCTTGTTCCTAGTTTTCACCATATTGCATTGAAATTGAGATTTGGGGGAAGGCATTTGCAGTTGCTATGTCTGTCTTTAAAACTACTTGGAGGAATTACTTACCTTGAGAATTTATTGTGACCATGGCCAAACATGCATGCATTATAGAATATTAACCACATACAGTTAGGTGTATAGTCTGTTCAAAACTTGTAATTCTGTTAGAGTATACCCTTCAGCACTTTCTTTTAATCTCTTCCATGTCTCTTTTTGAATGAGTCTGCTAGAGAGATTTTCTTGTATTGCTCAATGACAGGTTAAGTATTGACAAGGTTTAATTTCTGATTTCCTTGTTCAGAGTCCTAAAAGGGGAACCCTTTGTCTCTCTTGCTAACTAGAATAATGTCAAAGACTCCCTTACTTCTGTAGCATCGTCCTACTGTTCTTGCTCTGACTTTTGCTCAGTTTCATTTACTTAGTTTCTATGGTGGGGATGATTTTGTTGACTCTTAGATTTTTGCAAGGAAAAGTATCTCTATGACTAATTCTGAACTCAAAAAATGTTTCTGTTGCATAGAATTTATAAAAATCAGCCTTGAGGCACCTGAGTGGCTCAGTGAGTTAAGCGTCCAACTTTGGCCCAGGTCATGATCTCATGATTAATGAGTTTGGGCCCCAAATCGGGCTCTCCGCTGTCATCACAGATCCTTTGTCCCTCCATCTCTGCCCCTCCCCTGCTCACAAGCCCGCCCCCCCCCTCTCTTAAAAGTAATAAATAAACGTAAAAAAAAGTGATCCTAATTCCCTAATTTCTCTTATACTCTTAAACAGCTTTTTGACTGCAGCCTGAAAGCATTTCACAATTTAACAAATACATTCTGTCTAATTCTATAGGGGCAGACACATAGCCAATTCATACTTCCTGTGATATTCCTGGGAACCAGAGGGAGTATGTTTGCTGTTTTCACTTATTCCCAGTCCATTTTCAACAGTCCTTTTAAAAAAGAGAGAAAATCAATTTTTCTATAAGCCAGTCAAATTAAAAGTATTTATATTTTGAAGAGTGCAGTGCAAACCCTTGAGATTTCCATGCAAGAGTACAAAATATTTAAAATAGTCCCTTTTAGCAAAGGAAAGTAATTGATCTATTGTGGAAAAGTAAAGCAGCATATAACCCAATTTCTAATCATATGAAGTTAATGGGTAAAAATTACAGAAAAAAGATAGTCACATTTGTTTATTCTGTTCTGTAAATAGGCAAATACTAAATATACTAACAACTGTTTTGGAATTCAGTGTTTATAAATTCTGCTGTTAATGGCAATTAAGGTATTCGATTAATAACCAAAGTTGTGGCCCAGGAGTAAAAGAAATACTATTTGTAGACAGACAAGCAATATTACTGGTTTTATTTATCAAACGGAAAAGAGCATATGTTAGGTGTGGACTCAAGTTTTACATTTTGATGAGAAGTAGAATTAAAAATTTTAGCCCACTGGAAATGGGATTAGTGGTGGGGAGGAATGGTACAGGAGATGGCTACTGGGCAGTCTGAGCCTTTCTCTGTGCTTTAAAACATTTGCCATATGTATTCTGATAACAATAAAAAGGAAATAAAGACACTACAAGTACTTAGTAATGAAATATAAAGTGAATATAGAGGAAAATGCTCAAGATACATAATTTTGGAGTGTTTAGGGTTTCATGTCCGAAGAAGATTTTATTGTTCAGAATGTTTGCATCCTCTCCCAGTAGGCTCCTCTGTAAGTTAGGGGTATATTTCCTACCCCATTGATATCAGTCTTACATGTTTGATGTGATTTGTTCAATAAGATGTGATGTGCAGCACTTCTAAGCAGAAGCTTTAGAGAGTAGGTAAGCATGCATTGTTCAGCCAGAGTCCCAGAATGCAGACAGACCAGGGCGTTAGCTAATTCACAAAAAAATATGTATCAAGAGCAAGAAATAAACATTGACTTTTGTTAGGTCACTGAGATTTTGCAGTGTTGTTCTCCCACCATGATATAGACTAAGCTTATTGTTGTAATCAGGGAAGGACTTGGTTCATGTTTTCTTCTGCATCAGTGTTTCATTCATGATCTTTATACTTTTCAGCAATCTTGTTCTTTTCCATGGTTTTACATGTATGTACTAAAACTCTAACTTCACATCTGTGTCTCAGACTTTTCCTGTCCTCCACATTAAGGTGTCCATTTAATTATATCACAGATGTCTTCACTGTGTGCATTGGGAATTCTTGATTGTCCTTAACTTACCAAACTCCCCCATTCCATCCTGTCTTTCTCATCACAGGAAACAGCAACACAGTTCACGGAGTCTTTCAAGCTAAAACTGGAGATTCATTGTTGATTGCCCCTTTCTTTTATCTAACATCTAAATTGTCAACACATCCTAACAATGTTATCTTGAAAATATTTTGAAAATCCATTGGCTTCTTTTGAAACCCATTGCTATAGCTCTGGACTAGGCCTCAACACCTTCCACCAATACTTCTGTGACAGTGTCTTTTCGTTTCCATCCTAGTTTCCCCTAGTTTCTTTTCCACAATGAAACTAGGCTGAACTGCTTAGATATAACTCAGATCAAGTCATTTCCTGCTATTTTTTTTCACATTTATCCTACTGCGTAAAACTCCAAAGGTCTCTCTCTCCCTGCCCCCTAAAACTCCAAAGGTCTCTCCCCGCCCCCAAGGCTGTGCATTAACTAGTCCTTGGCATCCTCTAGCCCCATTTTATGTCCCTGTAGCCACATTGGATTTCTTGTGGTTACTAGAGCAGGCCACCAGACTCCTAACTCAGTTCTGTGCAGGCTCTTTTCAATTTGAGAATTTTTAACTTTTCTTTACTTGATATACTTTCTCATTCTCGGGTTTCAATCTAAATAATATATGCTCTCAGAGATTTTTAATCACTCTCCTAATCGAAGCAGTCACGCCCCCTATTTTTCCTTATGGCATTGCTCAGATTTTGGATGTGATTGTCTGCATTCAAGTATTTCCTTCATTGTAGTTAATACAATTAATTTTGCTTATTTCTTTGATTACAGTTTTGTGGGGCCTGTCTCCCCTTATTCATCTCCCAAGATTGAAAGTACATGATAGTAGTTGTACCAATATTAGAGATCATTAATTATAAAAACAATGTATTGTAGAGTTGGATGGTAGGGAAGATAACTAAATGTTGTTTGGGAAATTACCAGTTATTTAAATTATTTTCTTGGTTACACAGAAAGGAAAAATTTTAAGACTTTATTTTTTAGAGCAATTTAAAGTTTGCAACAAAATTGAGAGGAAGACACAGAGATTTCCCATATACCCTTTATCCCTACATATTTATAGCCTCTTCAATATAGCATCACACACATTCAATATCAGACTGGTGCATTTGTTATCAAGGGTGAACCTATGTTGACACATCGTAATCACACAAAGTCATAGTTTACTTTGGTGTTGACTTGTATTATACATTCTATGGGTTTAGATAAATGTATAATGACATATATTCATCATTATATATCATACACAATATTTTAACTACCCACAAAATTCTCTGTGCTTTGCTTGTCCGTCTCACCCTTGCCCCCACCCTTGGCAAACATTGATCTTTTTTTTTTCTGTGTTTATTTAAAAAACTTTTTATATGAAATTTATTGTCAAATTGGTTTCCATACAACACCCAGTGCTCATCCCAAAAGGTGCCCTCCTCAATACCCATCACCCACCCACCCCCCCCTCCCTCCCACCCCCATCAACCCTCAGTTGGTTCTCAGTTTTTAAGTCTCTTATGCTTTGGCTCTCTCCCTCTCTAACCTCTTTTTTTTTCTCTTCCCCTCCCCCATGGACTTCTGTTAAGTTTTTCAGGATCCACATAAGAGTGAAAACATATGGTATCTGTTTTTCTCTGTATGATTTATTTCACTTAGCATAACACTCTCCAGTTCCATCCACGTTGCTACAAAAGACCATATTTCATTCTTTCTCATTACCATGTAGTATTCCATTGTGTATATAAACCACAATTTCTTTATCCATTCATCAGTTGATGTGCATTTATGCTCTTTCCATAATTTGGCTATTGTGGAAAGTGCTGCTATAAACATTGGGGTACAAGTGCCCCTATGCATCAGCACTCCTGCATCCCTTGGGTAAATTCCTAGCAGTGCTATTGCTGGGTCATAGGGTAGATCTGTTGTTAAATTTGAGGAACCTCCACACTGTTTTCCAGAGTGGCTGCACCAATTTGCATTCCCACCAACAGTGCAAGAGGGTTCCAATTTCTCCACATCCTCGCCAGCATCTATAGTTTCCTGAGTTTTTCATTTTAGCCACTCTGGTGTGAGGTGATATCTGGTGTGGTTTTGATTTGTTGTTCCCTGATGAGGAGCGATGTTGAGCATCTTTTCATGTGCCTGTTGGCCATCTGGATGTCTTCTTTAGAGAAGTGTCTATTCACGTTTTCTTTGCATTTCTTCACTGGATTATTTGTTTTTCGGGTGTGGAGTTTGGTGAGCTCTTTATAGATTTTGGATAGTAGCCCTTTGTCCTATATGTCATTTGCAAATATCTTTTCCCATTCCGTTGGTTGCCTTTTAGTTTTGCTGATTGTTTCCTTTGCAGTGCAGAAGCTTTTTATCTTCATGAGGTCCCAATTCTACCAGACATTTAAAGCAGAGATAATACCTATCCTTCTCAAGCTATTCCAAAAAATAGGAAGGGAAGGAAAACTTCCAGACTCATTCTATGAAGCCAGCATTACTTTGATCCCTAATCCACAGAAACCCAGTAAGAAAAGAGAGCTACAGGCCAATATCCCTGATGAATATGGATACAAAAGTTCTCAGTAAGATACTAGCAAATCGAATTCAACAGCATATAAAAAGAATTATTCACCATGATCAATTGGTATTCATTCCTGGGCTGCAGGGCTGGTTCAACATTCGCAAATCAATCAATGTGATACATCACATTAATAAAAGAAAAGATAAGAACCATATGATCCTGTCAATCGATGCAGAAAAAGCATTTGACAAAATTCAGCATTCTTTCTTAATAAAAACCCTCAAGAAAGTCAGGATAGAAGGAACATACTGAAACATCATAAAAGCCATTTATGAAAAGCCCACAGTTGATATCATCCTCAATGGGGAAAAACTGAGAGCTTTCCCCCTGAGATCAGGAACACGACAGGGATGTCCATTCTCACCGCTGTTGTTTAACATAGTGTTGGAAGTTCTAGCATCAGCAATCAGACAACAAAAGGAAATCAAAGGCATCAAAATTGGCAAAGATGAAGTTAAGCTTTCACTTTTTGCAGATGACATGATATTATATATGGAAAATCCAATAGACTCCACCAAAAGTCTGCTAGAACAGATACATGAATTCAGCAAAGTTGCAGGATACAAAATCAATGTACAGAAATCAGTTGCATTTTTATATACTAATAATGAAACAACAGAAAGACAAATAAAGAAACTTATCCCATTCATAATTGCACAAAGAGGCATAAAATACCTAGGAATAAATCTAACCAAAGATGTAAAAGATCTGTATGCTAAAAACTATAGAAAGTTTATGAAGGAAAATGAAGAAGATGTAAAGAAATGGAAAAACATTCCGTGCTCATGGATTGGAAGAATAAATATTGTGAAAATGTCAATACTACTCATAGCTATCTACACATTCAATGCAATCCCAATCAAAATTGCACCAGCATTCTTCTCGACTCTAGAACAAGCAATCCTAAAATTTGTATGGAACCACAAAAGACCCGGAATACCCAAAGTAATATTGAAGAAGAAGACCAAAGCAGGAGGCATCACAATCCCAGACTTTAGCCTCTACTACAAAGCTGTCATCATCAAGACAGCATGGTATTGGCACAAAAACAGACACATAGACCAATGGAATAGAATAGAAACCCCAGAACTAGACCCACAAAAGTATGGCCAACTAATCTTTGACAAAGCAGGAAAGAATATCCAATGGAAGAAAGACAGTCTCTTTAACAAAGGGTGCTGGGAGAGCTGGACAGCAACATGCAGAAGGATGAAACTAGACCACTTTGTTACACCATTCACAAAAACAAACTCAAGATGGATAGAGGACCTGAATGTGAGACAGGAAACCATCAAAACCCTAGAGGAGAAAGCAGGAAAAAACCTCTCTGACCTCAGCCACATCAATTTCTTACTTGACACATCCCCAAAGGCAAGGGAATTAAAAGCAAAAATGAACTATTGGGACCTCATGAATACAAACACTGATCTTTTTACTGTCTTTATAGTTTTGCCTTTTCTGGAATGTCATGTAGTTGGGATCATACAGTATGTAGCCTTTTCGTGTTGGCTCCTTTCACTTAGTAAGATGCATTTATGGGTCTTCATGTGTTTTCTTGGTAGGATAGCCTATTTATTTTTAGTGCTGAAAAGATTCCATTTTCCATGTGTATCACAGTTTATTTTACCATTAACCTGGAAGGATATCTGGGTTGCTTCCACATTTTGGCAGTTGTGAATAAAGCTGGTATAACCAGCTCTGTCCAAGTTTTGTAAGATTGTTGGATTGTGTGGTAAGAATATGTTTAATATTTTAAGAAACCACAAAATTGTCTCCCAAATGGCTGTATATACCATTTTGCATTTTTTTTTTTAATTTTTTTTTCAACGTTTATTTATTTTTGGGACAGAGAGAGACAGAGCATGAACGGGGGAGGGGCAGAGAGAGAGGGAGACACAGAATCGGAAGCAGGCTCCAGGCTCTGAGCCGTCAGCCCAGAGCCTGATGTGGGGCTCGAACTCACGAACCGTGAGATCGTGACCTGGCTGAAGTCGGACGCTTAACCGACTGCGCCACCCAGGCGCCCCCCATTTTGCATTTTTATGAGCAATCAGTGAGAGTTCCCATTGCTCCAAGTCCTTGCCAGCGTTTGGTGTCATCAGTGTTCTGGGTTTTGGCCACTCAAGTAGGTGTGTTAGTGGTATCCATTTGTTGTTTTAATATGCATTTTTCTGAGGACATATGAAGTGTAGCATTTATTCATGTGCCTGTTTGAATTTGTATACCTATTTTGGTGAAGTGTCTGTTAAAATATTTGCCCCTTTGATTAATAGGATTGTTTGTTTCCTTATTATTGAGTTTTAAGAGTTTTGGTGAATTGTAGATGACCATCCTTTATCAGTTGTGTATTTTGCAAATATTTTCTCTCAGTCTGTAGACAATCTTCTCATTCTCTTGACATTGCCTTTCACAGGGCAGAATTTTTTTAATTTTAATTAAATCCAGCTTATCAATTACTTCTTTTATGAATTGTGCCTTTGGATTTGTATCAAAAAAAGGTATCCCTATACCAGGGTCATCACGGTTTTCTCCTAGGTTATTCTCTAGAAATTTATGGTTTTGCATTTTACATTTAGGTCTGGGATCCATTTTTAGGTCATTTTTGTGAATGGTATAAGGTCTATGTCTAGATTAGTCTTTTTGCATGTGGATGTCCAGTCAGTCATTCCAGCAGCATTTGCCAAAAAGACCATCTTTGTTACATTGTATTGCCTTTGCTCCTTTGTCAGATATCATTGACTGTATTTCATTGACTTCTGGGATCTTTAATCTGTTTCATTGATCTGTATATGTATTCTTTTTTTTTTTAATTTTTTTTTCAACGTTTATTTAGTTTTTTGGGACAGAGAGAGACAGAGCATGAACAGGGGAGGGGCAGAGAGAGAGGGAGACACAGAATCGGAAACAGGCTCCAGGCTCTGAGCCATCAGCCCAGAGCCCGACGCGGGGCTCGAACTCATGGACCGCGAGATCGTGACCTGGCTGAAGTCGGACGCTTAACCGACTGCGCCACCCAGGCGCCCCTGTATATGTATTCTTTTGCCTATACCACATTGTCTTGATTACTGTAGCTTTATAGTCAGTCTTGAAGTTGGGTAACATCAGTCTTCCAGTTTTGTTGTTGTACTTCAATATTATGTTGGCTGTGTAGGTCTTTTGCTTATAAACTTTAGAATCAGTTTGTCAATATCTATAAAATAACCTTCTGGTATTTTGACTGGGATTGCATTTGAATGGAGTTGTTCTTGGCTGCTATAGAAGCCATGGTGTTCTGCGAATTTCATCATGGGTAACATGCACTCACTGATGCATGGCTACCACCTGAAGCCTTGATCTGGGTGATTACATGGATGTACTCAGTTTGTTAAAATTCATTAAGCTGGATCTCCAAGATTTGTGCATGCTTTTTCTGTGTAATAAGATTGTTTAATGAATTCTTATATTGTTGAATTTAATCAATTGATTAGTTTAAAAGTTAATTTTTCCCTAGTTGTCAGGAATTGTGAGAAATAACAGATCAGATATAGAAAATAAGAGTTAGCTTTTACTTTTCTCATCTATGTGTAATGCCATGTCTAGTTTAAAGCCATATTTGGGAAAATTCCCAAGGAACTGAGATGTGAAAAATAACTTAGGGTTAAGTGTAAATTTATTGTGAAATAGTATATATTGTGATATTAACTATAAGACTAGATATATGAGAGGCACTTAATAAATGCTTTTCCTTTCCTCTTTGTTATTTTTTTAAACTTGCATTTATTTGTTTGTTTATTTAAAATAGATTGTATTCTTTTAGGGCAGTTCTAAGCTCACAGCAAAATTGAGCGAAAGTATAGAGATACTTTTATTATTTAAAGAATTTGAGGTTGCTCATATTTCTATTGAAACTCCATTCCTAAATTTTCATCTCTGTAATTTGGTTGAAAACATTATTAAATAATTTTAAAACCATTAAAATCACATCTTATATAATAGAAAAAAGAAAAGTTCTTCCTAATTGTGTTGGTACCAAGACACTGTTAATCAGCACGTTTGCCTGGATATCTCTGCCAGAGGAAGCAGTTGTGGTGTAACAACTGGGTCACCTTCTTAACAGCTTTATTATGCAGTAGTTCGTGTATTTTCTTGTTGACAGATTTAGAGCACTTTGTGAAAGCAATAATTGTACTGGGACTACAGCTGGCAGGCTTCCTTAGTGAAAAAGTAGAATGAGGTTGCTATAATACTTTTAACTGTTAAAAGGCAAATGGAGCAGCCTGTATAGTTTCATTAAGGAATTACACTGTCTCTAACACTGGAACTAATTAAAATTGTTTTGAACAGACAATAGTGAATTGCTATGCAACATCTTCCCAAGTATAAGTTAGCAGATTCCTCACGAAAATGTTCTCTCGGATTACCAATACCAGAGGGATGCTATGAACACAAGTAAAGGAACCACAAAATGAATCACTTGGATATATTTAATTCATTGAAATTCATCTTTCAAATAAAACAGGGCAACTCTTACTCATCCTTTAGTAAAGACCTAAAGGGAAGGTAAAGGTGTTATATTTCTATTTCTTTCTTTCTTACTATTATATATTGTAAATTGGTCCATCTTGTTAAATAAACCCTGTGTGCACAGAGGTAGAATGACTTCCTACACAAATTTAGCTTGCTATGTTTTGTGATTGAATAACTCCTTGTTTTGTACAAAAATTCTTTCTCACCAAGAATTCATCATTCTATCATAGAAGGTAAATCTGATGTTATGTATTCAGCATTTAATTGTAAATGCCTAATTCAGTAGGTGGCAAAACTTTGGTGAAATGTACTAAAGTGTAAATGTTTGGAATCATGTTATTTTCTGAGGGATATTGATAGAAAGTCATGTATCCTCTAAAAGTAACAGGGAGAGTGCAAAAATGGCAGGTTTGGTACAGCACAAATGATTAATTTTAGGAGTAGAGGAGCAAACATGAACAATTTTCTAAAAATCGACATCACAATAATATTTAATTTTAAAATGCAGTAGAGATAATGTAATATTTGTTGAAAATATTACTGAATATATCGAAATGTATAGAGTCACTATTTTTAAATAATATATCATTGCCTAATCCTCAGATTGAAATGTCTTTTAAAAGAACATAATGAGAACATGAGATTCTAGGAGATTTATTATATACACATAAGTTAAAAATGAAATAAAAAATTCAAATTTATAATTTGAGTATTAAGGCTTGTACAGTATTGAAGCATTCAGTCATTTAGTTTATGCATGTGGGATGTAGTTTTTATACGGCTGCATTATTTTGCATTTTTAATATCCTTTCAAGTTTAAGAGTCTTTGAAAACACCAAGAATGTTAGATATTTCTCCAATATTGAATTATGAAATATTGTATTATTTTAAAGTTATTAAAATAATTAATGCTGAATAGCTTATCAAATGCTCTCTTATATTTCTCAGAAATATAGTATCATTAAAGTAATGTAATTTTCATTTAAATATTTTTCAGTCTCACATTTTCTAACATAAAACATAATAGAAAAATGAGTCTCTGGTAAATTTCGCTTGTTAAAGAGAGACTACTATATCTTCAAGGTGATTATGGATGGAGATTTGAATAAATATGAATTTTTGAATACATATTGAGTCACTGCTCTACTTTGTAGAGCAAATGGATGTCTGACTTAGGTAAAATGTTTTAGCCAATTTTACTCTAAAGATACAATTTTTCTTACATTAGTCAATATATCTCTGTAAGAGATATTTTGTGTCTTTATATAAAATTATAAACTTTGCTTGAATATTAGTACAGAAACCTTCCTAGAAACACATTTTAGTGAAACTGAAGAAAAAGAAGAGGAAAGTTTCTCAGTATTTTAGATTCTGGGGAAATATTTAGGTTCTGGAAATTATTAAATACTAAAAATAACTATATTATTTAATATACTTATAAAAATTAATGTGTTATTTATAATTGATATACAATTTTGCACATCTAACCTGTAGCTTACTGCTATATTGCAATTAATGATAACAGCTTTTTCTAATATAGTATGGATTATGGTTCATGAAAAGGGATACAAATAGAAATTAATCTATAATGTCATTAATATGAATGGCTGTATCAATATTGATTTCACTATCTTGGAATTTATAACAATTTATATTGATTTTACAATCTTGGAATTTTTAACAATTCACACATTTAAAAATAATTTAACTGTAGTTTTGATTTCCTAAAAAACAGTGAGGGAATTTCTCCTTTTTCCCCAAATGAAGTAACAGGATGGGTGTTTTCCCTCTTGTCTAAAACAAAATATAAAACAGGCAAAATATCTAAAACAATAGGTCTTTAAGACACTGGAATCAGGGGGTAAAGGAGAGTAATTCTTGAAAGAACAAAAAGACAAGGTGATCCTTACAGTTAACCCAGTTTATAGTGCCCTGAGACAGCTTCGTGTATGTGGTATACTGAGGGGGAACTGAGCCCAGTTGACCAACCTCAGAGTCCAGCAACACAAAGGCAGCCAAGCTCTCAGAATATTGAAGAGAAGAGAGTGTTGAGAGAGAGAACACTAATGAAATGGAGAAGCCCGTTTCTTAAACGTTCATCATTCCCTGTAAGACCAGAAATAAGAAAGGAACTTCCACGTCTCCCACTTCTATTCATTTTTGTATTGATGGATGGGTGCAGCCAGTACTATCAGACAAGAAAAAGAAATAAAATTCTTTCATTTTGGAGATACCATGTGAAAGATGACATGATTGCCTAGGTAGAAAAGCCATAAGAGAGTATTAGAGCCACTAAGTGAGCTTAGCAAGGTTGCAGAATACATAATAAACGTAGGGGGGAAAAACATTTTATTTCTATATATTGGTAACAAACACTAAGAAATTGAAATTAAAAATACTGTTTATCCTAGCATTAAAAAATGTGAAATATTTAGGGATAAATCTGACAGAAGTGGGAAAGATGTACCTACATCCACATTTACAAAACAGTGATGAAAAAAAATTAAAGAAAAACTAAATAAATGGAGGCATTTGCTCTACTCTTGGTTAAAAAGACTTAATATTATTATGTCAAGTCATCCAACTTAATCTTTATGTTAAAATATTTTCAATAAAAAATCAGATTTTTTTTTCGAAATTGAAAATCTGATTCTGAAATTCATAAAGAAATGCAAAAGCTAGAATAACAAGGTTGAAAAAGAGCATAGTAGGCAGGTTAACACTAAACTATTTCAAGACTTATTATAATTAAAACTATCTCATATTGGTGTAAGTACAGAAAAATAGATCAGTGTTACAGAACAGAATTGAAAAATAGGCCCACACATATTTAGGCAATGGATTTTGACAAAGTTTCAAGGAGATTCATTGAAGAAAGGAGTCTTTTTTAACAGTTGGTGTTGGAACAATTGGATATTCATATGTAAATAAAGGAACTCCCATCTATATCTCACATCATATATAAAAATTAACTCAAAATAGATCACAAAAGTATCACCCACAAGTATAAACTATCAGAAGAAAACATGGGAAAACAATTTTTGTGGCTTCGGTTTAAGCGAAGGTACCATAGATACAACTGATTGATCAATGAAAAAAAAATTGATAAATTGGACATAATGAAAATTAAAAGCTTTATCTCTTCAAAAGATGCTTTAAGAGAAACAGAAATAAAGCATGAGGGGAACCTGGGTGGCTCAGTCGGTTAAGTGTCTAACTTCAGCTCATGTCATGATCTCATGGATTTTGGTTCAAGCCCTGTGTTTGGGCTCTGGTGACAGCTTTTCAAAGCCTGGAACCTGCTTTGAATTCTGTGTGTCTCTCTCTCACAAAAACAAACAAACATTAAAAAAAAAAAAGAAGAAAAAGCAACATACTATGAAAGATTATTTGCGAAGTGCATACCTGACTTAAGGGTTACATCCTCTGTGGTAGGGTCCCTTCCCTAAGGAAAAAAAACAAACCTCAAGGCAACCTGGCTCTATGTGTATGTGGCATCCCTCATGACCTTGTAACATGAGACCACTTAATCAGACTGCATGTTTGTGTGTTACCATATATGGGAGACCAAGAAATAAAAAATGTGTAAAAAACTACACCACGTGGCATTCAGGGCTCAGTTCTTTGGGTACGAATCCAACTGAGCCATGCTGGCACGAATAAAATTGCTTCCTGGAAAGAAAAGCCCCGTTGTCACGACTCTCTGCGCGAGAATCCTGCTACACTACAATATATGAAGAACTATTAAACTAAATAAAAGGACATGGGGAGAAAGCCACCATATAAAAATGGGCAAAATATTTTAACAAGGACTTTATCATAGAAAGTAGATGGGGGTGCCTGGGTGGCTCAGTAGGTTAAGCATCCAACTTCGCTCAGGTCATGATCTCGTGGTTTGTGAGTTTGAGCCTCAAGTTGGGCTTTGTGCTGACAGCTTGGAGCATGGAACCTGCTTTGGATTCTGTGTCTCCCTCTCTGCCCCTCCCCCACTCACGCTCTGTCTCTCAAAAATAAACAGTTTTTGAAAAAAGAAATTAAAAAATATATATGGATGTCAGATAAGCTCAGGATTAGATGCTCAACATCATCATACATTTGGAAAATAAAAGCTAAAACTGTAATATCTCTATATACATATAAACATGGCTAAAATTAAAATGATAGATCATACTAAAATTAAAATGATAAGTGTTGGCAAGTATGTGGAGGAACTGAAATTCTCATACATTTTTAGTGGTAGGAGTGTTAGCTCATAACACTTCAAAAAATTACGCAGTTTCCTAAAACGGTAAACATATATCAGTTACGTGATCTAGCCATTCTACTCCTAAGTATTTGCCTAAGAGGAAAGAAGGTTTATATTGTTACAAATATTTGCTCATAAATGTTCATAGCAGCTTTAATTTGTACGGGCCTAAAACTTAACAGATGAATGGATTCAAGTTGTGGTGTATCCATACAATGGAATACTGAGTAATAAAGAGAAATGAATTTTTGATACAGCAGAATGGATAGGTATCAAAAATATTAAGCTAAGTGAAAGGATTTAGCCAAAAGACTGCGTATTACATTTCCATTCAGACAAAACTCAACGCAAACTCTAGTGGCAAAGAGCAAAGCAGTTGTTGCTTGAGGAGGTATGGAGTGGCATGGTAGGAGGCAGTGATTATAAAGGAACATGAGAAAACTTGCGGAGATAAGAAATGGGCTCAGTATTGTGATTTTGATGATAATTTCCAGTACGGGCCTATGTCAAAACTTAAGAAATTGTATGCTTGAAATATGTGGAGTCTAATATGTGTTAATTATACCTCAGTAAATTTATTAAACACACTGATAAGTTAAACAAAAGAGGATGGGAAAGCTTTACCCCTACATTAATCTATCCTTAGATTAAGTTTCATCTGGTAACTGCATGAAAATACAGTTTCATCAGGTGATATTTGTCAATTTACTTATATGTTATATATTTATGAAGTTTTATTTAATTTGAGGGAGAGCATGTGTGGGCAGGGGAGTGGCAGAGAGGGAGAGAGAGAATCCCACACAGGCTTTCCGTGCAGAACCCTACTTGGGGCTCAGTCTCACAACTGCGAGATCATGACCTGAACTGTTATCAAGAATTGGACACTTAACCAACTGAGCCACCCAGCCACCCCCAAAATATTTTTAAAAGTAATAATTTCAGATATGTTGATTGTAATATGTTACTAAAATTCAATGATTGCTAGGGTAGTGAAGATAGTATGGTATTGGAAAAAATATAGACAAATAGATCAATGGAAGAGAAAAGAGAGCCTAGAAATAGACTTACATAAATATTGTCAACTGTTTTTTGACAGAGGAGCAAAAGGTGATACAATAGAACAAAGATTACCTTTTCAACAAATGATGCTAGAACAACTGAACATCCACATGCCAAAAAAAAAAAAATCTGGACAGATTTTATACCCTTCATAAAAACAAACTAAAAATGGATCACAGACCTAACTGTAAAATGCAAAACTGTAAAACTCCTAGAAGGTATCGTAGGAGAAAATCTAGTTGACCTTGCCTATGGTGATGCCTTTGTGATACAGCAGCAAGGGCACAGTCCATGAAAGAAATAATTGATAAGCTGAACTTCATTAAAATTAAAAACTTTTGCTCTGTGGAAGACAATGTCAAGAGAATCAGAAGGCAAGCCATAGACTTGGAGAAAATATTTTCATTTCATACCTGATAAAGGACTGTTATCCAAAAATAGAAGTCTTAAAACTCAGCAGTAAGAAAACAAACATATTTATTTACAAAAATAGGCCAAACACCTTAACAGACAACTCACCAAAGAAAGTGTATAGATCACAAAAACATATGAAAAGATACTCCAGGTTATATGTCATCTAGGAAATATAAGTTAAAACAACAAAGATATACCCCTATACACTGATGAGAATGGCGAAAACCGAGAATACCAAATTCTGGTAAGGATGTGGAGCAAAAGGAACTATCATACATTGCTGGTTGGGATGCAAACTGTCTCTGGAAGACAGTTTGGCAGTTTACTACAAAACTAGACATATTCTTACCATATGATCCAGCAATTGCACTCCTTGGTATTTACCCAAAGAATTGAAAATGTATGTCCACACAAAAACCTCACAAGTTTATACTAGCTTTGTTTATAATGGCCAGAAACTTGGATGTTGTTCAGTATATTAGTGGATAAAGAAACTCTGGTAGAAGAAAATAGAATATTATTCAGCACTAAAAAGATGTGAGCCATCAAGCCATGAAAACATATGCAGCAACTTTAAATGCATGTTACTGAATGAAAGAAGTTAATAAGGAAAAGCTACAATTTGTGTCATTTCAGCTATATAACATTATGGAAAAGCAAAACAATGGCAGCAGCAGAAAGATTAGTGGTTGCTAGGGGTTTAAGAAGAAAGAGACATGAGTAGATGGAGCACAGAGGATCTTTAGGGCAGTGAAAGGATTCTGTATGATACTATAATGGTATATACGTACCATTAAACATTTGTCTAAACCCACAGAATGTACAACAGCAAAGTTGAACCCTATTGTAAAAGTGGACTTTGGTTAAAATGATGTGTCAGTGTAGGTTCATCACTTGTAACAAATGTACCATTCTGGTGGAGAAAGTTGATAATGGGGGAGGCTATATGAGTGGGTGTGGGTGATATATGTGATATCTCTGATACCTTCTCAATTTTACTGTGAACCTAAAACTTCTCTAAAAAGCAAAGACTGTTAAAAACATTAATGATAGTTCAGATGAGTCTTCTCAATTTCTATAAACATTATTGCCCTCCAATAATATTTTATAATCTAAAATACATTGATAAAACATTAAACATAACACCATGTGCCTAATATTGTGCTAAATATTTTATGAACATGGAATATATGCAAAATATGAAATTATGTATAAATAGTCAACAAAATAGTAAATATTTCAGTTCTCATAGTTTTGCTTAATAACAATTCAGAACTTATTAGTAAATATATATATTTATATATGTTGCCTCCTGAAAAAAGCTTATGAAATGGTAGTGAACATATTTTTTGTCTTATCTGTATTCCACAGTTGTTAATGTTATATTTTAATTGTTCATATTTCTTTTAAAAATGTTATTTAGAATTACCTTGTATTTAAAAATGAATGTACTATGGAAAAGAAACATTTTCAGTTATTCTTGTTTATGGAAGTGTAAATTTTTCAAACTCTTTGAAAGGTTTTACTAGTATTAACTGGTAAGATAATACAGGTATTATCTACTTAAATATTACAAACATACCTTGTGATTATATGTTGTATACATATGTGGGTATGGACATTAATTATGAATTATTTATTGGCATATGTTTTATAATAACAATCCATATGTCCTTTAATAGTATGTTAAGTAACATAGTCATAAAGTAGGTGCTATATGCTTGTTGAACATAGCTTTGCTAGCTACCTCTGTCACTTTATATATCTTGTTATGAAATTAACTCCTCTTAAGTAAGGACAGAAAAAATAACAGGTATAAAAATGTCAAAATATGCTACCATTTGTATTATAAAACATAAAAGAGAATACATATATACATAATATGTAATAATGTAGAAATATAGAAAATAAGATAGTGATAGTGATTCCTTGTGAAGAGGTAAACTATAACATTGTGGGAATGAGAGGAGGGGGATTTATGTTTAAATCCAGATCTGTTTTTATGCATCAACATTTTTTGTCATATATGTATTTCCTAATAAGCATCCTATGGCTTAAATCATTAGAGGGGCATTAAAATATTAAAAAAAGAAAGAAAAGAAGGAAGTAAAGAAACCCAAAGTCAAAGAAATAAAACACCACTAAGAAATGCTACTCTAAAAATATTTCTCCTTAGCAGTTTGGTCAGCAAGTTCACTCATCATCAAGGAGAAATCAATTTTCAAAAGCTGTAGACAACTATTTAAGTCAAAAGTCTGAATCACTCCAGTGGGAAATACAGTAAAAGATAAACATGCTGCTGTCACTTTGGGATTTATGTCTGTCTAAGTGAAGGAAACACATACAGCCCTGCATTCCAGATCTCAGAGGCCAAAATGACCTCCCCATGCTGAGATTGAAATACTCTTAAATAACCAGTTGAAAATTGATAGTTCATTCCTTTGAAAGAACTGAATCCATTCAAAAGTTATACTGCAATTTTCTGTTTTTACCACCAAAGGAAACTTCTTAGCTGAGTTTAGTGTTATTTAATTTCATATACTTTTAAACCAAGTTGAAACCCATCCAAAAGAATACGACCAAGCAGGACTGATAAGCATGTTTTCATAAGTCATATCTCTGTCATTACTTTAATCTGGTCTTGAGCGTATTATTTACTTTTTTCATTTCTGCAGCTGTTTATCATTTGTGGATCATCATTATCTATCCATAGCCAATAATTGCACATACTTCCCCATGACCCCAAAGAATTAATGATAGCCTAAAAAATAAGGCAGGGATAATAATCACCTTACTGGTAGTGTAAGTGTATAGGATGGCTTGTAAGTGTATGGGATGGCTTGTTCCACTCTATGAAACATGCCACCATCTTTTTATGCACTGAAACATAATGTATAGCTTGAATCTTGGTAAAATAAAAAAATACAGGTTTAAATGAAAACTAACTCTTTATCCTTTGGCAATTGTTTTACCTTTTTCAGTCTGTTTTTGCTAGGTCCAGTGAAAGGTACTAATCCTTTCTTTGGAAAAGCCATACTTGAATATTTTATGATCACAACCAAAATGCACATGAAGCTAGAAACAGGCCTAAATGGTTTCATTGTCTCTTCAGCCCCCATTCAGTGTGATGCACACAGAAGTTACCTGCTCTGTTCTTGCCTTCTTAGTGGACAAATGTTCAAAAACGAATAGCCCAGACCTCATTGTGACTGCACCTCATATGGCAAAATGATCATAAACAGAAGGACTTGTCCATAATCTGCCAATTAGATTAATCCTGAATCCAAAAAAAGTTATTTTATCACTTCTATTTTATTCTTTGTAACCCAAATTTTTGGTCAATTGAACTATCCAACCACAATTCTCATTTGTCTCATTTGGCACAGTGAGATTTCTGTTATTAATAATATTTTATATATGTGAAAACTTAATGTTCATAATTTCTAAACAAAGAATTATGATGATGGAATTTATAGACATTCCATTTTTCTTTCTTTTAGCTGATGTCCTAGGAATAGACACACATAATTTGGTTTATTCTTTTTAAAATCAAAAGAATAGAGGTCCCTGGGTGGCTTAGTTAGTTAGGAGTTCAGGTCTTAATCTCAGGGTCATGAGTTCAAGCCCCCCATTGGGCTCCACGCTGAGCATGAAGCTTACTTAAAATAAAATTAAAACCTAAAAAAAAAAAGAGACAACAACAAAAGAATAATGACAGCGTCTTAATTCCATCTTATCTCAAGATAAAGTATATTGGGGACTGGGTTGGGCCAGAGGTTTAAGACTCCTTATTTCATTTATAAAACACAGTTAATTCCATGGGGGTGAGTTTGTACATACCACCTCTGGTTGTATCGTTATATGAGATAATGGAACAATGTCTGGAACAAATGGTAATTGTGCCACAAATGCAAGCACTGAGAAAATGGATTGGTTATTTGCTCTAGTAACTATGGTCTCTAGCTTCAAGTGGTGCTCCTGTCTCTAAAAGTATATTATACCCACGAGTGTACCTCTAAATAATACAGGAGTGATATCAACATCTATTATTTACTGCTACCATATTTAGGTTTGGGTTTTTGTGCGTTAATAAGGCATGGCCTTGTTGCAGAGATACAACTACACTTTTTTTAAGAATCACAGTGTATAAGCACTTTACTCCATTGATGAGTATTCATGTACTTTTCATAACAAGAAAGCAGTGATTTCTACAGCTAGATGGAGTGTGGAGAAAGTAAATCATATGGTGGTCTAATCTCAAACAGAGCTTTGAAGTCCAGACAATTGCCAGCAAGAATGCAAGGCAATGGGAGCTCTAATTCATTTTTGGTGGAAATGCAAAATGCTTACAACCACTTCAGAAGACAGTTTGACTTTTTCTTACAGAGTTAACTACAGTACTGCTCTACAGTCTAGCAGCTACACTCCCAGGTATTTACCCAATTGATTTAAAAATTTATGTCTATACAGAAACTTTCATGTGAATGTTTTTAGTAGCTTTATTCATAATCACAAGAAACTGGCAGGATTCAGGGTATCTTTCAAGATGAATGGATAAACAGTTTTTGGTATGCTTATACAATGGTACACTATTCATCAAAAAATTATTAAAAAAAGTAATAAGCTATAATCCACATAGAGACATGGTTGGTTCTTAAGTGAGTATTGGTAAATGAAGGAAGCCAGTCAGAAAATGCAACATATCATGTGATTCTATTTATATGACATTGTCAAAATACAAATCTGTGTAGATAGTAAATTGATCTCTGATAGCCAGGGATTTAGGGTATACAATATTGAGAGTTGAATATGTGAAACACAGGGGAATTTTTTAATCCAGTGAAACTATTCCCTCTGGTTCTGCAATGGTGCATATGTGACACTATATATTTGTCAGAACCCATAGAACTTTATAGCTTAAAGACTGAAGCTTAATTTATGAAAAATTGAAAAGTCAGAAGGTTGGGGGACTGCAGGATGGAGTTCAAAGTGCAAAAAATAAATCTAACTGCATTAAAATGATGGAGCTACCTGCACTGATGGTGTGGTTGAGAAGAGCGGTGACCTAAGAAACTATAGAATGGAGTGGAGTCTGTAAGTCTAAAGGTAAAAGGAATTGAATATAAGCACTCTACTCAAGTTCATAAGGTCTTTCCCATGGGATTATGGGTTAACAGTTCTGAAACTACATGTACACTGGGATTGAGCAATTAAATACATGGCAGGTACTAGGAGCTAAGTTTCTTACTGGTAAACTTCCATTCTAGTACTGTACTGCCATAAATAATGCTACAGTGAACATCCTGTATATGAATTATAAAAATGCATTTGTTAATATCTTTGGATGTATAATAGGAGTAGACTTGTTTGATGGTAGACTGCCCACGTACTTTATTCTATAATATAGGACACACTAATAAGTGAAAGTAAGCTACCCTTTCGCTGTCACCCCGGTTGTGAGACATGCTGGTTTCGTGGTGAGATAGTACAGTCTCATAAGTCTCTGCACTTGGGGTTTAGTTATCTGTTGCTGCCATCTTGAAATACTTAATAATTTTACCTTTAATTTGTGATTTGTCAGATCTGTTGGAAGATGGAGCATGTATAAGGGTTTAGGGGAGGGGTATGAGGAGTGGCTTGGAGCCTCAGTTCATTTGCCATCCTATATCCCAGCACCGCTCCTTGAGTTGGGTTCTTGGTTGCTTGCTTGCTCCTCACATCCTTCCCCACTTCCCTCACCTACTCATGTTCCTTAAGTTTAGCCTGACTTCATACTCCGGGCCCTGCTCCAAGACAACTGACACCCTCCTTCAGGGCAAGTTGCGCCAGTAAGGGAGGGGAGGCCTGAGTACTAGTTGCCTGTCCCCAGCAGGGGCCTCAACTCTGGCACAGAGGAAGATGGCAGTGTTAGGTTAGGTAGTCTTCACTGCCCCAGGATGCCATTGTCCCAGTTTTGATGAATGACTTTGGTAGGCCCAGCCTCATATTCATCCCTGACCCAGCTAAAGAGAACTTCCTGATGAAGAGACTGCATTCCCTTTAGACTCACCATCCTCATAGATTAAGGGTGGCAGGCCCATGCGAAAACAAGATGGGTTTCTCTGCCCTCAAGCCATAGTTTGATGTGTCATTCTAACTATTGGCAGGAGGAGAACCAGGAGTTCTCCCTGCATGTACCCTTTGGCTCTTCCTTGGCTTGGTGTATTTTATCCTTTTATCTGCATGTTTGAGGTATTTGTATGATTTTCTTGTTCAGTTTATTAGTGTGGGAATTACATCAGTCAATGTTTCCTGATGTCAAACATTCCTTACATGCCTTGGATAAAATTCAGTTTATCAGCAGTACTTTGAGAACATCAAGTGTATGAAAAGTGTTCACCATAAGGTTTGTATAAAAATCTAACTCAGACAGGCAAGAAAGAAAGAATGAACGAATGCACTCACTTGGGTAATAAATACAGCTAAACATTATAATAAAGCACAGCCAGAAGAAAAATCGTAATTTTAAAAGGTAGAATAGAGCAAGTGAAATGCATTTCAGAAGCAGGATGTTTAAGTGTTAGAAAATTTACTACCGATTATCTTAATAGGGCAATAGAAAAAGGTAAAATGTCAAATAATTATGTAGAAGTAAAACTAGTAGGTGATAAAAATAAGAGTTAATTCACAGCCCTGCTTAAAACTCTCATTAAAATGGTACGATAATTCTTTAATATGTCCTAATATAGTAGTAATCAACAGCCACTCTCAAATGTAATTGTTAAACGTTAAAGTCATTATCACTAAAATTCAGAAGATCATATACAGGGACATTTTGCTGTGTTCAAAGCAATGCAATAAGAATAAATATAGAAATGTTAAAAAATTATCTACTGTTACAGGGTGATGGTACTTTAATCACGTAAAGGTTGTTTAATTTTATAACAATAAAAATCTAAGTAAGTCAACTAGAAAAAAATTCTTAATAAGAATGTTCAGGAAGATAGCATATTCACAAATCATTAACTTTATTTGAAAATAAAACTACAAGAACTTATTCTGAACAAGCACGAAGCAACACAATATGTGAATAAAATATCTAATTCCTGGTTACAGTATAATACAGTACATATATAGTCCATGTAAATATAAATTTTCTATGTAAATATAACAAATGAATAAAATAGGGTTGAAAGATTAACATGAAAAAAATCTGTAGCTATAGTTACAGATAAATTTCATGTATGTAGATAGATTGATGTGAAGAATATAATTATTTAGCCATGTTTTTGTCTACTATATTACTTGCATAATGATAGTATGTCATCTCTATAGAAAAGGTAGAAAAGTAAATGTTGTTTTTGCTTTTTATTAATGTAGATGTCTGTATAATCTTTTTTTATGATACCAATATATGAAACCAGACATGCCAGAAGTGTCATATTTGATTGCATTAGTTCCAAAAGACATATAAAATTTATGTCAAAATAACAAGGAGAGGAATCATATTTTAATATAAGTACATATTAATCTCTAATACTTAACAGTATATTAGAATCAGGAAGGGAGGTATACTCCAAATTAGAATAGATAGGGAGGGGTGCTTGAGTGGCTGAGTTGGTTGAACATCCAACTTTTGCTTAGTTCATGATCTCACTGTTCCCAAGTTTGAGACCCACATTAGGTTCTGTGCTTATATCTCAGAGCCTAGATCCTGTTTCAGATTCTGTGTCTCCCTCTTTCTCTCTCTCTCTGCCCCTACCCTGCTTGCACTCTGTCTCTTTGTCTCTCTCTCCAAGATAAATAAACATTAAAAAAATTAAAATATATACATAAAAAGGGATGAATTTTAAAAAAGGGAGCATCAACAGAAAAGTTCTAAAATTAATATAAAATAGTATACAAAGTACAACATCACAAGAAATCAGAAATATGCAAATTAAAATAATTAGTGCTCATATTATACATTGATTATAACATGAAAACAGATAATTATGCTTAAAGAAACTGTGAAGTGGTTCGTGTCTGTATCAGTTTTGTGTTATTAGGCACACAGTTTCTGCTGCCTCACCTGTCAGTGTGTTGACCAAAAACCAAACACAGAAACAAATTAAAATAAACTCTAAAATGTTCCCAACTGTTGACCCAGTAATGCTCCTTCCAAATTTTATCCCAGGTAAGCTCTTAAGGATATTAGTCATGATTAAGCTACTGGAATTTTATTACAATGTTGTTTTTATTATCAGAAAGTTGACATCACACAAGAACAATGGGAGCATAAACCATGGCATATCACTCTAGTGAGAAATATTAATTCATTAAAATGAGTACTGTTGAATTAAAACAAAAGTTGTTGGTAAATATTTTGTGCAGTATGGTCCTACTTAAGTAAAATATGTTTTATCAGTTGAAAAAGCTATTTGGAAGTAATGAGGAAAACATGTTAGAATTGCCTAAACAAGGAAGTGTTTATTTTATTCACTTAACAAGGATGTAGTTGTTAGCATTTACCAGAGTCTTCACGGTGCTGATCACCAGAGGCATTGGTTGCTTCATACTTTCTACTTCACCTTCTTTAGTGTGTGAAAATCTTCCATCATGCTTATTTACTTATACTCCTGAGATGGTTTCTAAAGTCCTGGATATTATATCCACTTTCAAGAGGAATAAGAGAGAAAAGGACAGTTTTATCTACATATCTCTCCTCAACTTAAAAAAAAAAAAATTCACAGAATTCTACCCACATCTCATTGACTGAAACTTTGATGTTAACACTCCTAACTGGAGTTAAGAGTTAGGACAAGAATGTCCAATATGGCTCCTGTCATTCCACTTTCTTCATACCCTTTTGTAATACTCTTTCCTCAAATGTGCCCTGAATCAGTTCTAATGAATAGAATAAGGCAAGAATTAAAGATGTTATTTCGACATTAGGTTATAATTCCACAATTTTTGATATGAAAATAAACAGTTATTAAAAGTAAAAAAAATAAAAACATTAGGTCACAAAAAACAATGGCATCATGTTGGGCTCTCTCCTTTTCTTGCTTGATGTGAGGAAAGTTAATTCTGTGTTGTAAGTTGTTTAAGGAGTGAGGCATGTGGTAAGGAACTGATATCTCTAGCTAACCAGCACAAGAGAGAAATTGGAGGACCTTGAGATGACTCCAGCCTTGGCCTCAACTCTGATTGTAGCTTTCTTAGAGACCCCAAGCCGAAGGACCCAGGTAAATTGCACCAAGATTCTTGATTCACAGAAAGTGTGAGATGGTAAATGTTTGAGCAGTTAGGTTTTGGGGATAATTTGTTACTCAGCACTATATGACAAAGGCTACTCTATAGTCATAGATGTTTAGCTAGGAGACAGAAAATGTTGAAGAATCTGTAGAGAAAAAGAAAAAAACCTCTGTGAATAATTGCATTTTCAGTGTTTTATATTTTTGCTTTTATCATTTTGCTTATTGTTTTAATGAACATACATTTCTTGTGACAGTGAGATATATACAGTGTACAACTATACTTTAACACAAGTATTTGTGAACCCAAATATTAGTTTGAATCTCACATTCAGAAAATGATTAAGAAATTCTTTAATATACACTATTAACAAACTATTAAAAACACCCTTACTTTAAAGCCAATGATAAATTTAGGAATTCCTGTGGAACAAAGGTAACCATAATGGAAGAAAAAATTAGAAGTGAGGAAATATTCATATTTTGAAAAGTTTGTAGAAATTCACTGAATTAAAAGAAAACAACAAAAAACAGAATGAATGAACTAGAAACATCAATAAATATTTTTCCCAAAATAAATTTCTTACTACTATTATTTACCAAGAATTAAAACTTAACTCTTCAATATATTCTTGTTAGAAATATTTCTCATGGTAACTCACATCAGCTGGCCTTGATTGAGCTCAGAATTTCTATTTTCAATCTCTTCTCTTTTAAGAAAAAAAATCTTATTTTTTCAAAAAACTTGTGTTGCATTTACTAACTCATCCAGAGGTATCTCAATTTCTTATTCAGTGATTTAGCATCATTTTATTAAATCCTTTTGTGAAAATGGGCTTCAAAAGTGGAAGTGTAATTATTAAAATTCAGTTCATTGTCATGGAAGGTGAATAGAGTAGAAAATATTTATATAAAGCTAATCAGAATTGGTATGGAAAGTTTAGAGTGTTCAAAATCAGCATGAATAACAATGTAAGATCATTTACCTTCTTTAAAAATATGTTACATACCCTAATATACAAAACAGAGAATAATTAACATCTTTATAACAATATTTTTAGATATTATATGGTAATCAAAATTCCAATTAATCAATATGCAGTTCTTAAGCAGTTATCAAGAGCAAGGTACGACATTAGATGGAAGAGGCTTGCTTACTATGTACATTTAATACTTAGGTTGAACAACTAACTTAATATGTATATATATATATATACACATATCATATATATTATAATATATTCATAAACTTGATGAATTATTCCAAATTATTAATATTATGGGTTGTCCTTATCATGACTAAATTTCTCAGACACTAGAAAACTGTGAAGCATTAGTGATGTTTATTTCCTAGCTAGATTGCTGGCATAGCAGACAAACCCTTTACAAATGAGCTGCTACCAGTAGAAGCTAAATGCAGAGGCTGCATACCCCTGTTCCATATCCATTTCTTATCCATTTCTTCTAAACATTGTAACATTCTACATTCCATTTCCTTTCCCTAAATTTTTGTTTTTACTACGGACAATCACACATTACCAGAAAAAAGAATCACTATAGGCCTTGTATCATAAGCCATTTGTCCCGCTGCTTACTGTGTCTAGTATGATACGCAGTTATGGTCACTCTGTGATTGACTGCACTTCAATCAGTGTCTTTAGGGTCTTTCAGTAGAATATGTCCTGTCCCGTCCATGTTCTATCCTGTTTTGTCACATGTGTAAGTGAGCAGGCATACCTTGTCTATGGAACGATACCATTCAAACATAAGATGCTCCTATTAATTATGGACTCAATAACAAGTTCCTAAAATTTTACCTGATACCATCTTTTGCTAGCATAAATGGAAACATAAGAAACTTCACATATACTCTAAGAATCCAAGAAATATAAATAATACACATGAATACAATAATAAACATATAAATAAAATATATTGATATAGTTCACTTAATCTCAAATAAGAACAATTATGAATCTGTGAAAATTTCGTTATTAAAAAAAATCATTATAATTTAATCAGAATTCATGGAATGCCACATAAAGCATCTAGAATAGGTTGGCATGTCTTAAGTCTGCCTCTTTGTTCAGGTATTGGAAGGGATACCGTGGTTTTCATTAGTATATCTCTAGATATTCATATAAAAATAATACCAATAAGAATGGCAACTTGAGATAAAACAGAAAACAGTAGCTTAACATTATTATGGAATATCATACATTTTTTATTTTACTACCTCTTGCCAATTTTCAACGACTGTCACTTTGTCCTGTAGAATTAGCAGGCCTGTAGTACAGAGTTATTTTTGAAGTAAACGTATTCTAATGAACATCATAAATCTTAACACATTGTTTCTTCTCTTTGGAAATACTGCTTTATAGTGAATACACACATTGAAACAGCATATTAAAGAAACCACAAAATATGAACTAAGATCTTCAATTTGGTGTGCTAGAGAAGTGTTCAGTAATCAAAATATCTGTATTTGATAAATACTATGCAAGTAATTCTGTGCCTTGTATAAGATGAGACTTGATTGTGAATCAGGTTGCTTCAGATAAGCACACCTGTTACATTTGCATTTTATTGAGGTTTTAGTTCAGCACAAGCTATATTATCAACTATGTAAGGTGTTTTCCAATTTAGAGTCAGTGCAGTCTCTGGAAACTTTGAAAATGCACTATTCAGTACTAGTTAATTTGTACCAAATACCATCCAAAATGTTTTTTTTTTCCATCCTAAGTTAATTTGATTCCTTTTTGAAAGAGCTTTGCTCTATTCCTTGATAAATTGAGCAATTAAAAAAAAGCTAACTATCAACAACATGAAAGTTTGCCTGGAAAAAATTCAGCACCATTTCTCAGAGTAAATAAAAGAATGTCTATTGTGACCTGAGAATATGTTTAAGTAAAGAGAAAAATACGTTTTCTAGAGGTACTAATGAATTGTGAAAAGGAAGATTTTAGGATTTCTATAAATAGTTGTTACATGAAGTCCCATTCTATTTTAGCAGAGAGCATGGTAGAAAAATGCAACGTAAATGAGCACCATCAATAACATTAATTACCTGCTGCCTCTGCAGATGTGTGTTTTAGAGACAGCAGGCCAGACAGGTTTTACTAAAGCAAGACAAACTCCTGAATCATACAGCCACGAAGGGCAAGCTGTATCATGGAATCAGTTAGAGCTGACTTTATCACTGAGATAGACATGCTACCAGATTAAAATGCAAATCATGCTGCCAGTGCTGCATTGATAGACAACACTGTGCACAGAATAGGATGGATGCTGTATATACAGAGAAACAAAAACTGTCTAGCCCATGGAATGCTCCATGTATTTTGGAAATACATGCAAAGAATAATACTGCTGATGAGTTGGCATGCTTAAATAACTGCTTGTTTTCTACCTTATACCACTTCAAGACCTTGTATCTAACAGATTTCCTAAATACCTTGCAAAAGTCTTGCTGACTTGTTACCCAAATCAACCATTTTTATTAAATTCAATAGAACTACAAAGAGGTGATGTACTGTATTGATTTAGAGAGATACAACAAATTTAGTTAGTACCTTTAGCTGACAATGTCAGAATTTGAAAGTATATATGTTCTTTTATGAAAAAAAAATATAAGCATACAAAGAATATAAGAAATATGAAGTATCAACATTTTGGGAAGCTATAAAGAAGAAGGATGATGGGGGCGCCTGGGTGGCGCAGTCGGTTAAGCGTCCGACTTCAGCCAGGTCACGATCTTGCGGTCCGTGAGTTCGAGCCCCGCGTCGGGCTCTGGGCTGATGGCTCAGAGCCTGGAGCCTGTTTCCGATTCTGTGTCTCCCTCTCTCTCTGCCCCTCCCCCGTTCATGCTCTGTCTCTCTCTGTCCCAAAAATAAATAAACATTGAAAAAAAAAAAAAGAAGGATGATTAGTTACTACATGACAGCAAGAGTGACTTCTGTGTCTGCATGATCTGTAAAGTAGGAGTTAATAATAGTATCTAACACAAGGGGATGTTTGGAGAATTAAAAGAGAATATAAAGTTCTTGCCACAGTGGTACGTAGGTAATGCTATATAAGTGTTTGTTGATATTATTACTAATACAGATTACATACAAAGAAGTTAAACAGTAGGTTCCATTTTTTATTCCTGCCCAGCAAAGTAACTTCCCCACTTGGCATAAATGATATAATTTTTCTGGAGAAAGTAGACTAGAAGGATGGGAGAGATGCCTCCATGAAAAGATGGGGATAAAGTACTGGCTCCCTGGATGCTAGCAATGATTTTTATACCTCCTACACAGAAATTGGGAAATTTCTCCCTAGTTTAAATGACTCTCCAAATAGAAAATGTCTAGTAAAATTCATTTTGGGGGAGGCTTGAATGACAAAAAAAAATCATTGACAGCTTTACGACCCAACAGTGACCCCCATGAGAGTTAGGTCGTTCAGCCCATCTGCCCAAAAAAGACATATAGGTTCTAAACAACATCTATTGTCTAACTCTTACATAAGAATCAGAGCTGAGAATCAAAAAATATTTGTAGAAATTCTCAACAACAACAAAAAGGGAGGTTGTTTTAATTATCTGTGACTAAAATAAAGCTATGTAATAAACTACCTCAAAACTTAGGAGGAAAATGACACAAAACATGCTTTCTCATTCATCTATCTGAGGATCGGGTGAAATTCACCTGATCCAAGCTGAACTCATCTGGGTTTTGCTCCAAATTGTGGATTGAGTACAGGTATGATCTGATATCTTTTATTCTTCTAGATGAGCAGACTATCTAGTTCCTATTCTTATCATGGGTGTAGAGGTACATGAAGAGCAAACCACAGGATACTTCTCAAGATCTAGGCTCAGAAATGGTACATTGTTACTACCACCCACATTTCACTGGCAAAAGCAAGTCACTAAGCTAAGAATAAAATTACTAAACTGGAGAATTAGGTTAGCTATTTTCAATTTACTTCTTACTAATTAAATTGAGAATTTGTTTCTCATATATACTCCAACCTCATAATACATACCTAATACAGTTGTGCACAATTTTGTTTTTGTTGAGTTTATACTCAGGTTTTACACTGATTGATAATTTTTTTAATGTTTAGTTTTGGGAGAGAGAAAGAGCAGAAAGTGAACAGGGGAAGGGCAGAGAGAGAGGGAAACACAGAATCTGAAGCAGGCTCCAGGCTCCAAGTTGTCAGCACAGAGCCCGACATGGGGCTTGAACCCACAGACTACAAGATTATGAGCTGAGCTGAAGTCGGACGCTTAACCAACTGAGCCACACAGGCACCCCAGTTTTTGCATTTTCTACTATGCACATATAAATATTACAGGATACTAAAACCATGATAAATGAAGCCACTGTGCTGTCAGTGCATTTTTGTACATATTACTCTTTGTTTTATCAGCAGTTAATAATTGCTTCACTTTACTGATTGCTTACCTTATCTATATATGTAATACTACTTTATACCAACATTCTATCAGATCTGTAAAAGTTATCATAAGATAGAACAAACACACTGTATAATCAAGTAGCCATTGAAACTGACTAAAATCGAAAGATAAAAGAAATAGAAGATAACAGCATGGGATTTAGAAATGTTGGCTTAGGTAGTAGAGGAATCAGGCCAAAACAGATTCCTCTGAAGAAAGAGAACTAGGATGAAGAAGGATGGTGTCATAGAAGGCTCTTCGACATTATAAATTATAAGCTACTATTTGGCTAAACTATATATAAGTATTAACTATAGAGAATACTATGTAATTTAAAAACATGTATTGATAGAAATAAAATTAATTAAATCACTAAATTTAAGGGGAAATATGCCAGTCACAGAGAGCAGAATATATAAAACAAGGAAAAAAGAACTGAAGGTTGTTTTTATTTGTAACCCATCAAGAAAGGAGAAAGCTAGGCATACTTGCAATGTGCCCAAACTGATCAGAGAGAGATCAACTATCATGGGATTGAGCATGTGCTAGTCTTAATGGTTTTAAAAGTCCACATTAGGATAGTGATATTATCCCATTGATTTTTAGAAAACAGAAATGGATGTCTTAGGTATTAATTAAATGATCCTTATGCCTATCCATGTTTTGAACCAGCTTTACCTATTGATATTTACTAAGAAACAGAGTTGTTTTTGTCCTTTATCTAAACTGGCCAAGACTGGTGATATTGTAGCAGCCAGATGCTAATAGTGCATTCCCTGCCCTTACCATCAGCCAGGCACATTGAGTCTTCCCTGAGGGGAGAGTAGAAACCCATGAGTCACTTAATTTTGTTTTCTTTTTTCGTAATAACAGTCTATTTTTATGATCCTGATTCCCTTTCTCACTTTCATTTCCTTTTCCTTACTTAATTTATCTATTTGTCAGGATACTTGTGAATATTTATGCCTCATGTTTAGCACAAGGACCTGAAGTAAATTACATATACTCTCCTTTCTCTATTGGATATATCTGCTTTTTTTTCAAATTTCAAACTACTCAACCAAATTTAATTTCCTTTTTTATAACTAAGGGAAAAGTTTCTTACTGATTTATTTTGTGAAAGAAGACTGAAATATCTTGGAGTTCTCTAAGAATAGGGTTAACTTTTTTTTTAATTAAGAGACTTTATTTTAAGAACATTTTTAGATTTACAGAAATACTGAGCAAATAATATATATGATTCCTCATATACCATCTGTACCCCCCCCCCCACATAATTTCCCCTATTTTTAGCCACTTGCATTAGTGTGGAATATCTGTTACAACTTATGAACCAATATTGATGTATTATTATTAGTGAAAGTTCACAGTTTACACTAAGAATCACAATTTGTATTGTATAGTTCTGTGTGTTTTGACAAATGCAAAACACCTTTTAGCCACCACTACAGTATCCTACAGAATAGTTTCACCATCCTAAAATTCCCTTTTGTCTCAGCTATTTTGACCATCCCCTCAATTCCTCCCTCAAGTCCTTAAAAAATACTGATCTTTTTACTGAGTCTGTAGTTTTGCCTTTTCCAGAATGCCATATTGTTGGAAGAGCACATTATATATAGAGCTTTCTCAGATCAGCTTCTTTCACATGGCATTATGCATCTGAGATTCCTCCAAGTAATTTTGCAGTTTGATAGCTCATGCTTTCTTAATGCTGAATAATAGTCCATTGTAGGGATGGACTGCAGTTTTTTAAATTCATTTACCTATTGAAGGACATCTTAGTTGCTTCTAGTTTGAGGCAATTATGGATAAAGTTTCTGTATATTTATTAACAGAATTTTTGTGATTGTAAGTTTTCATTTTAATTAGGTAAATACCTAATAGTGTGATTACATTTAGGTTTATAGAAAAAAAAATTGCTAAACTGCTATCCAGAGGGGCTGTACTATTTTATATCCCACCAACAATGAATGAGATTTTTGCTACTCCACATCCTAGCCAGCATTTGGTGTGGTCAGCGTTTTAGATTTTAGCCATTATAATAGAGTGTAGTGGTTATCTTACTGTTTTAATTTGAAGATCCCTAACTAATGACATATGATGTTAAATGACTTTTCAAATGCTTATTTTCCATCTTTATGTCCATTTTAGTGAGATATCCATTCAGATTATTTGCCCTTATTTGTTTTGTGGGGATATTTGTTTTTTTAATATTGGGGTTAGAGAGTCATTTGTATTGGGATTTTTCAGAGAAACAGAACCGATAGGATATATGAGGACAAGTATTACAGGAATTGGCTAATACGGTTATGAGGGCCAAGCCATCATTTGGCATCTATAAACTGGGTACATACGAAAGCCATCAGTGTCACTCAGTTTATTTATTTTTTTACTTATTTCTGGCTTTATTTGTTTATTTTAATTTTTAAATTTTTTAAATTTGATATAATTCACTTTATTTTTTTAAAAAGAATTTATTGTCAAGTTAGCTAACATACAGTGGATACAGTGTGCTCTTGGTTTTGGAGGTAGGTTCCCTTGATTCATCGCTTACATACAATATCCAGTACTCATCTCAACAATGGCCTTCCTCAGTGCCCATCACCCATTTTCTCCCTACCCTCCCCCCGCATCAACCTTCAGTGTTCTCTTTATTTAAGAGTCCATTATGGTTTTCCTCTCTCTCTGTTTGAAACTGTTTTTTCCCCTTCCCCACCACCCCATGGTCTTAAGTTTCTCAGGTTCCATATATGAGTGAAAACATATGATAGCTGTCTTTCTCTGACTTATTTCACTTAGCATAATAGCCCCCAGTTCCATCCACATTGTTGCAAATGGCAGGATCTCATTTTTCTCATTGCCAAGTAGTATTCCATTGTATATATAAACCACATCTCCTCTTTCCATTCATCAGTTGATGGACATTTGGGCTCCTTCCATAATTTGGCTATTGTTGAAAGTGCTGCTAAAAACATTGGGGTACTTGTACCCCTATAAGTCAGCACTTCTGTATCCTTTGGATAAATTCCTAGTAGTGCTATTGCTGGGTTATAGGGTAGTTATATTTTTAATTTTTGAGGAACCTCCAAACTGTTTTCCAGAGTGGCTGTACCAGTTTGCATTCCCACTAACAGTGCAAGAGTGTTCCCATTTTTCCACATCCTCGCCAATATCTGTCATTTCCTGAGTTGTTAATTTTAGCTACTCTAGCCAGTGTGAAGTGGTATCTCAGTGTGGTTTTGATTTGTATTATCCTGATGATGAGTGATGTTGAGCATCTTTTCATGTGTCTGTTGGCCATCTGGATGTCATCTTTGGAGAAGTCTCTATTCGTGTCTTCTGCCATTTCTTCACTGGATCATTTGTTTTTTGGGTGTTGAGTTTGGTAAATTCTTTATGCTTTTTTGGATACTAACCTTTTATCTGGTATGTCATTTGCAAATATCTTCTCCCATTCTGTCGGTTGCCTTTTAGTTTTGTTGATTGTTTCCTTTGTAGTGAAGAAGCTTTTTATCTTGATGAAGTCCCAATAGTTCATTTTTGCTTTCATTTCTTTAGCTTTCGGAGACATGTCAAGTAAGAAGTTGCTGTGGCCGAGGTCAAAGCAACTGTTTTGTAATTGTGCCTGGTTTCTCCTCTAGGGTTTTGATGGTTTCTGGTCTCACATTAAGGTCTTTCACCCATTTTGAGTTTATTTTTGTGTATGTGTGAGAAAGTAGTCCAACTTCATTCTTCTGAATGTTGCTGTGCAGTTCTCCCAGAACCATTTGTTAAACACACTGTCTTTTTCCCATTGGATACTGTTACCTGCTTTGTCAAATATTAGTTGGCTATACATTTGTGGGTCCAATTCTGGTTTCTCTGTTCCATTGGTCTATGTGTCTGTTTTTGTGCCAAGACCATACTGTCTTGATGATTACAGCTTTGTAGTAAAGGCTAAAGTCTGGGATTGTGATGCCTCCCTCTTTGATTTTCTTTTACAACATTATTTTAACTATTTGGGGTCTTTTGTGGCTCCATACACATTTTAGGATTGTTTGTTTTAACTCTGAGTAGAATGCTGGTGCAATTTTGATAGGGATTGCACTGAATGTATAGATTGCTTTGGGTAGTATCAACATTTTAACAGTATTTGTTCTTCCAATCCATGAGTGTGAAATGTTTTTCCATTTCTTTGTGTCTTCTTCAGTGTCTTTCATAAATTTTCTGTAGTTCCCAGCATACAGATCTTTTACATCTTTGGTTAGATTTATTCCTAGGTATTTTATGGTTCTTGGTGCAATTGTAAATGGGATTGATTTCTTGATTTCTCCTTCTGTTGCTTCCTTATTGGTGTATAGGAATGCAACCAAATTCTACCCATTGATTTTGTATCCTGTGACTTTCCTGAATTCATGTATCAGTTCTAGCAACTTTTTGGTGTAGTCTTTGGGGTTTTCCATGTCGAGAATCATGTCATCTGTGAATAGTGAAAGTTTGACTTCTTTACCCATTTTGATGCCTTTTATTTCATTTTGTTGTCTGATTGCTGAGGCTAAGACTTCCAACACTATGTTAAACAACAGTGGTGAGAGTGGACATCCCTGTCGTGTTCCTGATCTTAGGGGAAAAGCTTTTAGTTTTTCCCCATAGAGGATGATATTAGCTGTGGGCTTTTCATATATGGCTTTTATGATCTTAAGGTATGTTCTTTCTACCAAGACTTTCTTGAGATTTTTTTTTTTTAAGAAAGGATGCTGTATTTTGTCAAATGCTTTCTCTGCATCTATTGACAGGATCATATGATTATTATCCTTTCTTCTGTTAATGTGATGTATCACATTGATTTGTGAATATTGAACCAGCCCTATAGCCCAGGAATGAATCCCACTTGATCATGGTGGATAATTCTTTTAATATACTGTTGAATTTGATTTGTTAGTATCTTGTTGAGAATTTTTGCATCCATGTTCATCAAGGGTGTTGGCCTGTAATTCTCCTTTTTAGTGGAGTCTCTGTCTGGTTTGGGAATCAAGGTTATCCTGGCTTCATAGAAATGAGTCTGGAAGCTTTCCCTCCATTTCTATTTTTCATAACAGCTTGAAAAAGATAACTTTGCTTTAAAAGTCTGGTAGAATTCACTTGGGAAGCCATCTGGCCCAGGACTCTAATTTGTTTGGAGATTTTTGATAACCTATTCAATTTCTTTGCTGGCTGTGGGTCTTTTCAAGTTTTGTATTTCTTCCTTTTTGAGTTTTGGAACAGTGTGGGTATCTAGGAATTTGTCCATTTCTTCCAGGTTGTCCAATTTGTTGGCATATAATTTTTCATAGTATTCCCTGATCATTGCTTGTATTTCTGTGGTGATGGTTGTGATCTGTCCTCTTTTATTGTGATTTAATCCATTTGGGTTCTTTTTTCTGTTTGAGAAGTCTGGCTAGGGGTTTATCAACTTTGTTAATTTTTTCAAAAAAACTGTTCTTAGATTCATGGATCTGTTATTTTGGATTCTATATTGTTTATTTCTGCTCTAATCTTTATTTCTCTTCTTCTGTGGGCTTTGGGTTTTTTGTTTGTTTATGTTTTTTGCTGTTCTGCTTCTAATTCCTTTAGATATGTGGTTAAATTTTGTATTTAAGATTTTTCTTGTTTCTTGAGGCCTGGATTGCAATGTATTTTCCTCTTAAGACTACTTTTGCTGTGCTCCAAAGGGTTTGGAGTGTCATGTTTTCATTTTCATTTGCTTCCATATATTTTTTAATTTCTTCTTTCATTGCCTAGTTGACCCATTCATTCTTTAGTAGAATGTTCTTTAACCTCCATGTATTTGGAGGCTTTCCAAAAATTTTTTTTTGTGGTTGATTTCAAGTTTTACAGCATTGTGATCTGAAAATACGCATGGTATGATCTCAGTTCTTTTCTATTTATTGAGGGCTGTTTTGTGACCCAGTATGTGATCTATCTTGGAGAATGTTCCATGTGCACTAGAGAAGGATGTGTATTCTGCTGTTTTGGATTGAAAAGTTCTGAATATATCTGTCAAGTCCATCTGATCCAGTGTATCATTCAAGGCCATTGTTTATTTATTGTTTTTTTTCCTAGATGATCTGTCCATTGTTGTAAGTGGAGTATTAAAGTCCCCTGCAATTACCTTGTTCTTATCAGTAAGATTGCTTAAGTTTGTGAATAATTGACTTATATATTTGGGGAATTCCAAGTTGGTGGCATAGACATTTACAATTTTTAGCTCTTCTTGATGAATAGAAGAGTTATTATAATATAATTATAATATAATGCCCTTCTTCATCTCTTATTACAGCCTTTTATTTAAAATCTAGTTTGTCTGATAAAAGTATGGCTACTCCAGTTTTCTTTTGACCTACAGTAGCATGGTAGATGATTCTCCATCCCCTCACTTTCAATCTGAAGGTGTCCTCAGGTCTAAAATGTGTCTCTTGTGGACAGCATATAGATGGATCTTGTTTTTTTAGTCCATTCTGATACCCTGTGTCTTTTGATTGGAGTATTCTATTTACATTCAGAGTTATTGAAAGATATGGATTTAGTGTCATTGTGTTATCTGTAGGTTTCATGCTTGTATTTATGTCTCTGGTCCTTTGTAGTCTTGGCAACATTCCACTCACAGAGCCACCCTTAGGGTTTTTTGCAGGTCTGATTTAGTGGTCATGAACTCCTTCACTTTTTGTTTGAAGGACAAACAAAACATTTTTTCTCTTCATCACATTGAATATTTCCTGCCACTTCCTTCTGGCCTGCCAGTTTCAGTGAACAGGTCTGCCATTACCCTTTTTTGTCTACCTTTGTAGGTTAAGGCTCATTTGTCCCTAGTTGCTTTCATAATTCTCTCTTTATCTTTGTATTTTTGCCAGTTTCACTATGATATGCCATGGAGAAGACCTATTCCTGTTACATCTGAAGCAAATTCTCTGTGCCTCCTGGATTAGGATGTCTGCTTCCTTCCCCAGTTAGGGAAGTTCTCAGCTATAATTTGTTCAAGTAAACTTCTGCCCCTTTCTCTCTTCTTCTGGAACTCCTATAATATGGATATTATTACATTTCATTGAGTCACTTAGTTCTCTAATCCTCCCCTCATGATCTAGTATTCTCTTATCTCTCTTTTTCTCAGCTTCATCATTTCCCATAATTTTATCTTCTATTTCAATTTTTCTCCCCTGTGTTTCCTCCATCCTTGCTGTCACTGCATCTACTTTATTTTGAACCTCATTTACAACATTTCTTAATTTCTTTTAACTATTTCATAGTTCCTTGATCTTCAGTAATGAATTCTCTGCTATCTTCTATGTTTTTTTCAAGTCCAGCTATTAATACTATGACTATTATTCTAAATTCTTGCTCAGATATACTGTTTCTATCTGTTTTGAGCAATTCTCTAGCTGTCATTTCTTCTTGGAATTTCTTTTGAGGAGAATTCTTCTGTTTTGTCATTTTGGCAAGTTTTCTGTCCCTTGTGTGTTTTAATAGCTTTTTCTGTGTCCTGCACCTGTGAGAACTACTCTATTAAAAAGGGGTCATGTGCTGTGCAGGGCCTTGACCTTCAGGAGGTGTTTTTGGAGTGTGTCATATGCTCTCTCTTGTTGTGAGTCTGGTTGCTTTATCTCCCTACTCATAGTGGTGGTATGGACCTTTCATCAGGTGTGCTTTGATTTGTTCATTGGAGTAGCCCTGGGGAAAAAAATGGGGGTGTGATGGTGAAAGAAGCCTTATTCCATACAAAGAGAGAAATGACAGGGGTGGAAAAAAGAAAAGAAAAAAAATGATGAGGCAGAGGATCAGAGAGAGAGCTTAATCCAGAGAGAGAGAGAGAGAGAAGGAGAAGGAGAAGGAGAAAGAGAAGAAGAAGAAGAAGAAGAAGAAGAAGAAGAAGAAGAAGAAGAAGAGGAGGAGGAGGAGGAGGAGCAGGAGGAGGAGGAGGAGGAGGAGGAAGAAGAGGAGGAGGAAGAGGAGGAGGAAGAGGAGGAGGAAGAGGAGGAGGAAGGGGAGGAAGAAGGGGAGGAAGAAGAAGGAGAAGAAGAAGAAGAAGAAGAAGAAGAAGAAGAAGAAGAAGAAAATAAAGAAGAAGGGGATATAGAAGAGATGTAAAAAGAACAGATTAAAAATGTCCGCTTAAGGGGAGACTGAGTGGCTCAGTCAGTTAAGTGTTGAACTTCAGCTAAGGTCATGATCTCATGGTTCATAGGTTTGAGCCCTGAGTTGGGCTCTGTGTTGACAGTTTAGAGCCTGGAGCCTGCTTTGGATTCTGTGTCTCCCTCTCTCTCTGCCCCTTCCCTGCTCACACTCTGTGTCTCTCTGTCTCTCAAAAATAAAAAGAAAAAAATGTTTAAAAAATTAAAGAAAAAACTGTCTGCTTAAACAAACCAACAACCAGAATTTCCAGACTAGAGAAGGGAAGAACTAAAAGGAAGAAAAGGAAGAAAAAAGAAAAAAAAAGTGTGTGTGTACTGACTGGTTCAGTCAGTGTCAATCTTGCTCTGTTAGATAGCATTTACCAGGCACAGAGGGGCATGGCCTAGTGTAGGCAGGTCCCGCCTCCAGTGTAGGTCCTTTGTCTGCTTCCTGAACCCCACCTTGTTCGTGATGGGGACAAAAATGGCGACACCCCAGGCTCTCCCTGCCTAGACCAGGTGTCCCAAACCACTCTGCTCAGGCTGTCTTCACAGTGCTGCAAGGGTGCGAACTGGCTGCTTTGTCCTGCTACACAGTCTCCTGCACCAGGGCTGGCTGCCCCATGCTTCCCAGACATGTAAACAAGGTGGCTAACTCCAGTCTGAAGAAAGACCCACAGCTAGAAATTGGTTCCTTCTCCGTTTTTTTCTGTTCCCTGGTTCGTGATTTTTCTCTTGTCCAAATATAATCTTATACTTCCACAGCCTTTCTTTCTTTTCCTTTTGTCTCTCCACAGAAGGGGGCCCTTCTTCTCCATTCCTATGCAGCCCATTTTATCTCTCCCAGTTTGCAATCAGGCAACTATGGACTGCCAAGTTGTTTCTGGAGACGTTTCTGTCACTCTATAGCTTGGATTCCTAGAATCCCAAACCTTCTGGCCTCAATACTGCTGTGTTTGAGGGACAAGAGAACTTCATGTCCCCCTACTTCTCTGCCATGTTGACTCCTCCCTCATTCAGTTTAAATCTGAAGGGCTGAGAATTAGGGGAGCTAATGGTGTAAGTCTTGGTTTGAGTCTGAAGATCTGAGAACCAGGATGGCAATATTCAAGGCAAAGAAAAGATTGATGTCCCTATTCAAGCAGAGAGAAAATTTATACTTTCTCTGCTTTTTGCTCTATTCAGGCAGGCCCTCGTGGATGAGATGATGCCCATTGCCTTGTTGAGGGCAATCTTTACTCAATGTGTCAATTCAAATTCTAATCTCTTTCAGAAACAGTCTCACAAACATACCCAGAAATGATGTTTTACCAGCTATTGGGGCATCCTTTAGCTCAGTCAAGTTGACACATAATATTAACCATCATGAAGTCTTTTATCAGGTATATGTTTAGCAAATATTTTCTCCCAGCCTTGGCTTGTATATTCATTCTCTTAACAGTGCCTTATCACAGCTGTGATTTTCTGTATTCATGGGTATCTATAGTTTTTGGGGTGGGAGTTTGCCTTGTGACATCAATTCTCTGATTGATCTAAGAATAGCGGTTGATTTTCAGTTTGTTCATCATTTTGTTGTTTTTATGAGAATATGAATGATGACTTCCAAGCTTTTTACTTGTCATAACTGAACACAGAAATTGGTTTATCTTTTCACATTTTTGCAAAACTTTTTTTTTAAGTCTTTATCTAAATTCCAGTTAGGTAACATACAGTGTAGTATTAGTTTCAAGTGATTCAGCACTTCCATACAACACCCAGTGCTCATCACAAGTGGACTCCTTAATCCCCATCACCTATTTAAGTCATACCCCCATCCTTTTAAAACACAGACTTCTTAATCCAAAACCACTTAGAATCTATCCCTGAAATAAAGTAGTAAAAGCTACCAAAAAATGTGTACATTCACAGGATAATTCAAAGGAACAGTATTTTTCTACTATACATTATTTCTACAGTGAAAGAGTTACAGAAGGATCAAACAGATGGTACAGGGTTCCCACATACCTATCTCCCCACTGCACACACACAGCTTCCCCTAACCATCAGTTTTCTGCAATGGTGTGACACATTCTTTAAATGAACTAACATTGACTCATCCTTAGGGGTGGAAGTCCGTAATTTACTTTAGGGTTAATTCTTTCTGTTGTATATTCTGTGGGTTTTGACGAACATATAATGACAAATATATACTATCATATTATCACATAGAATAGTTTTACTGCCCTACAACTCCCGTGTGTTCTACTTATTCCTCTCTCCCTGTCCCTAAATCACTGGAAACAGTTTGTCTTTTCACTGTATCCATAGCTTTGCCTTCACAGAATGTTATATAATTGGAATCATACACTATATAGTTTTTTCACATTGCCTTCTTTAACTTAATAGTTTGTGCTTAAGGGCCCTCCATTCCTTTTTATGGCTTGATAGCTCATTGATTATTCTTACTGATTATTCTGTTGTCTGGATGTATCACAGTTTATTCATTCACCTGGGGAAAAACATTTGGTTACTTCATAGTTTCAGCAATTCTTAATAAATCTGTTATGAATATTTGTGAGAAGGTGCTTGTGAGGGCATACATTTTGAACTCATTGGGTAAATACCAAGGAAAACAGTTTCTGGATCATATTGTGAGATGTTTAGTTTTGCAAAAAAAACAAATACAAATTTTCTTTAAAAAATGTCTACCATTTTACATTCCTGCCAGTAGTGAATAAGTGTTGTTTTGCTCTACAAACTTACATTTAGTTTTGTCAGCATTTTGTATTTTAGCCATTTTAATAGGTGTATACTAGTATCTTATTATTGTTTTAATTTGCATTTTCCTGATGACAGAATGTGGAGCATCTTTTTGTATGCTTATTTTCCATGTGCATATGAAGTATGCAGTATTATGAAGTATCTGTTCTGATCTTTTGCTGAATTCTTTAAGATTTTCTTCTGTTGTTAATTTGTTTTCTTTTAAGTCTTTTGTGTATATTTTAGACACCAGTCACTTTCAGATCTGTGGTTTGCAAATATGTTCTTCCTGTTTGTGGCTTGTCTTTTCTTTCCTGTAACTGTTTTTCAAAGATGAAGTGCTTTATATTTAAATGAAGTCCAGTTTATCAGTTTTTTCATTCATACATCATGCTTTTGGTGTATCTAAAATGGGATCACCATAACCAAGGTCATCCAAGTTTTCTCCTATATTATCTTCCAGTAGTTTTTTAATTTTGCATTCTACATTTAAGTCTTATTCGAGGTAATATTTGTGACAAGTATAAGTCGTCTCTATTTTTATTTGTTTTCCAAATGGATGTCCAGCTCTTCCATCATAATTTATTGAAAAACCCTTCTCTATGTTCCGTTGTCTTTGATGCTGTGTCAAAAATCAATTGACTATATCAGTGTGGATCTATTTCTGGGTTTTCTGTTCTATTCCATTCATTTATTTATGTCTTTTTCATCCAGTACTACTGTGCTTTTATTCCTGCTGCATAGTAAGCCTTGAACTGTCAACTTTATTGCTATCATATTTAAAGTAGCAAAAGGTTCACAAAATGGTTGTGTGAATATGTGATATTTTAACTACTTAAAATATTTTGAAACTTAAATGAATGAAGAATATATTTAAACAACTTTTTTTTAATGTTTATTTTTGAGGGAGAGACAGAGCACTAGTGGGGGAGGGACAGAGAGAGAAAGAGACACAGAATCTAAAGCAGCCTCCAGGCTCTGAGCTGTCAGCACGAAGCCTGATGCGGGGCTCAAACTCATGAACAGCGAGATCATGACCTGAGCTGAAGTTGTACGCTTAACTGACTGAGCCACCCAGGTGCCCCAGAATATCATTGAGTGGTCCTCAGCGCATTATGTTTGGTAGAAAAAATAAAAGTGAAACAGTGTGAAGGAAGGAATGGAAAAGAGCATAGCATTGGGAGAGGTGACAGAGACAGGATGCTCAGGTGCATTTGGATACTGAGACCTACAAACACTACTCCTTCAGATTTTAAATTTTTATCTTAGTTGGTTCATATTACTAGGATTTTTCAGTCAATATTATTTTCTCTCCAGTATCCTGTTTCTTTCCTAGATAACAGAAAATTCTGTCTTACCCATCTCTTCATTGACATGTCCTTGTTGGGGAACACTGTTCTCTAATGTGACAAATCAATCCAATATATTGCCATCATGGAGTCAACTAAAGTTCCATTTATTGTGTAGAAATTTGCCCAAAGTTCTCTGTTTGACAATATACAACTTTTTTACTCTTTTTCTGTAACTTTAATAGGTTCCAAATTGCCTAAATGAACATTTGTTACTTTATTACTTTCACGTGCAAAAACTTTATGGTTTAAAACTTAATAAAAATAATTATTACACCTTATTGACAACAGGCACACCAAGAATCCAAACTTTGTTTCTGATGCCATTTTCTAGTAAAAGGGATCACAATACATTAGATAAATGGCTGTTTCTAGGGCTCAAGCAGGAAGAATTCAAGATGTGTCTGAAGCATTATGGGTGTCAGAAATCAAGAAAGTACTAATTTTTTTTTTAATGTTTATTTTTGAGTCAGAGATAGAGTGTGAGCAGGGGAGGGCCAGAAAGAGAGCGAGACATAGAATCTGAAGCATGCTCCAGGCTCTGAGCTGTCAGCACAGAGACTGATGCAGAGCTTGATCCCACAAACTGTGAGACCATGACCTGAGCCTAAGTCGGACATTCAACAGGCTGAGCCACCCAGGCACTCTGAAAGTAAGAAAGTATTAAAATCAAAAGACTAGGGGCATGTAAATGAATATAGAAGCCTATTAAAAAGCTCCCAATAGCCAAACCTGAAACAATTTGAGCAAGAAGACAAAACAAAAGAATAGTATTAGATTATAAACCAAAGTATAAAATAAATATCAGTGAGTCCATAGTGATATAAATAAAATGCTGAATAAATGCATAAATGTAAGTCAAGAGACAAGTCTTTTTTTTTTAATTTTTTTTTCAAAGTTTATTTATTTTTGGGACAGAGAGAGACAGAGCATGAACGGGGGAGGGGCAGAGAGAGAGGGAGACACAGAATCGGAAACAGGCTCCAGGCTCTGAGCCATCAGCCCAGAGCCTGACGCGGGGCTCGAACTCGCAGACCGCGAGATCGTGACCTGGCTGAAGTCAGACGCTTAACCGACTGCGCCACCCAGGCGCCCCAAGAGACAAGTCTTTTTAGTAAAACACCAAATTTTTCTCCTCTTGAGTGTGGACTATACTTAGTGGATATTTCTGTAGAATAGAGTATATAAAGAGAAAAAGAAAATGTAAATTTATAAGTACAGAAACAAGGCAAATAGTACTTTGACTAGGTAATCAGGGTTTAGATCATCAGTGGAGAGCTCTACTCCCTGATGTGATGAGAATTGTACTTCTTATCTGTGCTGTTCTCCAAAACCCATAACTCCATATAACCATAAAATAAACTGCAGACAAACCAAATTAAAATACATTCTACAAAATATCAATACTATTCAAAACTATCATGAAACAGAAAGTGTGAAAAACTGTTAACTGTGAAGACTAAGGGGACATTTGGAGTAAATATAATGTAGTATGTTGGATGAGATCCTGGAGCAGAAAAATGACATTTGGGGAAAGCTAGTGAAATCTAAATAGAGTATGGATTTTAGTTAGTAGCAATGTACAATTTTGATTCCTAAGTTGCGACAAATATGCCATACTAGTGTAAGATGTTAACAATTGGGGAACCTGGATGAGGGGTGTACAGAAACTCACTGTACGATAGCTGCAACTTTTCTGTAAATCTAAAACTATAGTAAAATAAGAGGTTTATTAAAAATAATCACTTCCTTAAATTTTTATCTCTTGCAAGCAACTGTCACATACATATAATATGTACAATCCATTAACACTTTATTTTTTATTTACTACACCAAATAGGACATTGATGCACAAATATTAACTCTAATGCATTAGTTTTCCATTGTTGCCTAGCAATTTACTCCAAACATAGTGGTTTAGAACAATGCCCATTTACTAACACATGGTTGATATCTGGTACAACATGGGATTCTTTGTTCAGTGTCTCACTGGGCTGAAATCAAGGTATGACTAGGGCTCAGGTCCCACCTGGGGCTCTTTCAAGATCACTGGTTGTCAGAGAATTTGTTTCCTTGAAGTTGCAAGATTGAGGTCTCCCTTTCCTTGCTGGCCATCATCTGGGGCCAACCTCAGCTTCTAGGGTTTGCCCATATTCTCATATCCTCATAAGTTAGAAATGGCATGTCCAGGACCTCATCGTATTTACTCATATCTGTGACTTCCTACCTTGCTTCTTGAGGGAAAAACTTTTAAAGGGATCATGTAATTTTATTTGCTCTGACCTGCACCAAAATTCTGGGAAAATCTTCCTATTTTTAAAAATCAACAGATGAGTAGCATTAATTACATCTGCAACTCCCTTTTGCCATGTAAAGTAACATATTCATGGGTTTGAAGAGTTATAATATTCTCAATCCTCAGGATTACAGTGGAAAATATGGGGGGCATTTCTCAATGTAATTTATTGCTGGTCTGAATATTATACATATTTTATTTCATAGATGTCATTTGGAATTTTTGTAGGTGATGAGACAAAAATAAATATTCATATTAGGATTTGCACTAAATTTTGCTCGTATTTTAATTCCAAGATACTCTTCTGTGAATATTTTAGTTATATTTATGAGGAACTGGAGTTTGAGATTGTTGTTTTCTTATAGTGCTTACAGTAATAGGTGCTCTGCTTATGTCTGAACAGAAAACATTTGCAAACTAATATGTAATGAGAATTAAAGTTTATTTTCCATTGAACAAAATAAAAGTATTATTACCTAAATTCAGTGGGGCATACAAGAAATATATACACTCACACACACACACACACACACACACATATACACACACACACATACACACACACATACATTCATAGTATATTTATAGTATTTAGAATATACTAATTTTTATAGTATATTTATTTCATAGTTACTGGATACTTGAATTGTTTCAAAGTGTTGGCTATTCTAAATAAGCCACTATGATAATTCTTGTATATATATTTTCATAAATATATGTAATCATTTTTCTTAGATAAATATCTAGGATAGGGATTACAAGTACAGAGTATGATGCTTAGCTTTAGTAAATAGCATCAAATAATTTTGCAACATGGTTGTAGGCTCTAATCATTTATACCTCCATCAGTAATATGTGAGACTTTTGCTTCACTTATTTGTCATTTATTTATTTACTTATTTATTCATTCATTTGATATTTGAACCATTGAAATGTGTGTATATTGTTGCTACATTGTTTAAGCATGCATTTAACTAATGACTAAGTTGAGCACTTGTGATTAATTATATTGGCTATCTATATCTTTTGTGATTTTTTCCATTTAAGTTTTTTTTTTGCCCAGTTTTATTTCCTTTTTATTGCTTTATAAAAATTCCTTATATATTCTAGATGTGTTTGGATTTATGCATTCAAAATATTTTCTCTTGTTCTACAGATTGCCTTTTCACTCTGTTAATCATGCTTTTTGAAACTAGTATTTGTTAATTTTATATTGCCCAATATACATTTTTATTTTCCTTTCTGGTTTGCTCTTTGATCCTATTTTTAAAGAAATGTTTGCTTAGTAAAAACTCATGAAGATGTTCTATATTTTCTTCCGAAACCTTATTGTTTATCCATTCACATTTATGTATGTATTCTATGTAGAATTAACTTTGAATTATGCTGTGAAATAGGAATAGAGGTCAATATTATGGCTTTTATATTTGAATATATAAATAGTACAGCACTACTTTTGAAATGACCATTCTTTCTTCCCCAAATTGCAAAGTTATCTTTACCATAAATTATTTGATTGCATGTGTATGGGTCAGTTTTTGAATCTCTGTTCTGTTCAGAATGTGTTTTAAATGATACTGCTTTAGTGCTTTGTCTGATTATTACAGTTATATATAAATAATAATAATTATTAAAACTTCTAATATTCAGTATTAACTATTGTAACATTTTGGTGAGTTTTCTTCTAGTCAATAAAACACAAGGGCACACACTCACACACACGTGCACCGTGTCTCTAAATCATCTCCATGCTCTAACCCAATACTAATTTGGCACACTTTAATGTTTTTTATTAATATATTTGTATTTTTCTAATTCCTTATTTTAGCCTGTGATTTGAAAAGAAAATAGTTTTAGTGTTTTTAGTAAATGATCTTCTTGGCTTTTTATTTATAATGGAACTTTGATTATAAACTCTAACCCAAGGAAATTTTATGTGACTGAACATAAGCATTTGATAGTATGTCAACAAGGTTGCAGAATCCTAGCTTTGAGAGTCCAAGTTGGATGGAGTTTAGGAATGAAGACGGGTAAGCTGTACTCATACAGATAGTTTTATAATTATAAAGCAGGATTTCTCAACACTCGCACTATTAGTATTTAAAGCTGAATAATTTTTTGCTGTGGGAGACAGTCTTATACATGTGGGGTGTTTAGCAGAATCCTCACTACCCACTAGATGCCAATAGCACTCTTCAGTTGTGACAACCAAGGATAGATAGCTCCAGACATTGCCAGATGTATCCTGGAGGAAGAGGATTGCCCTAGGTTGAAAATACTGTTATAGGGAAAAAGTTAAATTCCTTTGGCTGTAAGCTCATGTAATCAGTCTTTCTTATATTTCTAGTCTCAGTCTTCTATATCCATTCCTATGGGCCAAAGTCTGCAAGTGGACAATTCAAAGATATCTGTGAGGTTTTCTGAGAGGGAAGGAAGTGATGCTAACATTCCATTCTTCTGAGATTTAAACATTGTATTTGATAAATTCATCATGCTCAGACTGCATAATCTGACAAGAAAATACGGCAGACCCTGGAAGTGTGTTGATAGTATTTAACAGTAGTACATGCTACAGAATAGATTTTGTGACTAAGTGCATTTCTGATGCTAGAATGTTCCATAACCTGCCACTTTTAAAATTATGTTAAAGCCTGTGCCAAAAATTGCTGATACATGAACATCTAGTTTACACAGAGATGGAAGGGAGATTGAGCACTTATATGGTTATAATGCTGGGTAGAACTGACTTATAGAGTGTCTTACCTCCCTACAGAACAAAAATACCATCAGAAGTTACTAGTAAACCTGAGGATGAGATGGTGATCATTGGTTTCCACATTATCCGTTATGTAATTGGGGTCTGTTGAGGTCTCCCAATAGTGGAGATGGGTGAGCCTTGTTGGCACTAGTACCCTGCAGAGTCCAGGGCAGAATAGCCAGGCTGAAAGCTTCAGTGATCACAATACTTAATACAGGGGAAATGCTTTGCCTTAGTTGGTTGAATATCATAATTCTGGTGGCAACATCATTAAGAGGTGCAAACACTCAGTGTCATGGGAAATAGGATCTTTCAGGGAACTGATACAGTCAACTGAACTCTATAAAGCAGCAATAATAACCACAAGTGAGGCAACTTAGCTCAATACTCAGCCTTTCCAGTTTTCAATTAATGAAACAAGGCATTCAGATCTGAGCACTGGGTTGTACCTGGGTTATACCTTGTAGTACCTGGGTTTTCCTAGGAATGATGGGCTGTGCAGTGTTGGAGATAAAATGCAAGTGTCCTGTAATTTGTAGGCAAAAATCCCACAATATTTAATTAGGACACTAAATGAAATGGAAACATATCTGATTATTGAGTCAATTGGTAGAGCTGGACAAGAGAGACACACTAATCTATATCGAATAAGGATGATAAGCTATTTAAACATTTGTAGTCCACTGAGATCTGGAAACTCAAGTGGAGAGATGAATGAATTTATTTATGGTGAAGTTAGAAAATGAGGAAAAATAATTAAAATATTTCTGCTTTGCATAATCTTTACCATTTATCTTTTCAAAACCTGCTTTATCTCTCATAAGAACATAAGAGATTTCAAATCAAACTCCATCTGTTTTGTAACCCTCACCATGATGTAGCCAATTGCTGTATTTAGACTTCTCTGGTAATTAAACCAAAGACCTTCTACCCTGATGTGCTCGCACATTTTTGTTGCAGCTTCAATGGTTTTGTCTGTCTTTCCCAAGATTTCATTATAAACTCTGGCTAAATAGTATAGAGTTTGTTTTGGGGGAGGGTGTGTGTGTGTGTGTGTGTGTGTGTGTGTGTGTGTGTATGTGTGTGTGCGCGCGCGCGCGTGAACACACATGCGTGTACACGAATGCCTGCTTAAATGACCTACAGTAATCTGAGCCTCATGTAGATGAAACATTGCTATTTCATTAATTTGAATATCTCTACAAACTACAGTAGTGCCCGTTTTAAACTAGGAATAGGTTTATTTGTTCTTGCTTCAGTTGCATTATCCTCTTTACGGCTATTTTTGTAATTATTTTTAAAAAATCTTCTTTTATTTGGTCTTACAGAACTTCTATTTGAAAATTCTAGTATCCTTCAGCTGTTCTTTCCTTGGCTCAATTCCATATATATCAAGTTTATAGATAACTATATGTATAAATATCAATTAATTGTCTTCCTATATTAACTTCACTATTTGTCATTTTTTATTTGTTTTTTTTTTTGTTTGTTTTTTGTTTTTGGCAGTAAGAGTAGGGGGTTAGTGATAAATTTACATGGACCAAATCGCGTGTGTATTTTGTTTTTTTGTTTGTTTTTTTACAACTCTGAGCAGTCTCTAAATGTGATTTTAGTTTTCATTTTTTCACTTTCTAATTACATCCTTGATCTCCTTGAACAGTGTTGTCATTACTCACCATTTACATGGCTTTCACAATGCTCATGTTCCCAGTTGCTTCAGAAAGTTGTATAATCTTCATTAATTATTACTCGGCTGAACTGAGCTCTATGTCATCTCTCGGGCTGCAGTAAGCCTTCAGCAGGCAGCATCCCATTTTCTGCTGAATACCCCTAATTCTAGAGCCAGTGGATCTCTAAAATAAATAGTAGTTGGTGGCACAAATAGTTGTAACCACCTAAGTACCCAGTGCCACTCTAGAACTCAGTTTAGTGGGGCACCTGGATGGCTCAGTCAGTTGAATGTCTGACTCTTGATTTTGGTTCAGGTCATGATCTCAGGCTTGTGGGAACAAGCCCTGCATTGGGCTCCACAATGAGCTTGGAGCCTGCTTATGATTCTTTCTTTCTCTCTCTCTGCTCCACCCCGCCCCAGTACTCACTCTCAAAAAGAAAAAAAAATATATATATAAATATATATCACCATTTAGTGAAAATAATATCTACATTCTTCTCCCAGAAGAAATATTTGTATATGAAATATTTGTATTTAAGAGAAGAAAGAAAGAGCACTAGCTCTATTTTCTCCTTTTGTGTTTGTGTGGTGGTGGTGGTTTGTGTGTAGTGTTTTTTCCCTTTTATCTGAATTCTGATTCACATGGAAAAGTAGAAAGAATGTGATATTTACTCTAAGAAGACTCTTTAAAATTTTGTCCTACTTTGTGTTAAGAAAATGAACATGTGGCAAATTCTTAAATAGCAATTTTCTCAGCAATACCACTGAGGTATACTGGTCAAATAATAAACTGCTTGAACATTGTTAACTAGGTAGTTGGAAGAAATTTTAAAAACACTTTTATGTGATTTTTTTTTTCTGTTTAGGTCATGTGCACATTAACTGAATATGTTGCTAAACCTTCACCAACATTCACTCTTAATCCTCTTCTGAATAAAATTCACATATGTATTGCATTATCATTCCCTCCTTGTGTTCAGCATAGATCATTTAAAAACAAGTTATTTTAAATATAGCTGACTTTATTTTTCCTTTGAGCCTTTAAACATACTTTGAACAGACAGACTATAGGTGAAAATTAAAATAAATGGAAGTATTTCTTTTTAACTGTATGGTGAAGGATTTTATCAAGGTTGCCAAGGATGGTCTTATATTCTGATTTTCATTTGCCTGAGATAGATAATAAACTGTGCTTCAAAACACTTATGCTTTGTAAGGATCTGTGGAAATATAACTTGAAGGCAATTATGAAATAGAAATGCCAGACTATAGATCATTTAACCTTGAGGAAATTTGATTATATTCTAATGCCGTTTGCTTATTTGCATAATGGAAGAAGTATTATACTTTTGAATTGTACAATGATTTAGACATATGTTCTTTATGGTATGCTTCTGAAATCTGTGCCAGAGATTGGAAAGAAGTTATTGATTTCAAGAAAAATGTTTATGTAAATTGTTTTAACAGAATTTGGAAAATTAAAGTGTGTCTTTCATCACTCTCTTTTTTTCCAGTGATATTATGTTATTGAAATATGCCTATAGAAATATGGCTGTTGAAATATTGAAATATGGCTAGAAATCCTTACCTGTTTTTTGACATACTGATAAAACTTACTTCGTATATTTTATATCTGCTTATAATTCTGTAACTACATTACACTAAAATACCTGCCTGGATAGTAAAAAAGTGTGAAATTATGTACTGTAAAAAACATTCTGTTGAGCATTCAAATTTATCTGAAAATCATGAAATGCATTTCTTCCTTCCTTCCTCCCCCATATCTCTTTCTCTTACAAAAATGCTTTTAAATACAGAATTAAGTGTAGGAATAGGAACAGATTTATGGCCCTTTCTTTTTTTATTAGCACTAACAGGTGACTAGGCTTAGAAATAAATTGAGGTTTTGGTACTATGATTTCCATATTTATATTTCACTAAAATTAGGGATGTTACCTTGTTCTTAAATTATTACAAGTATTCAAATTAACAAAAGAGATGTCTGTTGAATTTTAAAGGATCTTTTTAGAGACTAGAGTGAGGTCCGTAGAGTCCAGTACAAGAAATGAATAGGAAACATGTTCAGATTACTTCACAGTGCTGCAGGCAAGTAGCTTACCATATTTAAATAATCTAGTGTCTGACATGTCGTTAGTAAATATCAATCATTTTTATTTTTCGTTTGGAATTTTGCTCAATAAAACAGGGTTAAATTATAAAATATTGTATATTTGTGGAAGCTGCAGTTTTATTCCTCATTGCACTTGTACCTTCTAGGTCCCTATGATTATATAGTATGCTTCAATTTGTCTATTAAATCATCATACATTAATCTAGTACCTATAATATTTCTAGAAAGTTAAAATAGTCTTTTTTATTCATGAATTAGAAAACACATGCTGTAAATAACAACATAGTGATTTTCCTTAATATGTAAAGTAGTAGAGTGATGGAGTAATTTAAAAGTCATTTGGGAAGCGCTATGCTTTCTTTTACCTCCCTGAATCACATGACTAGCTATTCCATAAGTGGAGGAAATTTTCAAAGTAAAGTTAGAAACCCTCAGTGAAACAATGGTACAACCTCATTATAGAATGAATGGTCTTTTCTGAACTAGTATTGAAACTCTTGTTTTTAATTTTTTTTATGTTTATTTTTGAGAGAGAGAGAGAGAGAGAGAGAGAGAGAGAGACAGACAGACAGCATAAGCGGGGAAGGGGCAGAGAGAGAGAGGGAGAAACAGAATCTGATGTAGGCTCTCGGCTCTGAGCTATCAACATAGTGCCTGATGTGGGGTTCAAACCCAGGGACCACAAAAACATGACCTGAGCCAAAATCGGATGCTTTACTGACTAAGCCACCTGTAGAAAAACCTTGATTTGAGAGATATATTTGTTCCAGAAACATGCTTGTAATCCAAAGCACTTGTGTATCACAGTGAATTTTAAGAACCATTGGACAGTTGTGATCATGTGACATTTGTCATCACGTACACTCATACTGCAAGACATTGCTCATTTATCAAGTTAAAATTTATTACAAGTGTTTGCTTGTCTTGCGGAACACTTGCAGCACAAGTTTACTCACAGTCCAAGGTTTTACTTATAATATAGTTTTTGATTGGGTGGGGGGTGTTCATATTCTGGCATAGTGCTTGGTGTGTGGTGCTTGATGCATTTTTATTGAACGTATCCGTTAATAAGTATACGTTCTTGTTTCTGACTTTAAAATGTCTTTTTGAGCACAACCCAAGGATTGTCTCATCCTGTTAGGAAATTCAGTTTGGGATATGGCGTGTTTGAGCAGACCTGGTAGTTTAAAAAGGGTGCCAGAAAAATCTCATGGAAAAGACCATATCAACATTTGTATTTGAAGGAGGAATCTGGAGATTAATGGTGGAAATTAGACCCAAGAAGATCTCTGCAGTACTATGGGTTTTGTTTTGGCCACATGGTCATTATGTCTTAAGACAGGCAAATTTTGATACCTTGAATTTGCCTGAATCTGATAAATGAAAGTAATGAGGTAAGATTTTACAGTGATAAAGAAAATTTGAGAAGAAAAAATAAATATCTAATTTGTTTCTTTTGAATTTTTGAATTTTTAACTTGGAATATTCATATTTTATACATGAATATTTACATATAAAAGATACCCAATATACTATTTCTCAAATAAGATGAAATATTATTTTTCTATTTTCAGTTAATTTATTAAATAACATTTTAAAATTATTATTTGGTAGTGGTTATCATGTTTTATGCTTTCATCTTTTTCCCCATCTAAACATACAGTCTGTAACTAGACATGCATTCATTAAGACATAACTTATGCCCAGGGAAAGGTCAAAATGAAGGTGTCTCAGCATTGCCTTATGGTTGAATTGACCCCAGTGTCCTTCCATACCCATAAGTGTCCAATAAATTGCCATATTTAGAAATATGTAGATATGGAGTACTCAATTGTGTTGGCATCTTCACAGCCTTTCTCTTTCTTTTTGGCAGATTCACTGCCTTTTGGCCAAATCACAATGAACAGTTCAAGAGCTTTTAATTATGCAGTATTTTCATTATCTTAGATAGAAATGATTTGAGTGGGGTCAGTATCAAAGGACATGATTTCAACTTTACATTTTCATATCTAAAACCACATAAGTAGAAAGCCAAAATCAAATAAAACATTTCTTCTCAGGAATATATCCATATTCCAAGTGGAGAAGTTTCAACTTTTAAATTTTCTACTCAAACCCCCACTTAGAAAATTGATATATTAAGCTATTAATCCTTTTATTAACAATTAATAGTATGTAGTGCTAAGGATCCAGCTTTTAAAGCAGGCTAATCAATAGAGATAACAGCATTTAGCATTGGCAGCTACTGTTGCATAAAGAATCAACATATTGTTTTTATTCTTGATATTTTTCAGTGGATTATTTTTTATCTGGTTAAAGAAGGTTACTTTTTTCCTGGTGAAAAAAGTTTCATTAAACATAAAACTAGTAGGAAATGTTTTGTACACTCATATGACCTCATAAGGTTCTACTTTCTTAGGTGGATTGAACCCCCAAAATTAATTTTGGAATTAAAACAGTATTCTTCCAATAGTAATATGTGTATTTAATCATTATGGTATATTTCAGAGGACACATAGAGTAGTTTTCTTAATTATATTTTTATTTTTAGCCTGTAGCCCACATGGACATGTTTCTTCAGTCTTATCAGGGCATGATATAAAATGAATCATATTATGATCACCTATTAAGGAATAGTATTATCTCATATGGAATGAACTTTCCTTGATTATTAATCTCTATTCTGTATATCCTCTTGATATAGACCCTCATGTTACATTCTCAGAGGAACTTAGGAGAGCTTCTTGAATTTTTCTGAATTTGTGTTCAATAAGTTTAGGCAAAGAGGCCCACAGCCTAAAATTCAGGAGTCTATATCCAGCATTTAGTTTAAAGAAACACAGTCCTGCATTGATGACCTTCACTCAGCCCTGGATGAGCTTTCAAAGATTTGTTTGTCCCTTGAGCAACAGGAATTCAGATTAGGTCTAAGCCTCAGTGTTTTATATGTCCTGAATAAGTAACTTATCTGCTAACAGCCTAATCAGTGTAAGTTAAAAAAAAAAAAAGAAAAAAAAGTCAGATCCTTTAGTTGCACAAATGTGAATTTACTCTAGAACATTGTATCTCAGGCATGTGAAATATAGGTAGGGTATCATTATATGATCCATATGAATTCGAGAGTTAATTTTGTCTAAGAATCCTAAACTCACCACTAGTGGCTATAAAGAAGAGAATCATTTGACAAACTAAATTCTGATTGTAACATCTTAAATGGAATGCTACTGATTCTTCTTCTTAATACCAACATAAGAACTTAAAGTAGGAAATAAAGAATTGTATTTTATATCAAATATGTACTCAGATCTCAAGAGTTTAAATTGCACACTTAATCAGTAAAATTCATTGTACTAAGTTCAAACAAAATTTTCTTCAGTAATTTGTAGTTGAGGATTCTACTCTGTACTTGGCCCAAAGGATGGATATATACATATATGTATATATATTCTGTAAGAGTGTTTTTATATTTTTAAAAGTTTATTTATTTATTTTGAGAAAGAGAGAGAGTGGGATCGGTGGGGGGCAGAGAATCCCAAGTGGACTCTGCTCTGACAAGGTGAAGCTCTACATGGGGTGCGATCTCAAGAACCATGAGATCATGACCTGAGGCGAAATCAAGAGTCTGATGCTGAATCTACTGAGCCACCCAGATGCCCCTGCAACAGTGTTTTTAAAATTAGTCATATGAGGATCTCTTTAAAAATGCAAATTTAATTTAGAGAGTTCTGGAGTGGAGTGGAGCAGGGGACTTATTTTGGTATAAAGGTGCAAGCTGGTCCACCAACCTCTCCTTGCGTATCAGAGTCCTAGAGGCCATTTAGTTCCTTTGATGACACAAAGGTCTTAACAAATTAATGAGTGTAAATTTGGTAAGTTTTACTATAGAGCTGGGAATTTGGCTTTAAGAACATATCAAAGACTGGGACACTAAATCTTTCTGGGGGTGATAGGGAAGGTTTTATTATGGTGGTAACATATAAACTGAGTCTGGGAAGATGTAGAACTTTGCTAATCAAGTTATTATTAATTATGACTCATTTCTGGCATAAGGAATAATATATAAAGACAGTGGCTCATGAAATTCAGTGTGGTAAGAATCTAGGTATTTATGTGGGAACCAGTGTACTAGAAGGATGTTGGGAGGGTAGGTTGGCCCAGATTGTAAGGGCCAAATTAACAAAATAGGTTTTATACACTGTACTTTGCATAAGCAAAAGAGGTATACAGATAATGGAGTAGAATTACTGCTTCCTTTTTAAGAAAATAATTCTGAAAGACATACTCAGAATACATAAAGATAGAAAGTTTTGTGACAATGAAACAAGATAGAAGACCCTTAAAATAGTTCAAAAGAGAGAACATAATGGTCTACATTAAGGTAGAAGTGTCAGGGATGGAGAAGAATAGCCCATTTTAACAAATATACTGGGTTTAATTAATAGTAACCGGTGACTGATATGGGCATGAGAATTAGAGGAAGCAATAAATTATGATATCATATTTTCTATTTAAGGAGACAGGATGGCAGCATTAAAAATTACCACATGTCAAAATTCTGTTCTTACTAAAGTATAGCTACCACTACCCATAAACTCAGTAAAGTGTTGTTAAAGTTAATAGATAATAATTATCAATTCACATATTACAAATCTTTTTTTAACATCATGTTGATCAAAATACTTTTATGTTTAAAAGTAGAAATGATTTCCATAGGCTTCAGAATTGTGAACAAACACGTTTTCTTCAGTGTGATAAAGAAGAGAATATTTTAAATTTTTGTTGTTTTACTTTACATGTTACTTGCCAGTTGTTTTTTCCTGGGCTTTTGGTAGTTTTATTGTCAATTGAAAAAAAAATGTTTCTGATATAATTGGACCATTTCCACTTTTACTGGACTCTAACTGCATGTTCAGCAGTGATAGTGAAAACATTATCAAAAAGTTACAATACTCAGGTATAGGCTTATGGAGGATAAGGGAATTTATGGGTTTTGTAGGTAATAACTTAAGATTGAAAAGATAAAATTTAAAGTCAGAACACTATACTGCCATTTTGTTTTTAGGAACGGAAAAGTTTTCTAAATCCTTATTACATATTATCTGAACTCAGCTGTAGTTTATACCAATGTAAAAGGAAAAGTATTTTACACAAAAAATGAGTATAAATGTAAAGCATTCCTTTCAGTAGTATCCTGCAGTATTTACAATAGCTAACAGCATGACTTTTGGAAAGTTGAGCATATAATAGTAATTTGTCATTTTTCTCCAAGTTCATTGACATTGTCAAGGCATATTTAACTCAGCAGGAGAATTTAAATTTCATACTTGGTGATTTCATGAAGTATTTCTCTTACCCTGAGGTTTCAGCTAAAAACTTCCTTTTCATTTCTTTCAATAAATTATCATCTATTCATATTTCATGGCTTCATTAGAATGTTCAGATGCAAATAATCAAAACACCACCTGCTTCCAAACTATGTTTATCTAAAAGTTTACTTCTCATTTGTAATTTGGATAATGGCTGAAGAAACATTTATGAATATAATCTCTGTAGGCAAGCAGAATTATGGAATTTGGTCAGAATTCCATGTGGTGTAACATGATTTGTTTTATCAGTTGGCTTCAATTTAAATTGGTTGTATTGTATTAGACTGTTATTACCACTGGGGAAAAATAAAACAAGGCAAGACAAAATGGGATAATCATATTTGAATTTCAATAACTAAAAGGAAAACAAAACTGTTTCTTTAGTAGGAACTGTGTGCTCCTAACAGTTTTAACTCTGCTTAATAGAGAACCCCATCCTCAAATCAGTTTCATACTGTCTTATACTGTCATTCCCCTGTACCGACCCTGGCCCCAAACTGGATGCCCGTACGTTCCTATGAATTATAATAACAGTTTTCCAGTTCATGCAGATAATGAGTCTTAAAGACCTCTCTCTTTACATCTTTTCCTTAATATTCATAATGCTAATATCACTTATTAAATCTATGCAGTAGCCAAGTGCTGTGTTAAGTACCCTATTTATTATCCTATAATGGGAATCAAAGGCAACAGATTGAAAAGAAAAAGAAAACTAGATCAAATAACAAATTTAGTAATTTTTGTTTCAGTAGATGTTATCATGCCTATAGTATGTCACGTACATTTTGTAGAGTAGGACACTACAGTTTATTTACCTTGCCCTATCAAGGTACACAGCAGGTACATGCCAGAGGTGAAATCTGAAACATTTTTCACTGTACTACATTGTTTCAGTCCTTTATATTTAAAATGTAAGAATTTTGCCACCAAATTATATCTTGTTTTATTCCAACTCTTAGATTCACTTTCCTTTTCTATTTGTACTTCACGGAGCCAGGTCCATAGTCCTGACAGTTCACACTCAGTTTGCTTTCATACCTGCTCCAAAATGGTCCCCCTACTTCTGCCCTCATCCACTCTGCCATTCTGCTTTCCACTGCCAGCTAGAATCCTTCAGGTCTAAAATGCATTTACTTCATATAATGTCTCAAAGCATGACGTATGTTTGACTTCAAGGCCTTTCTAACTTTATCCTATCGCTTCTTAAATACATTTTTCGTTCTATTACTGTTGGATGTTTAGATATCTCATACTGATTTTATCGTTGCTAACAACCTATGTAGGCCACTGTGACTAGTGTGAATTTTGTGTTGAACTCCAACCTTGAATCCTCTCCTGGCATTTTAATCTTCATCTGTACAAGTCCCATACATTTCACAAAGCACAAATTAGAATCCATTACCTACTTAGACATCATTTTACCTGTTGCTTTTGATACAAAGCTTTCCCATTGATAAACATGATCTGGTCTTTAGAATAAGTTTTATATATTTTCCTAAAATTACCTATAGTTTATTAAGTATTTTAACATGTGTCAAGAATCTTGATAACTATGAATGCTATATTTTTTAATAATCACAGTAACTCACTGAGTCATATACTATCATTAAGCTTAACAGGAAAAAAAGAGTAGCTTACTCAATGTTGCATAATTAGTAAATACTAATTTTATTAGATAAAGCTTTTTGTTTCCATTGTGGTTGATAGAAAAATTGATTATTTTTCTTTTTCCACACAGAGTGGAAATGATTTTAAAAACCTGAGGATTCATAGTCTTCACACTTTCTTCCAATCAATATTTTTAAAGTCATTTCATATCACATTGTCACATTTGACCGTAAGTGAGCACAGAGCCTGAGGTGGGGCTCTATCCCACAACCTTGGGATCATGACAAGCCGAAACCAAGAGTCGGATGCTTAACCTACTGAGCCACCCAGGTACCCAGAATCATATTTTTAACCCCCACATTTAAATACCCATGTTTACAACACTATATTATATTTTTAGTTCCTGTATACATTTCATTTATATTAATTATTTCTGTAACCCACTCAGATTTAGCTGTGGATAGGTTGCTAAATTGAAGACTTATACACTATACTACTTTCAACCATGCATAAATATCTTTGTTTTGTCATCTCACACATAAAACAAAGAATGTGGAGTAAGATAATAAGTATATAGAAGATCCTAATGTGTTTCCCTATTTTTGGCTAAAATAGCATTTGAAGAAGTCCGAATATTTCTGCCATTTTATCTGATTATAATATTCAAACATAAATCATACTCTCTTTGAAATTAATGTGATTATAACCAAATAACTATTACATTGAATCACACGAAATTGCCTGTAATACACTATCTTGGTCTACATGACAATTTTGTAAGATTATGCTTAATATTTATGTATCAGATTTAACTTTGGTTCAGAAATTTATTCTTAAAAGATTAAAATTAATTCTAAAATACAAATGGTCCATAAATAAGCTGCTTGAAAGGTTGTTAATATGATTTATACATAAAATATTCATATTAATGAATGAATGTTGAAAGGGTTCTATTCAAAGCCCCCTCCTCAACCAAGCTTACAGACAAAAGTCACAGGTGTCTACGCTTGGCCCTAACTCTTTATTTTTCTAAGTCATGGTGCCCCACCTTCTCAGAAAAGACTCCACCACTATAAATCATAATCTTCTCTAGCCAGACCACAACCCACATTTCTGGACAAACCCCAAGGAGAACCCCTCGAGAAACTTGTCTACCTGGCCAAGAGTCAACCCCTTCCCTAGACCTCCTCCAGAGTGAGTGTAGCTGCAACTCTCACATCCTTAAAACTACTTAAAAGACCTAGCCTAACAGAGAGCTGACATTCCAATTGATATTTGGTCCTTCACTCTTTGTACAATTCTGTGCCACCTGTGTCACCAGCCACCCTAACAAGTGTAAAATAAGAAAACCAGAGTATATTTTATGTTTTCTTCCTACTTTTATAATTATTAAAACATTCAACCAACTAGTATGTAAAGCATCCAGGAAAATTAGTCCAAGGCTAAATTATATCATGGATATAAAATGGAGAAGACAGGAGCGACTGGGTGGCTCAGTCAGTTGGGTGGCTGACTTCGGCTTAGGTCATGATCTCACAGTTCGTGAGTTTGAGCCCTGTGTCGGGTTCTGTGCTGACAGCTCAGAGCCTGGAGCCTGCTTCACAATCTGTGTCTCCCTCTCTCTCTGCCCCTCCCCAGCTTGCACTCTGTCTCTCTCTCAAAAATAAATAAAACATTAAAAAAATTAAATGGAGAAGATATATATGTAGACGTAGCCAGAAATTGGGCACAAGGTGCATTCACGAGCCAGTTTATAGGGTGTAGACATGAAAATTTTGGAAAATACAGGAAACTGGATAATAAGTAAAAGTCAGTGGTAGAGACTTTAGTGTATAAAATAGATTTTGAAATGGATAATTTGCTTTTAAATGATAATTTCTAAATAAAGAGACTTTAGGTTCTAAAATGAAACTTAGATAAATAAATACATTTGTATATTTTTAAGAAGCCCACATTTGAGAAATGGTCGCAGCTATGCATACAATGTTTTTCATACCAAGCTGTGTATACTGTTTTATGGTTATATAGGATGTTTGTTCATGCTGGTTAACACCAACATAATTTTTAAAACATTTTTTCTCATTTTAAAAGTAGTTTAGTTTCACTATAGGGTATCTAGAAAATATGGGAAATAAAATACCTCACCAGAAGCTGGGCCACGTTTTCCTTGTCTGTTTTGGCCAGACTTTTAGATCTGAGATAGGTGTGTGCCTTCATTATTGTATGTTTCTCTAAGACTCATTGAGAAATTCTAATTAGTATCTGCTCAACCGTATTGAACATACTTGCTGCAAAAATTTATTAAAATTACAGAAAATACATCTCATTTTAAATATTAAATGTATATTACTCCTGAATGTTTGAAGAGAAACAGGATTTGACTAACCTCCAAGTTTCTTCACCAACATATTAACTACAAAAGAAAAAACAGTAACCTTACAGGGGACTACTCAAATGATACCAACATAGCCAAATGATCAAACTTAACATTATTGGTAATGACCTATCAATATCATGGACCCCTTGGTATGATGTACTAAGAAAGACAAACATCACTGTTGTGCTGTTACTGCCAAACATGCCTAACTATTCCAATCATGAATGAATATCAGACAAATATAAATTGAAAGACATTTTACAAATGAACTTATCAAGACTCATGAAAATTGTCAAAGTTGTGAAAGACAAGGAAAAAGAATATGGAATCGTTACATTCTGGAAGAGATTGAAGAGAAATAACAACAATTGCAATGTGTGATCCTGGTCACAATCTTAGAATGGGAAAAGGACATTAGAGAAAAAAATTGGTAAAAAATTTCATGGGTATTGTTTAGTAATATTGTATCAATGTTTTTTCTTCCTAATTGTACTATGGTTATATATGATAGTAACATTAGAGGAAGCAGGGTGAGAAGACTCCCTAATATTTTGCAACTTCATATTAATTAATTAAGTGAATTAAATAAATTTAATTCAAAATAGAAAGTTAAAAAAGAAAAAAAAAAAACACTTTAGCAGCCTACCAGAAAAAGGAAGAGGAAGAATAGGAGATGGGAAAGGAAGGTACAGTATAGGCAGAGGTAGATTTTTTTTTTTTTGTAAGACTGGAAAGAAAATTACAAATTAAAGCAGGGAAGAAGCCAAAAATGCTTTCTGAGCTTAAGCAGGAGAAAGCCAACAAAGTAAAACCTCTTGTTTCTAACAAAGTTTAAGCACAGTCATCAAATGCAAGTCTAGGATACTTAAAAGTACAGTCTTAGGGTATATATTTCATATCCTTCTCGGTGGTTACCTGGGAATAAAGTGTCATGAACAGCATTTTAGGCTGTGCTGAAACTTCTGGTTGACAGGCTCAGAGTATTGATTTCAGATGATTTAGAATTTTCTTCCACATTGGAGATAATAAGTTAATGTAGAGTAGGTCTGTGCATCAGTATTAAAAAAAAAAAAAAACGGAGGGTGGAAGGGCAGCAGAATTGTATTTACAGTCATATTGGTAATTGATTCATTTTTCTACGAATAGTTGATTTTTCCTTGTAGGGCTACACTGTCCAGAATATAATAAGCATGTTACTAAAATTTACACTTTCTGTCTTTCTACTGTGTTGTTTTCTGTTATCAGTTATGTCTGAATAAACAAACAAAAGAGAAGACATTGCTTTGTTGCAGGAGAGAATCTGAGTATTTGATCTAGGCAGAAGAGAGTGGGACAAGACAAAATATCTCCATCCCTTTTCTCAGTGGACAGGACTTCTCTTTCAGACATATTTATCATATAATACCTATTGATCCTCAACACAGTTCCATCAGCCTTGATATAGTTGATGAGAATAGTTTACCCAGACAGTGCACACTAAGTTGTTTCTTTGCTTCATAGAACTCTTGAATATAATTGGTTTGCTTTTTTATTTATTTATTCAGGATGATTTTCCTAAGAAGTTTGGAGAAGTTGACACATGGGTTGCTCTCAGATTCCATTTAAAATTAAAAACAATAGTAATCTTATTTTATCAGAGGGAAAAAAGTGAGTTCCATATGTATTACATGTTTGTGTGTGTGTGTATGTGTATATATATATATATGCACACACACATACATATATACATACATACACACACATATAATTTGTTTCATTGAAAGATGTCATTACTTTACAATTTTTTTAATGTTTGAAGTTTTAGTTAAAGCTTTAAAAGTGGGTTACCAAAATAAAATCATATGTGGTACTTTAAATAATTGCTTACCTTTTCAAATTGAACTTTTGTGAATTTCCAGAAGATGAGGACTAGATATTTTGAGAATGTTTAGTGCTTCTGAGACTCCTCAGAACTACCCTTTAGTTTTTCTATTAATAAATATTGTATTTGACTTTTCTCCTGGTTTGTTTCCCATCCACAGACCCTACGATGAAATCAACTACCAAATTATAGTTAATTTATACTTTCAGTACTAGGAGAAACAAGGAAAATATTCATCAACATGAACACCCTATCAAAATCTTTAATAGTTATTGCAGCTTGATCTTAACTGTAATAAACAAGTATACACATACTGGATTTGATTATTTTTCAGAAATTCTCTTTAAATCCTAAAGTGAAATGTGGAATTGCTTATTTTTTTCTTCTTTAAAAGCATATTTATAGGTACTTCATTTGCTGGAAGAACTCTTTCTTTATAATATTTGATTAAAATATTTAGAGGCAATTATTCTATATTATGTTACATTTTTAAACTATAGTTCTGATTAAAAAATAAAAAATAATCTCAATCATATAGTTTTAGAAATTCTAAAGACATACAAATTTAGTTCTATCAAGAGCATTCATTTTCATTGATGTGAATAAGTTAAAGATAAAAGTACCTAGCTCTTGTGGCTGCATATGACAATACATATAAATATGGAGGTAATCTTTCTCAAAGTATTTTCATTAGCTGCTGTAAAAAACATGTTATATTACCTCCTACTTGATAGAGGCAGAATTAATAAAGACATGAACACATTCTAAGTATCATTGAGATGTACTACTAATCTATACATTTTCATGGAAAAATAAGGGTTGGAACAATTTTTTACCTGAGTGGTTCTGTTATAAGCAAAAATGAATGTCCAGACTGTACATATTATTTAATTTTATATTATCAATAATTGAATAGAGGTTTCCAATTTTAAAAATATCTCATTTTGATTTTGATCTTCATGAAACATTGGAAATTTACTGTTGTCATTTCTCAGTGAAGATAACAGGCTCAGCTAATGAGTATACCAAGGTCACATCTCTTGCAGATTTTAAATATGAAACTCAAATATACAGTCTCTAAGTCCAGTAACATGTTCTTTCCATGACATGATGCATATCTATGGGATCAGTAGATATCCAAAGCACTCAATTAGGACATTTCCACAGTTTATTGAAGTATGAGGCAGTGCATTGTTATATAATATTTATCAGCCTGGACCCATGGTTTGGTGTTTGTTTTAACACTTTGAAATATTTATTGTATCTATAAAAATGGTATAAAAAAGTAGCTATTATAATCATAACATGTCCTTAACTATATCTCCTCCAGTGACATTGGTTTTACATGTGGATGTTTTGATTGTTTTGGTAACATATTTAGACTTGAATAGTGATTTAACTGTTTATTAAGTGTTAAGTATATTTTTATAACATTGTTACATTCTACGTATAACTTGTAGTATACATACACAGATATGTACATAAAATCATCCATATTTTTTCCTCACATGTACTAAGCAAAGGAAAGATTTCCAAAATTCCTATCTGTTCTGCATGTGAATGTACCTAATTATGTTCTGATTGACAAGGCTTTAAACTTATATTCTTGTGAAGGATAGATTTAGAGGCTTGGCTACACTAAAAATTATCATCTGTGTGCATTTTAAAATCTTTTTATGAAAGCATTATGTTAGCCATGAATTCCTTAAAGCAAAATCCTGTATAGATTTTAGGTAATGTCCATTTATATACACACACAAACACCACATGTACACACATGTATTTAGCATAGTTTTGAACTCCTTAATACTATAATCACTCTGATGTAGCCATGTACCATTTTTATATTATCTGTGAATTCTACAGTAATGCATATCTGAAATGACATGGGGGGAATGATATCAACATCATGATGGTGTAAGTCATTCCTCTTTTCTGTCCCCTTTGATTTACAATTATGGGACATAATTAACTTAAAACAAACAAACAAACAGGCAAAAACACCTCAGCACAGTATACCAAGATATCTGAGGAATCCATTCATCTGTGCACCTGAAAGTGGGTGGATCTGACAGTGGAGGAGATGACAGAGCAAAGGAAGTGGGGATGGAGCCAGTGGAGGCAGGGGTAGTGATGTCAGAGAAGGTCACAGCTAGTTAAGCAGCAGGCCTGCAGAACCCATCTGTTACAGGAGGGTGAAGGCAGTGAGTGGGGGTCTGTCTGTCCATACTTGCTGCAACTGGAAAGACCAGCTTCTGTCAGAACAGAGAGCACAGTAGTTGGGGGAGGGCAAGGAAAAGGAAGGAGGCAAAGAGAATTGAAGGAAAGAGTCTCTTGCTTTCTGCCTGGGAGGAAAGAGAACTGCCCACAGATTTCTAGGACCCTCCCCAACTTTAGGATTCCCCATGCTGGGCCACTGGCACACCCAAAGCCACAATGGCTAGCTACATACTTCCCTGTTGCACTGTTGCCACTCTTTGCCTTTTTTTTTTAAATGTTTGTGATCCCAACTTTAGCAGCAATTCAGCTCCTATAAGAGAAGCCAAAAACTTGTGCTATAGCATCACTAGGAAAACAAAAGGAATGCTCCTATTAACATGTTGAACTATTTGAATCAAAGTAAACAAAACCTTGCCTAAATAAGGTGTTCACAACTTCAAATACAGCAGCAGATACATGTCCCATCAAACACCATGCAAAATCATGGTAGTATAGTATCACACAAAGAAAATGACAATTTTCTAGCAACCAAACCCAAAGAATTGGAGTATTGTGATCTGATCAATAATTAAAAATAGCTGTTATGATGAAATTCAACAAGCCACAAGGAGACTCAGAAAGTGAATATAGCGGACTCTTGAACAGCACAAGTTTGAACTGCACAGGGCCACTTACACATGGGTTGTTTTTAATAACGGCAGTACAGCACTGTGAATATATTTTCTCTTATTTTCTTCATAACATTTTCTTTAGCTTTATTGTAAGAATACAGTACATAACATAAAGTATGTATTAATTGTTTATGTTATCGGTAAGGCTTCCAATCAACTGTAGGCTGTTAGTAAAGTTTTGGGGGAATCAAAAGTTATACATGGATTTTCAACTACATGGAAGGTCAGTGCCCCTCACCCCTGTGTTTTTTCTAGGGCCAACTGTACAGTGATCTCTGGAATATAATTAACATACAAAAGGAGTATTTTACCTAAGAGATTTAAATTCTAAAATAGAACCAAACAAATTTTAGAGTGGAAGAATTAAAAAAGAGATGAAGAATATATTAGAAAGCATTGGAAATAGAGCAGATGAGAGAATTAACCAAGCTCAAGGATGTTAATAGAAATGATTCATAAGGAAGAAGAGAATTAAGATTTTTTTTAAATGTGAAGAAACCCTGACTTCATTAGAAAAACTGTCATCATAATGATGAGTATCCCAGAAGGTGAAGAGAGAATGAGGGGACAGAGAGCCTAATTAAAGAAATAATAGCTGAAAACTTTCCAAACTTGGGGAAGGAACTGGGTATACAAATCCTTGAAGCTGATACAATACCTTATTATCTTAAAGAGATACCTTCTCTAGGAAACATTATTTTAAAACTGTCAAAGTCCATAAAAAAGAATTTTAAAAACAGCAAAGAAGAAAAATAGAGACAGTAACCTACAAAAGTACCCCCATTAGGCCATCAGCAGATTTTTCATCAGAAACTCTATAGGACAGGAGAGAGTTGAATGACATATTCAAGATATTGAAAGATAAAAACCACCAGCTAAGAATATTCTATCTAGAAATGTTATCCTTTAGATATGAAGGGGAAATAAGAGCTTTCCTTCACAAACAAAAGCTGAGGGAGTTCACTAACACTAGACCTGCCTTACAGGAAATGTTGAAAGGAGCTCTTTAAGATGAAATGGAAAGAAAAAATACACAGAATTGTGATTAAGGTGATAAATAGAATGCTCTAACTTTTAAAGAAAATAATATTAAACTTTTAACTACAGTACTCCACCCCCCGTCATCCATGGAGGACACGTTCTTAGACTCTCATTGGATTCCTGAAACTGTAGATTGTACTGAACACTTTATTCTCATTCTCTCTCTCTCTCTCTCTCTCTTTATATATATATATATATATATATATATATATATATATATACACACACACACATACACACACATATACATGGCTATGATCAAGTTTAATTTATAGATTAGACACAGGGATAAAGAACGAAAATAATAGAACAATTGTAACTATATTGTAATAAAAGTTATATAAATATCTCTGTCTCCTCATGAGAGTATTGTACTGTACTCACACTTGTGATGATGTGAAATGATAAAATGCCTATGTAGTGTGATGAAGTGAGGTGAGTGACATAGTCATTATGTCATAGTATTAGGCTACTATTGACCTTCTGAAACCTCAGAAAGTGGATAATCTGCTTCTGGACCACAGTTAATCATGGTTAACTGAAACAGCAGGTAATGAAGGACTGCCATATAGCATAAAGGTAAAAGGAAAAGGGCATTAAAAACTATACTACAACATAGTAACGAAGCCAAAGCATAAGAAGAAATAACTTGTGACATCAAAAATATAAAAAGTGAAGAGTAAAATGATAGAACCTTTATAGGCATAGAAGATAAGTTGCTATTAGCATAAAAAAGACTATATTATCTGTGAGATGTAATATGCAAATCTCATGGTAACCACAAAGCATAAGCCTAGAGCAGAGACACAAAACATTTAAAAAGGGGGGTGGTTATTGAGCAAATCACCATGGAAACCAATTTACAAAGGTAGAAAGAAACAGAAAGAAAAAGAAACAATGGAGACAAAATAACCAGAAGGAAAAAGATAAAATGGCAGCAGCAAATGCCTACATATCAATAATCCTGAATATAATAGATGCATTGAACTCACCAGTCAAAAGGCTCAGAGTAACTGCACGGTAAAAACAAAACCACCAAAACCCAAGTATATATCCCACCTACAAGAGACTCATTTCAGATCCAAAGACATATAGGCTCAAAGTGAAAGGATAAAAGATGATATTCCAAGCACTTAACAAAAAGAAAGTGGATATAGCTATACTTAGAAAAAGAGACTTCAAGCCTAAAAGGGTAACAAAAAACAAAGACAGTCATTCATTATAAAGACGTTAATATATCAAGAAGATACATCAATCATGAACATGTTTGCTCCCAGTACCAGGCCCCAAAATATATTAAGCAATTAATAGCAAAATTAAGGAAGAATTGGACAATAATATATTTTTGGGGAACTTCTACACCTCACTATCAGAAATGGAATGATTATCCAGACAAAAAACAAGGAAATTTTCCATTGAACCACACTTTAGAATACATGGACTTAATAGACCTATTCACATTCCATCCATCATCATCAGAGTACACATTTTTCTCAAGTACGCATGGAACTGTGTCCAGGATAGATCATATGATAGTCCACAAAACAAATCTTAGGAAACCTAAGATTGAAAGATACCAAGTATCTTTTCTGACCACAATAGTATGAAGGTAGAAATCAATAACAGGAGGAAGGTGAGAAGATCTACAAATATGTGGAATCTAATCACACTTCTGAACACCCAGTGGGTCAATGAAAAAAAATCAAAGGGGAAATAAATAGTTACTTCAAAACAAATGAAAAAATAAACATATCAAATACTATAGGCTGCAACAAAGGCAGTTCAGAGAGAAAATTTTACAGTAATGCATGTATTAAGTTAGAGAATCAAATAACCTAACTTTAACCTCAAGGAACTAGAAAAAGAATAAATTAAGCCCAAAGTTAGCAGAAGGAAGGAAATACTAAGGCTCAGAGCAGAAATAAATGAAATAGAGACCAGAAAAAAACAATTGAAAAGATCAGTGAAACTAAACCGGTTCTCTCAAAAGATAAAACTGACACATCTTTAGCTAAACTAAGAAAAGCAGTCAAATAAAATCAAATGAAAGAGGAAACATTTCAACTGATACTACAGAAATACATAGAATTATAAGAAACTGCTATGAATAATTATATGCCAAAAAATTGTATAACCTAGAAGAAATGGATAAATTTCTGGAAACTTATGACCTACCAACACTGAATCAGGAAGAAATAGAAAATGTGAACATATCAATAATGAGTAAAGAAATTGAATCAGTAATCAAAAAACTCCCAACACACACACACACACACACACACACACACACACACACACACACACTCACACTCCAGGACCTGATGGCTTCACTGGAGAATTCTATCTAACATTTAAAGGAGAAGTAATACCAGTCCTTCTCAAATTCTTCCAAACTATTAAGGAGGGAACACTTTCAAACTCATTCTATGAAGCCAGCATTACTTTGATATCAAACCAGGTAAGCATAGCACAAGAAAACAAAGCTATTAGGCCAATATTCCTGATGATATAGATGTAAAAATTCTCAAGAAAATACTAGCAAAACGAATTTAAGAACACATTAAAAGATTTATACAATATAGCCAAATGGGATGTTTCCTGGGATGCAGGGATATTCAACATACACAAATCAATAAATGTAACATATCACATCAATAAATTGAAAAATAAAAATCACATGATCATCTCAATAGCTGCAGAAAAAGCATTTGACAAAACATAACATCCTTTCATGATAAAAACTTACCAGACTGGGTGTAGAGGGAACACACTTCAGCAAAATAAAGGCCATACATATATAACAAACATTATATACAGTGGATACAAATTGAAATGTGTTTCCTCTCAGGAACAAGGTAAGGGTACCCACTCTCACCACCCCTATTCAGTGTAGCACTGGATGTTCTACCTAGAGCAATTAGGCACCACAAAGAAATAAAAAAGCATCCAAATGTAAAGGAAGAAGCAAAATTGTTCGCTGATGATATTGCCTTATACTTAGAAAATCTCAAAGAATCCATCAAAAACTGTTGTAATTAATAATTTCAGTAAAATGGCAGGATAAAAACAACATAAAAAATCAAATACATGCCTTTATGCTAATGATGAAGCATCTGAAAAGAAATAAAACCATCTCATTCAGAATAGCATCAAAAACAATAAGATATTTAGGAATAAATTTAAACAGGTAAGTAAAAGATCTGTACAATGAAAACTATAAAACTTTGCTGAAAGGAATTTAAGAGGACACAGACAAATGGAATGACATTCTGTGTTCGTGGATTGGAAGAATTAATATTGCTAAAATGGTCACAGTACCCAAAACCATCTTACAGATTTAATTCAGTTCTTATCAAAATACCAAAGGCATTCTTCACATAAATAGAAGATATAATCCTAAATTTGTATGGAACCCCAAAGACCCTGATAGCCAAAGCAGTCGTGAGAAGAAAGAACAAATCTAAAGGTATCATGGTTCCAGATTTCAAACAATACTACAAAGTCATAGTGATAAAAACAGTGTGGTATTGACGTAAAATAATAACCACATTGACCAAAGGAACCAAATAGAGATCCCAGAATTAAGCGCTGGCATGGACATTCCACTACTATTCAACAAGAGATCCAAGAATTTCCAAAGGGGAAAGGATAGTCTCTTCAACAAATGGTGCTGGGATGAAGAAAGACATGCAGAACCATGAAATTGGACCCTTATCTCACATGGGTCATTAAACTTAACTTAAAGTGGATCAAATACTTAAACATAAGACCTGATACCATAAAATCCTAGAAGAAGATGTGGGAAAGAAGCTCACCAGTATTGGTCTTGGCAATAATTTTATGGGCATGATGCTAAAAGCACAAATAACACAGGCCAAAATCCACAGATGGGACTACATCAAACTCAAAATCTCTGCACAGCAAAGGAAATAACAAAATGAAAGACATTTTAGAGATAGGAAGAAAATTTCTGCAAACCATATATCAAATAAGGGGTTAATATTCAGTGTATTAAGAATTCAGTCAACTTAGGGGCACCTGGTTGGCTCAGTCAGTTGAGTATCTGACTCTTGATTTTGACTCATGTCATGGTCAAGTTGTGGGATCGAGCCCCGCATCAGGCTCCACGCTGGCTTAAGATTCTCTCTCTCTCTCTCTCTCTCTCTCTCTCTCTCTCTCTCTCTGTCCTTCTTCCCCATTCACACTTTTGTGCTTTCTCTCTCTCTCTCTCTCTCTCTCTCTCTCAAAAAAAAAGGTCAAATCAATAACAAAAAACAAAAAATCTGATTACAAAATGGGCAGAAGGATTAGATAGGCATTTCTCCAAATAGGATGTCAAAATGGGCAACAGATACATGAAAAGATGCTCAACATCACTAACCATCAGGGAAATGCAAGTAAAAACCTCAATGAGATACCAATTTGCACCTATTAGAATGCTGCCATCAAGATGTCATGAGACAACAGGTGCTGGCAAGGATGTGATATAAAGGGAACCCTGATACATTGTTGGTGTGAATGTAAACTAATCCAACCACTATAAAGAACAATATGGACGTTTCTCAGAAAATTAAAAATCTACCACCCAATCCAGCTATTCCACTTTGGGTATATACCCAAAGGAAATAAAAATAGGATTTTGGAGAGAGAGGTATGTATTTCCATATTTATCACAGCATTATTCACAATAGCAGAGCTATGGAAACCACCCAAATACTCATCAACAGATGAATGGATGAAAAAAAGATATGATACATATGCACAATGGAATATTATTCAGCCATGATAAAGGAGAATATCCTTCAATTGCAACAGCATGGGTGAGCACATTATGCTATATGAAGTAAATCAGAGAAATACAAATAAGGAATGATATCACACACAGAATCTGAAAGAGTTAAACTTATAAAAAACAATAAAATGGGACTTACCAGGGGACAAGAGTGATGAGATAATAGCGATGGTGTTTAAGAGTATAATTTATAATAAGTAGTAAATGAGTCATAGAGATCTGACACACAGTATAATGAATGACAATAATATATATAATATGTATTATAATTATGCAATGTGGTAAACATGGTTACATCTCATATTACAATATATAAATATATTAAAATAACATGCTGTACACCGTAAACTTAAAAATGTGAAATGTCAAATTTATTAAAAAAATAAACAATCTAGATTAAACATGAAAAATTCCATGGAACTTCACTATACAGTACCTGACTATATTGCAACTAAGAAAACAAATACAGGCTAATGGACTAATGATTTTTGTCAAAAAGTACTTGAGTTATAAGGTTCAACCTAGCGTTGCTAGATACTTATCTTCATTTTTATGAACATTTATTAAGTCTTCATTCTATTTCCAATGAAAGAAATATAATAATTTGTAAAAAGCCTTTCTTTATAGGACCAAGGTGTGAAAGTATAAAATAATGTGTGGTTCACAAAGTACATCACTACCAAAGCTGCACTAAAGCAGTTACAAGTTATTACCAAAAACAAAACAAACAAAAAAAACAAACAAAAAAAATATTTATATACATAAGTAAAATTATAGGTGGGGTATATACTATTCCTTAGCTTGTCCCAGTGGATTTACACATTAAACAGTGATTCTCAATGTGCTTCTCCGAAGAAAATCAGTTTGGAATTTCTGCCCTCACACCTTATTTCTCTAGACACAAGCATGTAAGTTTAATTTTCCTTGAAGGAGGAGTGGAACTGTTGGCATCTGATTGTCATTTTTTTTTCCTGAAAGACTTTACTGAGATATGATTATATTTAATAAAATGCATTCATTTATATTGTTTGAGGAGCTTTAACAAATTTTATTTATTTCTGTTTTCTTTAAATGTTCCTCTGAGACTTCTTTGTTGGCTTCTCTCTTACTCCCTTCTTGAGGCCACCATTTATTTGCTTAGCACTATAGATCATTTTTCTCTTTTTGGGAACATTTTGTATGGAATTAAAAAAAAATATGGCCTCTTTGACTCAGAATAATGTTTTGGATTAATTTATGTCATTCCATGTGTCATAAGTTTTTCTTGTTTTCACAATCACATGCGTGTGTGTGTATGTATGTTTTGGGCAGTAGCAAAGAAATATGGGGGATTTACTCATCTAAACAGAGGGCTCAAACCTTTGCATTGGATCCTTATTGAAATATTTTCCAATAAACTGCTTGTCTTCCAATATGTTATATGCAACAGGGAATTTTCGCATTTATTAATCTGTCAGCATTCACCTATCAAACTGCCATTCCTTGCAAACACTTTCCACAGATTTTCTCAGTAGAGTGACATTATAGAATCGAAGTTTTATATATTACAATTGTTCTTAACCAATGGTTACATGGAAAACTTTTATAAGAATTTCCCCAAACTTAGTATAACAATTTAAATTAACAAAAATAAGAAAATTTGAGCTATATTTCAAATATAACTGTAGAATATCAGGATCACAAGTAAATATTTTGAAAAAAAATATGTCAAATGCTGACAATGGGGATGTATGTCTGAGTTCTTCTTGAATTTGAGAAAGGCATCAGAGCCTCCTTCTCAGTCTGAACTATTCTCTGCAACTGCATATTTGTCCTGTATATGCTTTTTTAAGTGTAAATATGTTCATATTTTTCTCTTGTTTTTGTTTAGTGTTGTAAAAATGGGCTTCTGAAATTTGAAAAAGTGTGGATAAAATGTAGAGAAAGAAGCAAAGATTTAGAAAAGTAATTTCAATGTAAGGAAAGATGTACCTGAAAATAGTTAGGTGACCAAGAAATAATGTTTTAGGCATTTTGTGATTGTTATTTCTACATAGATGTTTACTGTGTTTTGATGCATTTTAGGAATTTAATAGGGGAGTTCAATTGATGTGTAACACGGATATAATATTCCAATTTGAAATCATGGCATTAGGTTCCTGGTTAATATTATCAGGCAGAAATATGGATTTTTTAAGACTAAATGATATCATTACTCACAAAATACTTGATTCTTACGGATTTTAAATTGTGCCAAAGTTTTGGATGATAAATTTTTTTCATGTAACTTTATGAAGCTAGCTTATTCTTAAGAAACATCTCGACTTGGAGCATAAAAAAAGGGCAGTCTTACATGTGAATACACATGAGAAAAATCTAAATCCAATATCAAACTTAGCAATGTAAATATAAATAATATGAGTGAATAGTTGTTATGTAAGATATCAGTATAGTTCTAATAGAGAATATTTACTTCTTATTAAAATATTATTAATAGGCAAAATGAGAAAAAACATCAACAGTTGATGATAAAATGACATTTTAAATAATTCAGCATTAAACATTTTATATTTTAAGCGTTTATTTTATATAAATTATTATTTATAGAGTTACAATAATAGATAATTAACATAATACTGTATCTATTTTAAGCTAGTAGTCAATGTCATTATAATAGCTGGCACTCTATTGATGGCTTATTATGCCCCAGGCACTGCTTGTTAGTTTACATGCATTAATTTAATTTTCACAAGAATTCTAGATTTAGGTTCTATCAAATTCACCATTTGATAGAGAAACAGAGAAATAAAAGCTTTTCTGTAGAGAAACAGAATCTGACCATATGTAATCTCAAATTAATGTATGTGCCTTTAATATTTCTGCCATTCTGTCCCTTATATCATATTTTATTTTTAAAAAGTGTTTATTTTCAGAGACGGTGAGCAGGGAAGGGGCAGAGAAAGAGGGTGACACAGAATGACAAGCAGGCTCTGTGCTGTCAGCTCAGAGCCCAGTGTGGGGCTTTATCCTGTGAACCATGAGATCATGACCTGAGGTGAAACCAAGAATTGGATGATTAACCAACTGAGCCACCCAGGTGCCCCTAACTTAGATTTTTAATGAAACAAGAACTAAATTTACTGGTTTCAAATTCCACTGGAGGTTCATGAGCAGAACTTTTCCCAGTAATTGTTTTGATTTTACTTGTACAGCAAGCCAGTTGGGTCATGAGAATGTCTCCTCCTTCTTCCAAAGAGAGAAATCTAGCTTTCTCTGGGCTTGTGGTTTACCACTTCTTCCATCTTTATGAAGCATAATGGATTGTAACAATCCTCAGGCCCTAAAGTTACTAAGTACAGAGTAGCTAACATTCTCAGATAACTTCTCTAAATAGTTAGCACTTGAAATCCAGATTATACAAAATCAAAAAGCCTGTGCATTTTCTCATTCTCTGAACTGAGAACAATGGGTATTAGAGCTCCTCAGCTAGATCAGGACACATACTTTATCCAGCAGAATTTCCTGGCTTTGACGGGTCTTTCTGGGTGATGATAGGAAGATAATGATAGGAGAATGAAAGACATATGTTTTTGTTTTCGTTTTTGTTTTAATAAATTATATAGCATAATCAATATATGTAATATGGCATTCATTTTTAAATTCTGGTGTATAAGAGATGAAAAATAGGAAGAGACTCTCCATCCATGATACAGATTCTCTCAATTACTAATGGTGTGACTTGAGGCAGATAAATTACTGTTTTTTTTAAAATTTTTTAATGTTTATTTTTGAGAGAGTGAGACAGAGCACAAGTTGGGGAGGGGCAGAGAGAGAGAGGGAGACACAGATTCTGAAGCAGGCTCCAGGTTCCGAGCTGTCAGTACAGAACCCAACATGGGGCTCGAACCCACAAACTGTGAGCTCATGTCCTGAGCCAAAGTCAGTCACTTAACTGACTGAGTCCCCCAGGTGCCCATAAATTACTCTTTTTGACTCAATTTTCTCATACATTAAAAAATACATATATATATATGTGTGTGTGTGTGTGTGTGTGTGTGTGTGTGTGTGTGTGTGTATTAAAGTTGTAGACCCAAGGGCACAGTATCTGGTATGTAATAAATTTCAGTAAGTGATAATCACTGCCATTATTAATTGCTACCAATATGTCTATTACCACCATTAAACTATTGTAATATGAAAAATGCCACCAACTAGATTCCTAATAATATCAGGACAGAGATGCATGATTTTAGCACATTTCATATTCTAGAAATGAAATTTGGTAAGAAAAAATGTGACAAGTATAAATAAAAGAAGAGGTAATTATTTGGAGTATTTTTAGATAATGTGATTTTTAAATTAGAAATCTAAGAAAAATCAACTGAAAATGTTATGACTACCTAATATAAAAACTGTGCTTTTCTACATAGTAGAAAATGTAAAAGGAAGAAAAGATTAAAATATATTGAGAAAAGTGATCTCACTGATAGTTCAGTACAAATATAAGAAATCCATGGAATGCATTTAATAAGATATCTGTAATATGTACATGAAGAATATTGCAAAAATCAAATGAGATCCATGAAAGAAACTTGAAATAAGTACTAATTGATATCTTACTATAGGTAGAAAGAATACATAATTTTTAAGTTGTTAATTACCTCAAATTTGTAAACTTTATATATTTATACGGTATCTTGTTTTGGTTTCAGAAATGATCACAACATTTTCCTATGGGAAATGACCATACCTATTTTTAAAAACATAGTTGTTTTAACATCAGGTCTTGATATGTGCTATAAATCTATTGCAAATAAATTACATAATTGATTGTGGAATGAATAAATAGACTGATGGATCATAATATAAAATCAATATCCTTTGTAAATACAAAAGAATGAAACTAGATTTTGGATTGGTTTAGAAAAAGTAGATTTAATAAGTGGTTAACTAGGAAAACATTGGGGATGAAATGAAATCAGAATTCTTAACCTTACACCAACATTTTACAAAAAATGTTAGATATGTTCCTATGCTCATGGAAGTCTTATAACATTATGTAATATAGTTACATAAATTATTTTTATTATATACTTTTAAAATATTTTGTTAAAGAACACAGAAACAAAATTTAAATGACAGAAAATAGTCTGAAACATTATTTGCATTATAAATAAAATATGGATAGACTGATTATGCACAAAAATGTCAAAAATCCTATAATATTCTCACTTTTGAACCTAGTATTTTAGTTCTAGAATTCATCCTATAAAACTATGTATATATGTACATCCAAAGATTTTCATTGTAGGTTTGACCTTACAAACAGGCTAAGCATCCATCTATTTAATATTAGTGTCAATTTGTAATGTAAATAATTTAGTCTTTAAAAATGATTCCATTGAAGAATATGTATTGACATGGGGAGATTTACATTTTATGTATACATATATATCTTATATCTTAATATATAAGTATTATATATGTGTGTTTATAGACATGCAATGTTTCATTAGTTTCAAGTGTACAACATAGTAATTCAACAATTCTATACATTGTGCTATGCTTACCGCAAGCATAAGCATATGCTTACATACAATGCTATTACATACAATGTCACCATACAATGCTATTACAATGTCATTGCCTGTATTCCTTATGCTGTGCCTTTTATTCCCATGACTTTTCATTCCACAACTGGAAGTCTGTATATCCTACCCCCCTTCACTCATTTTGCCCATTCCTCCTTTTCCCTCCCCTCTGGCAACTGTCAGTTTGTTTTCTGTATTTATAGGTCTGATTCTGCTTTTTTCTTTTTCTTTTTTTTTTTTTTTGTTCATTTGTTTTTCTAGACACTACATATGAGTGAAAATCATATGCTATTTGTCTTTCTTGGCATGACTTATTTCACTCTAAGTCCATCCATGTTGTTGCAAATGGCATGATCTCATCTTTTTTTATGGTGAAATATATACACAAGTACAACACACACACACACACACACACACACACACACACACAACATCTTCCTTATCCATTCCCATGTAAACACAATAATATTGTTGGGGTTATGCTTTCATTGAACTCCTTAAGTCTGTTTTCTTCTTTCAATTTAATACAATTTGAACTATAAAAAATATATAGAATATTTTATTTAAAAATTTTGGAGAGAAACACTAATTTCACTTCTATGTGGAATTTAAGAAACAAAACAGATGAGCATAGGGAAAGGAAGAAAAAGAGAGTCATACCACAAGAGACTCTTTTTAATTTTTTTTAATGTTTGTTTATTTTGTGAGAGAGAGACAGAGAGCAAACTGGAGGGGCAGAGAGAGAGGGAGAGAGAATCCCAAGCAGGTTCTCTGTTGTTAGCACAGAGACTGACTTGGGGCTCAAATTCACAAGCCATGAGATCATGACCTGAGCTGAAATCAAGAGTTGGACGCTTAACAAAATGAGCCACCCAAGGTGCCCCAGAGACTCATAAAAAGTTATAGAGAGGAAAAGAGACAAACTATAAGAGACTCTTAAAAACTGAGAATAAACTGAGGGTTGATGGGGGCTGGGAGGGAGGGGAAAGTGGGTAATGGGCATTGAGGAGGGGACCTGTTGGGATGCGCACTAGGTGTTGTATGGAAACCAATTTGACAATAAATTTCATATTAAAAAAAACAAACAGGGTTGCTGGAGGCAAGGTGGGCAGGGGGTGGGCTAAAAGTATAGTGGGTATTAAGGAAGACACTTATGATGAACACTGGATCTTATATGTAAGTGATGAATCACTGAATTCTACTTCTGAAACCATTATTACACTATATGTTAACTAACTGGAATTTAAATAAAAACTTGAAATGTAAAGAAAAAAAATTTGGAGTTGCTTGGATGGCTCAGTCAGTAGAGCATGCAACTCTTGATCTCGGGGTCATGAGTTCAGCCCCATGTTGGGCACAGAACTTACTTATAATAAATAAATAGATAGATAGATAGATAGATAGATAGATAGATAGATAGATAGATAGAACTTACTTATAATAAATAGATAGATAGATAGATAGATAGATAGATAGATAGAACATACTTATAATAAATAGATAGATAGATAGATAGATAGATAGATAGATAGATAGGCAGGCAGGCAGGCAAGCAGGCATGACTCAGTTGGTTGAGTGTCTGTCTTAGTTTCAGCTCAGGTCATGATCCCAGAGTTGTGGGATCGAGTCCTGCATCAGGCTCTGTGCTGAGCATGGAGACTGCTTAAGATTCTTTCTCTCTCTCTCTCCCTCTGCCCCTCTGCCCTGCTTATGCACGCTCTCTAAAATGAAAAAAAAAATCATAAATAAATAAAATAAATATCACAAATAAAATCTTAAAAAGAAACCTATTAAAATGAGACAGATGGGGACCTAATTTTTTTAAAGAAATTAAGATTTAAAAAATTGTTTCATCCCCCCCCCCTTGTAGTCACTCCAGACTACTTCAATCAGATTTCAGTCACTATAGCTTTGTCATTTCTAAGTTTTCATGAAATATGGTGTCATAAAGAATGAAGTTGCATGCATCTGGTTTCTTTTATTTACCATAGTGCTTTTGAGATTGAAACAATTTTATGTGATTAATAATTCACTTATTTTCACTGCTAAGAAACTCCAATTAAATGTTGAATAGTAGCTATGATATGGAAAAACCTGTCAATAGATGAATAAGTAAAGAAAGTGTGTACTTATAGTTGAATATTATTCAGCCTTTAAAAAGAAGGAAATACTGGGGCGCCTGGGTGGCGCAATCGGTTAAGTGTCCGACTTCAGCCAGGTCACGATCTCGCGGTCCATGAGTTCGAGCCCCGCGTCAGGCTCTGGGCTGATGGCTCGGAGCCTGGAGCCTGTTTCCGATTCTGTGTCTCCCTCTCTCTCTGCCCCTCCCCCGTTCATGCTCTGTCTCTCTCTGTCCCAAAAATAAATAAACGTTGAAAAAAAAATTAAAAAAAAAGAAGGAAATACTGTCATATGCAATGACATGGATGAACCTGGAGGATGTTATGCTAAATCAAGTAAGCCATACATAGAAAGATAAGCATTGCATAATTTAACTTATATGTGGAATCTTAAAAAATAAAAGTCAAATTCATAGTAATAGTAGAATGGTGATTACCAGAGGCAGAGGTGGAGGCTACGAGACAGGTGTAGACACTGATTAAAGGATACAAACATTGAGTTATAAGTTGAATAAGTTTTGGAGATCTGGTGTACATTACGGTGACTATAGTTAATAATGTACCGTATACTTGAAATAGCGTAATAGAGTGGATCTCAAGTGTTCCCACTACAAAGAGAAAAACAAAAGGTAACTATAGGAGACAATGGATATGTTCGTTACCTTGAATATGGTAATTCAGTTCACAGTGTATACATGTACCAAAATACCATGTTGTATATTTTTTTTTTCTTCATGGTAAGTGTACTCTTTAATCCTCATCACTTATTTCACCTATCTATCCACTCACCTTCCCTCTGGTAACTATAAATTTGTTCTGTATAGTAAAGAGTCTGTTTCTTGGTATTCTCTTTCTCTTTTTCCTTGGCTTATTTGTTTTGTTTCTTAAATTCCACATGTGAGTGACATCATCTGGTATTTGTCATTCTCTGATTTATCTCACTGAGCATATACTCTCTAGCTCCATCCACGTTGTTGCACATGGTAGGATTTCATTCCTCTTTATGGCCGAATACTTTTTCATTGTGTATATATACCACATCTTCTTTATTCATTCATCTATGAATGGATATTTAGGTTGCTTCCATAAGTTGGCTGTTATAAATAATGCTGCAATAAACATAGAGGTGCATGTATCCCTTTGAATTAGTGTTTTGTATTTTAGGGGTAAATACCCAGTGGTGCAATTACTGGATTGTAGAGTAGTTTACTTTTAACTTTTTGAGGAATGTCCATACCGTTTTCGAGAGTGGTTGCACCGGTTTGCATTCCTACCAACAGTGCAAGAGGGTTCTTTTTTCTCCATATCCATGCTAACACTTGTTGTTTCTTGTGTTTTTCAGTTTAACCATTCTGACAGGTGTGAGGTGATAGCTCATTGTAGCTTTGATTGGTGTTTTCCTGATGATGAGTGATGTTGAGTATATTTTCATGTGTCTGTTGGCCATATGTATTTTCTTCATACTTTAAATATCTTCAACATTTATTTGTGAAAAACAAATAAGTAAAAATTCAGAAAAAGAAGTTAGAGGGCAGTAATCATTACCTTCTTTCATTCAAACTTAGTACAGAAAGAATCCAGTCATTCGATACTAAGTTGATGTTGACTTTTGAATTTCTGCAGATGTCCTTTATCAGATTAAAGGTTACCCACATTTGGGAAGACAGTTTTACTCTTTACTCTGTCAATCAATTCAAATGTTAATCTCATTTAGAAAACCCTCATGGACACATCCAGAAATAATGTTGACCAAATAAATATCCGGGCACCCTATCACCCAGTCAAGTTAGCACATATAGAGTTAACACAAATAAGGAGTATAATATGAACATAAGCCTTCCTAATATGATAACAACTATCCTGAATAAACCAGAAATGGGCTAACTCTTACCCAGCAGAGAATGTAAGGTCCATGTGTGATGTTTCATGTTTACTTTTCTCTTTGATGTCCCGTAACTTAAACATTATGAAGCAAGTTAACAATACTTAAATATTATGATATAAAGTTAATACATCTTATGTTACATGGTAAGGAAATAACAGAAGGAAGAAAACAGACTAGTGTGTGTATGTGTATATTCACAAACACACACAGGTATTTTTATAAATATTAAGGAGGAAATTATAATGAGAATTATAATCCTCATTTTTGTTTCTGTAACTGGTTATGTGGTTGTAGCCAGTATTTACAGCTGCCTGTTTCAAATGTCCATTGCATTTCATTTGTCTTCAGGAACCACCTCAGCTGGTCATGGTTCTGTACTCAGTGGGGCACCCCAAACCTTCATTCCTGAAAAATCTGGTCCATATTAGTAGTTCTTCCTGGATTAAGTTGCTGTAATTTCCCATTTACCTTAATCACAGGACATGCATCTTAGTGAATTTAGGCTGCTATGAAAAAAATACTGTAGACTTGGTGGCTGAAAGAACAAACATTAATTTCTCATAGTTTCAGAGCCTGAGAGCTGGCAGATTTGCTTTCTGATAAAGAACCTCTTCCTGATTAGCAGATGACTGCCTTCTTGCTGTGTTCTTACGTGGTAGTGATGGGGGTGGGAGGAAGAGAGAGAATAAAAGAGAGAGACAGAAAGCTAGAGAGTCACAGTAAGAACAAGAGTGAGCAAGCAAGAGAGAGAGATCTGGTGTCTTCTTATAAGGGCATTATTCTCACCATAGGAACTCCACACTCATGACTTCATGTAAACCTAATTACCTCCCAAAGGCCCCACCTGCAAATACCATCACATTGGTGATTAGGGCTTCAACATGGAATTTTAAGAGGACACAAATATCCCACAGGAGGATAGTGATACCAAGAGATGGTCTAAGGGGTCTCATGTATTTCAGACATACTCTTCTTTACCTCCACAGTGCAGTAGCAGTTTTATTTCCCATTGATAATCAGGATCAATCCCGCAGATAGCACAGTCCTGTCCTCTTTGTTGATTTAGAAACATGAGGAGTCTATAGTGACCAGGCAGCAATCTTAACTTGCAGTTAAATGAAATCATTGCTGTGTCTACTTATAGAAGTATTCTTCCCTCTGAGACTAGGACCTCAAGGCTGATGATATGTAAGGTTGAACGTCAGAAAGCAAAAATCTTGCTGGTGAGTTACTAGGTTTAATAGTTGAGTGGTGCCACTCCCATTTTCTCAGGAAAAAGGGAAGCTGACTTATTTAGATTAGATACACATTTTTAGTCTAGTTATAGATTTGGGGAAGAAAAGAGGAAGATCACACAGTAGAAACTGATTGACAGTGACAGTAGTTTGTCAGTGGAGAGACTGAGACCACGCCTAAATGATCACCTTCCTGGGAGTCTGAAGGAAAGCTCCTATTCAGATATCCTTCAGGGAAAATGCTGAGAATAGTATCTACCACTTTTCTGCAAGCTGTATTGTGTTCTTTTATTTCATTGGTAGGATTTATCTGAGTGTCCACTATTCATTTTGTTTCTCATAAACCTTATAGATTTATTGAAAATAATAAATTGCATTTTGTTCCATTTACCTAGTTTTCTAGAAAAGCATTTCATTGTACTCCTAGCTGCCCCCCATCTCTATTGTGTATCAGTGCAATAACTATCTTTTTGCATATTTATAAACATATAATTTCTGATTTTTCTCCTGAGATTCCTCGGCTGGCATGGTTTGTCCACCTGCTTGGATCGGCCCTGGTAGACCATGAGGTCTATTGCACAGCTACAGTCTGGCAACTTCCTCGATCTCTTACCCTTATACTTTTCTTAGTTGCCATCCAGGAAGAAACCTGTAGAACCCCATGTAG